>NC_064825.1:54399479-55024479 GCF_024166365.1 Elephas maximus indicus
TGGTGGAAGAAGGTAGTTCTAAACAGTTAGGACCATGTGAGCAGTTACAGAAAAGAGGACTGTAATTGTTAAGAGTATTTCTTTTTGCATGTTTGCATCAAATATTTTTTTATTCTTCACTTATATAAGATGTAATCGGCTAGTATGTCTTCGTTTGTATGAGTGTTAGTTGTGTCTTATTAGGCACAAGCATAACTTTATAATTTCCTTTATGTAGAGATTATGTATAGTTTAAGGAGATGTGCACAGGTGCTAAGTGCTTAAGGTTGTGTGTCATTTTGGCTCACCATGACTCTCGGTGGTTTGGCAGTTATGGTATAGGCTGGTAGCTATGCAATGATGTAATCACCTCTGTGATGAGGTCTGATTTAATGTAATCATCTTTAGGATGAAATCTGCTGTGAGCAGCCAATCAGTTGGAGGGGAATTTCCTTAGGGGTGTGGTCTGTATCCAATATATGTGGACTTTCTGGCAAGCTTTGCTGTCTTTTCCTCTGCTCTGGATCCTGCATTTGGTTTGTCATCATCTGACCTCTGGTTCTTGGGGCTTGAGCCAGCAGCCTGCCATCTTACCTGCTGATCTTGGGTTTATCAGCCCCTGCAGCTATGTGAGTCCAGAGGAGCCTCCAGCTTTACACCTGACCCAGACACTTGGAACTTGCCAGCCTCTACAGCCATGTGAGCCATTTCCTCGATATAAATCTCTCTCTATATATATCTGTATCTGTCTATCCAGCCTAAGGCACCCAGCGATTTGGGCACCATGTTCCTCTCCATACACATATCCTGCTGGCCAGTGTCTGCATGTTAGCCCCTCCCCTGCTGAACTGCATCATTTACAGGGTCAAGACTAGGCAGATTCGAGAATGTGTGGTAAGTGCTTTGTCTTCCCAGTGGAAACAATGCTCAGTTTGTGTAACTGATTGGGTGGTATGTTTACCAATATAGGGCTTCGCATTTATCTACTTTGTGGATACTTTTTATGTAAAAGTTCCATTGATTTGAACAAAGTGACTTGAATTTGAAGACAAGAAAATTAACAGCCAGATTATCATATGAGTTTGGAAAAGTTGGTGTTTAAGAAAGAGAATGGGCTTTTGGATCACAATTAGATTTGAATCCTCATGCATTAATAATGCTGTGTTTAGCCTTAGGAAAGTTACTCGTTTTCTCAGCAACTGTGATGGTTAAGGTTGTGTGTCAACTTGGCTGGGCCATGATTCTCAGTGTTTGTTAGTTATGATGTAGTTTGGCAGTTGTATAATGATGTCATCGCCTCCATGTTGAGATCGGCTATGAGCAGCCAGTAAGTCGAAAGCGAGTTTCCTTGGGGTTGTGGCCTGCATCCAATATATATGGACTTTCTGGCAAAGTTCACTGGCTTTTGCTTGCTCTGGATTCTGCTTGTCATCATCTGACCTCTGGTTCTTGGGCCTTGATTCAGCAGCTTGCTGTATGGCCTGCCGATCTTAGATTCATCAGCCTCCACAGCTGTGAGCCAGCAGCCTGCTGTCTGGCCTGTCGATCTTGGGTTCATCAGCCCCTGCAGCTATGTGAGTCAGAAGCCTCACACTTGGGACTTTCCAGCCTCTACAAGCACGTGGGCTGTTTCCTTGATATAAATCTTTCTTTCCTTCTCTCAGTCACTATATATGTATATGCATAAAAAAAAAATTTTTCTTACACGTGTATATATATACTATATACACATGCATACATACATATGCATGTATGTATATACACTTCCCTCCTTTCGCTTCTCTGGAGAATCTAGCCTAAGACAGCAACTCTTATTTCATTTGTAAAATGGGAAAAACACTACTCACTGACGTATTCCCAATAGGTAACCTAAGCACAAGCTTAGGGTACCAGAAAAAGAGGGACATGAAAACTAAGCTAAACCAAATCAAACAATGAGAAAACTACCCCTACAATGTACTTATCTAGAGAATTTCAATTAGAATATTTTAAAATAATCTATTTTAATTATATATACTTGTCTGACATTTTGAAAAATAAAATTTCATTTGAAGTATACATGAAGAAGACACCCTATCTTTAAATTTCCTGATTATGCCTGACTGTATCATCATAAAGATATGATAGAACTAAATGAAATAAAGCTTAAAAAGGATCTTTAATATGTATGAGACAGAGTGAGCAGTAAATAAATTTTTAAGTGCTCATCTCTTTCTGCCTTAGCTTATCTTTAAAATTTTGGTGTAATAAACTTTGCCTCTCCTAATTCAGAAAGAAGTTGTAGAATCAAGGAGATCAAGAAAGGCAACAGGTTATATTTGCATCTTAAAGGACTGTATTAATCAAAATTGTAATTGGTGCTGGTAGTGTCTTCTATCTCAAGAAAATTTGTTGTGAGACATGGAGGCGGGTATCTGTGTCACTTGTTAGTGATTACTGGTGGGGGTGATAGTTGAGATACTGTGAAATCTCTACTGCTCGATTCCTTTTGGTGGGGACCAAGGGGATGGCAGTGTGTTATCTGTGTGATTCCCAAGTATCAGGGTAACCCAATATACCAAGGCATTCAGATTTTGAGAAATCAGATTATTTAAGTTTATTTATCATTATGATAGCCTCCTCCAACCAGTATAGCAATTGAAGGTCAAAAACCGTTATTTACATTGGCTAACCCCAAGAAAGAGACACAGAAGCAGAAAAACTGATGATATTCAAACAGAAATGTATGATGTTGCAACCAACAGCACCGTGTAAACCTAATTCTAGAAGTAAAATCATTATGAGTCCAAGAAGATCCTGAGGGGGAGCAGGTAGCAGTGGAAGGTACCCAGGGCAAGATTCAGGGTTCTCACCATCTGCTGAATGACTGGAATGGCTTCACTTACAAGGTCAAAGATTCAGGTCTCCTCCAAAGGCTTGGCCTTCTCTGCTTTCCAGGGAGTATATGCACTTGAAGAGTAGGTTTTCCTGAAAGACTCTTAAGAGGATGAGAGCCTTGCCATGACTCATCTTGCCTGATACAACTAAATTCCTATTAGCACTGATCTGTTCACACGTGCAGGATGCCATAATTCTGGTGGCTACGAAGAGAAGTCATTCCTGAGACTTTTCCATGCTTTCAAATTATTATTTCACAAAATTTAATACAATCGTTACCAGCTATGGTGTTATATTCTATGGTTCCCTGTAGACTCAGGGAAACGATATGCCTGAGCCTTTGGATTCTTTCTAATATCTTCCCTTATAAGGTACACAATCTCTGGGTAATGAGCCATGGCTATTTTTCTATAGGCAATGTGGAGCCACTTATGATCAGGTGCGTGTCTGTTGGAAAGGTAATCCTAGATGTAGATGAGAAACGAGGTCTGAATGGGATAGACTGAGGCATAATTCCCTCAGGAAGCCTTTTGGTAAAGCAAGAAAGATAGGACAGAGATCTGACCAAAGGCAATGGCTGTAGGGATGAAGAGAAGAAAATAAAATTTAAGTCACATAAACAAGGGGGAAACATGTTTTTGGTTGATCCAGATGAATTTGGACCAAATAGAAGTAGTTGGCCTCCTTGGAGGGAATCATATGCAATCTAGGGCAGGAATATTGCTGTTGAAAGCCACTGGGCCTTGACTTTCAGTGACTTCCCTGTCAAGGCCTGCTTGCTGGGATGCTGACACTTCTGCAGAGGCAGAGGTGGCTCAGTTAATGGAAAGAGGCAGGGGCAGTAACTGGGAAGGGTATCAACAGGGAGCAGGTAGCACTGTCCAGAAGAGACCAATGGTCAGTGGACCCCTACCATCCCAGCTACAGTGGACACAGGGTCAGAGGGGCCGCGTTTCTTCCTCTGTCACTGAAACCAGTATTGAAGAAGGGCCGCAGAGGCCCAACAAAGGCACATTCAGAGAAAGTGTAGATAAGGGAGCCATGGTCAGTGATGTTGTAGAAGGAGACGGTGTGGTTCTCATAGTCCAGGAAGATCCCAACTTGGCGAGGAGGCACCTTAAGGTCGAGGGAAGTCTGGGGGGAAGTGCCAGCCTCATATTTTTGTTTGTTCCACAACCAAATTGTCCAGAAGCCATTCTCAGGGCTGAGCGTAAACTGTCCCTTCCGCTTGACAGAGTGTCTACAAACCCCCAGGTCCCAGGCTTCCTTTCCGGTCACGTCTACCTCCCAGTAAAGCTTTCCAGAGTAGAAGACCTGGGCACCGAGGACCATGGGATAACTAT
Organism: Elephas maximus indicus; assembly: GCF_024166365.1. Lineage (NCBI taxonomy): Eukaryota > Metazoa > Chordata > Mammalia > Proboscidea > Elephantidae > Elephas > Elephas maximus. Next base: position 54,403,679 of record NC_064825.1, read on the forward strand.
CAAATCTCTCTTCATTTTCAGGCAAGTCCTGGGAGGTGTCTCCAAGCCACACTCGTCTCCGATCCTCAGAAAGGATGAGCCACGGACTGGCTGTGTCTGGATCCAGAGTGACATGTACTGCAGAGAGGGGACCACGGTCAGGCTTGGAGAGTGTGGGGTGGCTGGGGGCAGTGATGGTCAGTGGCCTGTGCATGTGTTAAACTTTGGGATAAGGACGAGGGAGTGACCCTGAGCCTCAGCGTGTGAGGAAACGGCACCCCAGCCAACTCCGGCCCTTGCCTTGACCTTTGAGGGAACCACTTTCACTATCTCCACGCTGCCCCACCTACTCGAACCTGCCATCTCTCCTAGATGCTGCTGTTCTCCCCCACCCTGGGCATTGGCTCCGCATCCACATTGTACCCTTCAGCTCCCCATGTGGGCCAGTCCCACAACTCCTAGAGCTTGCTAACCTCCGTGTGTCTTCCGCATCTCCTTCAGCCCTGGCACACGGAAGTCATTCCTCAGGTCCGGGGAGGCAACGCCTAGCTCCTTCAGGTTCCAGGCCTCACTCCTGAGGGAAAGCGAATTTGAGACCTCCATCTCCAATTTCTATCACATCCTTCTGGAACCCGAATGCATAACCTCCCTCATGGATGACTGTGGTAATTTAATTCTACCCAAATTTACAAACATCTTTATTCAGTCCCTGGGGGTTGCGGTTGCTGATTACATGAGCCTCCGCAGCATGCAGGTAGTCCCTATCTCCTCTCCAAGCCTGATCACCCTTTAAGCACGTTCTACTGCATTTTACAGGCAAGGCCATCTGACATAGGCTGAATCACTTCTGTAAGGAACTCAAGGAGTCTCGTCCATGCTGTGGATCTTACTCATGGCTCTTGGGGGTTTGTAACTGGTTAAATTCCATTTAAAAAAGGAATCCCAGCAGGCTGTTGACTCAGAGCTTCCCAGAATTTTTCTGCTTGCCACGGCTTCACTTTGTGAAGACAGTACAGTCCAATCACTGTGGGCAACTCACCAACAGGGACGCCCATTAATTAGCCTTTTGAGACTAGAAAATATTTTATGGACGATCAGGTTCTTGAAAATAGGGAAGAGGATGGGGAAAACTTTAGCATATGTTTTTCTAACTCAAGAACCTTTTTCATAGGTGCATGTGCTTCTTGTCATCCCCTGCCCTTACAAAGAAAACCTCTCCTTACCTTTCCGGGATACTTTCAGCCTTCTGAGGAGAAAAGAGACAGAGAGTAAGTTGTGGAGTTACTGGTTCACCACTGAGACTTTGGTCCTAAGGGTGATGTGACACAAACCTGTGGTCCTAGGGCACTACTCTGCCCCATTCTAGGGGCAGAAAGCCATATCTGACCAGCTTCGAGTGTGGGTGGTTGTGGGGTAACCAGGAACCTAGCATGGGTGTGACCTATAGCTACAGGAAAGATCTTCAGTTTAAGGACTCTGACTCAGAAAATGAATGAGAAAGCCCAGATCCAGGGTGGCAGAGGGAAAACGGTCCTGGCTGAAGCCTAGAGAGAATCACAGGGAGAGAATGTCTAAACCAGGATCCCCAGAAACTGCTCTATCTCATTTGTGGGCTTGAGTTGTTTGGGGAAGAAGGGCTGGTTGGTCAAAGCTCTATCCTGTGCTGTACTTAATGCTACCCCTCATTAGGTAAAATCAAATCATCTGAGAATATTCTGGTGCAGGGAGTTTGGGGCCCTCACATGGGAGTTGGTAGGCTCCTAGGCCAAGTCAAAACTATACCAGAAAGCTCAGTTCAATGTCTGGCAGAAACAAGATTTGGATAATGGAAGAGAGCGCCTGTCAGGTCAACCAAATCAGATCAGCCTTTTTGCACAAGCCAGAAAGAAATGGCTTCATGACCACATCTGACAGAGAGTGAAAAGGTGTGGGAAAAGAAGAACTGTATACTTACTCCTCACTTAGTGATGATATCGTTATCCAAAATTTTGTATTTACAACAAGAGTAAAAAATCTACTATCCTACTATTTTACACATTAACGAAGTATGTCTGGCCGTAACAGACACCGAGGTGCGAGAGAGAGCAACGCAGGCTGTGATGGTTCAGGTTATGTGTCAGTTTGCCTGGGCCATCATTTTCAGTGGGTTGGCAGTTATGTAATGATCTAATTTGGCAGTTTTGTAACAATGTAGTCATCCTGCATTTTGTGATCTGATGGTGGTCATCCTCCATTTTTACATAATGCTGATTTTCACATAATGACCTGGTCTTTGGAACCTAACCATGTTGATAAGTGAGAAGTGGGTGTAGAATGTGAGGGCAGAGGGACTTCTGAGACCATCTGGTCCATGGTTTCCCACAGTAAGGTAAACATACGTTGGATGCAAGATGATTTTAAGTAGAATGTTCAATGATGAACTTTTTAAAAATTGTGGTAAAATACATATAAACAAAGGTTGCCATTTTACCCATTTTTAAGTATACAATTCAGAGACATTAATTATATTCACAATGTTGTACAACCTTCAACACTATTTGTTTCCAAACCTTTTCATCACCCCAAACAGAAACTCTGTACCCATTAAGCATTAATTTCCCATATCTGCATAACCATATTCCCCACCCCAGCCTGTGGTATCTACTAATCTACTTTTTATCTCTATGCATTTGCATCTCCTGGGTATTTACTATAAGTGGGATCAGGCACTGATGAATTTTTAAAAAATAGCTATGTATGTATTTTAATCTTAGCTCTACCTCTTACTATTTGGGTGGACTTGGTCAAGTTATTTAGCTTTAGTCTTTCATTAAGACTCTTAATGTCTCTGTGCCTTAGTGTCCTCATCTATGAAATGGGGATAATAGTAGCACCCACCTCATTGCATTGACATAAAGATATGCCTGGCATGTAATATGTGCTATTCAAGAGCTTGCAGTTATTATTATTATTGTTATGAAATAAATTAGAATAAAATATAAGTAACATATCAACAAGGAGCCCTGGTGGTGCAACAGTTAAGCACTTGGCTACTAACCAAAAGCAAACCCATCCAGCAGCTCCATGGACAGCTCACCTGGCAATCTGATTTCATAAAGATTACAGCCAAGAAGCCCTATGGGGCGGTTCTACATCACTATGAGTCAAAACTGACTCGATGGCACATGACGACAGTATATCAACACATAATTTCTTGGCTATTATTGCTTAGGACAAATTTCCTTTTAAACTAAACTTAGACTAAAAAAGTGAGACAATTTAAGGAAGAATAATATGTTAAAATCATTTAGGCTGTTCACAGAAGTAGCAGAAAGTATAAAGGTGATACATTTACGGCTAAAGTTTGGAGTATCCATGTTATTTAGTCCACTTCCCACCCACGCTGTTTTACAAATGAAGAAATCAGGTCCAGGAAAGAAAAATGACTTAACCTGGAGTTATGGAGAGAACTGACAGCAGGGCCAGGGCTGGGCTACTGCCTCTTGATTTTCAGTTCAGTGTTTTTAGTTATATCTCATTTATTAAACCCTCCCCAATGGCCAGGCACTCATCTAAGGACCTTAGTGGATTCTTTCACAAAAATGCTTTGAAATATATAACATAATACTCATTTCACATATGAGAAATCTGATGCTCAGAAAGATTAAAGGATTCTCTCAAAGTCACTCCCCCAGTACATGCCAGGCACTTACCAAAGATGTCCATTTCTGTTCATTGTTGCATGGAATAAAAACCAAGCTGGCTGTCATCATGTCACTTCTGACTCATAGCAACCCCATGTGTGTCAGAGTAGAACTGGCCTCCACAGGGTTTTCTATGGCTGAGTTTTTTTGGAAGAAGACTGCCAGGCCTTTCTTCTAAGGTGCTTCTGAATGGACTTGAACCTCCACATGTTAATTGTTTGTACCAGCCAGGAACTCTGCCGCATGGAATATTCCCTCCTAAGTTTGTACCATTCTATACCTTGAATGAAAACCACCCATGAATCCCAATTCGGTTCATTTAAGAATATTCCAAGGACCAGGTTTCCATTTGCTCCAATGGTAGACCCAGGGAACTGTTTTTTCTCTAGTTACTCCTTGAATCTCAGAGGTAGCCTCTCCCTGGTCTCACCTGATGCAGTTCCAGTACTGGGCCCCGACTCCTCTTCTCCAGCTCTGAGATCAGCTCCTGCAGGGCCTGGCTTTTCTGGGCCAGTTGGGCCTCAGTCTCCCCCAGGATTCTGAGCTGATCTGTCTCATCCTTCTCAAGTTTCTGCAGCTGCCTCTCTTCTTCTTCAGCCGGGAAGTTTCTCTGCTGCACAAACTCTGCGTGAATCCTTGGTTTTTGTGTCTCAACCTTTGTCTTTAGTGGTAAGGGGAAGAGAGGTATGGTTTTTATCAGAATAACTCAAGGTTCAAGGATGGAGGGTGTTGGTACCTACTTCTATCCTCTGCAGATTCATCACTCTGGTTATGTCTGGGGACACACAAACAGAGAATCTTGCTGGGAGACTAGTGGGTAAGGCATCTGGGACTAAGAGAGGATTGGGATTGGTGGGAGCCCACTGAAGCTGGCCCACAATCATACCTGTATAAGCCTACGACACCCAAGACTTTTCTCAACCTCTCTTTCAAAAGCCAGTCACCTCTCAAATGTATCCCTTGGCCTTCATTTCTCTCTGAGTTGTTAAGAGACTAAGACCTGACCCCACCTCCAACAAGCTCGCACAGAGAGGCTCACAATATCATTTCTAAGTCATGGGAAAGGGAAGTTTCTGGAATATTCTTTGCCTGCCCTCTTTTGCTGGTAACTGGAGAGTCACTGCTTCCTATTGCAGCCTGGCTCCTCCCTCCCTCGCCACAAATCTTCCTCTTCTGGGATTTGTTGTCCATGAGCTCTCTGCACCTCTCTTAATCCCTGACCTGCCCCTCCTCCACTAGTGTGAAACTCCTTCACCAGTGTGAAACAAGCTTTAGTTCTCTGTTATACTTTGGACCAGCGATCTAGACGTAGTCAAGCAACCACTTGCTGAAACTGGTTTTCCTACTTCAACCCTTAAGCCCATTCCTCACAGCCTCTGCCATTTCCTACAAGGCATAGTGGTTGGGCTGCTCTCTTGAGATACCTTTGTCCCAGACACCAAGCACTGGTACCGTCATCTGCTGTGATTGAGCTCGGAGGAGCAGGGAGCTTTAGGGTATGGTTTCTTCCACTCTACCCCCTCTCCTATAGACTCTCAATCTTTGTGTTTGATTGGAAGCTCTCTTTCTAGCCTCCTTCATTCTTATTTCCCTTTATCAGGAGACAAGGAGGATGGCTGGTTCTCAGACAGTGAGATATACAAACTCTACAGCTATTCAGATAGGTATAGCTGAGCCCACGAACTTGAATTCTGCCCAGACTTCTGATCTAAGATCCCTTTCAGGGTGTGACCCTTGCCTTCCAGGCTGCTCTCTTCTCAGCAATATCGACTTCCAACTTCTCAGCTAACTGCTGCTCTCTTCTCAGCTTCTGTAATGCCACCTGGAACTTCTCCTGCAGAGAGAGACAGCAAGTCAATCCCTAACCAGACTAAGTAGGGTGGGGTAACATGGGGTGGGGGAAGGTCATCTTGGTTCTTAGAAAAGCCTGGGTGCAGAGAAAGTTGGAGCACTGGAGTTTTGAGTGAGGTTGGAATTGATGAATGGGAAGACTTCAGAAAAAGTCTGATGTTTTCTTGTAGACTAGACCCACACTGTTGGGATGGCAGGGGTAGGGGGCGTTCTCACTCCTAATTAACCAGGAAGCCACAAGGAAACATGATCCTTGCCAGATTTTCCCACAGCATATTCCCTACTCTTGGGGAATGAGAAGGTTGTGTTTAGTCTGCAACTCTCCACTTAGATTAGACATGGAGGGAGATTCCCTTTCTTTCCCAGTCCTTCAACTCCAGAGGCCACTCTCTCCTATCCCAAGCTGTGGAGAACAAAGCACTAATCAGGGCCCATCTCCTTTTTACCTGCTCATGCTTTGTGCTAAGGCCTCACCTGGTCCTCATGTGCAGCTTCCCCAGTAGGGATCCTGGAGTGGTCACGGTGTTTCCGTGACTGGGCACACACCCAGCAAAGTGCTTTTCCATCTTCCTTACAGAACAGGTGAAGTTTCTCTCCATGCACCCTACACTGATCCCACTTCATGGTGCTCTGGTCCATTTGTCCAAGGGTGTCCACCAAGTTGGCTAGCTGCAGGTTAGGCCGGATGTTCCTGCGCAGGAATTTCTGCCCGCACACAGGGCAACTACTGCCACCATCTTTCCCGACCTCAGAGATGCATTTTTGGCAGAAACTGTGGCCACATTCAATGACCACAGGCTCCACGAAGGGATCCTGGCAGACAGAGCATGTTACCTCCTCCCACATCATTGCCAGGGGCTTCGCTGAGGCCACAGGGGCAGTGTTCCTGTTAAACAGCACCACGGAGATCTTGTGGGGGACTAGTGGGGAGAGGAGGAAAGGAAAGAAGATGGGAAGGGTTGTGTGAGAAAAATAAAATGATTCAAAGGAGGACATGGGGGTGGTGAACAGGAGGGGATAAAAACAAGACAAAGCAAGAACGTCAATCTGAATAACAAGGGCTTCTCCTCCATAGTCTGGTCAGACAGAAGGGGAAACAGTCTTCAAAAGAGGCAAATATAATTGTCCAGAATCTCAGAGGTAAAACTGTTTAGAACTATGCTTTCATCATGTCCACCCCAGCTTAAATCCTTCAAAGGGTCTCCATTACACGCCAAGGGGAAAATAATCCAACTGCCTGGGAGAAATGACAAAAGGAAGGAGGAAGGAGGAAAGGAAGGAAGGAAGGAAGGAAGGAAGGAAGGAAGGAAGGAAGGAAGGAAGGAAGGAAGGAAGGAAGGAAGGAAGGAAGGAAGGAAGGAAGGAAGGGAGGGAGGGAGGGAGGGAGGGAGGGAGGGAGGGAGGGAGGGAGGGAGGGAGGGAGGGAGGGAGGGAGGGAGGGAGGGAGGGAGGGAGGGGGGGAGGGAGGGAGGGGAAGGAAGGGAAGATGGGATGGAAAAAAAAAAAAAAAATCCTGTGCCCAGCTAGGGGCTGAGCCCATTCAAATACATCAAGTTGTCTGTTGGGGCAGGCATAGTAGCCAATTTGACAGGAAGGGAGGTCCAGGTGGGAGGTACTGAGTCAGAGGGCTGGGCCTGAATATAAGGCTGCGGGGTTTCCAGCTTTCTCACTAGTACCACTTCTACCAGTTGCCACTTTGGGAGTCCTTCTGGTGATTTCTTTTTTTAAATGAAGATTTCCCTCAGGGCCAAGGCTTTTTCCATCCATCTTCTCCCATCTCAAGTAATCAATCAGTGATTTTGCTGAAAAGTTAATCATAAAAATAAACTAAAGTAGTTGCCTGAATGATAAGGACCTCTTTGTGTCTGAGTAAGAACTGTGTTCCACAGGGCTTTCAATGGCTGAGTTTTTCAGTAGATTGCCAGGCCTTCCAAGGTGCCTCTAAAAGACCCAACCTCTGGATAGACTCAAAACACCAACCTTTCAGACTGAGCCTCTTAACCCTTTGCACCACCTAGGGACAATTCATTCCTCGTTACAATAACGGCAGGAGTCAAATGTAGAGATATATATGTACGCATATACACATGCATATATACATACACATGTGTACATCAATAAACAGATGCAATAATTTGCATAAAGTTACATAGACTAAAATGAAAAAGAGGAAAGAACAGGGAAGAGGAGGAAAAAATTTAGGAGTTTTGCTTTTGAGGGGTAGGCCAGTGGGGGAAGGGAGGCTACAGTGTGCGCTCAGAAGTGTGGCCAGCACTCCCTGGGCTCTTCTCTTGACTACCTGGTTCCTGACTTCATTTCCTCCAGGACACTGACCACCTCAGTCTTGGACCAGGATACATCCTAGTCCAACGTCCTGAGCAGCCCTGTCCCTCTCACTTGCAGAGGTGGATTTTTGGAGATAGGAAAAAAACCCAGTGCAGTCGATTGGAGATAGGGAAATTCCGTTTCCAGGTTTGCTTGCCCGCCCCACACTGGGCTCCCCTGGGCCAACCTCCGGGCTACAATCCCGGTTCTCCAAGGTTCGCGCGGCCCTCCTCCCCTGACGGGCGCCGGCAACAGGGCGGCCTGGCTCCCGCCGGCTAACTCTGCAGTCACTTCAGAGCCCAGCCTCCTTCTAGGCAGAGGCGCCCGCGCGGGAAGACCTGCTGGGTCGACCAAGTCCCGCAAGGCAGAAGGGGTGGAAGGGAATCCTCAAATCTGGGTAAGGGGAGGCTGGGATCCCCCAGCCTGCCAGCTTCACTCACCTCAACAGGGCACTCGAAGGCGAGGGTGGACTCCTGATTCCACAGGCAATCTTCAAATCTGGGTAAGGGGAGGCTGGGATCCCCCAGCCTAGCCAGTTTCACTCACCTCAACAGGGCACTCGAAGGCCGAAGGTGCACTCCTGATTCCACTTTCGATGAGTCAAAAAAAGGGGAGGAGAGTGGGAGGAGAATTGAATGGAGGGGAGGAGAAATGGGTGTGGAGGGAGAGAAAGAATAGCAGCCGGGAAGGAAGACAAGTGGGAGGGCAAACGGGAAGAGACAAGGAGGAGTTGGGGTGAGAGAGGGATTAGAAGATTCTGAGCCCCTAGACTTGGGCATCTTGGAAGCTGGGGTTGAACGAAAACTCAGCAGCACTTCGTCCTAGGCTCACGCTCTCCGATTATCAAATGTAATGTCTCTCTCCCATTTCCCCCTCCCTCCTCTGCGCAGCTGTGGCTCAGAGTCCCCTGTAGTCTCTCCCTCTTAAGTCCTAGATCTGAAATCACTCTCTGTGGTTTATGCGTCGTTTTCAGACCTTCTCCCCTCCGCGGCAGCTGCCCACTCTAGAGGAGTGTGTCATGTCCCGCCCTAATTGCCTGTGGGGACAAAGTCAGCTACTGGGGCATAAGGAAGGAACCGGACTCTCAGAAAAACGGGTAATTTCTACTACCTTACAAATTTTTTTTTTTTTTTTTTACCCTCAGTGAGCATCAGGGACACAGAAACTTCTGTGGATCCCTTGGTTAGAGTCTGGGGAATGGGAAGGTGAGTGGGCTCTGTGGAGAGTGGATCCTGTCATTCTGTTTGGCTGTTTGGTAATAAAAGTGATTAATCTACCAAACCATTACACCTATTTGGCTGCTTGGTAATAAATGTGATGAATCTACCGAACCATTACACCTATTGGGTTGATTCCATTAACATAAACAGTCCCTGAAAGCAGAGTGGAAACAGTGAAAAAAATCAAAGAAAAAAGACACCCTGAAAATGACTGTTTCACATCACTGTAGACCCTTTGTTGTTTGTTGAAGGAACTGAGTAAGCCTCTGTTGGAAAGAGAATGGGTATGAGAAGAACATAGGTTTCATAATAAGGCAGACATGGACTCAGTCAGTGCGGACCCTCCTATTTATTAGCTGGATGCCCATCTCTCTGAGCTTCAATTTACTCATCTAATTAAGCAGGGGTATTAGTGCATGGATTGGTCATGATAAACAGAGAAAGTATTGAAGTTGTCAAAGATTTCATTTTACTTGGATCCACAATCAACGCCTATGGAAGCAGCAGTCAAGAAATCAAAGGAGGCATTACATTGGGCAAATGTGCTCCAAAAGACCTCTTTAAAAGTGTTAAGAAGCAAAGATGTCACCTTGAAGACTAAGGTGTGCCTGACCCAAGTCATGGTATTTTTAATCACCTCATATGCATGTGAAAGCTGGACAATGAATAAGGAAGACCTAAGAAGAACTAACGCCTTTGAATTACCGTGTTGACAAAGAATATTGAATATACCATAGTCTGCCACAAGAAGGAAAAAATCTATTTTGGAAGAAGTACAGCCAGAATGCTCCTTAGAAGTGAGGATGGCAAGACTTTGTCTCAAGTACTTTGGACATGATATCAGGAGGGACCAGTCCCTTGAGAAGGGCATCATGCTTGGTAAAGTAGAGGGTCAGTGAAAAAGAGGAAGACCCTCACTGAGATGGACTGACACAGTGGCTGCAACAATGGGCTCAAACAAAGCAAGGATTGTGAGGATGGTGCAGCATTGGGCAGTGTTTCACTCTCTTGTACACAGGGTTGCTATAAGTTGGAAGTGACTTGACGGTACCTAACAACAAGAACATTAATGCATGTAAGGTTCCAATGTGGTGCAATCAGTTTTCACTCAACCGCTAACCTAAAGGTTGGCAGTTCAAACCCACCCAGAGGAACCAGAGAAGAAAGGCCTGGCAATCTACTTATGAAAAATCAGCCATTGAAAACTCCATGGAGCACAGTCCTACTCTGACATACATGGTGTCGTCATGAGTCAAAGGCAACTGGTTTATTAATGCATCTACCACAGGGTTGTTTTGGTACCTGTCCAGTAATATGCACACAATCATTAACATAACATATGCATAGCTGGCATAGTTCCCAGCTTGGTAATTGGTTACAAGATCAAAGATGCCACTCATTCCAAAGTCTCCTCGCTCACTGCCTGTGCTTCAGTACTTGTCTTGGTTATCTAATGTTGCTATAACAGAAATACCACAAGCGGATGGCTTTTGACAAAGAGAAATTTCTTTCTTTACAGTAAAGTAGGCTAAAAGTCCAAATTCAGGGTGTTAGCTCCAGGGGACTGCCTTCTCTCTCTGTCGGTTCTGGAGGAAGGTCTTTCTTGCCAATCTTCTCCTGGACTAGAAACTTCTCTGTGCAGGAACCGGGGTTCTAAAGAACTCACTCTGCTCCCGGTACTTCTTCTTCGTAGTGTGAGGCCCCCAACTCTCTGCTTGCTTCCCTTTCCTTTTTATCTTTTGATAGATAGAAGGTGGTGCAGGCCATACCCCAGGAAACTCCCTTTACATTGGATCTGGAATGTGACCTGGGTAAGGGTGTTACAATCCCACCCTCATCTTCTTTAACATAAAATTACAATCATAAAATGGAGGACAACCACACAATAGTAGGTATCAGGGTCCAGCGAAATTGATACACACATTTTTTCAGGAACATAATTAAGTCCATGACAGCACTTCAGTATTCTTTAACTGGTGAGATGACCCGAATATTTTTCCTGAAGGATCAGTGTCCTTAATGTTCCTGTCTTCAACACATTAGCACATATTGCTTTTAACACATCAGCCATTGTTATTGGATAATGAGAACTAGGAATCTCTCCAGTGTATACTTTGGGTTTTAGGCATAACCCTCCTTGTCTCTATTGTGTGTCAGCAACCCAAGTTCTGCTAATCATATAAGTCATTCCAGTTAGTATCAGAACCCTGTCTTCAGTGGCTTAGGAAATCCCAAATAGCCAGGCTATAGTCAGAGATTCCAATTTATTAGGACACTTTTGCTCTCCTTGGTAGAAGGGCTTCTCCATTCTTTGCTAGGCTCTCCAAGCTGGCTAAGCTCTATGTTGTGGGGATGGAAAAAAAAATTCTGTAAATGAGCTATTACCATGACAGTAACGGGGGCTACTTCTCTTTTCCTTGATTCTCTGACCAGTGTGTGTATGCTGGATATGAAAAAAATACTTATATATTGGTTGCTGATTGAAAGCTTGTACAGAATTTATATGCCAACCTCCAAATCTCATATAGCAGGGTTTTCAAACTGGTGTGATACATGAGCCTTTAGCTGTTCACCCCACAGTTCTATTGGACCAGGTGCTTCTGGCTTTTGGGGTAGACTATAAGACCCATGCATTCCAGAGGGTGAGCCCATTATGAGAATTCTTTGACTGTAAAATCAGTTCCACAGTTGCAAGTGATGTTGTTGGGATACCCCATGGTTTAACTTGATGGAATATGTCTTTTTGGTGGTGCAGGACAATATACGTGGGAAAAGCAGATCTGTTTTTGGAATATGTACCTACTCTATGAGTACAAATTGCTGTTGGTCCAATGTAACTAGCCTGCCACTAGGAGACTGTCTAGACTCTCTGAGAAATAGTGAAAAATCAGACTCAGCATTGACCTTTATGCACAAGTGCCCATGACAGAATTTACTCATGCAGTTAGAGGCTCTGCCTGTGCTCAACAGCGTGGGCTTCATATCACTCAGCCTTATCTATTTACCACTACTGATATGGATACTTGTACACGATCCTATTGAACAAGCAACAGAGAGCTGATCAACATTCACTGGATGGATAATCCTATCTCCCTGATTATCGAATGCCTTCTCTACATTGAGAGCTGGGCTGCTAACCAAAAGGTCAGAAGTTCGAATCTACCAGCTACTCCTTGGAAACCCTATGGGGCAGTTCTGCTCTGTCCTATAGGGTTGCTATGAGTTGGAATTGACTTGAAGGCAATAGGCTCGGTTTTTGGTTTTCTCTGCATTGGATGCCCTCTGGTGGTATTCACATAGGACAAAAGTATTTTTTTTATCTGTACCATGTCCTAGAAATTGAACAGGTAACCTCTACCCAGAGCCCTGGTGGTACAGTGGTTAAGAGATATAGCTGCTGACCAAAAAGTTAGCAGTTTGAATCCACCAGCTGCTCCTTGGTAAACAATAAGGGGCAGTTCTACTCTGTCCTATAGGATTGCTCTTAGTTGGAAGGGGATGGCTTAGAAGGAGGGAATGGCTCAAGTAGGTGAATTAAAACCTCCGACAAAATATCTGACCAGTGCTCTTCAAGAATGCCAAGGTCATGAAAAGCAAAGAAAGACTGAGCAACTGCTACAGACCAGAGAAGATGAAAGGGAAATGAGTAAATAAAATGCATTAGAACTCGGTATTGGATCTTGGAACAGAAAAAGAACGTCAGTGGAAAAAACTGGCAAAATCCAGATAATGTCTGGAGTGTAGTTAATAGCAGTGAACCAATGTTAATCTCTTAGTTTTGACAAATGTGCCACAAATGTGTAACTAACATTAGAGGAAGCAGTGAAAAGGGTATACAAGAACTCTATACCATCTTTGCGACTTTTCTGTAAATCTAAAATTATTTAAATAAAAGAAAAATATTTTCTGTAAATCTAAAATTATTTAAAAAAAAAAAAGCTGTGATCATGTGTGGTGGGGATTCCAGACAAGTTACTGAAGCTAGTTCTCATAATCTTGATTCCATGAAATATCCATTACCTAAAACTTACAAATGACGCATACTAGGCTCAAGGGGGTAAAGTCATATACTCACTATCACACAGTTGGTGACAGATCTAGAAATAGATCAGAGTTTTTCTACTACATCATTCTTGATTTATGATCTCCAAGGGAGAAAGAGAGAGAGATGGCTTCGTCATTTTGGTTTCACATTCAAATACCCTCACCCCCTAGGTACAGGTATAAAGATGAATGGCAGCTCCTTTTCTCCTCTCTAACGCCTTCCCCATGTCTAAAGCACTCACACATATGTCTTTGGCTATGCTGCCTGATTTCTTTTAGCCAGAATATAGGGAAAGCCTGTGTTCATTCTCTCTAAAGTAGAAATTATTTACCACCTCTGCTGCCCCAGAAGGACAGAATGTGTCCCAGGCTCATCCCCCTTAGTCCCCACCTGCCTTTTTGTGTCACCAGGCTGGGATTTGGGGGAAGAGCAGGTGCTCGGTGTGGGGTACCTAAGTATCCTCTTGGTGCTGAATCATCAGGATGTACAGCCTGTAGCTTCCTTCCAAGTCCCAGAGCTGCCTGGCCCAGCACTCAGGGGGTTCAGCAAGTTCAACTCTGAAAATCTCTTGGATTTGCACCCAGATCCCAGCAGACCTGTTATTTTCCTACCTCCACCAAAGGATTATAAAGTCCTGATCTTTACTGATCCAGCAAGAAATGCTTTCTACAAACAGAGAAACAGACGAGAGGAGACAAAAGCTCTGGGGCTTTGGTGAGTGCCAGGGCTAGGGCAAGCAAGCTGGGCTTGGGGTGAGGAGATTGAGCAACAAGGCCTTGCGCCACAGGCCTATGCCAGTGTGTCTGCCTCTGGGCAGCACTGAATAGTCTCTGCCTAGGGCAGGGCAACTTCTCTCCAAATCTTTCCGGAACCCGAGAGGTGAGAGTAGCCTCAAGGCCTTCACTGAACCTCCCTCTTGTACCATAATGGACTTTGGGTAGGCATCTGTGATGAGCTCTAATCATGCCGTTCAGGGACAGATCGCCCAATAAGCAGGGTATGCACGGGCTTGCTTGTGCTTACTTGCTAATCTGTAGTCACAATTTCACCTATTTTTCACTACATCAAAGATCCTAACACAGGCCAAATCTCACAGGTGTCTTACATCCTGTTGTGGGATGCAGAGTTTGTCCTCTGCCTCAGTTTGGGGTCCAGCTGTTTAGCGTTCCATTTGAAGGCATATTCTGACTAGTTGGAGCAGGAGACGGGTGAGACTCTTCACCCTAAACTAATCCAAGTCAGGAAGGCTGCCAGCCACGTTAAACTGATCATAGGTAACGCTTATTAAAGGTTAATGATTTCTTCATGAGCTCATTTAACCCTCACCACAACTTAATGAGTGCAGCACTTTTATTATCCCCATTTTACAGGGAAGACCATTAGGATGCAGAAGTGTTCAGGAATTTGCCCACAGTCATGCAGCTTGAAAGCCAGACTTCAAGCCTAGGCAGTGTGGATCTATAGCACACGCTTCTAATCCTGTGCTGCCTGTGTAGGACACAATCTCAGGACAAGATGTATGTAATAGGCTGCCCTGTCCCAACCCCTGGAATGACAACATGAGGAGATACAGGCTTTTCATAGACACAAATTATTTATGCTGTGAAAGACAGTCAAGCAAGTTAAAGAGAAATCATATTTTCAGATATCTCAGACCCCATTAGCAGATACATCTGTGTTGGGAGGGAAGATCAAAGAACGCTGGGTTACAATATATTCACCCGTACCAGTGATTTATTAAAAAAGGCCTCTGTTCCGGGTTTATGCTATCTTATATTTGATTCTGGAAACCCTGGTGGTGTAGTGATTAAGAGCTATGGCTGCTAACAAAAAGGTCAGCAGTTCGAATCCACCAGGTGCTCCTTGGAAACTGTACGGGGCAGTTCTACTCTGTCCTACAGGGTCGCTATGAGTAGGAATAGACTCAATGGCAATGGTTTTGTTTTTGGTTTATCTTTGA
Source organism: Elephas maximus indicus (assembly GCF_024166365.1). Taxonomy (NCBI): domain Eukaryota; kingdom Metazoa; phylum Chordata; class Mammalia; order Proboscidea; family Elephantidae; genus Elephas; species Elephas maximus. The sequence goes on from NC_064825.1 coordinate 54,418,742, forward strand.
CTCTATCTATCTATCTTTCTCAATTTTATATCATTCAATACTAGAGATGTTCTGTAACCATTCCACATCCTGGCATTTCTTCATAAGCAGCCAGGGGTGACCAGTTAAATCCAATCAAGGATTTTGGCTGCTTACCTTCTAAATGAGGCAAGACTTATATAATCAGACTTGAAGCAGGTCTATTGTTTAAAACTATTTAAAGAGATTATGTAAAGGATAGTGTAAAAAAAAAAAAAAAACCTGATAGGATCAGATTTATTTAAGAAATCATGATTTTTTTTTCTATGTGGATCCTAAATTGATAAACTATAACCTTTTGAAAACTCCAGTTTTATTCCTTTAATCAGATCTCTCTGCAATTTCCTTAATAGCTTTCAGAATTAATATTAATAAGTCCAATATTAAAGCAGTATTCTCCAAGTGTTTCTTAGTTTGAATGTGGTCTGGGGAGCAAGCGGATATAGAGAATAGGACATCTCCCCACACATTCCTGAATTTGTCTCCAGACCCTTATGAGAGCCTCAGACAGCTGGAAAGCAGCAGGAGGTGGGGCTCTGAGTTGTTAAGGGGGAGCTGGAGACCCTGCAGACAAGCATCTGTGACTACCCAGTTGCAGGTGCCCAGCCTAGATGGGTTGGTATTGAGCTCATTTCTAAGCAGAGCAGTTTTAGACGTAATCTTGGCTAAAGCACAATATCGTCAGGGGCTTGGGGCAAACCTGGGTCCTTCCCCAGCTCCTGACTATCTTTTTTGGTTAGGGCTGCAGTGTCAGGGCCTATTTCCTGTAACCTCCATCTTGACCCCAGGCCTGGAACTTCCTCAGTCCCAGGACTCAGCTGGCAAAATCAGAGGCTTAAAGCCTTATATCCCCTTGTGTGGTGGAAAACAAAGCCTGGTTGCCATAGAAATCTTGGGAGAGGAGGGCCTCTAAATTTCTCTAAGTTGGGTCATTTCCTTAAGCTTGTTGACCATAGCTTAGCCTTCAAGTCAGGAGATATTTGGATAAAGACTTTCCTGATTAGAGAAAAAACTGTCTTTGCACTGTTCCTTGTCACCTGGAGCTGTAATAAGATGGCAGAGGGCCAGAGAGGGTAGTTTAATTTTTTTTCTCTCCCTTCTCAGAAGGGTCTGCTCTGCATTGATTCTCTCTGTCTCTCCATCTCACTATCCCTATCATTTTTCTCCTTCCAAATATGGTTTTTACTAAGTTTCTGCTTTGTTCTCTCAGGAGATTACTGCTTTGAGGAGAAGGCTGTTCTGCATATATGCCTAAACCATGAGTTTGTAATTAAACTCACATAGTATGCAAGACCGGAGTAGACAATAAGCACTTGGGCTGCATATAGTCTTAGAACTATTCTATGGGACATCTCAAGAGCTGATGCATATAAGCAGTCAGGGAGGAGGCTGGAGTGGTAAATGAGAAGATCCTATTAATCTGTAACCCCATTTCATCTTTTTTATTTTTTTATTAACTTTTATTGAGCTTCAAGTGAACGTTTACAAATCAAGTCAAACTGTCACACACAAGTTCATATACACCTTACTCCGTACTCCCACTTGCTCTCTCCCTAATGAGTCAGCCCTTCCAGTCTCTCCCTTCGTGACAATTTTGCCAGCTTCCAACTCTCTCTATCCTCCCATCCCCCCTCCAGACAGGAGATGCCAACACAGTCTCAAGTGTCCACCTGATATAATTAGCTCACTCTTCATCAGCATCTCTTTCCTCCTACCCACTGTCCAGTCCCTTTCATGTCTGATGAGTTGTCTTCGGGAATGGTTCCTGTCCTGGGCCAACAGAAGGTTTGGGGACCATGACCGCCGGGATTCCTCTAGTCTCAGTCAGACCATTAAGTATGGTCTTTTTGTGAGAATTTGGGGTCTGCATCCCACTGATCTTCTGCTCCCTCAGGGGTTCTCTGTTGTGCTCCCTGTCAGGGCAGTCATCGGTTGTGGCTGGGCACCATCCAGTTCTTCTGGTCTCAGGATGATGTAGGTCTCTGGTTCATGTGGCCCTTTCTGTCTCTTGGGCTCTTAGTTATCGTGTGACCTTGGTGTTCTTCATTCTCCTTTGATCCAGGTGGGTTGAGACCAATTGATGCATCTTAGATGGCCGCTTGTTAGTTTTTAAGACCCCAGATGCCACATTTCAAGGTGGGATGCAGAATGTTTTCATAATAGAATTATTTTGCCAATTGACTTAGAAGTCCCCTCAAACCATGGTCCCCAAACCCCCGCCCTTGCTCCGTTGACCGTTGAAGCATTCAGTTTATCCCGGAAACTTCTTTGCTTTTGGTCCAGTCCAGTTGAGCTGACCTTCCATGTATTGAGTATTGTCCTTCCCTTCACCTAAAGCAGCTCTTATCTACTAACTAATCAGTAAAAAACCCCTCCCACCCTCCCTCCCTCCCCCCCTCGTAACCACAAGAGTATGTGTTCTCAGTGTATACTATTTCTCAAGATCTTATAATAGTGGTCTTATACAATATTTGTCCTTTTGCCTCTGACTCATTTCGCTCAGCATAATGCCTTCCAGGTTCCTCCATGTTATGAAATGTTTCACAGATTCGTCACTGTTCTTTATCGATGCGTAGTATTCCATTGTGTGAATATACCACAATTTATTTACCCATTCATCCGTTGATGGACATCTTGGTTGCTTCCAGCTTTTTGCTATTGTAAACAGAGCTGCAATAAACATGGGTGTGCGTATATTTGTTTGTGTGAAGGCTCTTATTTCTCTAGGGTATATTCCAAGGAGTGGGGTTTCTGGGTTGTATGGTAGTTCTATTTCTCACTGTTTAAGATAACGCCAGATAGATTTCCAAAGTGGTTGTACCATTTTACATTCCCACCAGCAGTGTATAAGAGTTCCAATCTCTCCGCAGCCTCTCCAACATTTATTATTTTGTGTTTTTTGGATTAATGCCAGCCTTGTTGGGGTGAGATGGAACCTCATCGTAGTTTTAATTTGCATTTCTCTAATGGGTAATGATCGAGAGCATTTTCTCATGTATCTGTTGGCTGCCTGAATATCTTCTTTAGTGAAGTGCGTGTTCATGTCCTTTGCCCGCTTCTTGATTGGGTTGTTTGTCTTTTTGTGGTTGAGTTTTGACAGAATCATATAGATTTTAGAGATCAGGCGCTGGTCGGAGATGTCATAGCTGAAAATTCTTTCCCAGTCTGTATGTAGGTGGTCTTTTTACTCTTTTGGAGAAGTCTTTAGATGAGCATAGGTGTTTGATTTTTAGGAGCTCCCAGTTATGTGGTTTCTCTTCGTTATTTTTGGTAATGTTTTGTATTCTGTTTATGCCTTGTATTAGGGCTCCTAGGGTTGTCCCTATTTTTCTTCCATGATCTTTATCGTTTTAGTCTTTATGTTTAGGTCTTTGATCCACTTGGAGTTAGTTTTTGTGCATGGTGTGAGGTATGGGTCCTGTTTCATTTTTTTGCAAATGGATATCCAGTTATGCCAGCACCCTTTGTTAAAAAGGCTATCTTTTCCCCAATGAACTGACACTGGGCCTTTGTCAAATATCAGCTGCTCATATGTGGATGGATTTATATCTGGGTTCTCAATTCTGTTCCATTGGTCTATGTGTCTGTTGTTGTACCAGTACCAGGCTGTTTTGACTACTGTGGCTGTATAATAGGTTCTGAAATCAGGTAGAGTGAGGCCTCCCACTTTCTTCTTCTTTTTCAGTAGTGCTTTGCCTTATCCAAGGCTTCTTTCCCTTCCATATGAAGTTGGTGATTTGTTTCTCTATCACCTTAAAAAATGACATTGGAATTTGGATCGGAAGTGCATTGTATGTATAGATGGCTTTTGATAGAATAACGTTTTTACTATGTTAAGTCTTCCTATCCATGAGCAAGGTATGTTTTTCCACTTAAGTAGGTTCTTTTTAGTTTCTTGTAGTAGTACTTTGTAGTTTTCTTTGTATAGGTCTTTTACATCTTTGGTAAGATTTATTCCTAGGTGTTTTATCTTCTTGGTGGCTATTGTGAATGGTATTGATTTGGTTATTTCCTCTTCGATGTTCTTTTTGTTGATATAGAGGAATCCAAGTGATTTTTGTATGTTTATCTTATAACCTGAGACTCTGCCAAACTCTTCTATTAGTTTCAGTAGTTTTCTGGAGGATTCCTTAGGGTTTTCTGTGTATAAGATCATGTCATCTGCAAATAGAGATAATTTTACTTCCTCCTTGCCAATGCGGATGCCCTTTATTTCTTTGTCTAGCCTAATTGCTCTGGCTAGGACCTCTAGCACAATGTTGAATAAGAGCGGTGATAAAGGGCATCCTTCTCTGGTTCCCGTTCTCAAGGAAAATGCTTTCAGGTTCTCTCCATTTAGAGTGATGTTGGCTGTTGGCTTTGCATAGATGCCCTTTATTATGTTGAGGAATTTTCCTTCAATTCCTATTTTGGTGAGAGTTTTTATCATGAATGGGTGCTAAAAAATGCCTTTTCTGCATCAATTGTTAAGATCATGTGGTTTTTGTCTTTTGTTTTATTTATATGGTGGTTTACATTAATGGTTTTTCTAATATTAAACCAGCCTTGCATACCTGGTATAAATCCCACTTGGTCATGGTGGATTAATTTTTTGATATGTTGTTGAATTCTATTGGCTAGAATTTTGTTGAGGATTTTTGCATCTATGTTCATGAGGGATATAGGTCTGTAGTTTTCTTTTTTTGTGATGTCTTTACCTGGTTTTGGTATCAGGGAGATGGTGGCTTCATAGAATGAGTTAGGTAGTATTCCGTCATTTTCTATGCTTTGCAATACCTTTAGTAGTAGTGTTGTTAACTCTTCTCTGAAAGTTTGGTAGAACTCTGCAGTATAGCCATCTGGGCCAGGGCTTTTTTTTGTTGGGAGTTTTTTGATTACCTTTTCAAGCTCTTTTTTTGCAATGGGTCTATTTAGTTGTTCTACTTCTGATTGTGTTAGTTTAGGTAGGTAGTGTTTTTCTAAGAATTCATCCATTTCTTCTAGGTTTGCAAATTTGTTAGAGTACAATTTTTTGTAATAATCTGATATGATTCTTTTGATTTCAGTTGGATCTGTTGTGATGTGGCCCATCTCTTTTCTTATTCAAGTTATTTGTTTCCTTTCCTGTATTTCTTTAGTTAGCCTGGCCAAAGTTTATCAATTTTGTTAATTTTTTCAAAGAACCAGCTTTTGGCTTTGTTAATTCTTTCAATTGTTTTTCTGTTCTCTAATTCATTTAGTTCAGGTCTGATTTTTATTATTTGTTTTCTTCTGGTGCCTGATGGATTCTTTTGTTGCTCACTTTCTCTTTGTTCAAGTTGTAGGGACAGTTCTCTGATTTTGGCTCTTTCTTCTTTTTGTATGTGTGCATTTATCGATATAAATTGGCCTCTGAGCACTGCTTTTGTTGTGTCCCAGAGGTTTTGATAGGAAGTATTTTCATTCTCGTTGCATTCTATGAATTTCCTTATTCCCTCCTTGATGTCTTCTATAACCCAGTCTTTTTTCAGCAGGGTATTGTTCAGTTTCCAAGTATTTGATTTCTTTTCCCTAATTTTTCTGTTATTGATTTCCGCTTTTATGGCCTTGTGGTCTGAGAAGATGCTTTGGAATATTTCGATGTTTTGGATTCTGCCAAGGTTTCTTTTATGACCTAATATTTGGTCTATTCTAGAGAATGTTCCATGGGCGCTAGAAAAAAAAAGTATATTTTGCAGCAGTTGGGTGGAGAGTTCTGTATAAGTCAATGAGGTCAAGTTGGTTGATTGTTGTAATTAGGTCTTCCGTGTCTCTATTGAGCTTCTTACTGCATGTCCTGTCCTTCTCCGAAAGTGGTGTGTTGAAGTCTCCTACTATAATTGTGGAGGTGTCTATCTCACTTTTCAGTTCTGTTAAAATTTGATTTATGTATCTTGTAGCCCTGTCATTGGGTGCATAAATATTTATTACGGTTACATCTTCCTGGTCAATTGTCCCTTTTATCATTATGTAATGTCCTTCTTTATCCTTTGTGGTGGATTTAAGTCTAAAGTCTATTTTGTCAGAAATTAATATTGCTATTCCTCTTCTTTTTTGCTTATTGTTTGCTTGATATATTTTTTTCCGTTCTTTGAGTTTTAGTTTGTTTGTGTCTCTAAGTCTAAGGTGTGTCTCTTGTAGGCAGCATATAGACGGATCGTGTGTCTTTATCCAGTCTGAGACTCTCTGTCTCTTTATTGGTGCATTTAGTCCATTTACATTCAGCATAATTATAGATAAGTATGTGTTTAGTGCTGTCATTTTGATGCCTTTTTGAGTGTGTTGTTGACAATTTCATTTTTCCACTTACTTTTTTGTGCCGAGACGTTTTTCTTTGTAAATTGTGAGATCCTCATTTTCATAGTATTTGACTTTATGTTTGCTGACTTGTTACGTTTTTCTTGGTTTTTATTTTGAGTTATGGAGTTGTTATACCTCTTTGTGGTTACCTTAATATTTACCCCTATTTTTCTAAGTAAAAACATAACTTGTATTGTCCTGTATTGCCTTGTATCCCTCTCCATATGGCAGTTCTATGCCACCTGTATTTAGTCCCTCTTTTTGATTATTGTGATCTCTTACATATTGACTTCAATGATTCCCTATTGTGAGCATTTATTTTTTTTAATTAATCTTAATTTGTTTTTGTGTTTTCCCTATTTGAGTTGAGATCAGGATGTTCTGTTCTGTGACCTTGTGTTGTGCTGGTATCTGATATTATTGGTTTTCTGACCAAACAATTTCCTTTAGTATTTCTTGTAGCTTTGGTTTGGTTTTTGCAAATTCTCTAAGCTTGTGTTTATCTGTAAATATCTTAATTTTGCCTTCATATTTCAGAGAGAGTTTTGCTGGATATATGATCCTTGGCTGGCAGTTTTTCTCCTTCAGTGTTCTGTATATGTCATCCCATTGCCTTCTTGCCTGCATGGTTTCTGCTTAGTAGTCTGAACTTATTCTTATTGATTCTCCCTTGAAGGAGGCCTTTCTTTTATCCCTGGCTGCTTTTAAAATTTTCTCTTTTCTTTGGTTTTGGCAAGTTTGATGATAATATGTCTTGATGTTTTTCTTTTTGGATCAGTCTTAAATGGGGCTCGATGAACATCTTGGATAGATATCCTTTCGTCTTTCATGATGTCAGGGAAGTTTTCTGCAAGCAGATCTTCCACTATTCTCTCTGTGTTTTCTGTCATCCCTCCCTCTTCTGGGACTCCAATCACATGCAAGTTATCCTTCTTGACAGAGTCCCACATGATTCTTAGGGTTTCTTCATTTTTTTTTAATTCTTTTATCTGATTTTTTTTCAGCTATGTTGGTGTTAATTCCCTGGTCCTCCAGATTTCCCAGTCTGCATTCTAATTGCTCGAGTCTGCTCCTCTGACTTCCTATTGCATTGTCTAATTCTGTAATTTTATTGTTAATCTTTTGGATTTCTGAATTCTGTCTCTGTATGGATTCTTGCAACTTATTATTTTTTCCCCTATGTTCTTGAATAATCTTTTTGAGTTCTTCAACTGTTTTATCAGTGTGTTCCTTGGCTTTTTCTGCAGATTGCCTTATTTCATTTCTGAGGTCATCCCTGATGTCTTGAAGCATTCTGTAAATTAGTTTTTTATATTCTGTATCTGATAATTCCAGGATTGTATCTTCATTTGGGAAAGATTTTGATTCTTTAGTTTGGGGAGTTGTAGAAGCAGTCATGGTCTGCTTCTTTATGTGGTTTGATATCGACTGCTGTCTCCGAGCCATCACTAAGATATTGTAGTGATTTATTCTATATTTGCTCACTGAGTCTTATCTTGTTTTGTTTTCTTTCAATACATGTGGATGGGCTACTAGATTGTGCTGTCTTGATTGTTGTAGCCCTTGACTTACTTATGACCTATTACCAGCTGGTTTGGGCTGCTACCAGATATATATGCCTGAGTCCATTCACTATTCTTGAGTAAAATCTGATTTTGAGTCATCAAGTGCGTGATGCACCCTATCACCTATCCACCTTGAGAAGTAGTGGTGATAGTTGTGTGCACCAGATTCTAGTAGCAGCTTGGGTTCACACTCCAGGGGGGACATGATGCTGACAGGCTTTCCCCAAGTGTCAGTGAGGCAGGTGTGTCTCTATTCCTAAAGCACCTTGGTGGGTGGGCTCTACAGCTGTACCTTAGGCCCCCAATGCAAGTACCTCTACACATTGGTAGGTGTCACCCTCCTTAGACCCCTAAGGCAGGAGGCTAGGTGGTCTGGGGGGAGCTTCAGCCCTCAGTTCCCTGTTGTGGGTCAGTGAGGGCTCTGTTGAATATGCAGAGATATCAGACCTGGGAAACTTGTCTTTCCAGTAAATCTGCTAAAAAAAAAAATGCAGTCAGATCCCTATCAGAAATGCCTTTGCATTATAATAGCCACCTTGTTCCCTGTAGGGATGAAAGCCTGAGACTGTGGATCACATATGCTTGGCTGGAGCTGGTTTTGTGTTTTTAGTCCAATTAGGGATGGATTTTTGGTCCCTGGGTTTTTTGTGGTTGCTTCTCTCAGGCTGGAAGAATGGGTTAGGAAAAGACCAAAAAAAAAAAAAAAAAGAAAAACCCCAGAGCAGTTCTCTCTCTGGCTCAGGAAATTCCAATGTTAATGAAGCCACCTGGGAAGGGGAGGGGAGGGTTCAGAAAAACAGGAGAGAGTAGCACCCCGGAATATAGACAAAGTTACTTATCTTGCTTGGGATGACTATTTTATCTGAGATTCCCGAGCGGCGTGTCACCTATATGTGCTGGCTGGGCAGAGATTGCTCCTGAGGGTCAGGCCTGCAGAAGCCTCGGTCAGTTCCTCCATTGCCAGTCCAAAGCCCCGTGTCAAGGTTCCCCGGCTTGGATGCTGCACTCCCGGCTCCAAAACCAGTTGCTGCCTCCCAGGGACTTCTCCTCCTGCCAGCCGCGTCGCCGTGCCCGGACCCCCTCCCTGAGTCAGTTCAGGGGGGTAGGGCTGTGCCCCGTGTTTGCACCGTCAGAGGATGTGGTGTTCAGCTCTCCTGCATCCAGTCCAAAGCCCCGCGCCAAGGTTCCCCGGCTGGGACGCTGCACTCCTGGCTCCCAAACCAGTCGCTGCCTCCCGGCGACTTCTCCTCCCACCAGCTGCGTCGCTGCTGCCGGCGTTGACCAGCTGGGCCCCCTCCCGAGGTCAGTTCAGGGGTTAGGGGTGCGCTCCGTGTTTGTGCCCTGACACGATGTTGTGTTCAGCTCCCCTGCGCCCAGTCCTAAGCCCAGCGCCAAGGTTACCTGACTGGGACTCTGGCTCCAGGCTCCGAAAACAGTCTCTGCTTCCCCGTAGTTGTTCGTTTTCCATCTGTCACTCAGGTCAACTCTTTAAATCTGTGTTTGTTGGTCTGGGTTCACAGATTGTCATGTTTGTGATCGATTCACTTGTTTTTGCAAGTCTTTGTTGCAAGAGGGATCCGAGGTAGCATCTACCTAGTCAGCCATCTTGGCCCCCCTCCCAATGCTTCCATTTCATCTTCTTTTGAGAAAGGAAATTTGCAGCATTAATGGTATTAATGATCATTACAGCTAACAAAAAGAAGCAGCATAACGGTGCTTAAGAATGTGGGCTAAACTTCGTGGTCTTAGGCAAGTTATCCAAGCACTTGGTGCCTCAGTTTTCTTATGTGCAAAATGGGGATGATAATTGTACCCACCTTAAAAAATAGGGTAATAATTGTTGTTGTCATTACTGTGTACCGCTGAATTGTTTCGGACTCATAGTGAACCTATAGGACAAAGTAGAACTGCCCCAAAGGGTTTCCAAGGAGGGGCTGGTAGATTCGAACTGCCAACCCTTTGGTTACAAGCCTGAGCTCTTAATGACTTTGCCACCAGGGCTCCAACAGGCATTAGTCATTGTAATTATTCTCAGTGCCTATTATATGCCGGGCACATAAGAAGTGTTTTACAAGTATTCTCATTTCATCCTCACAATAACCTCAAGAGCTAAGATATTAGTTTTAAAGATTTTTATGGGTGAGGAACAGGCAGATGTATGAGCTTGGAGTCAAACGGACTGTGCTTCCGTTTACTTCCAGTGTGGTCATTGACAAGTTTCCTCACCTCCCAGGCTCTGTTTCCTTGTCTACAGAAGGGATAGGATGCTACTCACAAGCTTTGGAAGGTGAGGGATTTCATGGGTAATGGGTGTGAAACCCTAGGGTGGTGTCTGGTTACTATTATGATTTAATAAATTCCTGTTGCTGTTAGTTGCAGTTGAGTCAGCTGAGCCCCATGGTGACTTTATGGAAAACAAAAGGAAACGTTGCAGGGTCCTGCACCATCCTCACAATCATTGGTGTGCTTCAGCTTATTGTTGTATCTATTGTGTCAATCCACCTCGTGGGGAGTTTCTCTCTCCACACCCCCCGCCCCACCTGCTACTTTATGTGTCCAAAGTGAAGTCTCACTATCCTTGCTTCTAAGGAGATAATTTCCCACTAGGTGCTAAATGGTTTATATTCTTTCTTATGTTTACAGTCACATTGTGAGGTCAGATTCTTGTCCTTTCTTTTTACATGCTGAGGTTGTAACTTTTTGGTAAACTCTCCTTTCACCCTCAAGTGTTAGGGAAACAGGAGGAGAAGGATGCAGCCTCCCTTGCATCAGACACTACTTGATTCTTGGGTGTCGTTAGGTGTGCACAGCTTTAGCACTGCGTCCAGAGGAGCCACAATCTCTGCGGAAAGGTTAGAACGACTGGGAGTATTGGGAAGCAGGGTGGCTCAGCTGGATTGGTCTGAAGACTGCTCCTCTTAGTGGTGTCCTCGTTCTACCCTCAAACCTCTGCATCTGCTTTAAAGAGAAAAGGGACTGGAGGTAGGGGACAGAAAAGTTGGTCTTTACCCTGTGGGCAAAGAACCTGATAACCCTGAAGTGCCAGGACTCACAATTGCTCTTTCCCTATTTAAAGCAATTGAGAGAATCGTCTTTGTCTTTAGACAAACTTGGTTTTGGATTCTGGCTCCATCGCTTAGTTTCACGACCTTGGGAAAATTATTTAACCTCTCTGAGGCTTGATTTCCTCATCAGAAAATATCCCACAGGGCTAGAGGATTAAGGAATGTAATATGTGTAAAGTATATGTACATAAGATGAATGTTATTTTTTGACTCTTAATATTATTTAGTAAGAAAATATCAGAAAGCATGGTAAATAGGGGAGAAAAATGGGGCAGGCCAGGGCAGCTTTAATCTAGTACAGGGATCTAGGAGTCTGTAGGAACCACAGAGGAAGGAAGCATCCATGTTACCAAGTGCCTGAGAAGGGACTGTGGATGCCTGGCTGTCGCTTAACCCTGCGGTGCACAGAAGGTTTTGTCTGTCCTCCCACAGAGGACACTATGCAGAATGGCAGGTGGTGACAACATAGTTCCCATATGGTCCACAAGCCACATTTATTGTGAGAATTTCACATAGGATGTCGGCTTAGCTGCTATTTTGCAGTATGAACCAAGCTGTATGTAGAGCAGAAGCCCTTCCCTTTGGGCTCAGACCTGTCAGATCATGCCTTTCTTGCCTGACAGTTGGAGGTTCGGTCCGTAATCTAGCACATGGCCCTGAGAATCAGACAGTCTTGAGCTGAGACCAGTTTCATCCAATTACCAATGTATGACTTGGGGCAAGTTATTCAGCCCAAGGCTCCATTCCAAACTGACAGGTAACATCCTTAGCTCAGTGTGTGGCACATGGTCAATAAGTGCTAGCAACTACTCTTTATATTTTCTTTTGGTGAAAATATACACAGCAAGGGATACACCAGTCCAACAAATTCTACATGTACAATTCAGTGACATTGTTTACATTCTTCAAGTTGTGTAACTGTTCTCAATATCCTTTTCCAAATTATTCGACCACCGTTAACGTGAACTCGTCATCACTTAAGCTTCTCATCTAACCGTTCCAGATGCTGTTGTGAATTTGATCCCACATAGACAAATCTTTTCAACTATTCTTATTATCATCATTAATAATCATTATCACAAACTAATTGGTATAACTGTGCACACTCAGGGTGGAATAAATGAGTATATTTAGCTTTCATTGCTGTACACCCATTGCCTAACACAGTACACAGCAGAAACTCAGTTTAGCGAGTAAAACCGTGCTTGTAAAACACATCAGCTGTTTATTCCTTCACCAAACATTTATTTAGTTCCATTCTGTGTGAGATCCTGTGCTAGGTTCTGGGGGCACGATGGTACTAAAGATAAACATTCTCTAGCTCTATGAAGGAGGTATCGTCTCCCCACCCCGTCCCCTGCCTGCCAGCCAAGTAGTCTCCCCGGCTTCCTTTTGTGAGTGTATCATCATACTCAGTGCTTTCTTCCAAAATATTGTTAGTGTGCACTACAATCTCCTCGCCAGTTCTGAGCTAGCAATCCAATTTCTGGCTCAGGATCAGGGCCACCTACTGTGGTCCCACAGGCTGAGAACCACAATTCCAGGGCCTTATTCACACAGATTAAAATGTGAATGGTGCCCCCTACAGTCGTACAGAGTGGTGGTCCTGACGTTGATAATTGCTCATATTATGTACAATAAGTACGTAATTAGGCTGTGGTGGACAGATCCCTGCTGGAGACATGTACGTATTAAACTCAGCCTAAGGAGATTGTATGGAGGGTTGGGATGGATGAAATGACTCCCTCTATGAACCTTTCCTCCACCAGTTCTATCCTTACAATTCACGAAAGAGATACCTCCAAAGAACAGAGGCAGAGGAGGGAATAATGAATTTGGGCATAGTTCAGGGGCTTATCTTTCTGAACTAATATTATAAAGAAGATTGTGCTGAAAGAGTCTTAGACTTTCATTAATATGGGGAAAGGAACTACGTGAGAAAATACTGTGTCTTAGGCGCTTTGCTAGCCGTCTAACTTCACAGCATCAGGTGATTCATGAACGCAGATATTGCAGACAGGACAGCAGAGGCTCTGTGAAGTGACTTAACTTTTACAAAATTGCAGTTAGAAAATGGCCAAGCCAGTGAAAAGCACAAAACTGCACAGTGACTATTCAGAATATTTAAAGAACTCCTACAAATCAATAGGAAAAATGTTCAAAAAAGAAAATATTCAAATAGCCAGTAAACATACACAAAGGTACTCATTTTATTAGTAATCAGGGAAATGTGCATTAAATCCACAATGTGATACTGCTGAAAACAAAACAAACAAACTAACAAAAAGCAAATCCCTCAATGACTTTGAGTTAATTCCGACTATAGGACAGGGTGGAAGTGCTCCATAGGGTTTCTAAGGTGTGGCTGGTGGATTTGAACTGCTGACCTTTTGGTTATCAGCCAAGTTGTTAACCACTGTGCCACTAAAAAAAAGCTGGTGGATTTGAACTGCTGACCTTTTGGTTATCAGCCAAGTTGTTAACCACTGTGCCACTAGGGCTCCCAATATTGCCATAGGCACCCTGAGTGGCTATAACTGGAAAGATCAACAAAATCAAATATCGATGGGGATCTGGAACAGTGAAACTCCCCTACTCTGCTGGGGTGAGTGTAAATCGGTACAACTACTTTGGAAAGCTGTTTGGAAGAATTTGCTAAAGCTGAGTATATTCACAGACTTTGATACATAAGGAAACCCTGGTGGTAGAGTGGTTGAGGGCTACAGCTGCTAACCAAAAGGTCAGCAGTTTGAATCCACTAGGGGCTCCTGTGGAGCTTTTGTGGTTTTCATGGGCATGCTGTGAGCGCAAATACAAATTAGAAGAGAGAAAGAATAAAAGGGGAAAATGTTAATTTTCCCTGTTGGAAAAAAGGGAAGAGCACCCCTCCCCCATCCTCTCTTTAGAGCATTTCCTTTGAAAGACCTGTAATTGTAATTTCTTTCTCTGCCTCTTTGAAATGTATGTAAATCTTTTGAAAGGCAAAATAAGCCTCTTGCCAATTTTACAACCCAGGAATGTTTCCTCAAGGGCATGGAAGTCATCTTTGTGAAATGTAATCAATCAAGGAAGACAGCATCCCTATCTCCCAGTTTCCTGGGAGGACAGGAGTCTAACTTCAGCTGACACTTGCCTCCAAGTGGCAAACCTGCCTCTGGCCATAAAGGTATGAGAAATGAATTATTTTTCTTTGGATAAAGGCAATTGGCAAACACAGGTGGCTATCCCAATTAGCAGGTGATTTTAGGATGGCAGATGGGGCTGAAGTCTTCTTACTTAAGGAATAATTATGATTTACCTTGAGGACATGCATGTTATGGGTTGCATCTGCCTGGCTATATAAAAAGAAAAAAAAAGGATAAAATTCCTTTCTGTCTTAGCAATCGCTTTAGTAAATTACTTGTGCTGTGCATCACAGTCTGGTTCAATAGGATTGCTTTCTTTATCTTACTTTTGTAGAGAATTTGTCTGGGTCAACAGCAGATTTTGTTTTTAATTATGGTTCTCCAACAATATGCTTTTTTTTTTTTTTTTAACAATATGCAGGGAGGCGAAGATTGGAATGAAACAATGTGCATTTTTCTAGCTGAGACTGAACAAGGCAAGCCTCTGCCTTCTTGTTTCAGCTCTCATACTGTAAACAAGTGTCCTTTTCACAGTTCATTTAGTGCCATGTTTTTCACATTTTGTAGGTAATTTCACTGTTGAAAATGGCCCGCGAACATTGTGCCGAAGTGCTATCTAATGTTCCTAAGACCAAGGACACTACAGAGAAGATCTTACAGAAGAAATTCGTGTTAGATGAGCTTCATTCAGGCGTGATTTATAGTGCTGTTGGCTATGAGTTTGACATTAATAAATTAACAATATATAGTAAATAATGTGTCTTTAAACAGAAACACACATAAAACAAGGTTATGTATTGATTGGTTGGTGAAAATGTTGTGACCAGAGGCTCACAGAAACTTAACGCTATAATTCCCTTAGAGAAATGGTTCCCGAACCAAAAACCAAACCCATGGCCTTTGAGTCAATTTTGACTCACAGCGACCCTATAGGATAGAGTAGAACTGCCCCATAGGGTTTTCCAAGGCTGTAATTTTTATGAAAGCAGACTGCACCATCTTTCTCCTGAGGAGTGGCTGGTAGGTTGGTAGGTTCAAACCACCAACCTTTCAGTTAGCAGTTGAGCACTTAACCACTGTGCCACCAGGGCTCCTTAGAAAATGGTTCAGTAGTCACTAACTCAGTGTTTGTGGAGACTTCATAGACTGTAACTACTGCAAATGATGAGAATCAACTGTATATAACTGACAGAAATGCATATATTTGCTCACGAAAGACGTGTACTAGAATGTTTATGGCAGCACCTACTATTCACACTAGCTCCAAACTGGAACCTATTCAAATGTCTACCAACAGTAGCATGGATAAATATATTGAGGTATAGTCACACAATGGAGAACTATACACCAATGAGAGTAAATGAACTACAACTACATGCAGCAATAAGGATGAATCTCAGAGACATACAGTTGAGCAAAGGAAGCCAGACACATAATGTTCATACTGTATGACTCTAATTATACAAATTTCAAAAATAAGCAAAATGAATTTGTGACTCTGGGAGTCAGGATAGTGGTTATCTCCAACGGAAGAAGTGACTGGAAGGGGCCACAAGGGAGTATCTGGGGTGCTGACAATATTTTATTTCTTGATTTGGGTGCTTGTTACACGAAGCTGCTCACTTAGGAAAGTAAATAAGATAAAGCTTTCCAGATCAGAAAGAAATAAGTAAAAGGATCTCCAACCACAGATGATGTGACATTTTATGTAGAAAATCATAAGGAATCCACTAAAAGCTATTAAATTTCAACAGAAATTTACTCTCTTTTCCTCATTATTTACTCTGAGAAGACACTCTGGGGGAGGTAGGTTTTTAGCTATAGCTCTATAGGGTTGCTAAGAGTTGGAATCGAGTCAACGACAGTGGGTTTGGTTTTGGTTTTGTTATGTGGAAAAAGGAGGTTGCTTAGACCAAAGAGAATATAGTTACTTAGTAAAGATCTGAGTGACTAATGAAATAACCATAAGCAGTTAGATCAACTCAGAAAAATTACTCAATACCTCTTTACTCAAAGAGAAGATTAGCCAGAAAATGGAAGGAAATAGAGATTCTAAGAAGAATTAGGTTTCTTTCATGGGTTAAAAGGGCATGGGGCAGATCTTCCTTCAGAGCCTACACGTAAAAAACCAAAATAAAACAACAAAACCTTTCAGTTAGCAGCCAAGCACTTTAACAACTGTGCTATGAGGGCCCCTTGGGGTACACTTAGTAGGGACTTTATAAATGATGATCAAATGAATGAATGTCTCTTATCCCTAGGGTGGACAATTCCCTCCTGGAATGGCTATGTTCTTGTGCAACACCAGCACTTTTGCACACCCTACCTTCCTCCTCACTGGCTTTCCAGGCCTGGAGGCCTTTCACCATTGGGTATCTATCCCCATCAACTTGATCTGTGTGGTTTCCGTCCTGGGCAACAGTATCATCCTCTTCCTGATCCACGCAGACCCAGCCTTACATGAACCCATGTACATCTTCCTGTTCATGTTGGCAGCATCTGATCTGGGTCTCTGTGCCTCTACCTTCCCCACCATGGTGCGGCTCTTCTGGCTAGGTGCTCGTGAACTGCCCTTTGACTTCTGTGTAGCACAAATGTTCTTCATTCATGCCTTCACCTATGTGGAATCTGGCGTGCTGCTCGCCATGGCCTTCGATCGCATCATTGCTATCCGCAACCCTCTGCACTATGCCAAAATCCTTACCCACTCAGCCATGGTCAAAGTGGGGGCTCCCATTGTAGTGAGGGCTGTTCTGCTCAATCGTCCAGGACCATCCTCCTGTGGCGTCTGCTCTTTTCCCAGATCAGCATACTCTCACACTGCTACTGCCTGCACTGTGACCTCGTGGGGCTGGCCTGCTCAAACACCCGGGTCAACAGCCTGGTTGGCCTGGTCTCCATCCTCCTCTCACTGGGCCTTGACTCCTCCCTTATCATGCTCTCATATGCACTGATCCTATAGACAGTGCTGGGCACTGCATCACCTGGGGAACGGCTCAAGGCACTCAACACGTGTGTCTCACACCTCTGCATTGTTCTCATCTTTTATTTGCCCAAACTGGGGCTGTCTGTATTGCACCGAGTAGAGAAGCACAGCTATCCTGCTCTAGCAGTGCTCATGGCCAACCTGCACTTCTTGGTCCCGCCTTTCATGAACCCCATTGTCTACTGCATCAAGTCTAAGCAGATCCGCCAGGGCCTCTTAAAGCGTTTCCAACAGAAGAGAGTTGATGTCTCCTAAAATAGCAGAAGGACCAAGGGCACCTTGGAATTCATAGGGGAGTGAGAGTAATGGTGAAGAGTTAATTTCTGAGATTTCTGAATGATCTTACCTTTACTGTTGAGCCCTTTGTGGGGCATTATCAGTCTCTACAGTTTTTAGAGACTGAGACTCCAAAACTCCAAAAAATTATAATTTTTGGAGACTGAGAATTTGAAAGGATATCATAATACCACCTTGATAATCCTCTCATTGCTCTGTCTGACTAGAGCCCAACTATTTTAGTTTCACATATGCTGTGACATCTCCTTACCTAGGGGACTTAACCACACTAACAGAGGATGTGTGTGTATATCTCTTCTTTCTCTAGTTGATTTTTTGTTTGTTTTCCCATTTGATTTTCAAGCCTAAAGAAAAGAAGAAGTGATAAACTATTTTTACCTTTGTACTGGCCTCTCCTCCCAAATTATTGTTAAGCAGCTCATCTACTAAGAAGTAGAAAAGTGGGACGGGGAGAGGGAAGGAGAGATACATACAACAACACTACACATGTTCAATTTATCAAGCACTTATTTGCAGCTAAGGAGTGACAGTTTCCTCTTGGTTCTCTTTGTGTGTGTCCCTGCTGTGAACTAAAGTTTGGTCCTGCCAAGGCCAGGAAAGCTACTCCCTATAACTGTTATATAGCACTGTTTTCTTAAGGACCAATTGTAAGGGTGGAATAGCCGCTCATCTCTGAGTGGGAGAAGCATCCAGTCGACTAGGATGCAAGTTCCATGAGGGTAGGAATTCAGGGGCTGTTTTGTTCAATGATGTGTCCCAACTTCCAAAAACTGTGCCTACAATATAGTAAGTGTCCAATGCGTATTGTCGAACAATTGAGTAGGGAGGATGAAGGAACAGAAGTTTCTTGTCAGCTGATACCTCAGAAAGAAAGAGGATTGGGAGAGATGAATGTCTGGATATGAGGGTAACAAGCAATTGATTGGCTAGAGCAGAATGAAGTAAAGATGGATGTCAGAGACCTTGGGACAAGGTATGATTCTCCCTGTGCCACATGGTCAAGCAGATGGTTTCTAACGGCAGAGCTCAGAGGGAAGATAAGTTTATTGTGGAGCATTTTCTAAAGCTGCCTCCCAACTTTCAGGAGGAGACTTACCTAGAAACTGAAGGATGTCTCACCCCATCACTGGCTTTGCCTTTGGTCTGCTATATCCTAAAATATTCGTAAATTTTTTAACGCATTGGAATAGGAATATTCCTGGTGGAAAATCACCACTCAAATGTAATAGAAGAAGCCATGCAAAAGCTCTTAAAAAGTGCTTTCCCTATACCTATGCACATCCACACAATTGGGAATTCAACACCTGTGGTCATTTTTGTGTGTCATTTCCATGAACCGCGAGAAGAGAGGATGAGGAACTTGGAGGCAAGAAGGCAGGGTGGGCATGCAGTTTTAATTGGAAAGGTTGTTTTCCCTACCAGATTGTATTTACACAAGCACTGAAGCATGGGATTCAAGGAACTCAGAACCCTGTGCCTGTCAGTAAATAGGAGGCTATTGCCAACCACATGCATCTGAAGATGGCCAGGTCCTGTTCATAGAGTCCAAGAGGCAGGGCTAATTAGTCCTGTGTTCAGAAATATCCTTTTAGAACATCATGTCTAGTGGCTGCCAACCAATAGTTTCAGTAAATCCAAAAACTGTTTGATGAGACATTTTGAAAGATGAGGGACTTTCAAAAGATTGTTTTGCTATCCAAGAAGGTCTCTCATCAGGGTCAGAAAGCTTGGGCTGAACAAGCACCATGTCATCCAATCCCTTCTGTCTACTCTACCCACCACCCCAATAACAAGAAGATTCTGATCAAGGAACCAGTATATCTCTGAGGCTCTCATCAGCCTTGATCAGAAACACTAGGATGAGGTTATAGTATTTGGAACCACAAGCAGCCTTGGGAAGTAAAAAATAAACAAGCAAACAAAAACCAAACAAACATTGTATATAGAGTCCTGTCCTAGAGCTGGAAAAATTCCTATTATGAGAATTAACAGGATAAAGCCTGGATATTAGATACACATTTGAAGACCTCAGGGATCCTTTTGCTTCATGATTCTTGCCTTTTCCCAGCAGTTCTGAGCTTGAAGCCTTCTCCCTCCATGATACCATCACCATAGCACTGCCATTCTTACTGTTGTCCATTCCTTGGTTGCACTGAAGTCAAGTGCTAGAAGGGATCTAGGGATGTATGTCTCTACAACTTTACCGTCAGTCAGCAGACATCTCAGCATGTCTCATTATGCCTTCCTATGCTTCACAGGCCAGATAGCTACCGAAGTAGCTTAGCCTGCCACAAGTAAGGGTCCTGAGATGGCCTCTAAAAAGCTTTGCTACTAGTTTACCCAGTTAAGGATTATCAAGGAGTGATATACAATGGCTTTTAGAACTTGACATCAGTAGTCAAAAAAAAAAAGAGTCTGTGTACATCAATCCAAAACCTCTACTCTTAATCATTATACTAATCAGCCTGTCCCCTACCCATGCAAAACACCTGAGTTAAAATCTCAGCTCCAACTCATACCAGCTGTGTGACCTTAAGTTGTTACTTCACCTTTCTGAACCTCCCCTTACTCATCAGTATAGAGGATAATACCTACCTCATAAAGATGTCGTGAGGATTCAATTAGACAATGTACATAAAGTACTTAATCCAGCAGCAGAGTACCAGTTTTATGTTTGTGTGGTTATTTTGCTAATGCCTGTTCGCCTTATGTATTTCAGGCTCAATGATGGTGGGAACCACATCCGTATTTCCTGACTTGTCTAACCCTACCATTTAGCACAAGGCCCAGAATATTATAGGCCTTTTATGCATTAAATGAATGAGTGAGTAAATGAAAGACCAAAATCTTGGCAAATGGGAAATGCTATTGAACTCAATAGAGTCCCATTTGTTATCATTAATATTGTTATCACTGTCATACAATTTGTATCAGGTAATGGCAAGTGTTGTTGAGTTTGTTGCAAATGCAGAATTTTTATTCAAGGTCACCTTGCTCCATAAAACCTTTGGCTGTATTAATTTATAACTTAGCCTCTCAAGGACACTAGTTCCCAAAGGGGTGATTTAAGTCTGGTCTAAAGAGATCTACCATATATAATGCAGCTACCATGACTTGTCCTGGGTTAACTGGAGAGCATACTCTAAATCTATGATACTCTAAACCTAGGAGGGGTTCTTGGTGACTGGAAATCGGTGACTGACTTACCTCATACATTTTTAGATGAGTAAAAAATTTGTGCACACCTTATGCTAAGCCTGGCTACTAGAAATCAAGGGATTGGTGGGGAGTGGTTGCAGACAAAAGGAGAAGGCTTATAGAAACCAGGATATATATCACAAGTCCTTCAAAGCCAAGTATCTCCAAACTGATTAATCTACATTGTGCATGGACTGGTCATGGGGCAAGTGGTTTTCTAATTGTCCTCTATAAGCCAGAGAGCTGTTTTTGTCCTTTACAAAGAAGGAAAAGAAAGCCTACCGAAGATGATCTAATGAACAATTGCTGTGAATTCACTCAGAGTGATGTGAAGTTATGATTAATGCAAATTTATTTTTGCTGTAATGCTTTGTGAATATAAGCTCATGCCATCCAACTAACTTAACTAACTTAAAGCATGATGCAAAAGGCAGAAGCCCATGGTAGCTTTGAGCAAGACTCTAATTTCCTGCAGCCAGAGAACAGGTTACTTAAAATCAGGCCCGAGATAAAATTGTAAGGGTGGCAGAAGTATAAAGAAGGTCCAACTCTTTGCTTTATACAAGCAGTTAACTCAAATATAAAGCCACAAATAGTTTAAATGTAAAAAGATGAAAAAAATACACTATGCGAAGTTTAAGCAGAATAAAACTAGAGTAGCTATAACAACACCAGACAAAGTTAACTTAAAAATTAGAGTATTACCAGGGATAAAAAGGAGAATTTAATAATACTAAACTTGTCAAATTGTATCTATCTATGTATATGTATACATTAATTCTAAGTGTGTATGCACCTAGTAATAGAGCTTGCAAATATACAAAGAAAAAATGGACAGAACTAGAAGTAAAAATAGGCAAATTAACAAGTACAGTTGGAGATTTCAACACCTCTCTCTCTGGCAGTAATTTATAGAAGTAGATAAAATATCTGTAAAAATATGCAAGAGTTGAAGAATATTACCAATCAATTTGACCTACTTGATATTCATGGAATAGTACATCCGAAATTGCAGAAACACATTCATTTAAAGTGTATTTGGAATATTTATCTAGACTATATCAGGGTTATGAAACTAGTTTCCATACATTTTAAAGGATTAAAATAATACAGCATATGTTTTCCAACAACAATGGATTGAAAATGAATAGTAATAAGATACATACAAAATCTCCAAACAATTGAATAAATAACTCTAAATAACTCATGAGTCACAAAGAAATCATAAAGTCAAGTAGAAAGCAGTTCAAAATATTTTAGCACAATATATCAAAATTTGTGGGATACAGACAAAGCAATGAGTAGAAGGAAATTTGTGCATTTAAGTTCTACTTTAATAACTTGTTTTTGTTGCTAAGAATATACACTAATTCAACAATTTCTACATGTACAATTAAGTGATACTGATTACATTTTTTGAGTTATGCAACCCTTCTTTTCCAAGTTGTTCCTCCCTCATTAACATAAATTCACTCCCCCTAAGGTTTCTGTCTAATCTTTTGAGTTGCTAGTATCAATTTAACCCCATACAGACAGTTCTTAAAAGAGCATAATACTCAAGGCAGACATTTTTTACTAGTTAAGCTAAACTATTGGTTGGTTTTAAAAGGAATTCAGGGGATATTTTTGGTTTATGATATAAAGGTTATCTCAGGGCAATAGTTTTAGGGGCTCATCTGTCATCCATGGCTCTAGAAAGTCTGGATCCCATGAGAATCTGAAATTCTGTTCTACATTTTTCCCCTTTTGATCGGGACTCTTCTATAGACTCTTTGATCAAAATGTTCAGTAAAGGTAGCCAGATATGTATAAATTCTTATATTAGAAAAAAAAAGAAAAATTTAAAATAAATGATTTGAGTTTATACCTTAAGAAGCTAGAAACAGAAGGACACACTATAAAGTAAATAGAAGAAAGGAAATTGAAAGATATGAACAAAATCAGTGAAAGAAAGAATAAATAAAAAAACAAACTAGAGAAAACTCAACAAAGCCAAAATTTGGGCCTTTTAAAAATTAATAAAATTAAACCCCTCTACCCAGCATGACGGAACAGGACAAAGAGAGAGAAGACATGCAAATACCAATATCAGAAATAAAAGAGAGGATATCACTACAGATCCTACAGACTTGAAAGGATAACAAGTAGGACATTTTGAACAACTTTATGCCTGTAATTTTGATAATTTAGAGGAAAGGGTAAGATTGTTAGAAAACACAAAATCTGAATAGAACTATATCCATTAAAAACTGACTTTGAAATAAAAAACACAAAGTAAATTTCAAGCTCAGATGTGTTTCCTGGGGAATTCTATCAAATTCTTAAGGAATAAATGAAACAAATTTTACATGAGCACTTTCAGAAAATGCAGTAGAAGGGAATACTTTCCCATGTACTTTATGAGGCAAGCAAAATACTAATATACAAAATTGATAAGGAAATTGCAAGAAAAAAAAATCACAAGACCAATATCTTTCATGAAGATATACATATATGCTTATCAAAATATTAACAAAGTGAATCCAACAATATATAAATATGATAATATATAATGACTAAGTGGTATTGCGTTGATGAGGAACCTGTATGTAGACCAAGAGGCAATCATTCGAACATAACAAAGGGGTGCTGTGTAGTTTAAAGCCAGGAAAGGTGTGCATCAGGTTTGCACATATTTCACCATATTTATTCAGTCTGTATGCTGAGCAAATAATCTGAGAAGCTGGTCTGTATGAAGAATGGGGCATTAGGATTGGAGGAAGATGCATTAACAACCTGTGATATGCAGACGACATAACTTTGCTTGCTAAAATGAAGAGGACTTGAAACATTTACTGAGGAAGATCAAACACTATATCCTTCTGTATGGTTTACACCCCAACAT
The DNA here is from genome assembly GCF_024166365.1 of Elephas maximus indicus. Taxonomy (NCBI): domain Eukaryota; kingdom Metazoa; phylum Chordata; class Mammalia; order Proboscidea; family Elephantidae; genus Elephas; species Elephas maximus. The sequence goes on from NC_064825.1 coordinate 54,442,177, forward strand.
AAAGAAAACAAAAATCCTCACAAGTGGACCAATAAGCAACATCATGATAAGTGGAGAAAAGATTGAAGATGTCAAGGATTTCATCTGTCAACACTCATGGAAGCAGCTGTCAAGAAATCAAAAGCGCATTGCATTGGGAAAATCTGCTGCCAAAGACCTCTTTAAAGTGTTAAAAAACAAAGATGTCACTTTAAGGACTAAGGTGCACCTGACCCAAGCCATGGTATTTTCAGTCATCTCATATGCGTGTGAAAGCTGGACAATGAATAAGGAAGACCAAAGAAGAACAGATGCCTTTGAATTATGGTGTTGTTGAAGAATATCGAATATATCATGAGTTGCCAGAACAATGAACAAATTTGTATTGGAAGAAATACAGCCAGAATGCTCCTTAGAAGCAAGGAAGGGGAGACTTTGTCTCATGTACTTTGGACATGTTATCAGGAAGGACCAGTCCCCGGAGAAGGACATCATGCTTGGTAAAGTAGAGGGTCAGCGAAAAAGAGGAAGACCCTCAAGGAGATGGACTTACACAGTGGCTGCAACAATGGGCTCAGGCATAATGATTGTGAGGATGGTATAGAACTGGGCAGTGTTTCATTCTGTTGTACATAGGCTTACTATGAATCAGAAGTGACTCAACGACACCTAAAAGCAACAACAACAAGAAGTGGTATTTATACCAGGAATGCAAGGGAGTTTAACATTTAAAAGTTACCAAAAAACCAAAAACCAACCCAAGTGCCGTCGAGTCGATTCCAACTCATAGCGACCCTATAGGACAGAGTAGAGCTGCCCCATAGAGTTTCCAAGGAGAGCCTGGAGGATTCGAACTGCTGACCCTTTGGTTAGCAGCCATAGCACTTAACCACTACGCCACCAGGGTTTACATTTAAAAGTTAGTTCAATATAATTCATAGAATTAAAGAATAAAGGAGTAAAATCATATGATTACCTAAGTATAAAAAAGTATAGTTAGAAAAATTATTTGACTAAATTCAACAGCATTTTGGATAAAAACTTTCCATAACTAGAAATAGAAGGGTACGTTGTCAACCTGAAAAGGGACACCTATGAAAAACATATAGTTAAGTAATACTTGATGATCAAAGACTGAATGCTTTCATTTTAAGATGAGGTACAAATGGAAGAATGTCTGTCTTACTACTTCTCTTCAACATTGTGTTGGAGGTCTTAGCCAGTGGAATAAGACAAGAAAAAGAAACCAAAAATCATACAGTCAAAATCTATTTTTATTATTTTTTTAGGAATTAGCACATTGAATCTAAAATTTATGTGGAAATGTAAAGAGCCTAGGATAGCCCTAACCATTGTGGAAAGACGTAAAGTGTTGGCAGAGTTACAATACTTCATTTTGAGACTTTCTATAAAACTATAATTATCAAGACAATGTACTACTGACATAGGGTAGACAAATAGGTTAATGAAACGAAACAGAATTCAGGAGTACATCCGCACATAAAGAGTTGATGATTTTTGACAACGTTGTCAAAGCAATTTAATTCAGAAAAGAATGGCTTTTAAACAAAACAATACTTGAACAACTGCACACCTATATGAGAAGGACTCTTGATCTGTACTAAATTGTGATCCATACAAAATTATCATTTGTGTTGGGTCACAGGCTTGAAATTATAAGCTGTATTTATAAAATAAAGTACTAATTATAAACAAAATCGATAATTTGGACTTAAAACTAAAAATTTCTTTTTATCAAACGATACTAGTAAGAAAATCAAAATGCAAGCTAAAATCGGATAGAATATTTTCACTACATATATCTAGCAAATAAGTTGGATTCAGAATATATAAACAGCTACTACAAGCCATTAAAAAACAGAAAACAATGAAAATGAGCAGAAGAATTGAACAAACGTTTCACAGAAGCAGCTATATGCAGTCAGTAAACATATGAGAAGTTGCTCAATGTCATTAACCATCAGAAAAATGCAAATTAAAAGCACAATGAATAACTTTATGCTTGCTAGAATGATTAAAATGAACAAATAACGCCAACATCAAGGGTTGGCCAAGATATTGGACAACCTGGGAGTAGTCATCCATCACTGGTGAGAGTACAGAGTGGTACTTTGGAAAACCATCTGGCAGAGTCAGTTAAAGTCAAGCATACATCTATCCTGTGATCCAGTAATTCTACTTCTAGGTTAAAAAAATATTCATAGCAGCTTTATTCTGAGTAGACAAAAGTGGGAAACAGCCAAGATGTCCAAAAGGTAAGTGGTTTAGCAAACTGTGGTATATTCATACAATCTAATGGAATACTACTCAGAGATAAAAAGGAAATGCATTTTTTTTTTTTTTTGGAAATTTTACTGATACGCATAATGTGAATGAATCTCAAAAAGATTATGTTGGGCCAAAGAAGTTGGACACAGAAGAATACATTCCGTATCATTTCATTATATGAACTTCTAGAACAGCAAATTGAATCCAAGGTGATCGAAATCAAACAGCGGGGGAGCAGAAGTATCGCATGGAAAGGGGCACAGGGAAGTTTCTGAGGCTGTGAAGATATTCTGCATCTTGACTGTGGTGGTGGTTATACTGCTGTATACATTTGCCAGAGGTAATCATTCTGTACACTTAATGTTGTTGTTGTGTGCCGTTATATCAATGACAACTTACGAGTATAACTGTCTCATAGGGTTTCCTAGGACATAATCTTTATAGGAGCAGATGGCTAGGACTTTCCTAGCTCCTGGTGGGTTTGAACCTTTTGGTCAGCACTGCTCTACCAGGGCCCCTCGTACACTTAATAGATACTTAATATATGTGTATTTTATTTCATATACCTCACTAAAAAAAGTGGTTTAGGAAAAAATTAAAGCCATAGCAAATACAGTCTCAAATAGGATGTAGCCAGTTTTCCTGACTTCTTCTATAAAAAAAAAAAAAAATTTTTTTTCTTTTTTTTTTTAGTTTCGGTTAATTATCTTGGGGAGTAGACTTTATTTGCTAATCTGTGGCCTTGGATTGTCTGGCAACCTGAGAAAATTGAGTCTATTAATCTTATGTGCACTGAGCCCTGGAGTGAAGGAAGAATCACTTAGACGACTTCAGATTAGGTAATCTCGGAGAATGTGGCTTTTCATACCTTTACAAATGGGGGACAGGGCAAGGTGGGCCCTGGGACCTCATTTCTCCTGAACAAGTTAGGTGTCTTTATATCCACAGTTCCTGTGCTTACCCTAATCATAGTAATTTAATTCTGCTTGGCCACTGTGTCCTTATATGTTTGTTTTCTCTAACAGTGAGTGGTCAACTTGAGAGGAGGACTTTTGGCCTCATCAAATCCATACACCTAGATTTTAGCAAAATATCTGACCCACAGTACATGCTCAGTGAATACATCAAAATTCATCTTCCAGAGAACCTTCCCAGAGTGACACTACACTTTGTTTCTTATTCCTTTGCACAGTTTGCCATGATTCTTCTTCATTTCTTGTTGTCTCTATGGCCCATAACTTAGTGTTCTGTCTCTGTCTGTCTTATTTTGTGTGTGAATCCTAGTCAGACTCTGTGCTCACTGAGGAAGGTATCCATGTATCCCTATAAGAGTGGGAATACCTGCCTATGGATGAGAGGTTATTTTGTCAGACCAGTAGCTATATTTTTCTCATTTTACTAAAGTCTCCTGGAAGGTGGGAGACACATCAGAACAGCAGGGTAGGATTCTCTGGGGGGCTACCATCAGGCTGGTGGCCATACTATCCCTTAGTCAGAGGTTCCTTGAGTGTTACACCCATATCTACCTCACAAGTAGGAATCACTTGGTAGGTTTTTCCCCCATCTGACTTGTGCCTTCTCTCCACTGAAGGTGGGTTTCTGTCTTCTAGTCATGCTGGGAACCACAGGTCTCTCAAACATTGTCCAAGGCTGAGGGAAGGAGAGAGTAGAGACCCAGGGCTGGGCTGAAGACTTTATGACTGAGCAGGGGCCCATTTCAGCAGTCGGATGGCTCCCTCCCGGATCTGCTTGGTCTTCATGCCATAGATGATGGGGTTAAGCATGGGTGGCACGACGAGGTAGAGGTCAGCCAGGAGGATGTGGATGTGCCGGGGCACATGCTGGCCAAAACGTTGTGTGTAGAATGAGAATAGTCCTGGTGTGTAGAAGAGTAGGATGACACCCAGGTGGGAACCACAAGTGCCACAGGTCTTGGCCCTTGCCTCCTTGGAGGAGAGGCCTAACACAGCCCGCAGGATGAGTGTGTAGGAGACAGCGATGCAGATGGAGTCAGTGCCCACCACTAGTGTGGCAGCTGTGATGCCATAGATATTGTTCGGCTTTGTGTCCCCACAAGCCAGCTTCACCACTGCCATATGCTCACAGTAGGAGTGGGCTACCACTCGGCTACAGTAGCTCAACCATGCCAGTAAGCAGGTGAGTGGGGTCATGAGCCCCAGGCCACGAAATACAGCAGCCGCCCCCAGCTTGCTCACAGTCTCTGGGGGCAGTAATGACCCATAGTGCAAAGGCCAGCAGATGGCCAAGTAGCGGTCAAAGGACATTGCTAGCAGGGTGCCAGATTCTACAGCTGAGAAGCCATGGATAAAGAACATCTGGGCAGCACAAGCCCCAAAGGAGATCTCGGCAGCATTTGCCCAAAAGAGTGCTAGGAGCTTGGGCATGGTGGAGGTGCAGAGCACCAGGTCAGTGGCGGACAGCATGCGTAGGAACAGGTACATGGGCTGGTGCAGGGCAGGCTCTGAGCGTACCGCCAGCAGCACTGCCATGTTGCCAAGTACTGCCAGAGCATACATGGCACAGAAGGGAAATGCAATCCAAAAGTGGGATGACTCCAGGCCAGGAATTCCCATGAGCAGGAAGGAAGCTGAGTTCTGATGGCTGTGGTTTGTGTGTTTCATGGCTAGGCCAAAGCCAGTAGACAGAGGAGACCTTACTGCCTTGCTCTGAGCCCTGGGAGGCCCTGAGAGATGAAATAACTGGCATTTATCCTCATGATTTGACTGAAACTAAAATGGCAGAAGGAAATATTTGAGTTAGACCTCATGAAAAACATTCAGAATGAGAAGATTGTAGGACATTGGCAAATGATGCAAGGCACGATGTGGGGTTACCATCACACAGGTTCAAAGGAGCCCTTGCCAATTCTATTTCAGTGATCTCTAGATTGGCAGGCAGCGTGTATGTGTGATGGCCGCAGAATCTTCTCCATGGAGAAGGTGAGGGGCTAGAGACCTTTGCAGCTTTTTTCTGTCTGCTTGTAACCTCTAGTATTATTTTCTCCTGATTCGTATACCTTTCTGACAATATAAGGATAAGGTAATGATCAAAGTCAGGCATGCTGGGTGTCAGGCTCCAATGTGGACAGATCAAAACTGAGGGGAAGAAAGGGAAATCTTGGAAGAATTTTTCATGTCATTGCCAGAACCTGGGTTCTGACTAGGAAGAGCCAAGTACATGTTGAGGGACTGAGTCTCTTGCAGTCTGCCACAATCATGAGACTGCTTGGCTTATATTTAGTACTAGGATTCTGTGTTTGCCGCAGGTGCCCTATACTGATAGGTAGAAGCAGGTAGAATCATGCATACCTGGTCAAGTAGTGAGGGGTCAGGCTGATCTGGTCATGTTATCTGATAAAAATCATTGAGAGATGATTGTGTACAAAGGTCTGTCAAAAAGGGGATGAACCTGGAAGGCATTATGCTGAGCGAAATGAGTCAGAGGCAAAAGGACAAATATTGTATAAGACCACTATTATAAGATCTTGAGAAATAGTAAACCTGAGAAGAACACATACTTTTGTGGTTACGAGGGGGGGAGGGAGGGAGGGTGGGAGAGGGTTTTTTTATTGATTAATCAGTAGATAAGAACTGCTTTAGGTGAAGGGAAAGACAACACTCAATACATGGAAGGTCAGCTCAATTGGACTGGACCAAAAGCAAAGAAGTTTCCGGGATAAAATGAATGCTTCAAAGCTCAGCGGAGCAAGCGCGGGGGTCTGGGGAACATGGTTTGCGGGGACTTCTAAGTCAATTGGCAAAATAATTCTATTATGAAATCATTCTGCATCCCACTTTGAAATGTGGCGTCTGGGGTCTTAAATGCTAACAAGCAGCCATCTAAGATGCAGCAATTGGTCTCAACCCACCTGGAGCAAAGGAAAATGAAGAACACCAAGCCCACATGACAACTAAGAGCCCAAGAGACAGAAAGGGCCACATGAACCAGAGACCTACATCATCCTGAGACCAGAAGAACTAGTTGGTGCCCGGCCACAATCGATGACTGCCCTGACAGGGAGCTCAGCAGAGGACCCCTGAGGGAGCAGGAGAGCAGTGGGATGCAGACCCCAAATTCTCATAAGAAGACCAAACTTAATGGTCTGACTGAGACTGGAGGAATCCCGGCGGTCATGCTCTCCAGACCTTCTGTTGACACAGGTCAGGAACCATCCCTGAAGACAACTCATCAGACATGAAAGGGACTGGTCAGCGGGTGGGAGAGAGACGCTGATGAAGAGTGAGCTAATTATATCAGGTGTACACTTGAGATTGTGTTGGCAACTCTTGTCTGGAGGGGGGATGGGAGGATAGAGAGAGAGGGAAGCCGGCAAAATTGTCAAGAAAGGAGAGACTGAAAGGGCTGACTCAAGACGGGGAGAGTAAGTGGGAGTAGGGAGTGAGATGTATGTAAACTTATATGTGACAGACTGATTGGATTTGTAAACGTTCACTTGAAGCTTAATAAAAGTTATTATTAAAAAAAAAAAAAAAAAAAAAAAAGGGGATGAAAGGGAATTTTAGTCACTGGGAACACAGAATTATTTCCTGTAAGGAAATACAGAGACCAAGACTGGTCAAATGACAGTAGTGAGCATATCTCTACCCCATCTCTTCTGTACACTACCCACACAATCTATCTCCCCGGATCTTCCCCTCATGCATGTGTTCCTTCTCATTTGTCTGTCGTCCAGTAAAAAAAACTTGCTGCCATCAAGTCGATTCTGAATCATAGTGACCCTACAGGATACAGTAGAACTGTCCCATAGGGTTTCCAAGGAGCACCTGGTGGATTTGAACTGCTAACCTTTTGGTTAGCAGCCAAGCTCTTTACCACTGTGCCACCAGTCCAGTAGCCAGTCAGTAATTGAGGATTGAGAGAGAAGGGAAGAGTAAACAAAAAAAAGTGGAAATGGAAAGGCGAAAAAGATAAAAAGGAAAGATGAGAACAAGAATCAGAAACACATGGAACAGGGTAGAAAAGTAAAGAGAAAGAGAAAAGAACATTTCTTCCAAGGGCTTCTAATGGGATGTGACTGGGTTCTGGTTGCCAATTGAAACAGAGATTGTGGAACCAATTGGACCCTATGAAGACAGAGTATCTCTATTCCTTATCTTAAGCTTCAATACTCCTTGTAATGCCTAGCATCAGGTGCCCATACCCGGAGATCACAGGAAACTGTCTTGGGGACAGAAGCAGGAAAGGAAGGACTAAGGACTGTAATGTGATGTGGGGAAGGAACTCCGGATCAGGATGTCTGGCTGGGTATCTACTATAGCTGTCACTGGGATATTGAAACAAATCATTTCACCACTTCCTGTCTCATCATCCCCTCTGCCACGTGCTTCCTGTTTTTCCTTCTGTGCTAGGCTCCTCCCTGAGTTTCTACCACCCAGCCTGGGTTCAAAGCTCCCCATAGGGGAGGTGAGCATTGTTTTTGGAGTCATGATTTTGGAAGCATGGGCTTCTAGGTGCCCTTCCTTTGGCGTAGAGAATTGAGAGCTGAATAATGCAATCTTTCCTGGGACAACCATGCGTTGTTTCCCTTCCTTTCTCTTCCTCTACCTCTGTATTTCCATAATTGAATCAGGTTTCCTGAGCTCCTGCTGCCACTCAAGGAACTTATATTCCCTCCTTGATCTGGGAGCCATAAACTCCCTTTGCCCTAGCCCCATTTGTACGGATGGGAAAACAGAAGTTGGAAGAGCACATGTTGAGCAGGATATGCCCAGGATCCAGAAAAGAAGTTGAAGTGAGGACTTTGAGTTTCTGACTTTCTCACCTATACCTATACAAACTCTGGAGATCAGACAAGGAAAGTCTTCCAGACTTCTACAGATTACTCTCACAGAACAATTCTACTTCACATCCTGGCATTTGGTATAGGAAAGATCTTAGTAAAATGTATAATAATAGGAGCTGAAATACCAGGAACAAGGCTGCCTCATAAGGAAATGAACAAGTTCTTCATCACTTTCCCATATGTGTTCATGAACACCCAGAAACCACCTGCCAAGAAGTCAGCATTTATTAATGGAAGACCAAGGGTAAACCAATTCAAATCCCAGCTCTATCACTCTCCAGCTGTGTGATCTTGATCAATTCGCTCAACCTCTCTCAACCTGCTTTATTACTTGTGATCTGGAGAGGTTTATTCTTACTTCATAGGCTATCAAGGAACTTCCGTATGAAGATTATCATGGAAGATGCTCATCTGAAGAGCCAATCACATTACATGGGACACAGCAGTGGTAAAAAGTATAATTTATCTGTTAAATTCCCTTTATCTGAAGGGGAGACTACCTCAGTGAGAAAATTATCTTAGTGGTGGTCAGGTCTTTGGTCTGCTCACAGTGTGCCTATTGTAGGGTTGAGCACACAGACAGACAAACTTACTATATCTAGGACCAGGGAGTAGTAGTGGAGTCTCAGGTCCTGCAGGGTTTAGAGTGGGAGTGAGTAAGAAAGCTGGAGTATTTATCCTGTTATTAAGGCCCCAGTTGAGAGTGGGGATTCCCTTGGGACACTGAAAAAAGACCTCTGGGATGCTGGAAAGAGTTAGCAAAGTGAGGCCAGGAACTTTGGGCCTTGATGGGGGAGGGAATGATAAGATAGCAAAGATCTTTGAAAGTTTAGTGCAGGTAGGAAGGGGGTAGGCAGATAGATCCCTAAGTATAAATAATCTAAAAGGCTTTTTAGCATAGGAACAAATTTGGGGATATTTTCCTAATTTGGGATATTTTGCTAATTCTCTCCACCCCAAATATTTGCATCCCTGTGTTTCTTTTGGGCAAACTACTTAATTTCTCTGAACGTTAGCTCTTCATCTGTGAAATGGGAAGGTGATAAAGATAAGATGATATATGCAAAGCAGGTACCATTTCGCCTTGTTTACGCCAAGCAGTCAATAAAAAGTTTGAATTATTTTATCATTTCATCCAACCCAGCGATCATTCTACTATATGCAAAGAACTATACTAGATGTTAGGGCAAGGAGATGAAGGATTGTGTCCCTGTCTAATGAAATCACAGTTGGGCTTGGAGAAATGGCAGACATGTAAAAACTAATTACAATTGAATGAGCTATATGTAGACATATGAAAGACAAAGAGAGAGGCTCATTTGTCTGAGGAAGAGTTAACTCTATAAGAGAGAGTTAAGGATTTAGAAGTATAAGGTGGACTTGGTGGGAGGGGCACACCAGAGAGAGGAGATAGCATGTGCAAGGCAAGAGACAATGGGAATGTTCTGGGAACCAATGGAGTCCAGTTCAAAGTCAAAATATTCACAAATCTTTCCTAATACTCTGAGCCACAATGGCTATCCTTTTTCTCCTCTCGCCCATACCACATCTTATCAAATGCTGTTGTGCTACAGTCCACTTTAAATTTTGCTGATGTAATGATGGTGTGTAAGTTAAGTAATAGCTCTTAGCCTCTTGTTCCTCATATGTAAAAACGGGGCATGTATTACCTACCTTGTGGGGTTGTTGTGAGATATCATATGACAGATTACATAAAAGGCATTTAGCGTACTGCCTAGCACATAGTAAGTCCACAAATAAAACAAAAATTGCTTTTGAGTCAATTCTGACTCATGGCAATCCCATGTGTGTCAGAGTAGAACTGTGCTCCACAGGACTTTCAATGACTGAGTTTTCAGAAGCATATCACTAGGCTAGACTCAAACCACCAACCTTTAGGTTAACAGCTGAGCATGTTAACAATTTGCACCACCCAGGGACTTCAGGTCTTCAGTAGATTGTTATTATTATTATATTTCAGTTGGCTTCCTACACAATGGAATTTGTGAAGGAAGAGATGAATTAATTTTTCTCTGATAATGCTTAGAAGATGATCATCATGATACTAGGAATTGGGGGAAGAATGCTGAATGAATTGATGGAATTCTAATCAAATGTAGGCCAGGAAGCTTGATGTAAGACAATCAGAAATCAATAAATATATTTTGGTGACTTACTATGTACCTGACATTGTCCTGGAGATAAAGATATTGGAAAAGATTCTTGGTTTTAAGGAGCATTAAATAGAGATGGTGAGAGAAGACCTAGTGGGGGCTGGCATGGACCAGATGATAAAGAAGAAGGAATGGGCTTTGTTCTCTGAGCATTTAGCTTCCCTGGTGACCTCACAGAGGACTTCTACTTCAGGAGTTAAAAGTTTCAGGAATCCTGGGTTATGGCCCCCACCCCATTTAGTTCTTCCAGAGACACAACTGGTTCCAATAGACGAAATTTAAGGGTAAGTGGCAATTACAGATCAACGAGACGACTCGAGTTTTCTAGCAGCCCCACAGTGCTCAGAGCCAAACCTAGATTATCCAGTATTCTGATGGGACTCAGAAACAGACATGGCTGCTCAGTGTTAACTTGGGGTACTACTGGATAGATTTTATTCAGCCAACAACATAAATTCTACAGATAATTTTTGATCACCTATTATGTGCCAGGAAACACTGGTGGCATAGTGGTTAAATGCTAAGGCTGCTAACCAAAAGATGAGCAGTTTGAATCCACCAGGTGCTCCTTGGAAATTCTATGGGGCAGTTCTACTCTGTCCTATAGGTCTCTATCAGTTGGAATAAACTTGACGGCAACAGGTTTTTTTTTTTTAAATTATGTTCCAGCATTTAATTATTGGAAATGTGGCAAAGAACAAAGAAGACAAAATCCATATTCTCACGGAAATTCTATGCTGGTAAGACAGACTTTCATTAAAAATTAATATATAATATAAAACAGGTATTGGAAAGTGCCATGGAGAAAGATAAACCAGGATAAAAAAAAATAGGAAGTAGAAAATGACGGGAAGCACAATTTTAGACAGGGTGATCATAGTAGGCCTTTCTGAGAAGGTGACATTTGATCAGGCATCTGGATGAAGTGAGCAAGCAAATCATCCAGCTATGTGAAGGACTATTCTCCAGGCAGAGGGAAGAGCGGATGCCAAAGACCTTAAGACCTGGAATATATTTGGTAAATGTGAGAGACCATCAGCCCGTTGCTGAAGTGGAGTGATTGAGAGGAGAGAGCAGGACATGAATTTGAAGGGGTAGCCAAGGTCTAAGTTTTGAAGGGTGTTGTAAACATGATTTAAACAAGATTTTATTTGAAGTGTGATGAAAAGCTACTGAAAGATTTTGAACAGGGTTCTGTCATGCTGTGATTTAAGTTTTAAAATATTCACTCTGGGTTCTCGATAGGGATGTAGGGGGATAAGGGAGAGTGGGAAGCTAGTTGGAAAGTTATTGTGACAGTCAAAGAGTGGTCTGGAGTGGCAACAGTGGAAGCAATGAGAAGTGATTACATCTGGGATATGATTTGAAGGTGCAGCAGACAGGATTTTCTGACAAAATGATTGAAATGTGGGGTTATGAGAATATTATATGATTCAAGGAAGGCTTCATTTTGAGCAAATGAGTGAGTAGAAGAGCTTTACTACATGGGAAACCCTTAGGGAAGTGTAGATTTATAAGGATGGAAGGATAGGGGAATCAGAGTTTTGTTTTGGACATGTAATTTTGGAAATGTATGTTAGATAAGCAAGAGTAGATGTCTGGTCAGCAATTTATATTTACCAAGCTGAAGTTCAGAGTAGATGTCTGAACTGATAATTTGTGAGTCAGCAAGGAAGAGATAAAGTCATGAAAAATGAGATAATCTAAAGAATGAATATAGAGAAGAGACTCTGACATCAGAGGTTGGGAACAGATGAAGTAGTCAGAAAAGGATATTCAGAAGAAGAATCTAGTAAAGTAGAAAGAAAACCTACATAGAATATTGTTCAGGAAGCTAGGAAATAGTGAGTACTCCACTCTGCCAAGTACTGCCACAGGGTTGACTAAGATGAAATTTAAGAATTGATTACTGGGTGTGTCAACACTGTGGTCACTGGAAACCTTGGTGCTGCAGTTATGTGTAGTGATGATATCTGTAGTATGACAGTGGCAGTAGGTGGTTGAGGTAAGGTAGAAGATAATTGGATATGAAGAACTTGAGAGACTGAGAGACCAGAGATTGCCTACATGGATACTGAAATCACTGAGAATGATGACAGAGAAGAAGTGGGAGGCAGAAGTAGAAGCGAGTCTGTTTCTGAAATCTTCAATGGATGAAGAAGAGTGACCAGAGATATGGAGTGGTTTTGACACGATGGGATAGGATGTAGTGACAAGGAAAAACAAAGGCAAATCCCCGTCTGTAAAGAACATAGATCAGATCATTGAATTTTAGATGTAGACCTGGGATCTATGTTAACCCTCAAAACTGTGCCTCATTGCTGATGCCTATCGAAAAGAAAAGGAGCAGCAAAATAAATGACCATGTTTCCGCTTAGCCTTAGACTGTGCCCCTCAGTCCTAGCTATATATCTCCTGACTTAGCCTATGTTTTCGGCCCACACTCCTCGGAACCACGGCCTTTACTTATTCTTGCCACTTCTGTTCTCTTTCAACTCTTTCTAGGCCCCTATGACCTCAGTCTGTGTCACCTCACCCTCACTCTTGATCACACGATCCAAACGTGGATCACTTTAATATCAACCATAAACTGCCCAAACCAGCCTGTGTTTTCTCAGCTTTTGTCAGAATCTTTCCCTAACCCAACCTGGGTATCTTCTATCTTGACTGCTCCCAATACCAGCTTGTGGCACCTCAAGTCAAGACTACCACTACCACATAGTGTGTGTCTCCCCAGCCTAACTCAGACATGAACAATGCAGGCCCTGTGAAGAAGCACCACATCAACCCAATGTGATCCAGACTTCAGGTGAGACAGATAAGTACTTATCACTGAGGAGAAGAGCCGGCAATCTAATGCAGGATCTGGATGTCTCTGTGGGATGAGAGGAGGAAGTAGGAAGGGAGGAGGAAGTGACCAGGCACAGGCTCAACAGGAGCTGTTGGGATGTATCTTGAAGAGTAGTTCAGGTCAAAGCGCATAGGGAGTTCCTGTGAAAACTGACTTCCCCTCTCGGGACCTGGCAGAACAGGAGGTGCTGAGATCAGTTGTGGGATGAAAGTATCCACCTTCACTGTTACTATTAATGGTTAATAATTCCACACCCAGTATTACTGAGTAATAATTAATATTATTTACATTGATCCTCAAGTATCTCACTGGATCCTCTCCCAAATCCTGTGAAATGGGCAAGACCAGAATTATTGACCCCACTTAACAGACAAGGGAAAAGTCCAAGGAGTGCAGATGTTAAATGCATCACCAAGGTCACATATGGGACTCTGCCTACATATCCACCCATAACCTTCACCCACAGTTATGTCTCATATGTCACACCTAAGAAAACAGAAAATGAAACAAAACAAAACATGAAAACTCCAAAACAAATCAGACAGAACAAAAACTAATAGATAATAGATAGCCTTGACTAGTTATGACTGAACCCCACCTTTCCAAATCACAATCAGAAAGCTCACAAAACAGTCATGCATTTGTGTATTCTAAGGAGGCTCTATTTTTCAGCAGGCACTGAAAGGAAGGTAGGCGAAGATGGAGAGAAGCACAATGATTACTGAGAGCAGACTAAACTCTGTCTCAAGGGAGGCATGATTGAAAGCCATGCAATGGGGAGAGAGTAGACGCAGGAGCTTGGGTCAGGAGTCCCAGAAGACTGAAGACTTGGGCATAGAGGGACCCTAGAATCACCCCTGGAGAAGAGACCAGGTCCTTCTTTTCCTCAGGGATGGGAGCTGCTGTTTATTTTTCTTTTGGGAAAGGTAAGAGATTATGAGGATAAAGCCAGATCCTCCCTTTCCAAACCCCTCTTTCTCACCCTTCTCTCACTAAGAGAGGAACACTGCATGCTTTTTTTATTCCTGAAACCCATGGAAAATGCCAAAAATTGAGCCTCATGCAGAGGGGTGAGAATACCTTGGGGCACAGATGGTGTGAAAGGGTCAGGAGAACAGAGGACAATGAAAGAGCAAAGACTGATGAATTATTAGGCATCTAAAACAGAATAGGTAAATTGTGAGATCGAGGTGCGCGGGCAAATAAACTGGAGGGCTGATGAAGTTTAGCAGGAGCATATGGGAAGTAAGGAAGACAGGGGCACTCAGGCAAGATGTGACACTACTTGATAGGAGATGAAGCCAATGATTTAGGGAGGGAAGAAGCTTGTAAACATGTCTAGTGGTTTTTATGTTTCTGGTAGAAATGAGATCCCGTAAATGGTTTTCAGCAGGGAAGTAAAATACGTGTTCTGTCACACTGTAGTGGATGGATTGAAGTAGGGGGGTGAAAAGCTAAAGAGGAGGTTTTTATACTGATGCAGGTTAAGAGATGTTGAGTTGTGAATTAGGGAAGATACAAAGTGCAATGATAAGTCCACAAAGATCTTAAGCAAGGCCTGGCATGATATAATTTTCCTGTTGAAGTGGTCTTTGTCTATGGGGTTGCTATGAGTCAGAATCTGCTTGATGGCAACGGGTTTGGTTTTTTTTTTGTCACCAGTATAAAGAGTGGATTATAAAGGTCCAAGATTCTTCACAGAGGCTCATTAGAAGGCTTTTGTAGTCCAGATAGAAGATGTTGCTGTTGTTCTTGCATACTGTTGAGCCAATTCCAACTCATAGCGATCCTATAAGACAGAGTAGAAACTGCCTCATAGGATTTCCTAGTTTGTAATCTTTATGGGAGCAGAACATGAGGTCTTTTCTCCCACGGAGCAGCTGGCTGGATTCAAACTGCTGACCTTTCAGTTGGCAGCCAAGAATATAACCATTAGCTAGGAGATGATGTGACTTAAACAGGAGCAGTTAAAGGGGGAAAGAAAAAGAGTAGGGATCCAAACTGAAAAAAAAAAAAAAAGAAGAAAGGGTGTGAAGGATGAGGTAAGGGTTGAATCTACGATAACTTTTCAGTTTCTGACCTACCTACCGGGTGGTTGGCAGTAACATTTACTGAGACGGACAATGCATGGGGGAGGAAAAAAATTGAGAGTAGATAATATGATTTCTGTTTGGGGGTATATTTTGTTTGAGATGCCTGTGAGACATCTAAGTGGACAGGTCCAATGTTGCTGTTGTTAGGTGCCATCAAGTCAGTTCTGACTCATAACAACCCTATGTACAACAGAACGAAACACTGCATAGTTTTGCACCATCTTTTTTTTTTTTTTATAATCATTGCTATGCTTGAGCCCATTGTTGCAGTCACTGTGTCAATCCATCTCCTTGGGGATCTTCTGCTTTTTTGCTGACCCTTTACTTTACCAAACATAATGTCCTTCTCCAGGGGCTGGTCCTTCCTGATAACATGTCCAAAGTATATGAGATGAAGTCTCCTCATCCTCACTTCTAAAGAGCATTCTGGCTATACTTCTTCCAAGGTAGACTGGTTTGCCCTTTTGGCAGTCCATGGCATATTCAATATTCTTTGCCAACACTATAATTAAAAGGCATCAATTCTTCTTCATTCTTCCATATTCATTGTGGTGATTGAAAATACCATGGTTTGGGTCAGATGACCCTTAGTTCTCCACTTGCTTTTTAACACTTAAAGAGGTCTTTTGCAGCAGATTTGCCCAATGCAGTACATCATTTGATTTCTTGACTGCTGCTTCCATGGGTGTTGATTGTGGATCCAAGTAAAATGAAATCCTTGACAGCTTCTATCTTTTCTCTGTTTATCATGATGTTGCTTATTAGCCCACTTGTGAGGACTTTTGTTTTCTTTATGTGTAATGCATACTGAAGGCTGTAGTCTTTGATCTTCATCAGTAAGTGCTTAAAGTCCTCTTCACTTTCAGCAATCAAGGTTGCATCATCTACATATTGCAGGTTGTTAGTAAGTCTTTCTCTAATCCTGATGTAGTGTTCCCCTTCATATAGTCCATCTTCTTGGATTATTTACTCATCATACAGATCGAATAACTATGATGAAAGGATACAACCTTGATGCATACTTTTCCTGATTTTTAGCCATCCAGTATCCCTTGTTCTGTTCAAATGACAGTCTCTTTGTCTGTGTACAGATTCCACATAAGAACAATAAAGTGTTCTGGGATTCCCATTCTTTGCAATGTTATCCATAATTTATTACAATCCACACAGTCGAATGCCTTTGCATAATCAATGAAACACAGGTAAACATCCTTTGGTATTCTCTGCTTTCAGCCAAGACCCATCTGATATCAGCAATGATATCCCTCATTTCATGTTCCCTTCTGAATCTGCCTTGAATTTCTGGAAGGTCCCTGTTGATGTACTGCTGCAACTGCTTTTGAATTACCTTCAAATTTTTTCTTGAGTGTGATATTAATGATACTGCTTGATAATTGCCCTATTCTGTTGGATCATCTTTCTTTGGAATGGGCACAAATATGGATTTCTTCCAGTCGGTTGACCAGGTAGCTGTCTTCCAAATTTCTTGGCCTAGACAAGTGAGCACCTTCAGTGTTCATCTCAGTTGGTATTCTGTCAATTCCTGGACCTTTGTTTTTTGCCAATGCCTTCAGTGCAGCTTGGACTTCTTCCTTCAATACCATCAGTTCTTGATCATATGCTACCTCCTGAAATGGTTGAACGTCGACCAATTATTTTTGGTACAATGACTCTGTATTCCTTCCATCTTCTTTTGATGCTTCCTGTGTCGTTCAATATTTTGCCCACAGAGTCCTTCAATATTGCAACTTGTATCTTGAATTTTTTCTTCACATCTTTTAGCTTGAGAAACGCCGAGTGTGTTCTTCCCTTTTGGTCTTCTAACTCCAGGTCTTTGCACATTTCATTATAATACTTTACTTTGTCTTCTCGAGCTGCCCTTTAAAATGTTCTGTTCAGCTCTTTTACTTCATCATTTCTTCCATTAGCTTTAGCTGCTCTACATTCAAGAACAAGTTTCAGAGTCCCTTCTGACATCCATGTTGGTCTTTTCTTTCTTTCCTGTTTTTTAAATAACCTTTTGCTTTCTTCATGTATGATGTCCTTGATATTATCACACAACTCATCTGGTCTTCAGCCATGAATGTTCAATGCATCAAATCTATTCTTGAAATGGTCTCTAAGTTCAGGTGGGATATACTCGAGGTGGTATTTAGACTCTTAAGGACTTGTCTTAATTTTCTTCAGCTTCAATTTAACTTGCATATGAGCAATTGATGGCCTGTTCTGCAGCTGACCCCCAGCCTTGTTCTGACTGATGATATTGAGCTTCTTCGTAGTCTCTTTCCACAGATGTAGTCAATTTGATTCTGTGTTTTCCATCCAGTGAGGTCCACATGTATAGTTGTCATTTATGTTGTTGAGAAAAGGTATTTGCAAGGAAGAAGTCATTGGTCTTGCAAAATTCTATCATGAGCTCTCCTGCATTGTTTCTGTCATGAAGGCCATAGTTCTCAAGTACTGATCCTTCTTCTTTGTTTTCTACTTTTGCATTCCAACCACCAGTAATTATCAATGCATCTTGATTGCATGTTCAATCAATTTCAGACTGCAAAAGTTAGTAAAAATCTTCAACTTCTTCATCTTTGGCCTTAGTGGTTGGTGTGTCCATTTGAATAATAGTTATATTAACTGATCTTCCCTTGTGTGTGTGTGCAGGTGTATCAATATTATCCTATCACTGACAGTGTTGTATTTCAGAAGAGATCCTGAAATGTTCTTTTTGATAATTAATGTGATGTCATTCCTCTTCAATTTTTCATTTTCAGCATCCTAGACCCTATGATTATCTGATTCAAAATGGCCAATATCACTCCATTTCACCTCATTAATGCCTAAGATTTTGATCTTTATACTTTCTGTTTCATTTTTGACACCTTACCATTTTCCTAGTTTCGTACTTCGTACATTTTTTTTTATTATTATTAACAGATGTTTGCGGCTGTTTCTTCTCATTTGAGTCATGCCACATCAGCAAATGAAAGTCCTGAAAACTTTACTCCATCCATGTCGTTAAGGTCAACTCTACTTTGAGGAAGCAGCTCTTCCCTAGTTACATTTTGAGTGTCTTCCAACCTGAGGGGCCCTTGTTCTGGCACTATATCAGACAATGTTCAGCTGCTATTCTAATAGTCAGGTGGAAATACTAGCCTGGAACTCAGAGTAGAGTCTCTACATCTGAGAATTGCCTGACTAGAGATGGTATAAAAGCAAGGGGGAAGGAATGAGAACACCTTGGGGACTGTGAGTATAAAAGAAGAATAAAGGAGGAGAGAAGAGGAGGAGAAAGTGAGGGAAAACAAGAAGAGATAAAAGGTCAGTACAAGGGAAGTAGTGGAAATGGAAGCTAGACTGAAAAGAACTGAAAACTAAATGAGAGATGAAGAAATGGAGATTAAATAAGGTTAAGTTTTTAAAGCAAGTTTTTCTGAGAAGGGGAACAGAATCAAGGAGTGTTGCAGAGGAATAAATAAAACTAAGGAATGAAGGATTGTATTGATGTTAATCAAGATGAACTTTTTAAAATAAGCTACAGATTTGCATGCGAGGAGGGAGATGGTAAAGCCTAATAACATTTGTAAAATGCTTTACAGTTTACTAAGTCTTTCTCATATATGACCCATCTTTTTTCACTAAAACTCCATAAGATGGGCATGGGAGATATGGTTATTGCTTTCATTTACAGGTGTGGAAGCTACAACTTTACACATATAAGTGATTCACATCAGTTTCTATAAGTACAGAGATGGCACAATCTTGAACCCAAGGCTTCAATTCTAAAACATTTCCCTACACCAGGATAATTAGTCTGAGTTTTATTTCTTCTAAATTGAGCATGCTGGACATGATGAAGACAGTAGGGTGTCATGATTTACGAAATTGAATTTGAAGGGAGGAAACTAGAGTTTCCAGGCTGTTTTCCTAGGCACCTTTAAGTAGGTTTAAACCACCAACTTTTTAACTGGTTTTTCAGCGCTTAACCATTTGTGCCACCACCCAGGCACCCACAGTGAATTTTCCGGATAAGGATTTAACTTAAGCAGTGATCTACATCTTTTAAAAAGCTTCCCTGGGTGACATGAAGACCACAGAAATCTCTCTTTCCACTGTATACTCCCTAAAGGATTGCTGTATTGGTAATTAATATCCTGATCACCCAATTACTTCATAAGTGCCTTGCAGGCAAACAACAGGTATTATGTTTCTCCATGTATGTTGCACCTATTTTCTAATTTCTTTTAAGGTCTAGATATGGGAGCAAGGGCTAATACCCCCACATGGGTGATCGGAGTTTGGACTTGAATCCTGTACTTCTCCTGACCTTGGATGCCCTTGAGAAGGGATCCTGTGGAAGCAGACAAGCAAGAAGAGAATTCTCGGTGGATATGTCAGCCTCCAATACGACCTCAACTCATCCAGCTGTCTTTTTGTTGATGGGGATCCCAGGCCTGGAGCACCTGCACATCTGGATCTCCATCCTCTTTTGTTCAGCCTATACACTGGCCCTGCTAGGCAACTGCACCCTGCTCTTCATCATCCGCTCTGATGCAGCCCTCCATGAGCCCATGTACCTCTTCCTGGCCATGTTGGCAGCCATTGACCTGGTCCTGCCCTCTACAACACTGCCCAAAATGCTTGCCATATTCTGGTTCAGGGATAGGGAGATCAACTTCTATGCCTGCCTGGTTCAGATGTTCTTTCTCCATTCCTTCTCTATCATGGAGTCAGCATGGCGGCCTTTGATCTCTATATGGCCATTTGTAAGCCACGGCACTACACCATGGTGCTGACCAGGCACCTAATCACCAGGATTGGCATGGCTGCTGTAGCCCGAGCTGTGACACTAATGACTCCACTCACCTTTCTGCTCAGACGCTTCTATTACTGCCGGGGCCCAGTGACTGCCCACTGCTACTGTGAGCACATGGCTCTGGTAAGGCTGGCCTGTGGAGACACATGCTTCTATGGCATTGCTGTGGCCATGTTTATTGTGGTGTTGCATCTGCTGTTTGTTATCCTATCTTATATCTTTATCCTTCAGGCAGTTCTACAACTTACTTCTCAGGAGGCTCACTACAAGGCATTTGGGATGTATGTCTCTCACATAGTTGCCATTCTAGCCTTCTATAAACCTGCGGTTCTCTCCTCAATCATGTACCGTGTGGCCCGCAGGGCTGCCCCCCATGTCCATATTCTTTTTGCCAATTTCTATCTGCTTTTCCCACCCATGGTCAACCCCATCATCTATGGCGCGAAGACCAAGCAGATTTGTGAGTGAGTCAAAGGACTATTCCTGAGAAATCATGTGTAAATGGAGAGTACTGAACGAGTGGAGAAGTGTTGGACAGTTTAAATGTTGGAGTTGGAGCAGTGGTATAACAGGAAGTGGCTGCCCTAGTCTCCTTGTTTAGTTATTTCCCAGTATAATTAAAACTATTAATGGTGTCCTGAAACTCACAAAGGCACGAGTCCGATCAGGGCTCATAAGTCTATATCTCTTGGTAGTCTCTAGATTCAAACTGGTGCCTTTGCTGTATCCTCACAGAATCCTCACTTTTATCAAATTTTAACAGTGGCTTGACTCACTATCCTCCTGGTGACCTCACCTAAGTACACAAAGATACTTCAAAGTTCATTTATTTAAGAGAAGACTGTGAGAATTTGAGCTTCTATTCCCAAATTGAGAATTTGATGAGTTATCCACTCAGAACCTGGGTGAGGACCAACGTTACATCCGATGCAGGAATCTCTCCTTAGCCACACTGACAGGTGGGGTTCAACTTCTGCTAAACTCTCCATTGTTGGGGATCTTATAACCTTCCAGTGCTAGAGGTTCCAAGTTGGACAAATTTGCTTGTAGGAAAGTTTTCTTCACCAGAATCAACCTACGTATTCTTTGATTTCTTCTTTTGACCTCTTTATCCCCATGGCCAATCCCTTTCACTAAACACGTTGAATAAGACTCTTTTTCTGACATCTCTTTGTACATTATAAAAAAATTATACAACTATTTATTTGCGTATAGATGTATCTCATGTCTTCAACGAGAAGGTGAGTACCTCATTTATTTACTAACTCACTAACAAAATATTATTGAGCACCAACTGCACGCCAATTTTCTGCTAAGGACTGGGGATACACAGTTAAGGGAGAGATGTGCACTTATGTTTCTGCTACGAGAAGAGAAAGAAAAGATAATTACAATAGGTTATGATCTCTGAACTCCCCACCTTGAGGCCCAGCACAGCGGAAGAAATATGAGGAAGATAAAGCAAGTGGGTGGTAGGAATATTGATATGTGTTTCTTTCTCTTTTTCATGCAAACTCAGATGCAAGAAGATTCCCTTAGTAGTGATCCTGACAAATACACCTCTGCTGCTCACAGAAACCCCATAATCCATCTTCTACAAATGTATCCTTCTACTTTATCTTGTAACTCACTCTTTCCTCAGAGACTACTGTTTAGGAATTAGAAGAAAACTGTATCTGTGTCTACGTCTCTATCACCTCTCTGTCTATATTATTTAGCCTTGAAAAAAAATCTGTAAGCCCATGTCAGTTGGGGTGTGGAAGGTTTTGGAGTTGTCCAGGAAGGAAGGGTGTTGTAAGAACCTAGAGTCTGACTCCCCTTTATTTCCCACCTCTGCTTTCATGATTTCTTCTGATGCCAGCACAAATCCTTCAGGGAAATGATATTCTACTTTTAGCTCCCATGTAGTCACAACATCTTCCTTGTTTCTTATGCACATAGCTTAGGTTGGGAGCTTAAAATACTTTTAAATACTAAAACTACATAAATGAATCAGACGGTAACATGCATTAAAAGAAGCTATGTTTAACAAGACAAATCTTCTTATCCTGATGATTTATACTACGAGTAACATCAGCCTTCAGATTATTTCCATCTCCAGTAAAGAAGGAATGGCTTTGTCCCCAGTACACATCTAATAGTATAAGGATCCCATAACCAGGTAATAGATCTAACATCAGCGTTACTCAAAATAAGTATAAGGCAAGTTACTTCCTGCCTGAGCTCATTTGAGTTTGATACACAAACAAAGCAGAAATAAGAACTACGAGCAGCCTATAGGCGCCTAAAATTTTAAGCTTACACAGAGAATACAAGATTAGGAAAAAAGAAAACTTGATGCATTAGTCTAGGCTTAGTTAACATATTTCCAAAAACCCAATAACTAGGACTTCCCAACATCTCCAGTTAGGGTTCATATCTGCATGCCACCCAGGGAATAGAAGGAACAGAGTTTGAGTGCAGGATCTTGTTCTCTTAGTGATGCCTACAACTCCTTGTTGCTGTTAGCTGCTGTTGAGTTTGCCCCAAGTCATGGCAAATCCATGCACAACAGAACAAAATGTTCCCAGTTCTGCACCATCCCTATGATTGGTTGCAGATTGGTTTCTGGTAGATCACCAGGCCTTTCTTCCTAGTCTGTCTTAGTCTGGAAGTTTTGCTGAAACTTGTTCAGCATCACAGCAATGTGAAATTGACCACTGACTGATGGGTGGTGACTACACATGTTGGTTCAATGGTATAATTCTCACCTCTCATGCAGGAGAAATCCCTTACTTCCTATTGCTCAAGCCAAAAATCTTGGTATTATCTTTTATTCCTTTTTCTTTCACACCGTTCATCTAATCTGTCAAGAAATTCCATTGGCGTTTTTTTTTTTTTAATCAACTATATCCATAATCTGATTACCTCTCACCAATTACACTGCTACCACCTTGGTTCTGAGACACCAGTCTCTCTTCTCTGGATTATTGCAATAGCTTCCTTAATCTTCTTCCTGTTTCTACCTTCATTCCGTCACACCATTCTCATCACAGAAGCCAGAAATAAACCTTTAAAAACATATCAAACCATGTCACATCTCTGCTCAAAACTCTGGTTTTTACTGTCAGATAAATGAAGAACATTTACAATGTCCTTACAATGGCCTGCAAGGCCCTATGTGATCAAGAAGCTCAGCTAACTCCAAACAGGATAAATATAAAGTAAACCACATTTAGGCACATTACTATAGAAGTGCGCAAAATTGAAAAAAAAAAAAGAGGTCTTAAAAGAAGCCCAGCAAGGGGAGGGAACACATTACATACCAGGGACCAACAGTAACACTGACAACTGATTCAACATAAGCAATGCAAGGCAGAAAACAATGGAATAATGTCTAAATGGGTGAAAAAAAAGAGATTCCTATCTAGAGTTCTATACCTAGTGAAAATATCCTTCAAAAATGAAGCTGTGGAAGGCGGAGCCAAGATGGTGGAATAGACAGATGTTTTCGGCCAGCCCTCTTTACAACAAACACCTGAAAAAACAAGTGAAACAAGTATATTTATGAGAAGCTAAGAGCCCAGAGTATCAAAGGCAAGCTTAGAAAATGAACCGAGGGGCAATGGGAGGAAGAGTGTTCAGAAGCGGAGAGGAGTTACTGGACCTGAATTGCGGGGAGCCCTCAGACACCATTCCCGGGAGCAGCGGAGGTGGGCTGGTACTAGCATTTGGCTGCAGTTTCCTCAGGGAGAAGCAGGCAGCCACACAGCCTACTCACACCTCGGGAACCAGAGAACAATGCTCTCAGCAAAAGCTAAGTACTTGTGTGTATTTTACCATGCCCACTCCCCGCTACCAAGCTGGCTTCAGCAGTTGACTTCCTTGGGCCTGAGATACACCCTGTTTAGCACCTAGAGCCACCCTCCCAGCCTTGGAGAAGGAATAAATTTGCAGTTAGAGGAAACGTTAATTTGCCAGCTCCACTAACTGGGGGAGCTCAGAACAGAAGTGGCTCCTATCCAGGTATAAATGGTCCATGGACTTTGAGTACCTTTCCCCTCTGCATGGCCCTGTGTGGGCCTAATTCAGGAGAATAGGCCCTTGTTGGCAGACTCTAACCATTTCAGCTGTGCGGCAGAGAGGTGGGCGTTTGATGTTTGACATTGCTTTGGCTATTAAGTAAGGTCTTCACCTACCCACAACAGGGGCCTAAGGACTGGTAGCTCCACTCAGGTCACCCAGCCACCCACGACAGGGGTCCAAGGATAACTGGTACCTCCCAGTCCTTACAACCAAAAACTTTGGGTGCCCATGGTCTATCTGCAGAGCCCACCCACCTGTATGCTCTAAGGAACAGGGGCATGCTTTCCTCAGAGACACACGGGGTGAGAGGGAATGATTCTCAGCCCCCTGCCCTGTTCAGAGTGTTTTACTTCCTGCTGCAACCAGATACCAGTACCTACACCAATCACCCCTGCCCCTCTAAGACTGTAGGACAGGGCCTGTACCACACACTTGGTGTTCAGCTACCTGGACACCTGAGCTGAATTCATACAAGAAAAATGAATGAACTCCTAGACCGGTATACCTGGTAACAGCTCTATCCATCTGGGGACAGGATGTCAGGGCTCCAAAGGTGAAAACAATCAAGCTAACTCACTCAAGCAACCCATCTGGGCATATCAAAACAAAACAAAGCAAGAAGCTACGACACAGTAAGCAAACATAAAATAAACTAATACAATAACTTATAGATGGCTCAAAGACAACAGTCAATATCAAGTCACGTAGAGAAACAGACAATGATCGCCTCAAAAAGCTCTCAAACAAAGAATCAAGGGATCTTCTAGATGAAAGTTCCTTCCTGGAATTACCAGAGTCAGAATACAAAAGATTAATATATAGAACCCTTCAAGACATCAGGAAGGCAATGAGGCAATACACAGAACAAGCCAAGGAACACACAGATAAAGCAATTGAAGAAATTAAAAAGATTATTCAGAAACATAATGAAAAATTTAATAAGCTAGAAAAATCCATAGAAAGCGATCAGAAATCCAGACTATTAACAATAAAATTACAGAAGTAGAGAACTCAATAGAAAGTCAGAGGAGCAGAATTGAGCAAGTGGAAGGTGGAATTTCTGAACTTGAAGATAAAGCACATGGCACTAATATAGTTGAAGAAAAATCAGATAAAAGAATTTAAAAAAATGAAGAAACCTTAAGAATCATGTGGGACTCCATCAAGAGAAATAACTTACGAATCATTGGAGTACCAGAATGGGGAGGGATAACAGAAAATACAGATGGAATTCTTGAAGATTTGTTGGCAGAAAACTTCCCTGATATTGTGAAAGATGAGAAGATATCTATCCAAGATGCTCATCGAACTCCACATAAAAAAAAAAAAAAAAGAAAGTCACCAAGACATATTATAATCAAACTTGCAAAAACCAAAGATAAAGAAAGAATTTTAAGAGAAGCTAAAGATAAACGAAAAGTCACCTACGAAGGACAGCCAATAAGAATAAACTCGGACTACTCAGCAGAACCCATGCAGGCAAGAAGGTGGTGGGGTGACTTATATAAAAAATTGAAGGAAAAAAATTGCCAACCAACAATCATATATCCAACAAAACTATCTCTCGAATATGAAGGTGAAATTAGGACATTTCCAGATAAACAGAAGTTTAGGGAATGCATAAAATCCAAACCAAAACTACAAGAAATACTTAAGGGAGTTTTTTTTTTTTTTTAGAAAATCAATAATATCAAGTATCAACCCAAGACTAGAACACTGGGCAGAACAATCAGAAGTCAACCAAGACAGGGAAATCAAGAAAATAAATCAAGATAAAAAAATGCTGAAAACAGAGTCACACCGATGTTATTATGTAAAAGAAGACAACATTAAAACGGTAAAGAGAGACTAAGAACTGTAGTCATAGATCCTCCATATGGAGAGGAAGATAAGGTGATACAAAGAAATAAAAGTTAGGTTTAAATTTAGAAAAATAGGGGTAAATAATAAGGTAACCACAAAGGAGACAAACTGTCCTACGCATCAAACTAAAACACAAGAAAAAAATAGAGACTGAGCAGAAACAAAATCAACAACAATGAATATGAGGAAAGGACAATATATAAAGATAATCTACTCAGCACAAAAAATTAAGTGGGAAAAAAAAGCTGCCAACAACACATAAAAAAGACATCAAAATGATAGCACTAAATTCATGGCTATCCATAATTACCCTGAATGTAAATGGACTAAATGCACCAACAAAAAGAAAGAGACTGGCAGAATGGATTAAAAAACACGGTCCATCTATATGCTGCCTACAAGAGATGCACCTTAGACTTAGAGACACAAACAAACTGAAACTCAAAGGATGGAAAAAATATATTAAGCAAACAACAATCAAAAAAGAGCAGGAGTGGCAACATTAATTCTTGACAAAATAGACTTTAAAGTTAAATCCATCATAAAGAATAAGGAAGGACACTATATAATGATTAAAGGGACAATATACCAAGAAGATATAACCATATTAAATATTTATGCACCCAACGACAGGGCTGCAAGATACATAAAACAAACTCCATCAGCACTGAAAAGTGAGATAGACAGCTCCACAATAATAGTAGGAGACTTCAACACACCACTTTGGGTGAAGTGAAGGAAATCCAGAAAGAAGCTCAATAAAGACATGGAAGATCTAAAGGCCACAATCAACCAACTTGACCTCATAGACATACATAGAACACTCCACCCAACTGCAGCCAAGTACACTTTCTTTTCTAGTGCACATGGAACATTCTCCAGAATAGACCACATAATTAGGTCATAAAGCAAGCCTTAGCAGAATCCAAAACACTGAAATATTACAAAGCATCTTCTCTGATCATAAAGTGATAAACGTGGAAATCAATAACAGGAAAAGCAGGGAAAAGAAATCAAACACTTGGAAACTGAACAATACCCTGCTCAGAAAAGACTGGATTATAGAAGACATTAAGGATGGAATAAAGAAATTCAGAGAATCCAATGAGAATGAAAACACTTCCTATCAGAAACTTTGGGACACGTTGAAAGCAGTGCTCAGAGGTCAATTTTATATCAATAAATGCACACATTCAAAAAGAAGAAAGGGCCAGAATCAAAGAATTATCCCTACAACTTGAACAAATAGAAAGAGAGCAACAAAAGAAACCCTCAGGCACCAGAAGAAAACAAATAATAAAAATTAGTGCAGAACTAAATGAAACAGAAAAACAATTGAAAGAATTAACAGGACCAAAAGCTGGTTCTTTGAAAAAATCAACAAAATTGATAAGCCATTGTCCAAACTGACAAAGGAAAAACAGGAGAGGACGAAAATAACTTGAATACGAAATGAGGTGAGTGAGATTACAACAGACCCGGATGAAATTAAAAGAATCATTTAACAAATTTGAAAACCTAGAAGAAATGGATGAATTCCTAGAAACACACTACCTAACAGAACTAACACAAACAGAGGTAGAACAAGTAAATAGACCCATAACAAAAGAAGAGATTGAAAAGGTAATCAAAAAACTGCCAACCAAAGAAAGCCCTGGCCCGGACAGCTTCACTGCAGAGTTCTACCAAACTTTCAGAGAAGAGTTAACACCACTACTACTAAAGGTACTTCAGAGCATAGAAAAGGATGGAATACTCACAAACTCATTCTATGAAACCACCATATCCCTGGTACCAAAACCAGGTAAAGACACCACAAGAAAAGAAAATTATAGACCCATATCCCTCATGAATGTAGATGCAAAAATCCTCAACAAAATTCTAGCCAATAGAATTCAACAACATATCCAAAAAATAATTCACCATGACCAAGTGGGATTAGTACCAGGTATGCTGGGATGGTTCAACATTAGAAAAACAGTTAATGTAATCCATCATATAAATAAAACAAAAGACAAGAATCACATGATTTTATCAATTGATGCAGAAAAGGCATTTGACGAAGTTCAACACACATTCATGATAAAAACTCTCCGTAACATAGGAATAGAAGGAAATTCCTCAACATAATAAAGGGCGTTTATACAAAACCAATAGCCAACATCATCCTAAATGGAGAGAGCCTGCAAGCATTCCCCTTGAGATCAGGAACCAGACAAGGATGCTCACGGTGCCCTTTATCACTGCTCTTACTCAACATTGTGCTGGAGGTCCTAGCCAGAGCAATTAGGCTAGATAAAGAAATAAATGGCACCCAGACTGGCAAGGAAGAAGTAAAATTATCTCTATTTGCAGATGACATGATCTTATACACAGAAAACCCTAAGGAATCCTCAAGAAAACTACTGAAACTAATGGAAGAGTTCAGCAGAGAATCCAGATACAAGATAAAGATAAAAAATTAGTTGGATTCCTCCACACCAACAAAAAGAACATCGAAGAAGAAATCACCAGATCAATAGCTTGTAGTGTAGCCCCCAAGAAGGTAGAAACACTTAGGAATAAATCTTACCAGAGATGTAAAAGGCTTATACAAAGAAAACTATAAAACGCTTCTGCAAAAAACCAAAAGACTTACATAAGTGGAAGAACATACCTTGCTCAAGGATAGGAAGACTTAACTTTATAAAAATGTCTATTCTACCAAAAGTGATCTACACATTTAATGCAATTCTGATTGAAATTCCAACAACATTCTTTAATGAGATGGAGAAACAAATCACCAATTTCATATGGAAGGGAAAGAGGTCCTGGATAAGTAAAGCATTACTGAAAAAGAACAAAGTGGGAGGCCTTACCCTACCTGATCTTAGAACATATTATACCGCCACAGTAGTCTAAACAGCCTGGTACTGGTAGGTACAACAACAGATACACAGACCAGTGGAACAGAATTGAGAATCCAGACATAAATCCATCCACGTATGAGCAGTTGATATTTGACAAAGGCCCCAAAACAGTTAAATGGGGAAAAGACAGTCTTTTTAACAAATGGTGCTGGCATAACTGGATATCCATCTGCAGAAGAATGAAACAAGATCCATACCTCACTCCATTCACAAAAACTAACTCAAAATGGATCAAAGACCTAAATGTAAAATCTACAAGAATAAAGATTATGGAAGAAAAAATAGGGACAACGTTAGGAGCCCTAATACATGGCATAAACAGTATTCAAAACATTACTAACAATGCAGAAGAAAAACTAGATAACTGGGAGTTCCTAAAAATCAAATACCTATGCTCATCCAAAGACTTCACCAAAGGAATAAAAAGATTACCTACAGACTCGGAAAAAAGTTTTAGCTATGACATTTCCGATCAGGGCTTGAGCTCTAAAATCTACACGATACTGCAAAAACTCAACTGCAAAAACACAAATAATCCAGTTAAAAATGGGCAGAAGATATGAACAGACACTTCACTAAAGAAGACATTCAGGTAGCTATCAGATTCATGAGGAAATGCTCCTGATCATTAGCCATTAAAAAAAAAAGAGAAATGCAAATCAAAACTACAGTGAGGTTTCATCTCACTCCAACAAGGCTGACATTAATCCAAAAAACACAATAAATGTTGGGGAGGCTGTGGAGAGATTGGAACACTTATACACTGCTGATGGGAATATAAAATGGTACAACTGCCTTGGAAATCAATTTGGCGCTTCCTTAAAAAGCTAGAAATAGAACTACCATACGATCCAGCAATGCCACTCCTTGGAATATATCCTAGAGAAATTAGAGCCTTTCCACGAACAGATTTATGCACACCCATGTTCACTGCAGCACTGTTTACAATAGCAAAAAGATGGAAGCAACCAAGATGCCCATCAATGGATGAATGGATAAATAAATTATGGTATATTCACACAAAGTAATACTACGCATTGATAAAGAACAGAGATGAATCTGTGAAACATTTCATAACATGTAGGCATCTGAAAAGCATTATGCTGAGTGAAATTAGTCAGTTACAAAAGGACAAATATTGTATAAGTCCACTATTATAAGAACTTGAGGAGAAAATATTCTTTGATGGTTACGAGAGAGGGGAGGGAGGGAGGATGGGAGAAGGGTATTCAGTAATTAGATAGTAAATAAGAACTACTTTAGGTGACGGGAAAAACAACACACAATACAGGCAAGGACAGCACAAATGGACTAAACCAAAAGCAAAGAAGTTTTTGAATAAACTGAATGCTTCAAAGGCCAGCATAGCAGGGGGAGGTATTTGGGGACCATGGTTTCAGAGAATATCTAAGTCAATTGGCATAATAAAATCTATTAAGAAATCACTCTGCATCCTGCTTTGGAGAGTGGCATCTGGGGTCTTAAACACTAGCAAGCGGTCACCTAACATGCATCAATTGGTCTCAACCCACCTGGATCAAAGGAGAATGAAGAACACCAAGGACACAAGATAATTATGAGTCCAAGAGACAGAAAGGGCCACATAGAAACTTCATCAGCCTGAGACCAGAAGAACTAGATGGTGCCTGACTACAACCGATGATTGACCTGACAGGGAACACAACAGAGAATCCTTGAGGGAGCAGGAGAGCACTGAGATGCAGACCCTAAATTCTCATAAAAAGACCAGACTTAATGGTCTGACTGAGACTAGAAGGACCCCAGTGGTCATGTCTCCCAGACCTTCTGTTGGCCCAAGACAGGAACCACATTCCCAAAGCCAACTCTTCAGACAGGGATTGGGCTGGACAATCGGTTGGAGAGGGATGCTGGTGAGGAGTGAGCTTCTTGGATCAGGTGGACACTTGAGACTATGTTGGCATCTCCTGCCTGGAGGGGAGGTGAGTGGGTAGAGGGTGTTAGAAGCTGGCGAAATAGACACGAAAAGAGAAAGTGGAGGGAGGGAGCGGGCTGTCTCATTAGGGGGAGAGCAATTGGTAGTATGTATCAAGATGTGTATAAGTTTTTGTGTGAGAGACTGACTTGATATGTAAACTTTTACTTAAAGCACAACAAAAATTAAAAAAAAAAAAGTTATGTTGAAGTCCTAACCCCTGGTACCTGTGAATGTGAACTTGTTTGAAAATTGGTCTTTGAAGATGTTCAAAGCAGGGTGAGCATTAATACCACCTTAAAACCAAGAACCAAACCCATTGCCGTCGAGTCGATTCCAACTCATAACGACCCTACAAGACGAAGTAAAACTGCGTCATAGGGTTTCCAAGCAGCGCCTTGTGGATTCGAACTGCTGACCTCTTGGTGGGCAGCCACAGCTCTTAACCACTCCTCCACCATCTTAGTGGTATCCTTATAAAAAAGCGACACAGAGGGCGACAAAAGAGTTATGCTGCAGCTGCAAGTCAAAGATGTTTGAGGACACCAGATTTTGGGAGAAACAAGAAAGGATCTTCCCCAGAAGCATTTGGAGAAAGCATATCACCACCAAGTCTGGTTGGGTTTCTAATCTCCATAACTATGAGGCAATAAATTTTTGTTCTTATAAGTCACCTTCTTGATGGTATTTTGATGCGGCAGCCCTAAGAAACTCCCATATGTATTTAATATAGTATAAATGTCTTACCAGCAGAAATGTTCACTGGAAGCCTTATTTCTGCTTGAATCGGATCCTACCACCGATTGGATCCTACAGTTGGTGGCTGTAATCCTCCAATTAAAGCAGTGCTTGGTCAATCAAAAATAGAAAAAAAATGAAGCCATAAGAAAGAGTTTTACAAACATAGAAAAATTGATGGAATGTGTCACTACCAGGGCTCCACCAAAGTAAAAACTAACAGTACAGTTGATCCTCATATTTTTAAATTCACCTATTAACTAAAATTTATTTGTGATCCCAAAGCTAATACTTGCAGCACTTTTTTGGTTATCTGTGGACATGCAAATGCACAGAGCAGCCAAAAATTTGTGTTGCTTGATGTGCATATTCCCAGCTGAGTTCCAATACGGCTGGTTCAGTGTTTCCTAATTCAGCATTTGTGGAGAATTTATAGAACACAATTACCATGAAAATGAAAATTGATTGTAGTCCTTCAGGCAGAAAGAAAATTATGTGGATCAAAACATGGAAACACAAGAAGAAGTGAGGAACACTGGAAAGGGTAAATATGTGAATACATATAAATGCATATTGACTATACAAAAGATAAGTAGAATTAAATAGAGCTGAAGTGTTTTAACATTCTAGCAGTTAACGCCAACATGGTTATTTAAGACCCGATAACTCACAATCTCATGGGCTTTTCATCACTGCCCCCATGACTTTATACCCTCAGACTGGAGTTAGGGAACGAGTAAGGTGCTGTTTTCCCTGGCACTGACTGCTTTATCTGACCCTTGTCTGGATGCTTTGACTCTAATCTATACTCACTTAATTTAGTGTATATCACTTTAGCCTTCCCTGACCATGATCCTAGATCCCTGTTTCCTACAAGCATGATCTGGCAATTTAGCCAGTATATCCTCTGTTCTATTACATAATGTTCAACCATGAGATTCTTCTGACCCCAAGCCTGTTTTTTCTTTGTATTGCCTCTGCCCTGATGCCAACTTTTAAAAAATAATATTTTATTATGTTTTTGGTGAAAGTTTACACAGCAAATTAGGTTCCCATTTAACAATTACTACATGAATCGTTCTGCTGTAAAAGCCCTTTTTAAAGTGTTAACAAGCAGAGACGTCACTTTGAGGACTAATGTGCGCCCAACTGAAGCCATGGTATTTTCAATTGCCTCATAATACCTGTGAAAGTTGGACAATGAATAAGAAAGACCAAAGAAGAATTGATGCCTTTGAATTATGGTGTTGGTGAAGAATGATGAATATACCACGGGCTGCCAGAGAATGAACAAACCTGTCTTGGACGAAGTACAGCCAGAATGCTCCTTAGAAGTTAGGATGGGGTGATTTTGTCTCACATACTTTGGACATGTTATCAAGAGGGACCAGTCCCTGGATAAGGACATCATGCTTGGTAAAGCAGAAGGTCAGTGAAAAAGGAAGATCCTCAAGGAGACAGATTGAAACAGTGGCTGCAACATAATGGGCTCAAACATAGCAACAATTGTGAGGACGGTGCAGGACCAGGCAACATTTCATTCTGTTGTACATAGGTTCACTATGAGTTGGACTGACTTGACACCTAGCAACAGCAACAATACAAATTGTTCAGTAACATTGGTTACATTTTTCACAATGTGGTAACATTCTCGTTCATTCCAGTCTGGATATTTCATTTCCAGTAATCTGGTTTCCCTGCCCCCCATACTCCTTCATCTGTGCTTTAGAATAAGTGTTGACCATTTGGTCTCATATAGATGATTTTTTTTTTTTTTAAAGTGCACAGTACTCACTGGTAATATTCTTCATTTTATGAGCCAATCTGTTATTTAGCTGAAAGGTGACTTCAAGGGGTAGTTCTGGTTCAAGGTTTATGGAGTACCTCAGGGCAATAGTCTCAGGAAGTCCTTTAGCCTCAACAGGTCCAGTAAGTGTGGACTTGCAGGAATTTGAGTTCTGTTCCACATTTTTGTCCCCTTCTATCAGGATCCATCTATTTTGGTCCCGATGAGAACAGTCGTTAGTGGTAGCTGGGCACCATCTAGTTCTTCTGGTCTCTGGGTAGTTCTGGTCTCTGACTGTGGTTTGTGTAAACTGTTAGTTTCTTCTCTGAGTCTTTGGCTTCCTTTTTTCTTTTTTGATCTGGACAAGAAGAAATTGATAGTTGTATCTTAGATGGCAGCTCACAAATGTTTAAGACCCCAGACACTACTCACCAAACTAGAATGTAGAACACAAACTTTGTGAATGGTATATGCCAATTGACCAAGTTGTCCCAAGAGACTATGGTCCTAAGGTTTCAAACCCATAATACCAAACCTGCGAGGTGTTTGGTTATGTCTAAGAAGTATCTGTAACTGTGCTCCCTATGTGCTATATGAATATACATGCATGCACACACATGTATATACATATAAAAACATACATTTATATATGCACACATATATACACATAAACAAACCTATACACATATATGCATACATACACACATATGTAACTACACATATATTTTTGGTTGTTATTGCAAAGCATTTACCAAAAACATTCTTTTGTGTGTGTGTGTGTGTGTGTACTTCTGAATGACATCATTTACTTTGGTAAGCTGTGTGTGCCTTTCCCACATTCAGTGGTACATTTCCAAAACAACAAGTGCCTACTAACAAGTGTCTGTCTACTATCTAAAGAGTGATTTCCCCTCTCCCCACTCACCCATTCCTACTAACCACCAAGGAACACTGGTTTCTGTATGTATACCTATTTTTGTCTTTTTTATAAACGTGAGATCATACAATATTTGTCCTCTTGGGATTGACTTATTTCACTCAGCATAATGTCTTCCAGATTCATGCACATTATGAGACTCATCATTATTCTTTATGGTAGTGTAGTATTCCATTGTATGTACCGCATTTTGTTTATCCAGTCACCAGCTGATGGGCACTTAAGTTGTTTCCATCTTTCTGTTATTGTGAATAGTGCTACGATGAACATAGGTGTGCTGACACCAACCTTTGCCATTTAAGGTCTATCCCAGGTTCCCTCCATATTGCCTGAATCATCAGTCTGGCTGTGCGTAGTTAGTATAGGCTCTACTTTTAAAGGTCCTATGTAGGAACCCCACTTTTCCAACATTCCAAGAGCCCCAATTTATCATGGGGGTGTGCTGAGTCCACATTCCCTCAGGACCAAGAGTTAGGCAATATGCAGATAGGTCTAGGATACTTCTTGGGTGATGAGTGAGTGTGACTAGGATACACACATACAGTGCCCTGAAATTGCTTCTATAAAGTATTATTGGCATTAGGGCAGGCAAAGTCCAAAAAGCTCCTGGTAAAACTAGCTTTCTTCTCAGGTCTTTGCAAAATATCAGGCATTGAGGTCAGTTTTAGGTAGAAAGAGCCTCTTTATTATTTCTATGTTTTTAAAAATTATAAACCACATAAATAATGGCTTCTCAATTATTTATTTAGGTCTTCCCATCCACTCTGAGTTAGGAAGAACTGAGATTATTATTCTCACTATAGGGATAAGGAAACAGATCAAAGATCAGGGAAGTTAAGTGTCATGCCAAAGTTACAAGCTGAAATCAGTTTGTAGCATGTATGGAAAATAAAACTCTTAATAAATGACCTTGGTCTGGTTAGGCTGGAACTCTTGCCCTTTCAGGTCACAGTCAGGATGGGTGTTAGTTGCAGTTTATATGTAATAATTAGACTCTTTCTTAGGAGACACTGCAGGAAAGAGGCTGGGGTAAGGAAAAGCACAGCAAAGACTAAGGCACAAGGAAGCCCTACCTGAAGTGCTCACAACCGTGAGAACAAGGCATGACCTTGGGAGGCATGAATTAGTGCCACTAAATGGGGATATGGCATGGGCTGCAGGAAACCCTAGGGAAAGGATCCCTGGGATAGGGGCATCCCCTTGAGTCAACTACTAAAGAAGAGGCCTGAGCCTATCATGAGCCCCTGAGGACTCTTCTAAAGTGCAGCAGTTTCTGCTTCCAAATCCTTTTGAGAGAAGAGCTGAGATATATGAGGATAAAGGCAGCTGCTTCCTTCCCAGCTCCCTCCTTCTCAAACTTCTCTCACTGTAGGTGGAAAGCTGTGCCGGAGTTGCAAGAAGCTAGTGGAAAGGACCAAGAATTGTACTTCAGACTGCGGACTTTGACCAGAGCTGGAACTGCAGAAAAACAGGAAATAGGTGACAGGTGTGGTGAGGGAGAAATGATGAGGGCACTCTCAATAACCTCCCACACCCTGTCCTGTGCCTAGATATCAGCCCCACCCTCTTGCCCCCAATGCAATTTCCTTCTTGCCTGTATTATGGCTTTTCAATGGAAGGAGAAGTCTTGACAGTCCCATCCAAATGTTTTATCTACAAATTCAGTCCCTCCTCCTATCACAGAGGATGCTTGCTTCATTTTTATGGCAAACAATGTGAGCCATGTCCAAGAAGTCTTAGCTGGATCCTATCACTTCTCACCTCCTATCATGGTTCCTCCCAGCCCCCACAAGAATCCCCATCCCGTTTAGGAAGTTGCTACAGTATTCAGGAAAGAGATAATGAGGCCTGTACGAGGAAGATGACAAGGTAAGGTAGGAGATACATTTCTTAGCGATCCTTCTGCCACATGCCACATCCTTGAAGCACCTTAGGTGAGTGACCATCTTCCCTTATCTGGGTATTAATTTCCCAAATCTATCATTTTTTTTTCATCATTTTCATATCCTCTTAGGATAAACGTGTAGGCTATCAAAGAGCTGCAAGTGTTGATTGAGTACTTTCTGTGAATGGGGCCCACTTTTAAACACTTTTGGGAGAGGCAAAAAACCTGAAGACAAATCCTGTCATCAAGTGTGAGCGTCTTGGCTCTGGAAACGGGATATGGGTACAGGACAATGACTCCTAAAAATTGGACTAAACATTTACTGCAGAGAAGTTTCTTGGGTTCTACTGATAAGAGGAAGAAGAATGGCTCTATTCACTCTCTTACTCTGAGATTCTGATTCCGGGAGCAGAAGATCTTGCATGAACTTCAAAGGAAATAAAGCTTACAGACTGATGGACTCTGTGCTTATGTGGGAAGAATTAGAACAGATAATTTTTTCTTTGTGTGAGGTTGGGTTGGCAGGTCACAGGATACTTAGTGATGTTCAGAAGAAGCATGCAGGAAGTTGGTGGACATGGAGATTCAGAGATAAAGTGAAACATGTTTCGATTTATGGAAAACGCATATTCAGGATGTTAAAGGTGAAACAGATATGTGGGATCATTTCACAGTCATTAATAGAGCTCCTGTTATCTACCAGGTGCTGTTCTAAGTACTGGAGATATAACAGTTAAAAAAAAAAAAAAAGCCCCTACTGTCATAGAGTTTGTTTGCTATACATCCACTTCTCATTCTTGGAAAAAATTCACAAGTATTAGTAAGACTTGGCAAAAATACTTTCCAATGAGAAGAAGCTTTTATTCTGATGCAAGTAACCAAGGCTTGTGGGGAGTTTCTTAGAACTTCCACCCTGGATACATTTTGAATTAGGAGCTAACCAACCAGTCTAAGTCCATATCAGATGGGTGGAAGGGAGGGTCTTCTGCAAAAAAGTCTTAAGGTTTATTTTTCAGTAGTCTGGTAGTTGGTGAAATGTTCAACACTTACAGTATATGCTA
This sequence comes from Elephas maximus indicus, assembly GCF_024166365.1. NCBI lineage: Eukaryota > Metazoa > Chordata > Mammalia > Proboscidea > Elephantidae > Elephas > Elephas maximus. The sequence continues at coordinate 54,479,395 of NC_064825.1, forward strand.
GAGGCTGGGAATATCGAAGTGAATAAAGCACAATCCCTTTACTTCAAGTCCCTTCATTTCAAAATGTTGTGGGCATTTGTGGGAAGGAATAGATATTGGAGAACAAAAGGGTGACTCTATACTCTTGTTAGGTGGTTTTTGTAGCAGTAACAGATGAGAGAAGATGGTGTCACTTTGATGACTAAGGTGTGACTGACCCAAGCCATGCTCTCTCCAATAGCCTCATATACATGAAAAAGTTGCATAACTGAAAAGGAATATAGAAGAATTGATGCATTTTGACTGTGGTGTTGGCAAAGAATATTAAGTATAGTGTGGACTGCCAAATGAATGAACAAGTCAGTCTTAGAAGAAATACAACCAGAACGTTTCTTGGGAGCAAGAATGGTGAGATTTTGACTGACTTACTTTGGATACATCGTCAGGAGAAACCAACAGCTAGAAAAGGACATCATCTTTTGTAAAGTAGGGGCCAACAAAAATGAGGGGCATCCTCAGTGAGGTAGATTGACACAATAGCTTCAACAACGGGCTCAAACATACCAACAATCACGAAGATGGTACAGGACTGGGCGATGTTTCATTCTGTTACACAAAAGGTTATTGTGAGTTGGAGCCAATTCAATGGCAACTAATAACAGCAACAACAAAAAAGAGAATAGAGTCTGGAAAAAACTGGTAAACTCAATGTTGAAGGATTAGACAGAAGAAAAGAAAAAAAATGAACAAGAGAAGAGGGAAAGATTAAAATATTGTCAAGAAAAAGGGTATTTGGTGTGGAATCCAGAGGTCAGTATTGCTGAAGAGGTGAGAGAGTTCTCCTGTGATGAAAATTAAGGAGTTGAGAGATGTGTGGAGGAAGAGTCATATGAACAGAAAAATCAACATGAATATTAATGAAGAATCAAAAAAAGAAGCTCCTCATTTTCTCAGTAAGCTGGCAGCAGGGTTGTATTTAGTGAGATTTGTGGGTGTGGAAAGGACCTGGAAGGTATATTCTAGAGCACTGCCCTCCAAAAGAACTTTCTGCTATGATGGAATTATAACGGATCTACATTGTCTAATATGGTAGCCACCAGTCACTTACAGTAAGTGAGCACTTAAGAAGTGTATTCTGTGAGTGAGAAACCAAGTTTTTTATTTTATTTAATTTTAATAAATACACATTTAAACTTAAATAGCCACATGTGGCTCATGGGAACTCTATCAGACAACATAGTTCTAGGGAAACTGTAGAGGTTCTATGATTAATTGAGAATGGCAGGCACTCAAATCTGAGATTTCAGAACAGAAATGATTGGGAGTTTGGTCTGATTGGCATGTAGGATGGTGCCAGTGTATGTTTGACAGAAATATAGTAAACATATTTTTACTTCTTTTATCGCGGTAATCCTGACATCACTAAGAACACAGAAAATACTACCTCTTCTCCATTTCTTTCTGAATGCTGTCTTGTAGTATGAATCCTATAGAGTATTCTATTTATTCAATGAGACTCCAAGTTCCCTGAGTGCAGGAAACATGGACTATGTTTCTCCATGTCTATGAGGACTCCTAACTTATTTTAAATAGGGTTTAGGAATGCAAAAAAAGAGCTAATCCACCCAGGTGGGATATCAGAGCTTGAATTCTGTAATTTTATGTGCCTATTTTTTTTAGAAGGTGTACATAGAAGGTGAAGGAACCCTGTGAAAATCAACAAGGAGAATTTCCAGAAGCCATGTCAGTCTCCAATATCACAGCAACCCATCCGGCTGCCTTCTTGTTGGTAGGGATTCCAGGTTTGGAGCACCTGCACATCTGGATCTCCATTCCCTTCTGCTTTGCCTATACACTGGCTCTGCTGGGCAACTGCACCCTGCTCTTCATCATCCGAGGGGATACAGCCCTCCATGAGCACTTGTACCTTTTCCTGGCCATGTTGGCAGCCGTTGACCTGGTTCTGTCCTCTACAACACTGCCCAAAATGCTAGCCATATTCTGGTTCAGGGATAGGAAGATCAACTTCTATGCCTGCCTGGTTCAGATGTTCTTTCTTCACTCCTTCTCCATCACGGAGTCAGCAGTGCTGCTGGCCATGGCCTTTGATCGCTACGTGGCCATCTGCAAGCCCCTGCACTATACCACAGTGCTGACCAGGGACCTGATCACCAGGATTGGCATGGCTGCTGTACTCCGAGCTGTGACACTAATGACTCCACTTCCCTTTCTGCTTTGACGCTTCCACTATTGCCGAGGCTCAGTGATTGCCCACTGCTACTGTGAACACATGGCTGTGGTAAGGCTGGCCTGTGGAGACACACGCTTCAACAATACCTATGGCATTGCTGTGGCCATGTTTATTGTGGTATTGGATCTGCTGTTTGTTATCCTATCTTACATCTTTATCCTTCGGGCAGTTTTACAGCTTGCTTCTAAGGAAGCTCGCAATAAGGTATTTGGGACATGTGTCTCTCACATAGGTGCCATCCTGTCCACCTATACACCTGTGGTCATCTCCTCAATCATGCACCGTGTGGCCCGCACAGCTGCTCCCCATGTCCACATACTGCTTGCTATCTTCTATTTGCTTTTCCCACCCATGGTCAACCCCATCATCTATGGTGTTAAGACCAAGCAGATTCGTGATCAGTTGCTCGGTCTATTCCAGAGAAAGGATGTGTAGATGGATAGCTGTTTTCTCACACCCATGTCCAGTACTATGTGGATGCTGGTTTGATGTAGATGAGAAAATCTAAAGTAGGCAAATAGCATAGTTTTCATGTTGGCAATTCTCAAATATGATAAGGAAAGAGGTCCCATTTCTCAAAGATCCACCAGTTAGGTCAGGCCTGGTTTGTCCCTTTCCTCTGGTCTGATAGTAAAGGTTTGACCTCCCAATTCTCATCGACTTCTTGAGTGATTAAGGAAGGCATAAAAATCGTCCAAAGTGATATACTCTGAGCAGGCATTGTCATCTAGGTGAAAAGACAGTGGAAATACTGGCTAAGATTGGCCCAACTGCATAGATTTTGGTGAGCTCTTCATCTAGGCTGTGAGTGAAGAATTCAACCCCAAATTCTGTAATCCAAAGGCCAACACTGAAATTACCTGTATATATTTTCTGAAAAGTGGCCTTCAGTGTCTGCCTGAACATAGCCACTGTTTGTTAACCTACCACTTCACAAGACTATTGGCTCTACAGTTAGAGTTTCACTTACAAGGAGACTTATTCCTTCTGTTAAGTCAGTTCCTTTTTTAATTTCCTTTCCTGGCTTTACCCATGCTCATGGCCAGTTTATTTATGGAACACTTAGCAAAGGAGCCCTCTGACATCCCTTTATATTAATGTATAAGATCACTGAACTAACTGTTTACATACATATGTATTGTGTCTCCAAAACTTCTCATAGTATCTAGAAAGAATAAATTTTTGAATGAGGAGGTAACTATCATCTTTGAGTTATAGGCTGGGAAGCACACTTCTCTCTTGAAATTGAGACTTTTGGAGATAAATAAGAAAATAAATAGTTACAATATGTAGTTGTGGTAGACTATATTATTGTTGGGGCTCTGGTGGCACAATGGTTAAGAGGTCGGCTGCTAACTGAAAGATTGGCAGTTTGAATCCACCAGCCACTCCTTGGAAGCCCTATGTGGCATTGGAATTGACTCAACGGCAATGGGTTTGGTTTTTGGTATATTATTTTTACAGATATTCTTTTGTTCTGGGAGGAGTATTTCCTATCCCCACTGATGTTAAACCAGGTCATGTCACTTGCTTTGGCCAACAGAATTTTAGTGGCCTTGAAATGTGTCATTGTGAACAGAAAATTTAAAATGTGATTGCATAGCTTGGCTCAGTTTCTCTTGGTCTTCTGCCACAAGAATTAGAATGTCCCACATCAGGGTTTGTCTTTCACTATGGACCCAGGATGGAGAAAAGACATGGAGCAGATGTGAATCTGATTCACAGCCTGGAGTATAGAACAGATGGCCCAAAGTGTTCATACAGCACAGGTAAGGCTTTGTTGTTGTTGTTGTAAATCACTGAGATTTTGGGGTTGTTTGCTTCACAGCATAACTCAGGGAAAGCCGATTGCTGGAGCTGTGAGCTCTATATTGCACTTCAACTTAGTACAGTTCGAGGCTGTGTATTTGAAGGAAAATGAAGAAAATGCATTATTCCTTCTTCTAATCTATTCTACAAATGATACTGGATTTCCCTCATGTTTCTGCTTCTCTTTGTCTCCTTCTTATGCAAACGCTCATACCCGAGCATTCTTTTAGTTAGTTCTTTTTCACAGGTGCTTTCATATAACTCCTTCTTAAAGGCTTACTTACGCTACCATGTTCTTCTACTATTCATTCTATGACCATATTGTGCCCCTAGTAACAATTCTGAAGAAACTCGTCCAATTATAAGGAAGAGAGAACCTGGTAGGCTCTGTAAAAGCATCTCCAGACCTCGGTTGTTGTGTCACAGCTTGCAGCACAGGCACCTGTGAAAGGTGACGGGTTCAGTGAATGCCTGGACGGTTCCCGGGGACGTCAGTCCTCCTGCCAACCAGTTCCCGGTGCTGGACGGCGAGGAAGAAAGTGGTACGGACAAAGGGCCTCTGACTTTGTGCCCTGAGGCCTAGCCACCCCTGCTTTTTTGCCTTTCCCTCTATGATTCCAGCTGACACCAAGAAGCTAAACTGGAGGAGATGCTGCTGTATTTTTAACCCATATAGAGACACAAAACTCTTGTCTGTTTTGCCTCAGCAGGGTTGGGATATTTTGTGCGACAGATTAGATTACTGTTTAAAAATTTCACTCTCTTCCCTCCCTACCTGGAGGTGGCTGTAGTATACTTTCTCACATATTGACTATGGGCTTGGCTAGGCGCCCCAGTTTGGCCAATGGGGTATTAGCAGATTTGGTGCAATCAGGGACTTGAAATTTACTTGTGCAGTTGGGCTTTGTCTTTTCTGACTCTACAATCACCATGAGAACAATGTGCCCTGCTTATCCCACTTGTCCAAGGAGGGTGAGAGTCATGTGGTGCAGAGCTGCCTGGACGACTGGCAACTTGAAGCAGAGCCTCACAGCCAAGCCCAGCTTCAATCAGCCAATACTCAGCCAATCTGCAGATGCTGAAGTGAACCCAGCTGAGATCAGCAGTCATTTCAGGCAATCTCCAGATGTATGAGAAATAAAGGCTTATTGTTGTGTGCCACTGAGGTTTTGTGGTTATTTGTTCCACAGTGATAACTGACTATTACATTTAGAAGTTAATTATTAATCTATCATTATTATTTAGTAAATTTAAAACAGTATAATTCATTAGACAAAGGTTTCCAGGCTGCAAAATTTTCTTTTCCCTTATGTTTGGTGCCAGAATAACCTTGCCTATTAGGTGATACTCATACACTCCCATAGAGAGTGATTTTGTTCCCCATACAAGGCTAATAGTACATAAACTCCATTAACTTGTAATAAAAATACACATTCTTAGCTTTACTTAAAAATAATGAGTTATTTCCCATCTTTTATCAACATTGTGTGCTTACTCCATTAACTTGTAATAAAAATACACATTCTTAGCTTTACTTAAAAATAATGAGTTATTTCCCATCTTTTATCAACATTGTGTGCTTAAATGAAATATAGCACCCATGAAAACAAACACAGATAATACACGCATGTTATTTTTGAACTGGAAGTTCAACACTTACATAAACAATACAAGACTATGTGTGTGCAGTAATTCAAGCTTAATTGTAAAATGTCCAGCCACTCGTGCACTCTAGTTTTGCATGGCCCGGAGTCTGAGTAATTTTTAGTGAACACATTGCTTAGCCAGTGCCTGAACATGGATTCCTGATTGACACAGATACTCATTTTAGCTAGGACACCCTCAGCTTGATGAACATTTCATGGGTGCTTTGCTCAGGATAACTACATGCACTAGCTTAGAAAAGAAGTTTTGACTCCATTGTTCTAGGGTGTAACAGGATCTGGAATTTATAGAAGATTCTCAGGTAATTCTAAAGTGCAGACATTTTTGGGAACTAATGCCCACCCAGAGGCCGTATTACAAAGGTGCGGTATTGCTAAGATTTGGTGAAATTTACTTTTATCACACTGTATGAGAAAATGAAATAAATATATTGTGAGACGTTTGGCAGACATATCCCTGGCTATTATATCCTTTTTTTTTTCTATTTTACTTATGATGTTTATAATAAGCATAATATTTTAAAGCCAAATATATGAGCTTTCAATTTTATAAACTATTTTCCTGCCATATTCTGTATCATAGTTGAATTACTTCTAACGATAAAAAAAAAAATTGCAATCAACAGAATTCTCAGATGTAAAATCATCATGCATGACTTGATTATTACTGAATTATGACTGATTCTGTAATAAGGCTCATTTTGTTTCTATTCTAGATTATTATATCATCTCAGTTTTGGCATCTGGGTAGTTGAAGATTTATTTTTTTGTGTTTTTTTCAAAAATTTCTAAGTTTCTTCAGTTTGTATTTCTTTTGCAGTAATGTCATTTATAACCTTGTTAGTATTGAAGATCTTAGTAGTTATGGGCTTTACAGATTGTCACAGTTAATAAAGACAGATTTAAGCTTTGCAGATAAAGTTTCTTATATAGTATTCCCATCTTTCCATTTCAACTTTTCCTGACACCATTCTAATTTGTTTCATGGCTGTCATTTCCATGTAGAAGTATTTTATTTTAATTAGTGTCTTAGTTATCAAGGGCTGCTTTAATAGAAATACCACAAACAGATGGCTTCAACAAACAGGAGTTTATTCTCTCACAGTCTAGAAGTCCAAATTCAGCCCCAGGGGAAGGCTTTCTCTCTCTATTGGCTCTGAAGGACGGTCCTTGTCATCCATCTTCCCCTGGTCAAAGAGTTTCTCAGCCCAGGAACCGTAGGTCCAAATGCTGTGTTGTTCCCTTGGCTCTCGTTTCTTGGTGGTATGAGGTCCCCATGTCTCTCTGCTCACTTCTCTCTTTTATATCTCAAAAGAGATTGGCTTAAGATGCTATCTAATCAATATAACTGCCACTAATCCATGTCATTACATCATAGTGATAGAATTTACAACACATGGGGAAATCACATCAGATTGCAAAATGGTAGACAATCATACAATACTGGAAATCATGGCCTAAAGAAGTTGACACATATTTTTGGGGGACACAATTCAATCCATGACAACTAGTTGACAAATTTATCCATCCAGCAGGATAATTCAAATATTTGATCAGGTTATATATCATATTATTAAGGATATCAAACTCTTTACCCAGTAGCAATAATTACAGGACTCTTTTTGTTTACCAAAATTGTCAGTGCTGGTTTGCCCATTAAAACCAAATAAAGGGAAAAATGATATACTGAGAGACAAATTTATAATGGTTCATAAAATCTTAAAATTTCTAAAGCAGTCATAAATATTTTAACTCCTACAGAAGGTCATGAACATGTAAACAAATGAGTGGGGTTATCATCAAAATTGAGTAAACGGCCCTGAAATGGACTGGCTATCCCAATACCTCAAGGAAAGCAGCCCTCTACATGAAGTTCTAACATGTCCTCTCCCTCTGGATCTTACACCACTAATCATGACTCCCTGTTATTTAGGCTGGGCTTTCAACCTCTTCTCATTTTTTCATCTAGATCACTCCCCAGGATAGATTGAGATTTTGTTTGGGGTACTACCTGTATAAAATTGGAAGTAAGATTTAAGTGTATGCAATCACATAAGTAGATAGTAGAGAACAAAACAAAGACCACAATCAGATTCCAGCATTTCTACCTCCATGGAATAGGACAAAAATGAAGAATGACATGAAAGAATTTGCCTCCTTCTTAAAAGCTTTTTTTTTTTTTTTTAAAGCTTAGTGTGCTAAAGCAAAAAAAAAAAAAATAGAGACTTAAAAGCAGGGTTGGCCACAAGCCTGAGGAAATGTGGAATTTGATAAAAGTTTGAAGAAGCCTGTGAAAGTTACAGGTAGGCTGTCTGTCCATAAACAGTAGAAGCAGAAGTCTGAATTAAAACCATTAAAGGGGACGAAGTCATGCATATATTGCCTCTAAGATTGCAAAGCTCCCAATTTTCTAAAAAGGTTAGTCTACAAAATGTACTTGTTGTTGTTAGGTGCAGTCGAGTCAGTTCCGACTCATAGCGATCCTATGTACAACCGAACGAAACACTGCCTGGTCCTGTGCCATCCTCACAATCATTGCTATGTTTGAGCCTATTGTTGCAGCCACTATGTCAATCCATCTCATTGAGGGTTTTCCTCTTTTTCAATGACCCTCTACTTTACCAAGCATTATGTCCTTCTCCAGGGACTGGTCCCTTCTGATCACATATCCAAAGTATGAGAGATGAAGTCTTGCCATCCTTGCTTCCAAGAAGATCTCTGGCTGTACTGCTTCCAAGACAGATTTTTTGTTCTTTTGAAGTCCATGGTATATTCCATATTCTTCACCAGCAGCATAATTCAAAAACATCAATTCTTCTTCAGTCTTCCCTATTCGTTGTCCAGCTTTCGTATGCATGAGGCAATTGAAAATATCATGGCTTAGTCCTCAACACTTTAAGATGTCTTTTGCAGCAGATTTGCTCAATGTAATACATCATTTGATTTCTTGACTGCTTCTTCAATGGGTGTTGATTGTGGATCCAAGTAAAATGAAATCTTCGAGAACTTCAATATTTTCTCCGCATAGAATGATGTTGCTTATTGGTCCAGTTGTGAGGATTTTTTTCTTTATGTTGACCAGTGTAATCCATACTGAAGGCTGTAGTCTTTGATCTTCATCAGTAAGTGCTTTAAGTCCTCTTCACTTTCAGCATGCAAGTTCATGTTATCTGCATATTGCAGGTTGTTAATGAGTCTTCCATCAATCCTGATGCCATGTTTTTGTCATATAGTCCAGCTTCTCAGATTATTTGCTCAGCATATGGGTTGAATAAGTATGGTGATGGATACAACACTGATGCACACCTTTCCTGATTTTGAACCACGCAGTATTCCCTTGTTCTCTTCAAACAACTGCCTCTTCGTCTATGTATAGGTTCCGTAGGAGCACAACTAAATGTTCCGAAGTTTCTATTCTTAGAATTGTTATCCATCATTTGTTATGATTCACACAGTTAAATGCCTTTGCATAGTCAATAAAACACAGGTAAACATCTTTCTGGTATTTTCTGCTTTTAGCCAAGACTCATCTGACATCAGCAATAATATATTTAAAAGCAATATACCACCTGGAGAGCAAGAAAGGGTTTCTTCAAATAATGGTGGAATGGGAAGATCTAAAGTTTGGAGTAGATGAAGTATTTTGAAGAAGGTTGGAGATAGATAGAAAGAAGGTCTCCTGTTAAACAGGGACATCAAAAATTAGAAAGATAAAAGAATCGAGAGTGAAGTACTGCCTGAGACCAGGATAACTGGTTTCTTTGGGCATGAAAGGTACATGAGAGCCGGATTCTGCCTTGTGCACTCTGTAGCTTATGCCCCAACCTACCCTATGCCCTCAAAAATTAAACACTCTTCCCCCATCAGGTCTCTGCTGAGCCTTGGGGTATTCTCCGTAGCAATTACTATTTTCAGTTTGTTCTCTGCCGTTATTCTGGTTATGCCAGTTTTCTCTGGCAGCCCTTATCTCTTTCCATTGACCTGTGCCACTGTGTTCCCTTTTACCTCTAAGTATTGCCCTGGTGGTGCAGTGGTTAAGAGCTAAGGGCTGCTAATCAAAAAGTTGGCATTTCGAGTCCACCAGTCACTACTTGGAAACCGTATGGGGTAGTTCTATTCTGTCCTATAGGGCTGCTATATGCATATATTTTTCCCCTGCACTGTAACTTTTGGTTATTCTTCCCAACTCTGTCTTTCAGTCCTCTCTGGGTTCCCACAGCCTTAGCCTATGTCACCTTACCCTAATACTTGGTCATGTGATCTAAACTTGGGTCTCTTTTAATGTTAACCATAAACTGCTTAACCCAGCATGTGTTTTCTCAACATTTGTCACGGTCTTTCCCTAACCCAGCTTGGATATCTTCCTCCTTGACTATTCCCAAAATCAGTTTGTGGTACCTCAAGTAAGAATTACCACCTCCACATGTTCTGTCTCCTTAGCCTAACTCAGACTTTAATAAAGCAAGCCCTGTGTAGAACCCCACCTGAATCCAATGTGTTACACTTCAGGCAAGAGAGGTGAGTTCTTATCCCTGAGAGGCAAGAGCTAGAATGTCTATTGCAGGATCTGGGTATCTCTATGGGAAGACAGGTGGAAGTGACCAGAGACAGACTCAACAGGAGCTGTCGGGATCTGTCATGACGAGTTAGTTCAGGTTAAAGGACGTAGGGGTTCCTGTGAAAACCAGCTTCCCTTCTCAGGACCTTGGCAGAATAGGTGCTGAGATTAGTCGTAGGAGGAAAGCATCCCCCTTCGCTATTATTAGTAGTAGTTGATAATTTCTGAGTAAACAATAATGTCATTGTTCCCCAATTATCTCACTAGATCCTCCCCTAAATCCTGTGAGGTGGGCAGGACCAGTATTACTGACCACACTGAGTAGATAAGGAAACAGTCCAAGGAATCAGAGGTTAAATGCCTCATCAAGGTCACAAATGGTACTCAATCTAGATTCCCACCCGTAGCTTTAGCCACAGCTCTCTCTAGTATGCCACACACCTATCAGAACATAAAATGAAGCAAAACACCAAAAATCAAAACAAAAATAGATCATAGATAGCCTTGACTAGTTATGATTGAAATTCACCTTTATGTCACAATCAAAAAGTACACACAATAGGCATCTCTAAGGAAACTCTATTTCTCCGTTGGCACTGCAAGAAAGGAAGGTGAGGATGGGGAGAGGCACAAAGATTACTGAAACCAGAATACATTCTGCCTCAAGGGCGGCATGACTGAAAGGCACACAATGGGGAGAGAGTAGGGTCTGCAGGAAGTCAGGGGCTGGAACCCCAGAAGACTGAAGACTGGGGCAGAGAAGTCCCCTGGAGTCACCCCTAGAGAAGAAACCAGGCCCTTCAGGATGTTCTTCAGGGACAGACAGTGCTGTTTTCTTTGTTTTGGGAAAAGAATATGATAATAAATCAGGCCTCTCTTTTCAACTCTCTCCTACCCTTCTCTCACTAAGAGAGGTACAGCGCATTCTTTTTTTCCTGAAACCTACGCAGCATGTCAAGAATTAAGCCTCACGTCAAGGGGTGAGAATACCTTGGGCCAAGGGTGGTAGGGGAGTTGACACAGATGGGAGAGGGACAAGCAAACCAGGAGTAAGTACTGATGCTGGGATCCAATGGCTCCTACAAAAAAGCAAAAAAAAAAAAAAAAAAAACAACAAACCCTTTGTCTGTTGAGTGGATCCAAACTTATGATGACTGTAAAAGGTAACATAGTGGCACAGGATCAACGGAAAGAGATAAGGGCTGGCAGAGAAAACTGGCATAACCGGAATAGTAGCAGAGAACAAGCTGAAAATAGTAATTGCTATGAAGAATACCCCAACGCTGAGCAGAGACCTGACGGAGGAAGGGTGTTTAATTCTGAAGGCATATGGTAGCTTGGGGCATAAGCTACAGAGTGCACAAGGCAGAGACCAGCTCTCATGTACCTCTCATGCCCAAAAAAACTACTTATCCTGGTCTTAGGCATTGCTTCACTCTTGATTCTTCTATCCTTCTAATCTTTGGATGTCCTTATTTAACAGGAGGCCTTTTTTCTGTCTATCTACAATCTTCTGCAAATACTTCATCTTCTCTAAACTTCACATCTTCCCATTCCACCATGATGAGAAGAAACCTTTTACTGCTCTCTAGGTGGTATATTGTGCAAAGGCAGGGGATGAGCACATTTCTCCAGAATGGAAGTCATTCATGCATTCATTTAAAAAAGCACCTATTGATCGCCAACCACATTAAGTGAAGTCTGTGAATACAGAAACGAATAAACTCAGCCTTTGTATTCAAAGCACCCACAGGCCAGTGAATGGACAAACACATGCATTGGTGGGTAACACAGATCTACTCTCATTGTGTTACTGAGTGTAAAGAATTAGTGACCCTTCATTGAGATGAATGAGAAAATCTGCCAGGAGGATTCTGAGAGAGCTTCACCAAGAAGATGACAGGATCTTGGCTAGGTAAGAAAGGGGGCAGAGGAAAACATTCCAGAGAAACAGCTACAAGCATGGCTACTTCAGGAAATGGCAGGCAACCCACTGTGGTTCAACTTATGATGCATATTAGGGGAATGGCAGGAAGTGAAGCTAACATTTAGTCAGGAAGAAGTCTGCAAACATGTTTAGTGGTTTTCATTTTTCTTGTAGCAATAGTATCTCATAAATAGTTTTTAGCAGAGAAGTAAAATATGTGTTCTGTCATACTGAAGTTCGGGGGGGTTGTTGGCGAAAAACTAAAGCTGAAGTTTTTACAGTGACACAGGCAAGGGATGATAAGATGTGAATTAGGGAAGGCACAAAGGGCACAAGAGAAGTATGAGAGACAATTCAGGGACAGGATCAAGGGGCATCATCATTGACTAGAAAGGAGCTCCTCAAGCTCTAGCATCTGTCAGAGGGTGGTTTGGCTGCAGCAGAGTGAAGAAGGAAGGTGGAAGATGAGGCTGAAGAAGTGAGCAGGACCTATACTGTACGAGATTTTCTAAGCCAGTGTTGGGAGTGTGCGTTCCATTCTAAGTGCAACGCTAAGTCCATAAAGATCTTAAACAAGGCCTGGCATGGTATAATTTGCTTTTTAAAATGGCCTCTTTGATTGTAAATGTGGAAGTTATTGTGTTGGTGAATGTTTTGGTATGTTTATTTTCACCACAATAAAAAAGAAAATAAAAATAAAATGGTCACTTTGGCTGCAGTATAGAGAATTGATTATAGGACCAAGATTCAGGCCACAGAGACCAATTACGAGGCACTGTACCTTGGCTGTGCAATGGTTAAGAACTTGGCTGCGAATCAAAAGGTTGGCGGTTTAAATCCACCAGCTGCTCCTTGGAAACCCTATGGGGCAGTTCTACTCTGCCCTGTAGGGTCGCTAAGAGACAGAATTGACTTGACGGCAAGAGGTTTTTTTTTTTGAGTAGTTGAGATGAAAGACGATGAGGACTTAATTAAGAGTAGTGGCAGTGGACAGGAATAGAAAGGGGAGTAAAACATATTTTGCAGCTTGACAGGATTTATTAATTAATGGATGTGAAGAATGAGGGGAAGAATGAAATCAAGGATTACTCTTAGGTTTCCGATGGGTGGCAGTAATATTTGAGATGGGAAAGGCAGGCGATGAAAGAGTTTGTGAGTTAAGGGGTGTTAGCTAGAGGAATAGATAAGGCCAAGGAATGAAGGACTGTGCTAATGTTAATCAGCATAAATTTTTACATCAGCTGCTCTGACAGGAATCACAGTAGAGGGTCCCAGACGGAGTGGAGAAAAATGTAGGAGAAAATCCTAACACATACACACACGCACACGCGCGCACACACACACACACACACACACCAAGACCAGACTTTACTGGTCTGACAGAGAGTGATGAAACTGAGAGAGCATGGCTCCTGGACATCCGTATAGCTCAGTAATAAAGTCACTCCTGAGGTTCACCCTTCGGCCAAAGATTAGACAGACCCATAAAACAAAATGAGACTAAATGGGCGCCCCAGCCCAGGGGCAATGACAAGAAGGCAGGAGGGGTAGGTAACCTGGCAACAGGGAATCAAAGGTCAAGAAGGCCAGAGTGTTGACACGCTGCGGGGTTAGCAGCCAATGTCTCAAAACAACATGTGTATTGTTTAGTGAGAAACTAATTTACTCTATAAACCTTCATCTAAAGCACACCCACATACACACACACACAAAAAGATAGACTTTTTAGAAAAAGAGACAGATTTGCATGGAAGGAGGGTGATAGTAATGACAAATAGCATTTGTACAATGCTTTACCGTTTACTAAGTCCTTCTCACATGTTTTATCTTTCCTCACTAAAACTCTGTAAGATGGGCATGGGAGATGTCCTTCTTGATTATATCTATAGACAAGGAAGTTGAGACCTTAAACATATGAATGGTTCATGTCAGTTTCTACAGAGAGAAATGAATTTGAACTTTCTTTCTTCTAACTTGAACATGTTGGACACGAATTGTCTGTGAAACTACAACATTGAGGCAGCAGGTGTATGATTTATGACATTAAGGCAGGAAATCAGAGTTCTCAGGGTTCAAATCTAATCTGTGATATTTACTTTACCAGTCATGTGATTGTCAGTAAGTCACTTAACCTGTAGTTATCCCAATTCAGAAAAGTGCCCAGCATTTACTAAGTACTTTCTATGTCCCAAGATTTGTCCTAAGTTTTTTTTCACAGCCATTATTTTTAGAGCAGTTTTAAGTTTACAGAAAAATTGTGCAGAAAGTATAGCAAATTTCCATATATCCCTTCTGTCTCCTGAACTCTGTTTCTCCTGTTGTTATCTTGCATTCCTGTGGTACATTTGTTATAATTAATGAACCAATTTCAATATGTTACTATTAAATAAAATCCATAGTTTATATTAGGGTTCGCTCTTAGGGGTATACAGTCCTAAGGATTTATACTGAAGTATAATGTCATGTGTCCACCATTACAGTATCATACTGAATAGTTTCAGTGCCTCCAAAGTGCCTGTGCTTCACCTGTTCATCCCTCCCCACTTCTCCCCTGAACCCTGATCTTTTTACTGTCTCTATCATTTTGTCTTTTCCAGAATATCATATATTGCAATCGTATAGTACATAGCCTTCACAGATTGGCTTCTTTCACTTAACAATATGTATTTAAGGTTATTCTGTGTCTTTTGGTACTTTAATAACCGGTGTCTTTTTGTAGCTGAATAATACTCCATTGCACAGATGCTCCAGAGTTTGTTTATCCATTCACCTTCTGAAGGACATCTCAGTTGCTTCCAATTTTGGGCAATTATGAATAAAGCTGTTATAAACATTTGTGTTCAAGTTTTTATGTGGACATACATTTTCAACTCAATTGGGTAACTACCTAGGAGTGTGGTTGCTGGATCCTATGGTAGGTCTATGTTTAACTTTGTAAGAAAACACCAGATTGTTTTCCACAGGGACTGTACCATTTCATATTCCCATCAGAGAATTCCTTTTTGTGTACATTCCCACTAGGAGCGAATCAGAGTTCCTGTTGCTTCATATCCTTGCCTGCATTTGGTGTTGTCAGTATTTTGAATTTTAGCCATTCTAATCAGCATGTGGCATAGTGGTTAAGTGCTATGGCTGCTAACCAAAAGGTCGGCAGTTCGAATCCACCAGGTGCTCCTTGGAAACTCTATGGGGTAGTTCTACTCTGTCCTCTAGGTTTGCTATGAGTTGGAATCGACTCAACAGCAATAGTTTTGTTTTTTTTTTTTTTTAAACTTGTTTATTTTTACGTACAGCTTGACATTTCAGGACAACCCCCTGCCCGAAAACACATGCCTCCTTTCAAAATCTGGACTATAAGTTGAGTTGGGAGGCAATAGGGAGACCATGAATATTTTTGGATAAAAATTTAACTTAAGCCAAAATTTACCAGTTTTATAAAGCTGCCCTTGGCATCATGAAGAAAACAGAAAGCTCTCCCTCCATTCTATTGTATTGTGGTTCTAGCTTTATTGGGATTTAATATCTGAATCACCAAATGACTTCATAAGTACCTAGAAGGCAGGAAACATGACTTATTACATTTCTCCGTGTACACTGGGATTATTTTCCAATTTCTTTTAAGGTCTAGAAATGGGAACAAGTGCTAATACTTCCACATGGGTGATGAGAGTTTGAACTTGAACCCTGTGCTTCTGCTGACCCTAGATACTCTCTAGGAATCCTGTGGAAGTAGGCAAGAAAGAAGAGAATTCCCAGTGGATATGTCAGCCTCCAATATGACCTCAACTCATCCAGCTGCCTTCTTGTTGATGGGGATCCCAGGCCTGGAGCACTTGCACATCTGGATCTCCATCCCCTTCTGCTCAGCCTATACACTGGCCCTGCTAGGCAACTGCACCCTGCTCTTTATCATCCGAGGGGATGCAGCCCTCCATGAGCCCATGTACCTCTTCCTGGCCATGTCGGCAGCCATTGACCTGGTTCTGTCCTCTACAACACTGCCCAAAATGCTTGCCATATTCTGGTTCAGGGATAGGGAGATCAACTTCTATGCCTGCCTGGTGCAGATGTTCTTTAATCACTCCTTCTCCATCATGGAGTCAGCAGTGCTGCTGGCCATGGCCTTTGATTGCTATATGGCCATCTGCAAGCCCTTGCACTACACCATGGTGCTGACTGGGCACCTAATTACCAGGATTGGCATGGCTGCTGTACTCCGAGCTGTGACACTAATGACTCCACTCCCTTTCCTGCTCAAACGCTTCCACTATTGCCAAGGCCCAGTGATTGCCCACTGTTACTGTGAACACATGGCTGTTGTAAGGCTGGCCTGTGGAGACACACGCTTCAACAATATTGTGGTATTGGATCTGCTGTTTGTTATCCTATCTTACATCTTTATCCTTCGGGCAGTTCTACAGCTTGCTTCTCAGGAGGTTCGCTATAAGGCATTTGGGGCATGTGTCTCTCACATAGGTGCCATTCTAGCCTTCTACACACCTGTGGTCATCTCCTCAGTCATGCATCGTGTGGCCCGCCGGGCTCCTCCCCATGTCCACATTCTTCTTGCTAACTTGTATCTGTTTTTCCCACCCATGGTCAACCCTATCATCTATGGTGTCAAGACGAAGCAGATTCGTGAGCGAGTCATAGGACTATTCCTGAGAAAGGATGTGTAAATGGAGGGCATGGGATGTGTGGAGCCGTATAGGACAGTTTGAATGTTGCATAATAGCAAGTGGAGGGTTGCCAGAATCTCCATGTTTAGTTATTTCCCAGTATAATGAAAAAAATAAATGGTGTCCTGAAACTCACAATTTCCTAATCAGGACTCACAGGTCTGTGTCCCCTCATAGCCTCTGGACTCGAGTTGGTGATTTTGCTGTCTCTTTACAGAACCCTCCCTTTTGTCAGATTCTTGACCCAATATCTTCTGGCAAGCTCACCTAGAGACACAAAAATATTTCCAAGTTCATTTATTTAAGAGACTGTGAGTTTCTATCCCAAGTAACTGGGAACTTGGTGAACTACCCACTCACCACCTGAGAGAGGACCAGCATTACATCTGATGTAGGAATCTCTCCTTAGTCACTCTGACAGGTGATGTTCAACTTTTGCCTAAGCACTCCTGTGTTGGGGGAGTTTACAACCTTCCAGTGCTACCGATTCCAAGTCAGACAACTCTGCTTGTTGGGAAGTTATTTCTTCACTTGAACCAGCCTACAGAGTTTTTGGTTTCTTCTTTTGAGCTCTCCATGTTCATGGCTAATCTTTCTCATTAAACACTTTGGATAAGACATGTCCTTGACATATCTTTGTACATCATGCAACTCTTTTTTTGCACATAGACATATTTTATATCTTCAACAAGGATGTGAGTCCCTCATTTACTAATTCTCCACTAAATATTGAACATTAAGAATGTGCTAATTCCTTGCTCAGTACAGGTGATACACAGGCTGCTAAGGCAGGGATGCCACACCTATGTTTCTGTTCTGAGACAGGGAAAGAAATGATAATCACAGTGCATTGTGATCTCTGAACATCCCAGCCAGAGGCCCAGCACAGTGGAAGAAATGTGATGGAAAAGCGAATGGGAGATGGGAATATTGACATGTGTTTTTCTCTTTCTCATGCAAAACCAGATACTAGAGAATTCTTAATGTTAATGCTGACAAGTGCAGCTTTACTGCTCCCACAAGCCCTCATACACCATCTTCCACAAGTGCATTTTTCTACATTTATCTTGTGATGTTTTTGTTTCCAAAGAGACTACTGTTTATAAGTTATAAAATTATGTCTATGTCCAGATGTACATCTATATCACCTCTCTATTTTATTTAGCCTTGAAAGATGACCTCTAAGCCCGTGTCAGCTGGGGTGTAGAAATTTGGGAGCTGTGGAAGCTTAGGAGGTGAAGGGAGTGGCAAGAACCTAAAGTTCTCCTTTCCCTTGTTTCCCACCTCTGTTCTCATGATTTCCTCTGACACCAACACAAATACTCCAGGGTAATGATACTCTACTTCTAGCTCCTTTGTAGTCACAATCCCTTGCTTGTTTCTTCTGTGCATAGCTGGGGCAGGTTGGAAGCTTACAAAGCCTTTACATACTCACAACATATAAGCATAGTTGTTAGCTACCGTCTAGTCAGCCCTTGACTTATGGTGGCCTCATGCACAACAGAATGAACCACTGCCCAGTCTGGTGCCATTCCCATGAACGCATGTGGATCAGACTGTTGTGAGCCATAGGGTTTTCTTTGGCTGATTTTTGGAAGTGGACCATCAAGCCTTCTGCCTTTCTTCCTAGCCTGTCTTAGTCTGGAAGCTCTGTTGAAACCTGTACAGTGTCATAGCAATATGGAAGCCTCCATTGGCAGACAGGTGGTGGCTGTGCGTGGGGTGCATTGGCCGGGAATCAAATGTGAGTCTCCTGCATGGAAGGCCAAAATTTTAAAAAAGTTAACAATCACTGCCCCCTGATTTTCAATCCTTTACCCAATTTCCTTAATATCAATATTTCATGGTTACCTTCTTCCCTCAGTTTCACGTATGCCATTCAGATCCTCTGAAATGAAATTTCCTAAAGTCGTTCCCTTGTCTCCTCCTTCCTGCTCCCTGTTAACCCTATTATTAGAAGGAGATATGGGATATCGCACAGCCATTTGTCTATTTAGATTGGAGAATAACCTGGTTTGAGGACTTCAATTCCATTGGACAGTAAGGTCTCATTCCAAGACTCATCAGATTAAGATTTATCACATATTGCCTCCATGTTTTTCTGGGGAAAGTAAAAGGACTGGAAAAGCTTACCAACAAGATTGAAATTTTCCAGACCTTTACTAACAGAATTGTAGACTGTCTTCAAGAAGGTGTTAGAGTATAACATAACTTCTGGAAATTGTGCTTTATGACACTGTCAAAGAGACATTAGAAATTATCTACCAAAAGGGTCGAGGATAGAAATCTTACTTCTTGTGGTCTGTATGCTTGTGCTTATTGTGCTTAGTTTTATGAAGTTAAATAGGTATGGAAAGGGATATTGTAGTACAAAACTCATGCCCTAATTTTCCCTCTCCATTTCCTGAAGGTGGGTCTACACCACACAGAAAACTCATGATCAAACAAAATAGGCTCTAACATTTCACTTAGACTCTTATCCTCACAGATCAGGTAAGGCCCGGGGATTGCAGAGGCTTCCACAGTCAAGCCTTTTCTGCCATTACTAAACATTTATATGTGCCATAGATGCAGAACAGTCACCTGGGTCGAGCCCCTGCCTTAAGAATGTGTACAAGTCTCTCTCGGATCTGCTTGGAATGGACAGCATATACAACTGGGTTAAGGATAGGTGGGATGAGGAGATAAAAGTTGGCCAGAAGGGTATGGATATGGGGAGGCACATGATGGCCAAAGCGGTGGGTGAGAGAGGAAACAGCAATGGGGATATAGAAAACAAGGTTGGTGCAGATGTGAGAACCACATGTCCCCAGGGCTTTAAGCTTGGCTTCAGGGGTTGCGAGACCATCACAGCCCTGAAAATCATCACATAGGAGGCAGTGATGGCTATTGAATCCAGGATCAGTATCAGGAATCCAATTCCCATTCCATATAAGTTGTTGACTGTTGTGTCACCACACGCCAAGGGCACCACAGCCATGTGCTCACAATAAGAATGGGCAATTATTTGAGTCCGATAAAGGGACAGCTTAAGGCGGATCATCAGGGGCAGGGGTCCAATGTAAAGTAGCCCCTGGAGGAGTACAAACAGCCCCAAACAGCCCACTACCTCATGGGTGAGCACTGATGTGTGACGTAGTGGGTCACATATGGCCACATAGTGATCAAAAGCCATGGCAAGGAAGATGCCTGACTCAATAGTGGCGAAACAGTGGACGAAGAACATCTGGGTCAAGCAGGCGTCCAGGCCAATGTTGCAGGCACCAAACCAGAAGATGACCAGTAGTTTGGGCATGGTAGAGTTTGACAGGACCAGGTCAATGATGGCCAACATGCACAGGAAGAAGTACATGGGCTGGTGCAGGCTTCGTTCCACCCTTACCACCAGTAGAATGGTCACATTCCCCAACACGGCCACAAGGTACATGGAGCCAAAGGGAATGGAGAACCAGATGTGCAAGGATTCCAGCCCTGGGATTCCAGTTAGCAAGAAGGAGGTAGGCATTGAGCAGACATTATTAGAGGTAAACATGTTTGGGAATGTGATGTATCCAGGAGGCAGGAGGTCTTAGTTTTAGACTTCTACGCCTGTGTAAGACACTGCCTATGGCAACTGTAGACTAGCTTCTCACTTCTATCCTGGGCAAGTGGTGGAACCTATAGTGAAGAAGATTTCTGAACGCCAACTTGAAAATCAATATATTAAATATTTGGAAAAGAAACTGTCCATGATATCACCCCCTTGTTAAATGCAGACACAGGAATTCTCTTTATTTCTACTGTGAAATTGTCCTTCTACAGTGTAGAAGTCCCCCAAAATGTTTATCCCCATTGACCTAATTGATTTGCTTCGGGGAACTTTTCTTAAAGGAAATTGTAAATACATACAAGTTCTATGTTCAATGATTAAACGCAAACCCATATAATGTGCTTATCCCGGTATCTGCATATACTTCTCTTTTCACTGTATCAATAACAATAATAATAACATTGATAACAAACACTGATTAGCTATTTGCAACTGCTGATTTTTATAGCAATAAAAAGTTGGAAACAAGATGTGTTAAAAAAATCATTGCTTAAATTCTAGTACATCCATTCATTGAATTATAATTATTGATAACTTTTTTAGAGTTATGTGTTTACCTGGAATAATGCTTAGATCATATTATGGTAAGAAAGGAGATGGCAGGAGGCAGATTAAGCTATGATATAATTCCATTAAAATATATATGTGTGTGTCACATAGATGTGGTGTGACACACACATAGATATTTGGTGTGGTCTTAAATAGAAAAAGAAAGATTTGTACCAAGTTAGTATTTGTTGATTTTGGGTAGGTATGATCATTGGTGCTTTTAATTTTCTTCCTTTATTATACATGTATATTCTATCATTTAGAAACGACCAAGAGTTTTAAAAATAAGCATATAAATAATAAAGTCTAGTCAAAAACATGTAAGGGGACAATTTACTAAGGAAAATATTAAAACAAAACAAAAAAAACCTGTTGCCATCAAGTTGATTCTGACTCATAGTGACCCTGTAGGACAGAGAACTGCCTCCACCCCCAATTTTTTTTTTAGACCCCCCCCCAAAAAAAAGAGAGAAAGAAAGAAATGTGCATGGGCTTGTTTAAGACAATTTGGGGGGATTTTGTGACTATGTTCTTTCCCTCCTTATCTATCCACTAGGTGATCTAAGATGGGCCTTGAAGGATGGGGAAAAATTGCCTAGGTAAAAACCTAGGAGGTAGGGAAGGTTCTCAGCAGAAATATGGCTGTGTGAAGAAAGAGCCTATAAAGATTCCGTAAACCTTTATAGAAGCAGACCGCCACATCTTTTTCCCACAGAGCGGGTTCAAACTGCTGAACTTTAGGTTAGTGGTGGAGTGTTTAACCACTGCACCACCAACCAAAACCCAAACTCACTGCTGTTGAGTCAATTCGGACTCATAGAGACCATATAGGACAGAGCAGAATTGCCCCACGGTTTCCAAGGAGCAGCTGGTGGTTTCAAACTGCCAACTTTTGATTAGCAGTCCAGCGCTTTAACCCCTGTACCACCAGGGCTCCTTGAATATCATCTTGGTGAAGTACAATTTCCCCTTTCTCTAACTGGGTTCGTACCAGTTTGCTAAGATTGTCAAATTAATTGACTTCTTCAAAGATGACCACATTTGGCGTAGGTCCTAATGTCTCAAAGAAAACCCAGGTTTCATGGATAAACAGAATGAGGAAGAATAAATGAAGTTCCTTAAGAAAGTGTACTCTAAGGAAATATTATTAAACTTTTTTGCTTGAGAATCACCTGTAATTGAGAGAAGTCATACATTAAGCACATTGTTTTATGAGCAAATCTCTGGACATTTTGCCCATTGTCTGGTAGCAGTGATTCAAAAGAAGCGACTGCTATAAAAGTCAACGAGATCTTATTAACCACAACCATCTTGGTTTCTACTCTTTAAAGAGATGGGGAGGGTTGGGGAAAGGATGTGGGCGTGGGGGTGGATCAGCACCTTCTTGCCCTTCTGCCCTTCGGATACCTCCAACTAAGAATCTAGCAATGACTCCTATGGCTTCACTCCTTCAGCATTTAAAATCTAAGAACACACAACATAGCCTGATTGAGGCCCTCCCCGCCTCAGGCCTACCTTCCTGATCTCTCCCATCTGGTTTCTGCAGAGTCAGCAAGTCTCAGAAACCCCATACTTGCCATAGTGACTTTCTTCACACAGACATGTTTTTGTTGAAAGGCTTCTCCACTTCCTTGGTTTTCACCCAGGCAAATTTCCCCCACTTTTCAAGGCCCATTCTAGATAACCCTTCTAGATAAGCCCATTCTAGATAACTCTTCCAGAAAGCCTTTTGTGTTATCTCTAGTCTAAACCATAGTGGATAGGTTAAGGAGTGAAAAGAACATAATCACAAAATCCTCCTAAATTGTCTTAAACAAGCCCATGACATTTCAATTTTTTTTTATCTAAATTATAAGTAGTAAATATATTTCCATATCGTGTAAGCATAACAGATACCCTAATGTAGCCTCAAAACAAACAAACCCATTGCCGTCGAGTTGATTCCAACTCACAGCAACCCTACAGGACAGAGCAGAACTGAGAACTGCCCCATTGGGTTTCCAAGGAGTGGGGAGTGGATTCTAACTGCTGACCTTTTTGTTAGCAGGCAAGCTCTTAACCATTGCACCCGTGTAGCCTCAAAGGAGATCCTTAATTCAGGCTTCAAAACACAGTTCATGTTTTTATGAGTTTGCTTACTTCTTGGTCAGGTATTGACTAGGTACTGAAAAGGAATAAAAGCTTTATAAACTTTAAAATGGTTCATAAGTGCTTTTTTACGTTAACTCTCACTGACTCTTCAGAAATTCCATGAATAGGGTACTTTACTGTGCAAATAAGTGATAACTTCTGTAAAGTCAGTTCCTCAGGAGTCAAACATAAGGTTATGCTGAATCTGTCAGATAAAGATGGCAAAGAAATAGAGGTCTTGGGAGGCAGCACCACAAGACAATTCAGGGCACTAACTTTGTGGTCTAACAAATCAAGATATCCTATTTCTGATCTTCATATTGCTCTGTGAGTTTTGTCAAAGTGTTTAACCTCTTGAAGTCTCAGCCTTTTTCATATATAAAATGGGGATAAAGGTACTGCAAAGGATTAGAATAATGACTGTATGAGATAAATGTGAAACCCTTATCACATGGCAGTAGCTTCCCTTTCCTGAATTCTTAGTGTTAAGTATGAAGATTAGACCAAAAATGTACAATCTACAAACTGAAATAGTTTCCTTGTATTTGTTACATGGGCCATCTTAGAGGATACATCAAAAGTCCAGGAATTATAGGAATGGGGCAGGGGTTTAAGGTGAACACTGGTCAATAAACAATTTGATCACACATCAGGGGGGATGTCTGAAGTTTTCTGTAAAAATGTCATGATGGATCATAATCTTAAAGCAGAAAGGGGTTTAATTACTCAATATTGGGGACAAACCAAGGTAGTGGCTACTCACCACAAAAAAATCGGTGTCCAGAGGATAGCCTTAAACCCAGGAGCCTAACTTTGATTTGTGTTACCCCAGTTAAGCCAATTATACTATGATTAAGTTATAGGCTGGAATGAAGAGAACAAGAGCATATGTATACAAGTAATATCCACCAAGTTGACAATTGGCACCTTAAGTGGTGGTTTGAATGTCAGAGATATATTTTCTGCATCAACCTACTAAAGGGGATCCTTACCTGAACACTGGTGACATGCCTACTTGTCCTGGGAGAGACATTCTGAAGGTGGGTTTGAGGCTCCAGGAACAGACTTTTCGTTATGGTCAAATAAGCATGGATTAGAAGCAAGACAGACAGACGTGCAAATACTAACTCCGCCATTTCCAGCTCTGCGACTTTAGGCAACTTAATCTCTCAGTCTCCATTTTTATTCAGTTTCCTAGTCTGTGAAACGAGAGGAGTAATAGCACCTTAGGGTTGTTTCATGTATTAAGCAAACTGTATATAAATGTGTGTGTTTGTGTGTGTGTATACACAGAAGGCCAAATGTTCCGATGCCTGGCTTCTGGAAAAGGCACAGTTTCGCTTCCTCACCTACTCCTCTCCACTGTTCTTTGCCCTCTTTCACACAACACAGACGCACAATCAGGGATGGATTATCCAATACACAAAGTAAGCACGGTGCTTATCCCGCTTACCAGGTCAGCTGTAGTGAACGATTTCATATTTTTTCACCACATCAAAGATTGTGCTTCTAGGTATGGCTGGCATCTGTCTCTCTCCCAACCCCACAGCACCTTCCTACAGGATCAAAGCCACTTTTCAAATTTACAGCCCTTGACAGCAAGGTATGCACAGGCTTACTTGTGCTTACTTACTGGTAGTGAACAATTTCACGATTTTCACTACAGAAAAGATGTGATGAAACCCACTTATATTGAGCTTGTTTCCTATACATTTGACTAGATCTTTGAAGATCAGTCCCGCATGGATCAAAGGAAAAATGTAGCTTCTGGAAATTGAAAACTGCTTCCAGTGACTTTGGCCCCCTCTCTGGAACGTACTTACCCCTTGGGGTGCTGTTTACAGATGTCTAGGCTCAGCTCTTTACAGGGGTCAACTCTTTGGAGGCTCAGACACTTTCAGCTCATAGTCAAAGAAGGCTAGGATGTTGGTCTCTTCACCACTTTCTCCTATGCCCCCTCCTTATCCAGTCCTGAAAATAGCTAGTTATTTCCCAAGGGTTGCACAGAGAAACCTGCCTCCTTCCCTCTGGATGTTTAGTTACCCCCTTAGGAGGAGCCTTCACTGTCTATCCCACTCTACCTCGCAGAACTAGAACCCAGAAGTTCATTCCTACTCCCTTGTGTGGCTATTGGCTGGGCCAGGTCTCTGTCTACCCTCCTCTGGGCCTGAGGTACTCAATGGCTCCAAAGAGAATATCAGGATAGAGTTCACAAGAGAAATGTGGGGGAAAAAAAAAAAAATCAGATATTGGTATGACCAATATAGACACTGTTTTTTTGGAGGGGGGTTGTTCATTGCTTCTAATACATATATGTATATACTCAGAACTTAATATAAAACTAGGCTATCCAAAGAAGGAGAAAGAAGACAATTACTTAAATATAACCTTTATCAGTACTGTAATTTTTCATTCTATTTCTGCTTTTTTTCTACTCATGGTTGCTTAAAAATAATTATTTATAACCACAAATCACAGTAGCTGTTTGTCCATTCCTGTGGTTTACTTTACCTAAAAATCCCAGAGTAGTGGGAAGCCTAGTTTGAGTTTTCCCCCAGAGCAAAGTGGCACAGACATATTTTTCAGTATTCTTTTCCTGCCCGACCTTTGGCTAGGCTCCCAGGAGGGAAATTATCAACCATTCTGTAGGCTCAGTAATTCTGTTGTCAAATTGTTTTCCCAAAGCATTTTTCCAGTTTGTTTTAACCCAGCAATAAGTGAGTTAGTTTGCCAAATTTCTGTGTAGGAATTTTAAAAATATTCATTATGTGGATTGGGAAAAAAAAAAAAAAAAAGGATCTTGTATGAACACTTTTTACATTTGAACAATTTGTAGCCAATTGTATTTATTTAGTTTTAACAACTTATTTCCCCATTTTCCCTACTAAAAGAACCATACCAGCTGCTGTTGTAGCAACCCTATAAGACAGGGTAGAACTGCCCCATAGGGTTTCCAAGGAGCTCCTGGTGGATTCGAACTGTCAACCTTTTGGTTAGCAGCTGTACCTCTTAACCACTGTGCTAAAAAAAAAAAAAAAAAATTCTTAAATGAAAGTGGGAAGAAAAATTTCAGGAACTATGTCAAAGATTTTAATGTTTTCTATAGGAAGTTCTGAAATATGTACAGGGAGATACATTTAAAATCACTTTGCATGACTCATAATATTCTATCTTGATTATGAGTTCCGTCAATTAGATTTCTTAATTATTCACAGAATATTTTCTCTCATCTGTAAGTTACTGTCATTGTCTTACTTTCCTCCTATTCATTCTCCTGTCTACTGCTGAAGTGTCCTTTTGAAAGTGTAACATTGATTGTTTCACTCCCCAAATGTTGATTTTTGTGACCACTTTTTCCATCTAGCTATATATTTATTTTCCCACCATCTCTGGGAAACAGCTGCCTTAACACAAGTTAACATCCTCAGGTAATTCTGGAAGATTATTGCTCTCTCCCTGGCGCAGGCTCAAGCTAAAAGAGTTGTCAACACCTTAAGTAAAACTGTAGGGATATAGAAATTTAGATTCAGGATAGAAGAGTTGAGTCTGACTGTAAAACTCCTGCCCTTAAGTTATAATCCTTGCTTTGGAACTAACTAGTTGGAATGGTTAAGAATCATATGACCATGGGAAATTGATCTATCTTTCTAGTCCATAAAATACTTACTGTGAAAAATGGACCTATTTTTTAGAACTTTTTTTAAGAGTTAGCACATTGACAGATAATAATTGCCTAATAAGTGTCAACGTTAATAACAAAAATAGTAAGAAGGCTGCCCCAAAATAGTTTCCCTGTTTAATCCATCATTGTCTCATACTGAGCCCTAGTCAATATTTGAATCAAAACTGATCTGTGGGTGTCCTAGTTACTTGTCCTAGCCTAATAAATCAGTCTTTATTCTCTCTGTCTGGGTGATCAGCTTGGCACATTTCCATAAAGGGCAAATGATAAATAAGTTGGGGCAGCTTGTTCTTTCTTTTGTGAATCCTTAGCTTTGGTCTTAGCCTTTACCACAGCTTCTTCAAAGCTCCCCATTCTCTCCCTTCATGGACATTTTTAGAAAATTCAGCATGAATCTCTTGAAATCTGAGTCTTGAGTCTTCTATTTACAAGTAATTTTTTGGATAAGTCACCCTTTCTCTTTGGGTTTTGTTAGAAAACAGGGTTACAATTTCTGTTCTACTTATAACATCAAAATAATGTTAGACAGTATAACAAGTAAATAAATTTGTGTGTGTCATGCCTCAAGAAACAAACAAAAAAAATTTAAGAATAATTGTATTCATTTTCCATATAGATGTGTGACTTGGAATAAGGTCCTTAATCTCCAAATATTTGTTTCTACAGCTTGTTTTGAAAACACAGTAAAAAAAATCTGACACATGTTGTTGTTATGTGCTGTTGAGTTCATTCCTACTCACAGAGACCCTATATGACAGAGTAGAACTGCCCCCAGAGTGTTTCCTGGAGTATAATCTTTACTGGAGCAGATTACCATGTCTTTTCTCCCATGCAGCGGCTGGTGAGTTCGAACTGCTGACCTTTTGGCTAGTAGCCATGTGCTCTAACCATTGCTCCAAGAGGTTCCTTATCTGACACATAGTAAAACCAAAAAAAAAAAAAAACCCAAACCTGTTGCTGTCGAGTCAATTTAGACACAGCAAGTACTTCATAAATCAGAGCCTTAATGTTGGAAGTATCTGTTTTCACATTTATCTTCTATACTAGAGACTGTGAGAACAGAGATCCCATCCCCAATGGACAGTAAAGGACTTGGGCCACGGCCGGTACTCAGGAAATGTTTGGAGAAGTGAATCCTGGTCTCCAGTTGCTGCTTTTTTTTTTCTTGCTTAATTTTCAAAAGAATAGCTGTTCTCTTGTATTCAGATTCTTGCTTTGCAAGACTTCGTGACACTCTCACCCTTACCCTACACACATCAGCTCCTAAGGGCCAAATGGAGTACTTAAACTGAAGGGATCTTAGAAGCTCATCATCCCTGTTTACTTTGATCTTTGAATGATGGGAGCTATCGTTTCAGTTCCTCCTCTGATATAGAAATATTGGAAAAAGTAGAGTAGGGTTTGGGAGAGAAATTGGACAAAAATTATCACAAGAATATCGACAGCTCCAGTCCAAACAATGGCCATAAAAGCCATCCGCAGGGTCTATAGGGTTTCTGCTGTGGGGTAACAGCAGGATATGGAGACCTAGAAAAGATGGGCTTTAAACATCTTCTTGAAGCCTTGGAGAGTTAATTTAATAGTGAATTATTAGGCTGAGATCTGAGACAAGACAAATCCAGAGTGGCAAAACTGGCATTTGGGAGCACATTTCACCTGGTGGCATTTGTTAATTCTGAAGAGGTAGCTGGGAGGCTGAGCTATAATTTTGACAGTCAAGACAGGCTAGGGAAAAAGAATTTGCAGCCCAGGGCTTGTTGAAGAGAAAGTGGCCTTGGTAAAGATATGCCAAACCCCATTCCTTCACGCACTTTAAGTTTGGATTCTTAAGGGCTGCATAGTGGGCATAAGGGAAAACTGGAAATAGACCAAAATTTGCAGGGATTGAAGCTCAGCTTCACATCTCCTTAATCCCTGATTGAGATTACTAACATCCTTTGGTACCTGGCAGAAACCAAACTAAGTCATATCTGAAGGAAAATTACATTATCTTAGACCTTATATCATTTAAAAAAAATTTTTTTAAACAAAATATCTAGTACACAGAAAAAATAAGCAAGTACAGAGGAGAAAAGGCAACATGAACGAGAACTAGTATGAACATATCTGCAGAGGCCCCACAAACTGAAGTTATCAGGAAGAGAATTTAAGATAACTAGTAGTACTATTTCACATAGGTAAATGAAAAGATTTAGAATTCCAGCACAGAACTGGAAACTATGCACAAGGATTAGTAGATATGAAAAGGAACACTAATTTATATTAAGAACTCAATGGATAGATTTGGTAGCAAGTTAGGCAAACTGAAAAAAGAGTTAGTAACACAAAAATTAGCTCAAAATATGTAAAAAAAAAAAAAGCATGAACAGATAAAAATGAAGAAAAATAAAGGAAAAAATATTCTGAAATAGAGGATAAAATGAGAAGGACTAACATGCAATTAAATGGTGTCCTAGAAAGAGAGGAGGAGAAGGTAAGGCAGAAGCATTATTGTGAGAGACTGTCTGAGAATTTAAAAAATGACTCAAGATATAAAGCTACAGATTCAAGAAATCCTATGAAAACCAAACTAGGTAAATTAAAAAAAAAAGAAAATTTCCACACCTACACCTATCATTGTAGAATTGATGAATACCAAACATAAGGCAGAAAAGATCTTAAAAGAAGCCAGAGGACAAAAAACTACTGAAAAAGGAGCAACATTTAGACTGACAGCAGCAGTATTTTCAAAAGAAACAATGGAAGCCAGGAGATAATGGAACCATATCTTCAAACGGCTGAATGATAATAGCCAAATTCAAAACTCAGGGAAAATATCTTTCTTTAAAACAAACACTAAGAGAATTCAACATCAGCACACCTACACTGTTTGTGCCCATTCCAAAGAAAGGTGACCCAACAGAAAGCGGAAATTATTGTACAATATCATTAATATCACATGTAAGTAAAATTTTGCTGAAGATCATTCAAAAATGGTTGCAGCAGTACATCGACAGGCAACTGACAGAAATTCAAGCTGGATTCAGAAGAGGACATGGAAAGAGGGACATCACTGCTGATATCTTGGCTGAAAGCTGAGATTACCAGAAAGATATTTACTTGTGTTTTATTGATATGCAAACCATTTGACTGTGTGGATCATAAAAAATTATGGATAACATTTCAAAGAATGGGAATTTCAGAACATTTAATTGTCCTCATGAGGAACCTGTACATAGACCAAGAGGCAGTTGTTTGAGCAGAACAAGGGGATACTGTGTGGTTTAAAATCAGGAAAGGTATGCATAGGATTGTATCTTTTTGTTATAATTATTCAATCTGTATGCTGAGCAAATAATCTGAGAAGCTGAACTGTATGAAGAGGAATGTGGCAACAGAATTGGTGGAAGACTCATTAACAACTTGTGTTATGCAGATGACACAACCTTGCTTTCTGAAAGCGAAGAGGACTTGAAGCACTTACTGATGAAGATCAAAGACTACAGCCTTAGGATAGATTACTACTCAACATAAAGAGAATAAAACTCCTCACAACTGGGCCAATAAGCAACATCATGATAAACAGAAAAAATATTGAAGTTGCCAAGGACTTCCTTGTACTTAGACCCACAATCAATGTCCAGGGCAGCAGCAGTCAAGAAATCAAATAACATTGAGACTGGAGGGACCCTGGATGACATGGCTATGGACTCTATGTTAGCCCAAAACTAAAACTATTCCTGAAGCCACCTCTTCAGACAAAGATTAGACTGGACTATAAGACATAAAATAACACTCGTGAACAGTGTGCTTCTTAGTTTAAGTAGATACATGAGACTAAATGGGCAGCTCTTGTTCAGATGTGAGATGAGAAGGCAGAAAGGAAGAGAGCTGGTTGAATGGACACAGGAAATCTGGGGTGGAAAGGAGGAGTGCCCTGTCATATTATAGGGAGAGCAACTAGGGTCACATAATGATATGTATATAAGTTTTTGTGTGAGAAACTAAAACTGTAAACTTCCACTAAAAGTATAATAAAAAAAATAAAAGAGCAAAAAAAAAAAAAGGAAAGAAAGAAATCAAACAATGTATTGCATTTGGCAAATCTGCTACAAAAGACCTCTCTTAAGTGTTAAAAAGCAAAGACATCACTTTGAGGACTAAAGTGCACCTGACTCAAGCCACAGTATTTTCAATCACCTCATAAGCATGAGAAAGCTGGACAAAGAATAAGGAAGACCAAAGGAGAACTGATGCCTTCGAATTACGGTGCTGGCAAAGAATATTGACTATACCATGGACTGCCAGAAGAATGAACCCATCTGTCTTGGAACAAGGGCAGCCAGAACGCTCCTTAGAAGCGAGGATGGCGAGACTTCATCTCATGTATTTTGGACATGGTTTCAGGGGGTGCCAGTTCCTCAGAAGGACATCATGCCTGGTAACGTAGAAGGTCAGCAAAAAATGAGGAAGGCCCTCCACAAGATGGATTGACACCATGGCTGCAACAATAGGCTCAGACATAGTAACGATTCTCAGGGTGGTGCAGGGACCAGGCAGCATTTCATTCTGTTGTACATAAGGTTGCTATGAGTCCGATCTGTTTCCACAGCACCTAACAACAACAACAACACCTACACTAAATAAGATACTAAACAGTGTTCTTCAGGTGGAAGAAAAATGACCTGAGATAGAAGTTCAGGGAAGCAGGAAGGAATAAAGAGTAATGAAAAGAACAAACGTGGGCAAATCTAAATATCAACTGTATAGATTAATTTTAACATGAGGTTTAAAACGTATGTAATTTTTGTGGAGTGTGTGTACATATCATCATGAAGGGAGTAAATTGAGCTCATACTCTCCAGAGAGAAGATAAAAGTAAGATATTTTGAAGTGAAAAAAGAAAAATGAGTAATACAAAATAAGTAAATAAATAAAAATGAATAAAAAACAAGAGACAAGATGGGAAAAGTGTCATAGAACACTAGGCAAAAAAGCACATATTAAATGGTAAACTGAAACTTAAATATATCAGTAAATACATCAAATATAAAAAAAAAACTCCTATTAAAAGCAAAAACAAACAACACCAACAAGACAGCAACAAAAAAACAAATGCCAAAAAAGAAAATCAAACTGGGTTTTAAGAATACAAAAATTAAATTCTGTTTACAAATGGCAGAGCTAAAATATGAGTATACAAAGAAGTTGAAAGTAAAATGAAGTAAAAAGATACACCACGCAAACACTAACAAAAAGAAGACTGAAAAAGTAGACTTGAAGGCAAAGAGCTTTACCAGCACTTCCTGAAATCAGCAGAGATGTTCTTTCTGTAGTATACTGGGTGTGCTATTACATCCTCGTAGAGTACCAAGCAGCCATTCCCAGGGCAACCTCAAAGGACAGGGTCTGGGCTCCCGCAGTACACTACTCAGGGCATCAGGAACTAGGGCAAGCCCTCCCCTGGCCCCCAGTGTAATGGAGGTGGGGCTGGAGGGAAATAAGTCCAGTTTCCTACTCTACAAATTGGGGGTCTTGGAGTGGATGATCCCAAGGTTTCCACAGGCTCAGAGGAGTGTCTATTGGCTACAGTCCTCCATCGATGAATCATACTCCACGGCCCTTAGAAAGTGTTTTCCACTCCCTGGAGGTCCGTCTGGGAAAAGAGGTTTGGGGCTTGGGGTGCTGAGGACTTGGGGTAGGGCAGAGCATGACAGAACACTGGAACATAAATCCGGGGTCAATGGGCAAGACCAGTTTTTGTGGGCGCCGTGGGCTTCTCCTCTGGGAGTGGGACTGGAATCATTCTCCTGGCTTTGGTGAGGATACCTCCAGAGTGAACTGGGCATGACAGGGCCAGTGGAGGCAAAGGTGAGCAAAGTTTCCAAGGTCTCTCACACTGGTGGTGTAACCTGCAGGTTCTGCTCCTTTACATGCCTTGAGACCGGGAGAGCCCTTGATGACACCCAAACAAATATGCTTTGTTTTTTGGTTTTCCTGCGTGGAGTGTCAGTGCTACTTTGGGCCACCAGGGTGGAGAGCAGCCTATTCTTCATTGGTGACCACTAAGCTTTACTGGTGCAAGAAGAACCAGGGAAGAGTCATCCAGAGGTCATTATGGTTTCCCACCTGTCTCAGACTTGCACTTCCCATTATTAGCACCCATCTGATAATCTGAGATGGTCAGAGGAGAAAAAGGGGACTCTGAGATCGTCCCATTTATTCATTCAAAAACTATGCTCCAAACATCATATAACAGGAGCTATGTTAGGCTCTGGGTGTAGAAAATGACTAAAAATGATTGAAGAGGTCTCAGCCCCACAGGCGCACATAGTCCGGGGTGGGGGTGGGGAATAGGAAAATCATGCAAAAAAATTCACGTGAAAGAAAACAGCAAGTACTATACTGATAATAAAGCAGCATGCTGTGAGGGAGGCCTGGGAGGCCACTAGGTGGCTGCTGCTGGAGGCTGAGCTGATGCCCCAGGTCTGCACACCGCAAACCAGAAGAGGCTGGCTCCCTGAACTGTGAGGGATGGTGAGATCAGCAGAAACCCCAGAACTCTCAGGGCACCCCAGGCAGACGTCCAAAGGACGTGCTATGCTCCCAGTGCTTCTTTCTTGGTAGTATGAAGTCCCCCCATGTCTCTCTGCTCACTTCTCTCTTTTACATCTCAAAAGAGATTGACTTAAGACAAAATCTAATCTTGTAGATCTCATCAACATGACTGCCACTAACCCATCTCATTAACATCATGGTGAGAAAATTTACAACACAGAGGAAAATCACATCAGTTGACAAAATGGTGGACAATCACACAATACCGGGAATCATGGCCTAACCAAACTGATACACATAGTTTTTGCGGGACACAATTCAATGCATGACATTGCAAGAGTAAAATGTGCACAATCGTAAAGCCTTATATTTTTGTCACCTCTTTTTCTGCCTCCGGTGTCCCACATTCTTATCCTATCATTTGCGGGCAGTCCTTCAATGATCTTCACTTTCTTCAAGACAAAATCAAAACTCTTCAAGATGCTGGAATAGGCCTTCAGCATCTGCCCCATGCTTGCATAATATTTCATTGCTCACAACTACTTCTCACTCTCTACTCTCTGGGGTTTTACATATTCTGCTTCCCCTTTATGGAATATATTCTGCTGCTACCCTTTTACCTGAATCTCTCACTTTTCATGTTTTAGTTGAGATATAACTCGAAATGACATCTTGGGTCAGGGTTGCTGACAGTTCACAGGCTGCGCATCTCTGAAATAGTTCCTGGGTAAGAAACACTCAAGTTGTGCTTCCCTGTTATTGTTGTCCTTGCTTCTCCTCCCTATGCCTGTATCACAGTAATGCCCAGGATTTCAGCGTATTCTAATTTTCCTATGCAGGATGGATACAAATATGGTAAGACTAGGTCAATGTGTAAGCAAAGGAGAGTAAGAAACCAGATGAATTAGCCTTCCTCTAACCTCAAGATCTTGGACAGCAAGAGGCCTGCTGAGTCTGGTGAGGATCACGATCAGGAGTTTAAAATATGTTCATGCCTGCTATAACTCTACCATTAAGAGTGGTAGCTTTGGGCCTGTTCTTTATATTCTCAGATTTCAATATTTTTATCTTTAAATAAAGGCATTGATCTTTTGTTCTCTATAGTCACACAGAGGCCTGATATTGACTCACATTCTATCCAGGACTAGAAACACACAGGCAACACATATCAAGACTATATAGTAGTCATGCATTACTAGGCAGTTTTTTTTTTTTTTTTTTTTTTTAGTCACAGTAGTAGGAAACCCTGGTGGCGTTGTGGTTAAGAGCTATGGTTCGGATCCACCAGGTGCTCCTTGGAAACCCCTATGGGGCAGTTCTACTCTGTCCTATAGGATGGCTATGAGTCAGAATTGACTCAATGGCAAAAGGTTTGTTTTTTTTTGGCTTAGTCACTGTAGTGCAGTGGTTAAGAGCTCCAATGCTAACCAAAAGGTCAGTGGTTCAAATCCAACAGCCACTCTTTTGAAACCCTATGGGGGCACTTCTACTCTGTCCCATAGAGTCTCCATGAGTTAAAAGTGACTCAGTGACAATGAGTTTTTTTTTTAGTCATGATTCCAATATGACACCAGTAATAAGAAAATTGTTTATGTCTAATATGCTTGCTTCTGGAGAAGGGAAAACTAACATGAATCAGATCAACTCAAGGTCTGTAGTCCGGCAAAGATGGGTTGCCTTAGAAATCTAGTAAGGTTGACTCGACTGAAGTGATTATATTTGAAAAGTGGCTAGCCCATATATTTCAGAACTTGAGGAATGTTGCAACACAGACAGCTCATTCTTTGTGGAGGAGTAGAGAGGGGAGAGCCAGAGGCATACCTTCTCTGAAAGTTGCAGGCCAAGGATAAAAAAAGTGTTTCAAGGTAGAGCCAATGAGCAATGTGAGGCTGGAGAATATGAAGTTATGAGGCACAGGGGAAATGAGGGTGTTAATGTCAAAGCAATTCAGACAATTAGCCATACTTGACTCAGATAGGTAACTAAATCTGACTGAGAAAATTGAAATTAATGGGTGTAAGGACAGAGGAAATGAGGGAGTGAGAAAGCAGGAAAGATTGTAACTCCTAGTCGGATAGTGAAATTTTATACTGAAATGTAATGGAGATGAAAATGAAAGACGGTGGATTTGAGAAAGTCCAGGAATCAGACAGGGAGTTGAGTGGCTTGTCTTCATAGAAATAAAACCTCCACCATTGATGTCAGGAGCTGGGGTAAAGTGGCAGATTGATGGAGGTTGAAAAACCCTCAATAAATTATTTCTGTCCACACACAGCCTCAATAGGTCCTTCACGTGAGAAGGAGGGATAAAGAGATGGTGTTACCTTTATTTGCAGCTTATACCATCTGGTCACGAGTCTCTGACAAGCTGAAAGAATAAACCCTGGAAGTACTAATGGGTAACTCCAAATTTGTCTGCTTTGCTTTGAAGTGCATGGGGCATGGAAGAATGGTTAGCCACCATTACTGACGGCTAAGGTAAACAGCGCCCTCGGAAGACAGCCTTTTTTAGTCATAAGCTAAAGATCTGGGGGAGTAGTTTTCTTGGAAAGTTTGACAAGTTAGGATTATTTATTTATACAGGATAAGAGCTCCAAAAACTTGAGGATACAATATACTTAGTATATGGAAGATGTAGAATCTAAACCTAAGGCATCTGAACACAAAACATTTGCTTTTAACCAGTTTATAAATCCCAGGCAAATTACTTAGCCCTTCTGTGCCTTAGTTTTCTGATCTGAAAAGTGGGGATTATAAAAATCCATATCTCATAGATTTATTATGGTGATAAAAGAGGAGAAAAAATATGCAGGGAGGACTGAATAGCCAGAAGAGCCATAGTAGGGCAGCGAGAGGCAATAATGAGATGAGAACACGAGATAAGATAGGAGTCCTTAGAGGTGCTGGATAGGAATTTCATTCAATGACTGAAAATTAGAGGGGATAAGATTTGGTTTTAAATAC
Source organism: Elephas maximus indicus (assembly GCF_024166365.1). Classification (NCBI taxonomy): domain Eukaryota; kingdom Metazoa; phylum Chordata; class Mammalia; order Proboscidea; family Elephantidae; genus Elephas; species Elephas maximus. The sequence goes on from NC_064825.1 coordinate 54,515,713, forward strand.
TGATTGGGATCTGTCTTAGTTATCTACTGCTGCTATAACAGAAATACCACAAGAAGATGGCTTTAACAAAGAGAAATTTATTCTCTCACAGTCTAGTAGGCTACAAGTCCAAATTCAGGGTGTCAGCTACAGGGGAAGGCTTTTTCTCTCTGTTGGCTCGGGAGCAAGGTCCTTGTGATGCATCAGGTCTGGCAGTATCTCAGTACAAGAACCTCAGGTCCAAAGGACGTTCTGTGCTCCCAGTGCTGCATTCTTAGTGGTATGAGGTCCCCCTGTCTCTCTGCTCGCTTCTCCCTTTTATATCTCAAAGAGATTGGCTTAGGACACTATCTGATCTTATACATCTCATCATTATAACTGCCACTAATCCATCTCGTTTCATCACAGTGATAGGATTTACAACACATACGGAAATCACATAAAATGGTGGACAATCACATAATACCGAGACTCATGGTCCAGCTAAATTGATAGGTATTTTGGGGGGACACAATTCAATCCATGACAGCATCAAACAACCCAACATTTTCCAAGTCAGTCTGACACCGAAATTGGCTGAGATTTCTAAGTGGTATGTAGCCACATCTCAGAGTGAAGATGAGGATCTGTATCTGAAGGGGATTCTCTCAGCTACTTGTACACTCACAGATCCTTGAGGCTCTTACAGAAACCTCCCATGAGTCAGAAAGCACAGAAAACTATACACTTTCAATGGCCCAGTGAGGAGGGGATTTAGTGGGGTCCTAGAGATTGGATGGGTTGTGGCTTGATGAAGTTTATGGGTGGGACTTGGGATATGGGGAGTTCAGAATGGGATGAAGGATGTGATAAAACTTACAAAAGGGATGAAACTCACAGGCAGGTATCAAGGATGCAGTGAGGATAAGGAAAACTGAGGTTTAGGGAAGACTTGGTCAGGGATAAACATACAGTAAGTGGAAGAACTGGCATTCAGAATCAGAAAGCTGTGGGCCCACGTCCATGAGCTTAACCACTGTGGTATATATACCACTTCCCTCATAGGAAACAAAACAAAACAAAACACCATGAACTTATATTTGTCTGATCTCAAAGCCCAAATCCTGGCTCTACCACTTATAAGTTAGGTAGATTAGGGGAAAATGTCTTACTTGTCCTGAGAATTAGTATTCTCATTTATAGACGAAGGAATTAATCTTCAAAACTTCAGAGATGATTTATACAAGTCACTCAAATGGTATTTATCTCCATATTCTCCTATTCAGCATCTGACCTAGCAAGTTAAAAAATCTTTCTTTAGAATCTCACATAAACAATGGATTACTTCAGAGAGACAGCAATACTAAACTCGTTAAGAAAGTTATAAACCGGAAATCCAATATTAAATTGTAAATAGAAATAGAATTGTTTTGGCCATTGGTATTATTGTGTTGACCTGACCAGCATATTCTCTTCACCTTTAATTGACTTACATGGGAAGCTAAATTGTAGTGACAGGATTGCTTGGACAAACTGGTACAATCATATAAAAAATTAAAATATTTATTGCCATCAAAAAAAAAAAAAAAAAACCTATGGACAGAGTAGAACTGCCCCCTAGAGTTTCCAAGCAGTGCCTGGCATATTTGAACCACTGACCCTTTGGTTATCAGCCATAGCACTTAACCACTACACCACCAGGGTTTCCGCCAATGCCATCCAGCTGGATGTTTTCCTCCGTGTTATAGACCCTGGTCTGCCATTGGTTATCATCTCATCTTTGGTCCAGGACGCCCTCTTCTGGACAGTGTTAGAATAAAAAAAAAAAAAAAAAAACCCACTGCGGTCTAGTCAATTTCGACTCATAGCGACCCTATAGGACAGAGCAGAACTGCCCCATAGAGTTTCCAAGGAGCGCCTGGTGGATTCGAACTGCCAACCTTTTCGTTAGCAGCTGTAGCACTTATCCACTACGGACACTGATAATGTTTGCTTCTACCTCTCCTTTCTTGTTTCTCTTCTGGCTAATTTAATATGTTTAAAAGTACTAACTTTCTCCATTAGAGAATACATTTCTTTAATGTTCTTATGCACCTCTTATATGTGTGCTTATCCATAAATTGGAAAAAATGAAGAAAAAGTTGTTCAGACAGTTGGTCCATAAAGTCAAATTATTGAGAGGAAAGGCCTTACTATAACCTTAAACAACATGATTGGATTCAACAAGTGCATTGGTTTCTTGAATACTCATAAATTATTAATATTATGAAAAACAACCAGGTACAAAAAGAGACGTATCTCACCTCTTTAAGTTTATCAAAGGCAGAAACCATCAACTGGAGGCAGTGAATACTAAACGGAGTTTCAAAAGCTAGGTATGGATCTGTGTGGAAAGACCTTCCTCCTTTTTTCTACTTGGCTGAGGGTATGGCACGTGCACAGGCATGGAAGCAAGAAAGAGTCCTGTTTATTTTGGCAACTACCAGCAATTTTACACAGAATGTAAACTTTAAGTTGGAGAGCAGGTAGAAAACTTCTGGAAGTTTCCACATTCTCCTGAGATTCCAAAGAAGTAGGTTCAGCAGAAAGGAGTACATGATAAACGGAGATTCTTTTTATATCTGTTCTACTACATTAAGCCCTGTTCTGACCATATTGGTCCCTGGTCTAAAGGAATGGTTCAGGATATGTTTTCCAGGCTTAGGATAGAGCTAATCCTGATAAGCACAGAAATAATGCTGGAATGCTGTTGATAATGATGCTACTTACTAAACACCTGATGTGTTTCAGTCTTACTACTAGCCCCTTTACATACAGTATCTCAGTTAAACAACAACTCTCCAAAGGGATAGGTATTATCATTCCTGTTTTACATTTGAAGAAACAATTCTAATAGAGATGAAATAACTTGCTCAAGACCATGCGGTGAGATGTAATTAAACTGGCTTTCAAACTCAAGCCTTTGGAGCTCCAAAAACCATGTCTTACTACATGTCCTGAAGTTGATGTCCCACTGACCCATGAACATCCCAATAAGATACACTAAGAGATAAAATACATCTCCTCAGTTTTGCCTTCTCTCCTTCTTGAGGAATGAGATGTTAGGTTGTGAAGAAACTAGAGTCGAGAAAGATGTAAAGGATATGCAGTGTTCTATTCACAAGTCCATGAGTCCTTCCCATACAATGTAAACCAGAGTATCTAATTTTTAAGGAATAATCATTGGTTGTCTTAAAGTTAATTCAGGACTCTTGACCATCATCTCTAAATGGTGTAAAGAGACCAAACTTTGTTAGAGATTTACAACCAGGCTGAGCTCTAGTCCTTTGTGTCTGATGCCCAGGGGGTTCTTCATTCCTTTCTTAGGAAGGTCTTTCTGATTTCTATTTGGTGCCCTCAAAATAGATATGAACCTCTGGGAGGCCAGTGATAAGAAAAAAGCACAGGGTCCAGACCCTAGGGATTATGACTAAATTAAAAGGTCTGTACTTCCCCTCAGTCTCCTCTGGACTAACCCTGACATGCCAGAAATAGTTACGCTCACTGTTAGATTCTCTGCCCATCCTTCTGGCACAAAGGCTGCTATTTTCTTTCTCTATTGAGGGATTTTTTTTTTTTTAATTGAGGGAATTAGGGAGGTGGAGAGTCCAGATGAACTCCCTAGACTCCTGAGCAGAATGCTTATAAGTGTTTGGCCTTAGAAGCATTTTTGTAGCCCCGGGCTCTTTCTCCATGACATTATCCAGCCCAGGTAAGGACGTCTTATAAAGGGGAATCTATAAAAGGAGCAGCGGTCATCAGAAAGAATCCCCAGCCTATTAGGATGAACAGACCTGGGACTCTGGGGGAGCTCACTTTAGATCTTGCTCCTATGTAAATCTAATACAATCTTAGAAGGAATTCTCTTAGAAGTTAGAAAGGATGGAGTCCCCATAGATCTACAAGCAAGGAAGCTGAAGAGGCCTCTAGTTAACCAACGCCTAAAAAGGGCGTCTAAAACACCTCCAAAACCAAAAAAAAAAAAACAAACCCGTTGCTGTCAAGTCGATTCTGACTCATAGCGACCCTATAGGACAGAGTAGAACTGCCCCATAGGGTTTCCAAGGAGCACCTCGCGGATTCAAGCTGCTGGCCTTTTGGTTAGCAGCCATAGCTCTTAACCACTATGCCACCAGGGTTTCCAAAACACCTCCAGGTTCTTCAAATAGGCACGATATTTTTAACTCATTCAACAAAGCAGGCACTGTGCTAACACAGAACTTAGAGTAGAGAACAAGGCAGTATGAATCCTACCCTCATGGAACTTATATTCTCCCTGGGGAAACATATATTAAGCAGGCAATTCAGACCATGATACATGTGCAGAGTAAGGGAGGGTACTGAACACAGATGAATGGTCAAGGCAGACTTTCCTTGGACGAGCCACATGTGGAAGACAGGAAGATGGTGTGCCATTACAATCCCAAGAAAGAACAGGGCTCATTCTTAGAGACAAAAGAACATGGTGCAGTTGGGAAATGGAAAAATAGACTCTTTGGAAGGTAGTGAGCAGGGTGAGAGATGGCAAAAGCTGTGGGAAGTCATGGCACATGTTTTTGAAAAGAGAGCTCAGGTGGGAGTTGTTTTGCAGTGAGTCTTTACACCCTTCCACTGCTGCCAAATAGGAGCTGAAGCAGCCTCCTTCAATTATTTTTAAGGAGTTGCTTCTGACTAGGGAGTTGTACATCAAGGAGATATTTTCACAGTGTTAGGATCTGAGGGCAGGAATGGGACTCAGTTCCATCCACCTACATCTAGCAGCTGAAGTGCATCTCTTCAGTCCTGGGAGTCCTTTCCAGTTTTGTGACATTTTCCTGGAGATGGATGGGAAGAGGAAGAGATGAGATGGAAATGAAACATCCATCAGGAAAACAGCTCTGTCTATTGGCAGGTACAGGGAAAGAAAGCAAGGAGAGGAAATCAAAATTAAATCTATCCTCTCTAGGGTTCCAGGCCAGTTGAGAGGACAGGGAAAATTGGCTTGGATCTAACAAAGGCTGTGATGGATCAGAGGACTGCTGGCCTATCAGAGAAATCACTTTCTCTGATGCCCATAATTAAGTAGGTATACATTTAGCCTCATCTGTACATTTGGGTCTTGCGAATTCTTCCTACAATGTGACCTCTCTGCCCAAACCTAGAAAAAGACCACTGGGTCTCGGCTTCAGAAGGGAAGATAGTGAGGAAACTATTTCAGTCGTTTAGCAGATGAAGAGGATAACTGATCATGGAGAATCATGGGAACAGAAGAAATATCCACTTGGCAAGTCCTGCTGATCTTTGCATTGAAGGACTCTTTCCTTTTTGGAATAAAGCAAAATTATTATTCTCCATATGATTACTTCATTACATTTTGATTAGTATAACATTTTCCTCAAATTATGAGAGCCATTTGATTACAGGCAGGGGTGAGGTAGACAAGTTTCCTGTAATTGGAAATCCATAATCACGGAAAAGACCATCTTGCCCTTGATTGTCATGCCACTATAGCTCTTTGACTTTAAAATTAGTTCTGTGAAGTTATCACCTTTTAGATTATGTGTACCTCAAAGAATGTGGGCTGAGCAAGCAGTTAGCTTGGCAAAAAGCAATATTGGGTAAAGACGTATACTGCTGGAGGCCTGTCTGATACACACATGAAAGGACAAATGGCACAGTCAAGGGGGCAATTGGAGAGGCTTTAACGGAAGGACTATCTACAGAGGCATGGGCAGAGTTAAGGAAACGATCAAAGGATGATGAAGCACCTGGGATGAACATGAGCGAGTAGCCACTACCTATCTCAGGCAAGGGAAGGTGTAGTTACCACAACACAGGAGGGGTCACTCTTCAGGAGCAGCAGACTTTTGTAGAAAATAACAGGAATAGAACTGGGGACTAAATGCCTGATATCTCTTTTCTACCTCTGTCATCCCCTGCTGTGCTTCATATTAGTTGAACTCAGCTGGAAACCAGAGAAAATGGGGAATCTGGGTGATGTAGCCTGTAAAAGTCAGCTTTCGGGGCACAGAGCAAGGACCTAGAAGGGCAAATGGAGACTAACCAGCACAGAGGATAAGGAAGCCAAGTCAGGCTTCCACCAGCTAAGCCTCCCAGCCCACCTCGCCTGGTCTTTTCTATTACAGGCTGGATCTTGTGCAGTCCTTTCTTTCCCAGTCCCAATGATTCAGCCTTTTTATCTTCCCTTTTTACATCTCCCACCAAAGGTCTTTCTATAACCATTTGTAGTAGTCAGTGAGAAACTTAAGATGGAAAGGGAGCCCAGCTCCTGGAGAGAAATTCTGTGGGATAAAGTCACTACATCAGGCTTACATGGGTAGTCATTCTCCCAGCACCATGGCACCCTACAGAAAGAGATCTTCCACAGTCCTTTGAGGTTTACGGAATGTATTTTTGGTTTTACACATTAGCCTCAACAACTGAATAATGAGAGCTAACACTTAGTGTTACCTTGTATCAGGTATTGCATTCTCATTTAATCCCAAAACCAAAAAAAAAAAAAAAAAAATTAGTTGTAGTCTAGAGCAGTTACGTTTTTTGTGAAGTAAGGTTAGTTGTATTTGGCTAATGGGATAAAGCAATTTGCCTAACCTCCCCTCCCCCATTGCCAGGATCTGAAACTAGACCTAGAGAATTCCAGAGCCCAAACTAATGACTACTCTGTTATACTCAACCTAATTAGGTTTAAAATGTCGAAGAGAAAAAAGCTACTTATGTACTCCTGCCCTCATTTACATTCCCACAATATACTTAGGAGCATATGCTGGTGTGATCTTTGAGATGCCGAAAAAACAAAGAAAAACCTGTTTGTGTCTTTTCTCTAATATGCATCCCTTTCTAGCTGGTTGCTCTGGACCCTGAGTAAGCAAGGTCATTTCTTCTTTGACCAAATATGTATCTCCTAGGCTTCATGCCACTCGGCACTGAATGTCTCTCCTTTCCTGCTGGGGGTGGGCCTCTCCATTTCTAGAATCTTACCTTCATACTGAACCTCCATGAAGAGAGAAGATCCTTGTGAGATACTGCTCTTGGGTAACAGACATGCATAAACTGAGCTCCAGTCATCAGCTTTAGCCTTTCAGAAATCACCTTGATGTTGGCTGGTGAAGTCCTATCTTCACCAACGCACATCTCTACCTTGAGATTTTTGTCTGCAGTTTAGACATTATTTCAGCTCATCCAATAGCTAATACTGGCCCTAAGCTTAAGCTTTGACTTGCCATAGAGTCTACATAGCATCCAAGAGTCCTTTTGACCCTGTTATCTCTCAGATTCAATGTGTCCCCTTTTCTCTCCAGGAGCCCACACTCTGAAACCTTCCAATGCAATGGTGAGAGCCACCTCATAGCCTACCTGTGGAGGTAAATAACCAAATAGGTATCTGTCTGCCTTAGGTTAATTCACTCATTGGTGCAAGAATGTTATTCCTCGAGGGCCATACTACAAAAAGATACTTAACCATTTATTCAATCAAATATTTATTTTGGCTTGTGCTTGGAAAATTTTGTGGACATTTCAGAAATCTTAGTTGCATAGTAGTTAAGTCCTATGGCTACTAACCAAAGGTTCAGCAGTTCGAATCCACCAGGCGCTCCTTGGAAGCTCTATGGGGCAGTTCTACTCTGTTCTATAGGGTTACTATGAGTGGGAATTGACTCAATGGCAACGGGTTCGGTTTTCTGTTTTTTTTATAATGTAGTAATAACATGATATTTACACTATGCTATTATTTTTGCAATTACTACCAAGAAAGAAAGGTTCGTTGCATAATATCTTAACTATCCAATAATCCTATTCTTTATTATAGGACCTAACAGTAAAATATGCTTCTTTTTTATTTCTAGAGAAAAAAAAGTTCTGCTGCATTTTTGGGCATAAGTGAGAATATTCATTTGTAAATACCCATGCTCACTTTTCATAATATCTGTTGGGCACCCAGCTCCTTCCAGCTCACTGGCATCCCAGGGCTGGAGTCTCAGCATATCGGGCTCTCCATTCCCTTTGGCTCCAGGTACCTAGTAGCCGTAGTGCAGAATGTGACCATCCTGGCAGTAGTAAGGGTGGAGCACAGCTTGCATCAGCCCATGTACTTTTTCCTGTGCATGTTGGCTGTCATTGACTTGGCCTGTCCACTTCTACTATGCCTAAATTACTGGGAATCTTCTGGTTTGATGCTGGTGACATTGGTCTGGATGCCTGCTTGGCCCAAATGTTCCTCATCCACTGCTTCGCCACTGTCGAGTCAGGCATCTTCCTTGCCATGGCTTTTGATCGCTATGTGGCCATCTGCGACCCCTTACATCATACCACAGTGCTTACCCATGCGGTGGTGGGTCGTCTGGGACTGGCTGCCCTCCTTCGTGGGGTACTCTACATTGGACCCTTGCCTCTGATGATCCGTCTGCAGCTGCCCATTTACAAGTCCCGGATAATCTCCCACTCCTACTGTGAACATATGGCTGTAGTTACTTTGGCGTGTGGTGACAGCAGGGTCAACAATGTCTATAGGCTGAGCATTGGTTTCCTGGTGCTAATCCTGGACTCAGCAGCCATTGCTGCCTCCTGTGTAATGATTTTCAGGGCTGTGATGGGGCTACCCACCCGAGGCCAGGCTTAAAACCCTGGGGACATGCGGTTCTCACATCTGTGCCATCCTGATCTTCTATGTTCCCATTGCTGTTTCTTCTCTCATTCACCGGTTTGGTCACCATGTGTCTCCTCCAATCCACACCCTGCTGGCCAACTTCTATCTTCGCATTCCTCCAATCCTCAATCCTATTGTCTATGCTGTCCGTACCAAGCAGATCCGAGAGAGGCTTCTCCAAATCCTGAAGAGAGAGATGAGGAACAGATGACTGCTGTTTCCTTCTTCCTATCCAAAAATGCTCATGGAGAAGAAGGCTGTTACATCTTTATTGAAAAAGAAGCCTGCTTCTCCATTTGGGAAATTCTCAAGCAGTCTGAGATGTTAGGCCCTTTGGTCTCAAATTTTTTGTAGTTCCAAAGGAATGGTAAGAAAGAGTGTATAATTCTCATTTCTATGAATGGAAGATTATATCTAATCTTTTATGATTAAAGGATATTTGAGCCACAAGGGAGGTAAATCAACAAAAAATGATAGCAACATCAATAACACAAATAACAGCTAATGTTTGATATAAAATCCCTGGTGGCACAGTGGCTAAGTGCTTGGCTGCTAAGCAAATAGGTCAGAGGTTCAAATCCACCAGCCACAGCAGGGGAGAAAGATTTACAGCCTTGGAAACCCTATGGGGCAGTTCTACTCTGTCCTACAGGGTCGCCATCAGTTGGAATTGAATTGACGGTAATGGGTTTGGATTTTTGGTTTGATACAAATATGTATATATACATAATTGCATACTTCTTATGAATATCCTGGCATCTTGTGAGGTAGGTATTATTGTGCATATTTTATACATCAGGAAATAGAACAGTCTTGCTTTATAAGCTGCATAAAAAGTTGTTTATGCTGCCTAGCTTGAGTGCTTTGGTTGAAGTTTATTAGTATTTAACCTAATAATGTATTACACTTTCTACTTACAGTCTGTTTTCTGTGCATATTTTAATAAGCAAATCCTAAAAACTGATCATTTCATGGAAGTGGCCTTGGCTAACAAACTTACAAGTTAAGCTTTTAGCTACTGAAATGTGGCTAAAACTGCTTGTACTAATAATTCTAGAAAAATATTGAGCTGTATGCCTAGCAAGGTATGACGATGCCAATCATGAAAATAGAAAGTGGCCTAGGAAAAAATATCAGCTCAATGAAGGGAAATGAGACAAGATGACTATATCTCAACATTGCCCTTGTTGTGTTTTCCTGCAGGCCTGCTCCCATCAAGCGGCCTGAAGGATGTGAGGGCTCCGTGGAAAGGAAAACCTTCCCCTTCCCATAGAAATCCCCTCTGAACCCTGATCCATCTGTAGGACCCTTGTTCATGATGTACTGTGTTCCTAAAATGGATCAGCTCAAAATAAGGTAAAGTTCCAAATTCTAGAATTTATAGAAACTAACATTGACTTTACTATCCAGATTAATTATTTGCTCAATACCTAGAAAATGGTTAATTCACATAAAGCACTTAAGGTTGATTGAAAGCTACTGACGTAACTCTCACAATCACGCCTTAAGTTAGTAATGATAGTAATCCCACTTTGCAGGTGAGGAAACTGAGATTTCTAGAAGTGGTAAGAAACAGTCCAAGGTCATTCAGCTTCTAAGAGATAAATCCAGGAGGCAGGAATTAAGCCCAATTTTGTTTGTTTTTTGTCTGTTTTTAACCCCGAGGCTCCTAACCTCTCTGATCTTCTTTTTCCTTGGCTGTGAACGAGGGCTTCCTACTTTGAGTGGACAGAACAGGAAAGAGCTCTGTAGCACGTCCAGGCTGTGGTGCAAGCAGCCCTGCTACTTAGGCCTTAGGATCCAGTGGAATGAGGTCCTGGAGGTGTCCATGATGAGGAAAGGATGGACCTCATGGAAGAGCTCCAGTGGAAGAATCACTATGTAAGCCCCTGGTATTTTGGAACAAGGCTATGTTATCTATAGCAGAAAACTGACAACTTTTGAGAAATAGCTCCTGGTGTTTTATCAGGCCCTAATAGAGACAAAAAAGAGCCCTGGTGGCACAGTCGTTAAGCACTCAGCTGCTAACTGAAAGGTTGGCGATTGGAACCTACCAGCCACTCCAAGGGATAAAGATGTGGCAGTCTGCTTCCGTAAAAATAACAGCCTTGGAAACCCTATGGAACAGGTCTACTCTGTCCTATAGGGTCGCTTTGACTCGACGGCACTGGCTTCGTTTTGGTTAAGTTGAAATTGACTCGACAGCAATGGGTACTAGAAACAGAACATTTGGTCGTGGGGAACGAAGTGATCATGCATCCTGCCCAGTATGAGTTGGGTTCTGCCAGACCCACCAAATCATAAAATTAAGCCTAGCATCTGTCATTGTAATACAGAAATTGTTCATCTAGGATCAAATATAGTAGGACCGGAGGACCCTAAGTAAGTTGCATAAGCAGGTAGCCTTGACTCTCATGTCAACCATGCCATTCGTGTAGTTCTCCTTCTCCAGATCACATCAATGGACACATGAAATGGTCCCATACAACTAACTAAAGGAGGAGAAAGCCAGAGCTTGACTTACAGATGAGTTGGCTAGGCATGACCTAAAATGGACGGCAGTTGCATTGTAGCCAAATAAAGGAATGGCATTGAAAGAGCAGAGAAGTAAAGAGTTCCTGATGGGTGGAACTGCAAGTACTACACCTGATCATTCACTTTCTGTGAAAGAAAAAATGGCCCAAGCTGAGAATATAAATTCCTGGGCAGTGGCCAGTGGTCTGCTATCTTGTCAGTGGCCTAGAAAGAAAAAGACTGGAACATCAGAAGCAAGGAGTTCTGGGGTAGAGACAAATGGATAGACATATCCGAGTGGGCCCAGGTTGTGAACATTTTTGTATCACCCAAAATCAACTGCCACAAAAGAGGTATTGAGCGACTAAGCAGACAAATGATTCTGCTAGTTGACATTAGCTAGCCTTCATTGGTTGTCACCTTGGAACTGGCATAATGGATACCTGAGTGGAGTAGGAGAAATGGAGACTAACATGTAAGATTCCAACTGACTGAGGCTGACTAGCTACTGCTGCCTCTTATATCCAGTCTATCAGCAATAAATTCCTGTGCAGAACACCAGATCTGATACTATTCCTCCAGGAGGCACTTGATGGTCTACTTTACATTGGGCTGCTTCTCTCCTGGCAAGGCCAGTGGTTCATAGTGATACATACTTATTGGTGTGTGTTTGCCTTTCTTGCCCACATAGCCTTGGCCAGCATCATTCTTTTAGGGTTTACTGCATAGTTGGGCATAGCTAATCTACAGGCATGAATCCCACACAACACAGCATCTGACCAGGGGACCAGTTTAAAACAGCAAAGGATGTACACAGGATAGGGCTCATGACAACAGGATCCACTGATAGTACCACATACCTCACCAAGCAGTTGACCTCACAGACATCCCTCCCAACCCCACCACCCAGTTAACCTTACATGTCCAATTCCATCATGACATCTTCTTGAAGAAACCATTCTAATGCAATTATGAAGAGAGTCTTACTGCAAAATGTTCAATTTTATGCCCCTAAAAGTTAGTCTCTGTTGGAAGAGTTAATACCTCTTACAAATATAGAGCCCTTTGAGGTCTTTTTTCATATGACTCTCTCAAAGCTATTTAAAAAGAAACAAAAAACCATGTAAATGAAGCTCAGGAATGCTTTCTCTTCCTCATTCCAGGACAGAATACAAGAGGGCAGTTCTAGTGCACATGTGAATCTGAAGGACTTAGCATCATAAAAGTGCCCTTTGAAATTGAATTCAAGGTGTAGCCTAAAGGTAGAGCAGCTCCCTTGACATTACCATAGGCATTCCACAAAACTAAGAATGCCCCAGGGCAGAAAAACACAGCTATAAGACAGCCTCTGAGACTGCTCTGGACTAGCAGACTGACACTGCTATAGCCCAGGTTCCTCAATTTTCCTCTGCAGCATCTTATTTTTACATCATATATGATTATGAGTAGAGAACCGCCTCCCAACTCTTGGATCCAGAAAACAGATGGGAAAAGAGAGGGCATAAGGGATATATGACTGACTACAAATACTCCTAGTGGAGCTTCAGGATAGAGGTTATCTTTAGTCACTCAAATGAGTTTTAATTATAATGAGGATTACCAGGCTGAGTTGTTAGGACCCCTATCCTGTGTAGTAGTTCCTCTACACAGCGTTCAAAATTTATCTACACTCAGCAAGATAACTTACTGAGAGAAGGGCCTGTTCATAAGTCAAGCTAGAAAAAAATATCACTATGTGCATGGAAGATAATTGGATTCCTACCTTAATCCATGTATAGAAATTAACTCTGGAAGTATTAAGGACTTAAATGTGAAGCAAAACTTTAGAACTCTTGTTTCCCATTTAAGTCCTTTATACTTCTAGTTAATTTCTATATGTGGATTAAGGTAGGAATGCAATTATGGGTAAATAAATTTTAGGCCTTGGGTTAAACGAAGATCTTTAAAACCAAACAAAGCTGTCTACTCTGAAGAAAGTTAGAAAATTTGACTAAGTTAGATTTTCTTCCAGAAGTGCCTTAGAATGAAAAGTTACAAATGGAAAGAGATTCATGATATAAACAAAGGATCGGCACCAAAAAGGTCTAAGGAATTCCTGTAAAATCAGTAAGAAAAGCCCCAGTACCAAGAGAAAACTGGATAAAAAGACACAGTTCTCTCACAGAAAAGGAAACATTTTCAAACATACACAGGAAGAGATGTTCATCATAATTAGTGATGAGAGAAATACAAATCAAAACCACAATGAGATCATTTTAGACCATTAACTTTTCAGAAAAGATCTGACAAGTTTTAGAGAGGATGTTAGTTCACAGCTTCTCTTATGGTACAAAATCAATACCATGACTTTGGATGAAAGTTTGGCCTTGTCTCTGAAACCTGAATATTTGTATTCCCTGCAATTTAGGTTTTACTCTAAGTGTGCCAACAGAAAGCTTACAACAGGAAACATGTATGAGTATTCACAGCAGCACTTTCATAATAGCAAAGCCCTAGAAACAACCCAAACACCCATTGATAAGAAAATGAATAAGCTAAAATATTGTCACGTAATGGATTATCAGCAACACACACACACACACACACACACAATCTTCAAATATGTGAAGAAATACGGAAAGGTTACACAGCACGATACACCTTTTTAAAGTTAAAAAAAAAAAAAATCACTCAGTTCTAGTTTAGGAATACATTTTAGATAAATGAAAAACATGGTTCTTTCGCTACACCTTTCCTAAGTCAGAGCTTGATTCGTCTGAACTACGATAAGAACAGACCAGTCTTGAAAAGATTATCAACGTGGGAGTTTGGCCTATTTCCATGGCGTTTCCTTGTTGTTTTTACTGCCACCACTGGCTTTCTACATCATCTGAAATTGAGCTGTACCAGTCTATGTTTGGAGCCCTGGAGGCACAGTGGTTGAGGGCTATGTGGTGTGCTACAGCTGCTAAGCAGAAAGTCGACAGTTCAAATCTACCAGCTCCTTGGAAACCCTACGGAGCAGTTCTACTCTGTCCTATAGGGTTGCTAGCAGTTGGAATTGACTTGACGGCTAGGAGTCTTTTTTTATCTTCCCGGTCTGTGTTTACATAAGGTGTTGAAGATTTTGTACAGACTAGCTGGCATTCCTCTTAGGTGTCACATATATTTTGGCTATCTTACTGGCCAAAGAGTTTTTAGCAGACAGCATTTTAAAGACACTCAGGAACATCATGGAGTCAAAACTCTCAAGACAAATTTATCTTCCTGCCCAGGTTATAAAGCTAGACTTCGGGGGAGTTTTCTTAGCAGGAATGACCTCTAGCCATGTAATTTCCTCTGTAGGAAGCTGTGTCATTTAGCAGTTAGTTTCAGATAGGGAACAGAGTTGAGAAGAAAAAATGCCAGTTAGGATGCTGAATCGAATTGTCAGCTAGACACTACAAGGCCTTAGTATCCTAACTGTAGAATGCTAGTTAAATGTCTGGGTATCTCATCCAGATTCTCTCAGATATTGACTTAAAACCAGAATTTCTCTCCCAGACTATTTAAGAGTCTCAACTATAGGAAATCCTTTCCAGCTTGAAATGAGGCTTGCTAAGTTATTTCTCAAGGATGATTGATCTTATCTGATATTAGAAAATCTTCCACAGTTGATCCAGTATTCCACAGTGCCCCATTTTATTCTTCATAATGAATTGCAAGGAATTGTTAGAAATAATGTTGTAATTGGGTCACTTATTTAATAATCATACTCTGTTTCTTCCACAGTATTAAGCAGAAATTCCTTGCCAGGAGCTATGAATATTCATGGTTTGTATAATATTCTGGATGTTGCATAAGAACAAATTTGTGACTTGTATCTAGTTCCTCTTTGTTTTCCGGACACAATATCTGTATTCAGAGACTCAGGATGATATAGGGTAGGTCCACGTTTAATTGGAGCTCACAGAAAAATATCACCCTCACTGAGTTAGTTTTCTGGTTTGGGGAAAAAAAAAAAACAACCAACAATTGGAGTTATTTTGGCTGACTCCCAACCTGGCTGAGTGTATAATCCAGGCTCTCGAAGATGCTACAAAAATGACAAATTGAAATGTAATCTTGAGGTGCAACATTCTTCTCCCAAAGACATGTATTGCTGATTGCCTCCAGGTTACTTAGAAATTGTGGAAGTGTAAACAAAGTGCCTCCCATGAGGACTTAACATCCATGTTACCATCTGTACTCCTTAGGAATACACTCAATGCATTTATATACATCAGAGTTACAGGTCTTATACACTGTGCAATACAGACTACACCAGACAGCTCGCTGGCCATTGAATTTTGACAATAGTAATGAATGCTTAAGAGAACTGGGAAGAGAAAAAGAAATTAAATCTTTCAGATTTAGTAAACTATTATAGTTCATACACCAGTGTTAACCAAGCCAACTAAAGTAGACAAAAGGACTTTTTAATATTCCAAATACATAAAGGAAAGAACATTGAATATACCATGGACTGCCTAAAGAACGAATAAATCTGTCTTAGAAGAAGTACAACCAGAATGCTCCTTAGAAGCAACAATGTCGAGATGGCGTCTTACATACTTTGGACATGTTGTCAGGAGGGATCAGTCCCTGGAGAAGGACATCATGCCTGGCAGAGTACAGGGTCAGTGGAAAAGAGGAAGACCCTCAATGAGGTGGATTGACACAGTGGCTGCAACAATGGGCTCAAGCATAACAACGATTGTAAGGATGGCTCAGGACCAGGCAGTGTTTCGTTCTGTTGTGCATAGGGTGGCTATGAGTCGGAACCAACTCGATGGCATCTAACAACAACAACAACAACAACAAAAGGAAAAGCTGTATGTTTAGTTTGTCTGAAAACCTAAAGTTATTTGCAAGAAATATTCTGTAGTTGGCTTTTCTTTTGGTCAATTTTCAGCTCATGTGGCACTAGTAAATTTACAATGGAATCTTCGCTTTAAGCATTTTTAAAAGTAAGCAAAGCCTATTAGAGGTGGTGGCAGTGAGGCTTAAGTCTTTGTTGCCTAATTATACTTCAAAATACTACTGTATAATGAAGATACATGTTACAGTTCTTTCCATTTCTGTAGTAATGTTTCTATCTCTAACCTATCGCTATCGAATCAAATCCGACTCATAGAGACCCTATAGGACAGAGGAGAACTGCCCTGTAGGGTTTTCAAGGACCAGCTGGTGAATTCAAACTGTCGTCCTTGTGGTTAACAACCAAGCTCTTAACCACTGAGCCACCAGAGCTCCAAGAATTATTGGTAGAAATTTGCAATTAAAAAAAAAATTAAATGTGACTCCTAGGCCTCAATTGTTCTCTTGACAGAAAACCAGTAATTAATTTAAAAGAAAAAGATTTCCTAATTCAAAAAGAAACTTCTACATAACTGCATTCTTCACTACAGAGAAAAGTTTAAAAAAGAAAAAAATTAAAACCATGTTCATAACGTAGGGTATGCTTAAGTATCCTCACACCTTTTTGGACCGTGTTCCCTTCTATTTGTTTTTCTAAAGGAAAATAAAAATATGCTCAGATGTAGCCCCTGTATTACTTGGCTGTGACTGTAAACGTTTCAAGAGAAAGTTCATGCGTACATAATTTGAATCCATGCAGAGCAGGAGATCCAGAACTTGGCTGAGCAGAGTTACTTAAGAAGCTTATTCAAAGTAAAAATTCTTAGCCCTACTGAGATTGCCTCAGTGAGTAGGGATGAAGTTTAGAAAAATCTATGTGCTGAATGTATACAGAGGAGCCCTGGTGACTCAATGGGTAAGTGCTGGGCTGCTAACAGAAAGGTTGTCAGTTTGAACCCACCAGCCGCTCCTCAGGAGAAAAGACCGGGTGATCTTCTCCTGTAAAGATTACAGCCTAGGAAACCCTGTGGGGCAGTTCTACTCTGTCCTATATGTCCTACAGGATTGTTATGAGTCGGATGTGACTCGTTGGCACACAACAGCAGCTTTGTAAACCAATTAAGTTGGAATCTCCAGTGACAGGGTCCAAACATCAAGTTTTGCTATTTAATGCTCTCTGGGTGATTTCAATGTGCAGCCAAGGTTCATAACCACTGCCTTAAGCACTCACGGGTTTTAGTCATCGTCTTTGTGCAATTTGAAGATGATTCCCAAATCTTTCACTTTGATCCAGACCTCCCCATTAACATCAGGCCAGTATATCCAGCTGACTCTGGACTACCACAGAGTCAATATTTACAGAGAACTAATTATACAATGTGTCAGGGGTTGAGGGTTTTACAATTCACCGTCTCATTTAATCCCTGTGGGGTGGCTATTTTCATACCTTTTTTACAGGTGAAGGAGTCCAGGTGGTGCAGTGGTTGAAAGCTTGGCTGCTAACCAAAAAGTTAGCAGTTTGAATCCACCAGCCATTCCTTGGAAACCCTATGGGACAGTTCTACTCTGTCCTATAAAAAAATATAAGTTGGAATTGACTCAACGGCAACTTTTTTTTTTTTTTTTTTTATAATAACTTTTATTAAGCTTCAAGTGAACGTTTACAAATCCAATCAGTCTGTCACATATAAGTTTACATACATCTCACTCCCTACTCCCACTTACTCTCCCCGTCTTGAGTCAGCCCTTTCAGTCTCTCCTTTCTTGACAATTTTGCCGGCTTCCCTCTCTCTCTATCCTCCCATCCCCCCTCCAGACAAGAGTTGCCAACACAATCTCAAGTGTACACCTGATATAATTAGCTCACTCTTCATCAGCGTCTCTCTCCCACCCGCTGACCAGTCCCTTTCATGTCTGATGAGTTGTCTTCAGGGATGGTTCCTGTCCTGTGTCAACAGGAGGTCTGGAGAGCATGACCGCCGGGATTCCTCCAGTCTCAGTCAGACCATTAAGTTTGGTCTTCTTATGAGAATTTGGGGTCTGCATCCCACTGCTCTCCTGCTCCCTCAGGGGTCCTCTGCTGAGCTCCCTGTCAGGGCAGTCATCGATTGTGGCCGGGCACCAACTAGTTCTTCTGGTCTCAGGATGATGTAGGTCTCTGGTTCATGTGGCCCTTTCTGTCTCTTGGGCTCTTAGTTGTCATGTGGACTTGGTGTTCTTCATTTTCCTTTGCTCCAGGTGGGTTGAGACCAATTGCTGCATCTTAGATGGCTGCTTGTTAGCATTTAAGACCCCAGACGCCACATTTCAAAGTGGGATGCAGAATGATTTCATAATAGAATTATTTTGCCAATTGACTTAGAAGTCCCCGCAAACCATGTTCCCCAGACCCCCGCGCTTGCTCCGCTGAGCTTTGAAGCATTCATTTTATCCCGGAAACTTCTTTGCTTTTGGTCCAGTCCAATTGAGCTGACCTTCCATGTATTGAGTGTTGTCTTTCCCTTCACCTAAAGCAGTTCTTATCTACTGATTAATCAATAAAAAACCCTCTCCCACCCTCCCTCCCTCCCCCCCTCGTAACCACAAAAGTATGTGTTCTTCTCAGGTTTACTATTTCTCAAGATCTTATAATAGTGGTCTTATACAGTATTTGTCCTTTTGCCTCTGACTCATTTCACTCAGCATAATGCCTTCCAGGTTCCTCCATGTTATGAAATGTTTCAGAGATTCGTCACTGTTCTTTATCGATGCGTAGTATTCCATTGTGTGAATATACCACAATTTATTTACCCATTCATCCGTTGATGGACACCTTGGTTGCTTCCAACTTTTTGCTATTGTAAACAGAGCTGCAATAAACATGGGTGTGCATATATCTGTTTGTATGAAGGCTCTTGTATCTCTAGGGTATATTCCGAGGAGTGGGATTTCTGGGTTGTATGGTAGTTCTATTTCTAACTGTTTAAGATAACGCCAGATAGATTTCCAAAGTGGTTGTACCATTTTACATTCCCACCAGCAGTGTATGAGAGTTCCAATCTCTCCGCAGCCTCTCCAACATTTATTATTTTGTGTTTTTTGGATTAATGCCAGCCTTGCTGGTGTGAGATGGAATCTCATCGTAGTTTTAATTTGCATTTCTCTAATGGCTAATGATCGAGAGCATTTTCTCATGTATCTGTTGGCTGCCTGAATATCTTCTTTAGAGAAATGTGTGTTCATATCCTTTGCCCACTTCTTGATTGGGTTGTTTGTCTTTTTGTGGTTGAGTTTTGACAGAATCATGTAGATTTTAGAGATCAGGCGCTGGTCGGAGATGTCATAGCTGAAAATTCTTTCCCAATCTGTAGGTGGTCTTTTTACTCTTTTGGTGAAGTCTTTAGATGAGCATAGGTGTTTGATTTTTAGGAGCTCCCAGTTATCGGGTTTCTCTTCATCATTTTTGGTAATGTTTTGTATTCTGTTTATACCTTGTATTAGGGCTCCTAGGGTTGTCCCAATTTTTTCTTCCATGATCTTTATCGTTTTAGTCTTTATGTTTAGGTCTTTGATCCACTTGGAGTTAGTTTTTGTGCATGGTGTGAGGTATGGGTCCTGTTTCATTTTTTTGCAAATGGATATCCAGTTATGCCAGCACCATTTGTTAAAAAGGCTGTCTTTTCCCCAGTTAATTGACACTGGTCCTTTGTCAAATATCAGCTGCTCATACGTGGATGGATCTATGTCTGGGTTCTCAATTCTGTTCCATTGGTCTATGTGTCTGTTGTTGTACCAATACCAGGCTGTTTTGACTACTGTGGCTGTATAATAGGTTCTGAAGTCAGGTAAGGTGAGGCCTCCCACTTTCTTCTTCTTTTTCAGTAGTGCTTTGCTTATCCGGGGCTTTTTTCCCTTCCATATGAAATTGGTGATTTGTTTCTCTATCCCCTTAAAATATGACATTGGAATTTGGATCGGAAGTGCGTTAAATGTATAGATGGCTTTTGGTAGTATAGACATTTTTACTATGTTAAGTCTTCCTATCCATGAGCAAGGTATGTTTTTCCACTTAAGTATGTCCTTTTGAATTTCTTGTAGTAGAGCTTTGTAGTTTTCTTTGTATAGGTCTTTTACATCCTTGGTAAGATTTATTCCTAAGTATCTTATCTTCTTGGGGGCTACCGTGAATGGTATTGATTTGGTTATTTCCTCTTCGGTGTTCTTTTTGTTGATGTAGAGGAATCCAAGTGATTTTTGTATGTTTATTTTATAACCTGAGACTCTGCCAAACTCTTCTATTAGTTTCAGTAGTTTTCTGGAGGATTCCTTAGGGTTTTCTGTGTATATAATCATGTCATCTGCAAATAGTGATAACTTTACTTCTTCCTTGCCAATCCGGATACCTTTTATTTCTTTGTCTAGCCTGATTGCCCTGGCTAAGACTTCCAACACGATGTTGAATAAGAGCGGTGATAAAGGG
The DNA here is from genome assembly GCF_024166365.1 of Elephas maximus indicus. Classification (NCBI taxonomy): domain Eukaryota; kingdom Metazoa; phylum Chordata; class Mammalia; order Proboscidea; family Elephantidae; genus Elephas; species Elephas maximus. The sequence continues at coordinate 54,536,184 of NC_064825.1, forward strand.
CATCCTTGTCTGGTTCCCGTTCTCAAGGGAAATGCTTTCAGGTTCTCTCCATTTAGAGTGATATTGGCTGTTGGCTTTGCATAGATGCCCTTTATTATGTTGAGGAATTTTCCTTCAATTCCTATTTTGGTAAGAGTTTTTATCATAAATGGGTGTTGGACTTTGTCAAATGCCTTTTCTGCATCAATTGATAAGATCATGTGGTTTTTGTCTTTTGTTTTATTTATGTGATGGATTACATTAATGGTTTTTCTGATATTAAACCAGCCTTGCATACCTGGTATAAATCCCACTTGATCAGGGTGAATTATTTTTTTGATGTGTTGTTGGATTCTATTGGCTAGAATTTTGTTGAGGATTTTTGCATCAATGTTCATGAGGGATATAGGTCTATAATTTTCTTTTTTTGTAATGTCTTTACCTGGTTTTGGTATCAGGGAGATGGTGGCTTCATAGAATGAGTTGGGTAGTATTCCGTCATTTTCTATGCTTTGGAATACCTTTAGTAGTAGTGGTGTTAACTCTTCTCTGAAAATTTGGTAGAACTCTGCAGTGAAGCCGTCCGGGCCAGGACTTTTTTTTGTTGGGAGTTTTTTGATTACCGTTTCAATCTCTTTTTTTGTTATGGGTCTATTTAGTTGTTCTGCTTCTGAATGTGTTAGTTTAGGTAGGTAGTGTTTTTCAAGGAATTCATCCATTTCTTCTAGGTTTTCAAATTTGTTAGAGTACAATTTTTCATAATAATCTGAAATGATTCTTTTAATTTCATTTGGTTCTGTTGTGATGTGGTCCTTCTCATTTCTTATTCGGGTTATTTGTTTCCTTTCCTGTATTTCTTTAGTCAGTCTAGCCAATGGTTTATCAATTTTGTTAATTTTTTCAAAGAACCAGCTTTTGGCTTTGTTAATTCTTTCAATTGTTTTTCTGTTCTCTAATTCATTTATTCATTTAGTTCAGCTCTAATTTTTATTATTTGTTTTCTTCTGGTGCCTGATGGATTCTTTTGTTGCTCACTTTCTATTTGTTCAAGTTGTAGGGACAGTTCTCTGATTTTGGCTCTTTCTTCTTTTTGTATGTGTGCATTTATTGATATAAATTGACCTCTGAGCACTGCTTTTGCTGTGTCCCAGAGGTTTTGATAGGAAGTATTTTCATTCTCGTTGCTGTCTATGAATTTCCTTATTCCCTCCTTGATGTCTTCTATAACCCAGTCTTTTTTCAGGAGGGTATTGTTCATTTTCCAAGTATTTGATTTCTTTTCCCTCGTTCTTCTGTTATTGATCTCTAGTTTTATTGCCTTGTGGTCTGAGAAGATGCTTTGTAATATTTCGATGTTTTGGACTCTGCAAAGGTTTGTTTTATGACCTAATATGTGGTCTATTCTAGAGAATGTTCCATGTGCGCTAGAAAAAAAAGTATATTTTGCAGCAGTTGGGTGGAGAGTTCTGTATAAGTCAATGAGGTCAAGTTGGTTGATTGTTGTAATTAGATCTTCCGTGTCTCTGTTGAGCTTCTTACTGGATGTCCTGTCCTTCTCCGAAAGGGGTGTGTTGAAGTCTCCTACTATAATTGTGGAGGTATCTATCTCGCTTTTCAGTTCTGTTAAAATTTGATTTATATATCTTGCAGCCCTGTCATTGGGTGCGTAAATATTTAATATGGTTATGTCTTCCTGATCAATTGTCCCTTTTATCATTATATAGTGTCCTTCTTTATCCTTTGTGGTGGATTTAAGTCTAAAGTCTATTTTGTCAGAAATTAATATTGCTACTCCTCTTCTTTTTTGCTTATTGTTTGCTTGATATACTTTTTTCCATCCTTTGAGTTTTAGTTTGTTTGTGTCTCTAAGTCTAAGGTGTGTCTCTTGTAGGCAGCATATAGATGGATCGTGTTTCTTTATCCAGTCTGTGACTCTCTGTCTCTTTATTGGTGCATTTAGTCCATTTACATTCAGGGTAATTATAGATAAATAAGTTTTTAGTGCTGTCATTTTGATGCCTTTTTATGTGTGTTGTTGACAATTTCATTTTTCCACATACTTTTTTGTGCTGAGGCGTTTTTCTTAGTAAATTGTGAGATCCTCACTTTCATAGTGTTTGACTTTATGTTAGTTGAGTCGTTACGTTTTTCTTGGTTTTTGTCTTGAGTTATAGAGTTGTTATACCTTTTTGTGGTTACCTCATTATATACCCCTATTTTTCTAAGTAAAAACCTAACTTGTATTGTTCTATATCGCCTTGTATCACTCTCCATATGGCAGTTCAATGCCTCCTGTATTTAGTCCCTCTTTTTGATTATTGTGATCTTTTACCTATTGACTTCCATGATTCCCTGTTATGTGTATTTTTTTTTAATTAATCTTAATTTGTTTGTTTTTGTGATTTCCCTATTTGAGTTGATATCAGGACGTTCTGTTTTGTGACCTTGTGTTGTGCTGATATCTGATATTATTGGTTCCCTGACCAAACAATATCCTTTAGTATTTCTTGTAGCTTTGGTTTGGTTTTTGCAAATTCTCTAAACTTGTGTTTGTCTGTAAATATCTTAATTTCGCCTTCATATTTCAGAGAGAGTTTTGCTGGATATATGATCCTTGGTTGGCAGTTCTTCTCCTTCAGTGTTCTGTATATGTCGTCCCATTCCCTTCTTGCCTGCATGGTTTCTGCTGAGTAGTCAGAACATATTCTTATTGATTCTCCCTTGAAGGAAACCTTTCTTTTCTCCCTGGCTGCTTTTAAAATTTTCTGTTTATCTTTGGTTTTGGTGAGTTTGATGATAATATGTCTTGGTGTTTTTCTTTTTGGATCAATCTTAAATGGGGTTCGATGAGCATCTTGGATAGATATCCTTTCGTCTTTCATGATGTCAGGGAAGTTTTCTGTCAGAAGTTCTTCAACTATTTTCTCTGTGTTTTCTGTCCCCCCTCCCTGTTCTGGGACTCCAATCACCCGCAGGTTATCCTTCTTGATAGAGTCCCACATAATTCTTAGGGTTTCTTCATTTTTTTTAATTCTTTTATCTGATTTTTTTTCAGCTATGTTGGTGTTGATTCCCTGGTCCTCCAGATGTCCCAGTCTGCATTCTAATTGCTCGAGTCTGCTCCTCTGACTTCCTAGTGTGTTGTCTAATTCTGTTATTTTATTGTTAATCTTTTGGATTTCTACATGTTGTCTCTCTATGGATTCTTGCAACTTATTAATTTTTCCAGTATGTTCTTGAATAATCTTTTTGAGTTCTTCAACAGTTTTATCAGTGTGTTCCTTGGCTTTTTCTGCAGATATCCTAATTTCATTTGTGATATCATTAAGCATTCTGTAAATTAGTTTTTTATATTCTGTATCTGATAATTCCAAAATTGTATCTTCATTTGGGAAAGATTTTGATTCTTTTGTTTGGGGAGTTGGAGAAGCTGTCACGGTCTGCTTCTTTAAGTGGTTTGATATGGATTGTTGTCTCCGAGCCATCACTGGGAAACTAGTTTTTCCAGAAAATCCGCTAAAAAAAAAACTGCAGTCAGATCCCTATCAGAGTTCTCCCTCTGGCTCAGGCTATTCAGATGTTAATGAAGCCGCCTGGGGAGGGTGGGGGAGGGAACAGAGAGATAGGAGAGTAGCACTTCAGAATATAGCCAGAGTTGCTTGTCTTGCTTGGAAAGACTATTATATCTGAGATTCCCGCGGGCGCGTCGCCTATGTGTGCTGTCTGTGTGGAGATTGCCCCCGGGGGGTCTGGCCCGCTGGAGTCACGGTCAGATCCTCCGCTTCCAGCCCCACGCCCAGCGTCAAGGCTCCCCTACTGGGACGGTGCACTCTCGACTCCAAAATCAGTCGCTGCCTCCCGGGGACTTCTCGTCCCTCCAGCCGCGTGGCCGTGCCGTCCCCGTGAACCAGGTGGGCCCCCTCCCGGGGTTAGTTCAGATGGGTGGAATAGCTCCCCGTGCTTGTGCCGCGACCGAGTGTCCCGGCTGGAACGCTGTTCTCCCCGCTCCAATACCAGTCGCTGCCTCCCGGGGACTTCTCCTACCGGCTGCGTCCCACGCCGCCCGCGCGACCCGGATGGTCACCTTCCCGGGGTTAGTTCAGGGGGTGGAGCAACTCTCCGTGTTTATGGCGTACCTGCGTGCAGTCCAAATCCCTGTGGGACGGTTCCCCGGCTCGGGTGCTGCTCTTTCTGCTCCAAGATCAGTCACTGCCTCCCGGGGACTTCTCCTAACGGCTGCGTCCCACGCCGCCCGTGGAACCGGCTAGTCCCCCTCCCGGGGTTAGTTCAGGGGGGTGGAGCAGGTCTCTGTGCTTGTGCCGTACCTGACTGGTATGCTGGCTCCAGGCTCTGGAAACAATCGCTGCTTCCCCGTATTAGTTCGTTCTCCGTCTCTAAATCTGTGTTTGTTGTTCAGGGTTCGTAGATTGTTATGTATGTGATCGATTCACTTGTTTTTCCGTGTCTTTGTTGTAAGAGGGATCCGAGGTAGCGTCTGCCTAGTCCGCCATCTTGGCTCCGCCTCCTTTTTTTTTTTTTTAATAGGTTAAAAACTGAGTCTTTTTGATATTAAATAACTCATTCAAAATTAAACATAACTGGCCAAGTACAGATAAACATGACTTGCTTGCTGATCACTATATTGTTATCCATGGTACTTCCCAGTAGTTCACTAAACAGAATCACTTACTTTGAAAGATAACATGACCTAGAGAGTAAGATTCAGACTAATTTGGGGACTTCAGGAAATAAGAAGGAGAGCTAGAATTCACACAAAGTATAGGCAATCCTGGGAAAGGGTGTCACAGAATATGAGCACAATTCTAGGGGTGGGGGGTCCAAGGCTGAGGCATTTTTCTGATGTGGCATGAAAAGCCCTTCTCCACTACAGACCTCCATTTCCCAAACTACATGATCAAGGCTTTGAACGAATGCCAAAGTTATTGTTATGGATTGAATTGTGCCCCTCAAAAAGATATGCTGGAATCCTAACCCTTATACCTGTGAACGTGACCTTGTTAGGGAAAACATGGTTTTTCTTTGCAGATGTTATCAGTTAAGGAGGTCACCCTGGAGAAGAGTTGTCCTAATACCCTCTGAGTGTTGTCTTAAAAAAGGGGAGAACAGACAGAGAGAAAGGGGCACACATGCAGAAGATGTCATGTGAAGATATATCTAGAAGCAGCAAAAGACTGCCAAGGACTGCTGGCAGCCATCAGAAGGCAGGAGAGAAGTACAGAACAGTTCTTTTCTCAAAGCCCTCAGAAGGAATCCACATGACCAATACCCTGATTTGGACTTCAGCCTCCAGAACCGTGAGACAGTAAATTTATGTTTTTTAAAGCTATCCACTTTGTGGTATTTTATTTTGCTATGGCAGACCTAGGAGACTAAGATAGTTACCTACTAGCACTGTTTTGCTTCTTTTTTAAGATTCTCTAATTCCCTAGAGATGAATAAAAGTGAAAAGTAATTCAACGGCAGCATTGCATCATTGCGAGTTCAATTCGTCATTTCATAAAAAAAATGAGAAGCAGGTGCTCAAGCATCTCTGACGTATGAAGAACTCTCCTGGGTACAGATGAAAGGTATATAGGGGAGGATACAAAAGCTCTGACGGACACCCAAATGACATACCTACTGTACAATATAAGATGTATACAAAAAATTCACAATTCATTTTATGTGCATAACATCTTGAACTCCAATTAGAATAATAAGATTATAGGAAAAAAATCATATACCAATTCACTTATGACAAAAAGAACAAAATCTTTAAAAAATAAAAATCAGCAAATAAAAACCACATATGTAATAATAATAAAGAACAACCAAGAGGCTCTAGTCAGAAAAAAAAAAAAACTAGGTTAAAATTAGGTAATTTCTTAATGTAATTCATTTTTTTAATAACTTTTATTGAGCTCCAAGTGAACGTTTACAAATCAAGTCAAAATGTCACACATAAGTTTATATACATCTTACTACATACTCCCACTTGCTCTCTCCCTAATGAGTCAGCCCTTCCAGTCTCTCCCTTCGTGACAATTTTGCCAGCTTCCAACTCTCTCTATCCTCCCATCCCCGCTCCAGACAGGAGATGCCAACACAGTCTCAAGTGTCCACCTGATATAATTAGCTCACTCTTCATCAGCCTCTCTCTCCGACCCACTGTCCAGCCCCTTCCATGTCTGATGAGTTGTCTTCGGGAATGGTTCCTGTCCTGGGCCAACAGAAGGTTTGGGGACCATGACTGCCGGGATTCCTCTAGTCTCAGTCAGACCATTAAGTATGGTCTTTTTGTGAGAATTTGGGTCTGCATCCCACTGATCTCCTGCTCCCTCAGGGGTCCTCTGCTGTGCTCCCTGTCAGGGCAGTCATCGATTGTGGCCGAACACCAACTAGTTCTTCTGGTCTCAGGATGATGTAGGTCTCTGGTTCACGTGGCCCTTTCTGTCTTTTGGGCTCTTAGTTATCGTGTGACCTTGGTGTTCTTCATTTTCCTTTGCTCCAGGTGGGTTGAGACCAATTGATGCATCTTAGATGGCCACTTGTTAGCATTTAAGACCCCAGACGCCACATTTCAAAGTGGGATGCAGAATGTTTTCATAATAGAATTATTTTGCCCGTTGACTTAGAAGTCCCCTTAAACCATGGTCCCCAAACCCCCACCCTTGCTCCGCTGACCTTTGAAGCATTCAGTTTATCCCAGAAACTTCTTTGCTTTTGGTCCAGTCCAGCTGAGCTGACCTTCCATGTATTGACTATTGTCCTTCCCTTCACCTAAAGTAGTTCTTATCCACTAACTAATCAGTAAAAAACCCTCTCCCACCCTCCCTCCTTCCCCCCCTCGTAACCACAAAAGTGTGTGTTCTTCTCAGTTTATACTATTTCTCAAGATCTTATAATAGTGGTCTTATACAATATTTGTCCTTTTGCCTCTGACTCATTTCGCTCAGCATAATGCCTTCCAGGTTCCTCCATGTTATGAAATGTTTCAGAGATTCGTCACTGTTCTTTATCGATGTGTAGTATTCCATTGTATGAATATACCACAATTTATTTATCCATTCATCCATTGATGGACACCTTGGTTGCTTCCAGCTTTTTGCTATTGTAAACAGAGCTGCAATAAACATGGGTGTGCATATATCTGTTTGTGTGAAGGCTCTTATTTCTCTAGGGTATATTCCGAGGAGTGGGATTTCTGTGTGGTATGGTAGTTCTACTTCTAACTGTTTAAGATAACGCCAGATAGATTTCCAAAGTGGTTGTACCATTTGACATTCCCACTAGCAGTGTATAAGAGTTCCAATCTCTCCGCAGCCTCTCCAACATTTATTATTTTGTGTTTTTTGGATTAATGCCAGCCTTGTTGGAGTGAGATGGAATCTCATCGTAGTTTTAATTTGCATTTCTCTAATGGCTAATGATCGGGAGCATTTTCTCATGTATCTGTTGGCTGCCTGAATATCTTCTTTAGTGAAGTGCGTGTTCATATCCTTTGCCCACTTCTTGATTGGGTTATTTGTCTTTTTGTGGTTGAGTTTTGACAGAATCATATAGATTTTAGAGATCAGGAGCTGGTCGGAGATGTCATAGCTGAAAATTCTTTCCCAGTCTGTAGGTGGTCTTTTTACTCTTTTGGTGAAGTCTTTAGATGAGCATAGGTGTTTGATTTTTAGGAGCTCCCAGTTATCTGGTTTCTCTTTGTCATTTTTGGTAATGTTTTGTATTCTGTTTATGCCTGTATTAGGGCTCCTAAGGTTGTCCCTATTTTTTCTTCCATGATCTTTATCGTTTTAGTCTTTATGTTTAGGTCTTTGATCCACTTGGAGTTAGTTTTTGTGCATGGTGTGAGGTATGGGTCCTGTTTGATTTTTTTGCAAATGGATATCCAGTTATGCCAGCACCATTTGTTAAAAAGACTATCTTTTCCCCAATTAACTGACACTGGGCCTTTGTCAAATATCAGCTGCTCATATGTGGATGGATTTATATCTGGGTTCTCAATTCTGTTCCATTGGTCTATGTGCCTGTTGTTGTACCAGTACCAGGCTGTTTTGACTACTGTGGCTGTATAATAGGTTCTGAAATCAGGTAGAGTGAGGCCTCCCACTTTCTTCTTCTTTTTCCATAATGCTTTTCTTATCCGAGGCTTCTTTCCCTTCCACATGAAGTTGGTGATTTGTTTCTCCATCACATTAAAAAATGACATTGGAATTTGGATCAGAAGTGCATCGTATGTATAGATGGCTTTTGGTAGAATAGACATTTTTACTATGTTAAATCTTCCTATCCATGAGCAAGGAATTTTTTTCCACTTAAGTAGGTCCTTTTTAGTTTCTTGTAGTAGTACTTGGTAGTTTTCTTTGTATAGGTCTTTTACATCTTTGCTAAGATTTATTCCTAAGTATTTTATCTTCTTGGTGGCTACTGTGAATGGTATTGATTTGGTTATTTCCTCTTCGATGTTCTTTTTGTTGATGTAGAGGAATCCAAGTGATTTTTGTATGTTTATCTTATAACCATCTAGTTCTTCTGGTCTCATGGCAAAGGAGGTAGTTGTTCATGGAGGCAATTAGCCACACCTTCCAATTCCTCCTCCTATTTCTGACTCTCCTTCTTTCTCTGTTGCTCCAGGCAAATAGAGACCAATTGTTGTACCTTGGATGGCCCAGGCACTATGCAATGAACTAGGAGACAGAACAGAAACACCAAATATGTTACTAGGCCAATTAACTGGGATGTCCCATGAAGCTGTGACCCTAAACCTCCAAACCAAGGAACAAAATCCCATGAGGTGTTTGGTAGTATATAATTAATTTGTAAAGTACCTTGGTCAGTCACGGATGAGAAATAAGATATCTCATATGTACTGTAATACATATAGAAGTATATGTAATATATGGTTATATTAAACCCATGATTTTTTACCCTACAAAGCAGAAACTTATCAGAGTTTGGGTGCCCACCCAGAGAAGTGGTGGAAGCAGCATATTTCAGAAGGGCTCCTACTGGGGGTCACAGCTGCCAGGGACACTGCTAGCAATAGACTGTCCCTGGATCTGCCCTTTTAGATTGAGGAATTATGTTTCTGCTCTAGAAAAAAATTAAAAATAAACACAAATTCCACATTTATTAATTCCGTGTATTCCTTAAGGGAATGTTTACAAAGATCAGATCCTCTGGCTTCTTGAATCAAACTCATTGTCAACAAGGAAACATCCCTATTCAAGCCTAAAAAGTAGAATTAGTGCCCAGGGATTCCCAAATAATATTTCTACATCCAGTTTCTTTCATTCTTGAAAGAACTTTTCCTTTCAATTACATTAATATAATTAATGCAGCGTTAGTACTTGTTGAACTACTTCTGTGTTGCTCATGCATAGGCATTAAGCAAGTTCCACAGCAACTTAGGATTTCCGGTTAATAAGGAAGCTTAGAGGTGACAGGTGAGAGATAAGTGACTTAGGCATGGGGGGGTGAAGAACTGCTTGGTAGTGCCTGCATGAAGTTGACCATACTCCACACAGAGAAGTTGCCACATCAGGGGACTGAATGAAATAAGTAGACAGAGGTCAAGGAGATAGATAAGGATAAGAGGCTCCAAAGTGGTGTATAAAAAATGATGGATATATTCCACCCCTTGCACCGTGTATATCTACTCATGCTCTCTGCTACATCTAGGTTCCATACCAGAATATGTGACATGTATTTCTGTAAAAACGAGATGCCTTCACTTTATCCCAGAAAAGGGAAGTACAAATTCAGTCATTCATGGGTTTACTTTTAAAATAGTGACTGGCTAGCTGTAATCTGTACAATAGTTTGAGGCCAGAGAATAAGTGAAATAAGCTATAATCTCTACTGTTGCAGGTGGCTTAAAGGTTGTATTTGATATTCATCTTCTCTTCACTACCCATTGTAGTGTTTTCTAACTCTTCTCTAACTTTCGACTAGGCCAGGTTGCTTGCATGCTGGGTATACTAGATTTTTATTCGCAAGGAGTCTAAACTGTTAGATGCCTTGCCCTTGTCAGGCCATGGTTGCTTCATTTACCGATTCATCATTGCCACTGAACATAGAAACACAAAGACATGGTGATTAATCCCCTGGGCTCCAGATATATTTATCCCTCCTCCATTCTGCAGCAGCAACATTAGCTCATCATCGTAATAAGGGTAAATTATCAGTAGAGAGACATATTTTAACCTGCTAGTCTATTGGCTGTTAACTGAAAGGTCAGAGGTCTGAATTTACCAGCCTCTTGGAGGGAAAAAAGACCTGGTGATCTGCTCCCATAAAGATTGCCTAGGAAACCCTATGGGGCAGTTCTACTCTGTCCTATAGGGTTGCTATTGGTTAGAATAAACTCGGTGGCACACAACAACAACAGTCTACTGGCACGAAGAGCCCAAAAAGACCAAGTGGTAATTTCAACTTCAAGTTCAGTAGAACATTTACTAGGACTCTGGCAGAAGAATTTCTCCCTGTGAACTAAGACCTCTGTGAACTCAACAAAGACTAAGACTGCAAGGGTAGGAAGTTTACATTCCAAAGTTGGGTCACTGTGAGTGATGAGCAGAGAAGCCAATCATATTCCCATCCCTTGGTTTCTGGAACATGAGTTCTAGTTATTGGGGACACACTTGTATGTGTTGGCTGTTAGTTTACAGCATACACTTCATTCTGGAGGTTTGTACTCTCATCTCATTTCTTTCAGGCCCCTTACAAACTATCCAAGCCATATGCCACTACTCAGGAGTTCTATGATCAGATCCAGAACCAACTCAGCATAAAGACACTCACAACCAACATTAGTGGACTTTTCATTCATTTTAGTGAACTTTTCCTACCCCTAAATAAGTACCTTTTAATCTAGCAATAGAAAAAGAAAAGGGAAGCATATTCCTGGCATGACAAAGACTCTCTTGCTCCATCTGTGCACAGGACAGCTTAGACACTTTAGGCAACAGTCTTTTAGGCTGGTTCCTTTGACAGGTATAAACAGAAAAATCAAAGGCAAACCTGGGTGGTAATATCATCAGGCATGACAAGCTTTTAAAGTCTTGACAAGCTTTTTCAAGTCTTAACAGCTGTCTCATTCCTCTTAAAAGTAAGAGAATTGTTTAATGTTAAACAAAACAGGCAGAATTAAACATTTGGTATTTTATCTTTCTTACTCCTAGCTTTTAGCCTCCCTAGATTATTCAATCTGATCTACTATGCTTAAGCAGCAAAGTTATTTGAAGGGACAACTATTTCCTGGAATAACTTCACATGAGAAAAGCAAAACAAACAAGCAAATAAACAAAACAAAGACCAAACATAGCTTGCGCATTTAACAAGCTGTTTACAAAAGAACTTCAATTTAGTTATTTTCCCCTGATATTAAAAGGAAGAAAAATATTACATGATGTTCAGTTGAGAAAAATGATCCCCAAATTTTGAATGTCAAACATATCCTTCAGTAAAAAGTTGAGCTAAATTAAGATATTTGTCAACTGATAGTGGTTGCTTTGAAAATCATGTAATTATCCTTGAAAAAATGATTATTTTTAATTCTAAATCCCCCACTAACTCTTTGGTTGTGACAATTATGCTTGGATACGGCATCAAGTTGATTTGTGTAGTGTGAGATTCATTAGTACCGTTCACTAAATATTTTGCCCGCTTGTACACACATGGTAGTATTGCATTTCTTGGCAGGCCACATGATCAGTTCTGGCCAATGTTGTGAGCAGAAGTGACATGTGCTGCTTCTAGGTCAAGTGTTCAATTCCCAATATGAGACACTCCAGGGCTCTCCTTTCACTTTGCCATTCCATGTTCCAGATAGTGGCTTATCTGTCAGCATGGGTAGAGAAGTGAGAATGACAATGTAGGAGCAGAGCCTCAGCCAAGAATAAGAGGCACAGGAATGAGAACTAAATCTTTGTTTCAAGCCATGGAGATTTTGGAGTAGTTTATTACCACAATATAACCTAACCTGTCCTAAGTAATAAATTTTGGGAGGAAGAGTTCCCTCCAGCCAGCACCAGCTGTCAGTGGGGAATTTCTTCAAGAATGTAGTAAACAGATATACAAATTCATCAGTTGGGTGATTGGGAGCGGTATAAGTGTGGCTAATCAAACTTTCACTCCTTAGTTCTTATACCTATATAATAGACTCTATCTAATTGGGACAGAATACCTTATGATTGTCATTAGTTTAGGGTGGTATCAGTGACATCTGCATCCTGTAGGATATCAACATATCCTCTGAGGTTTTATTACCAAACTCTGAGGGACTGAGGGCTGTGTTAAGGGAATAACCCCTTAAACTTTTCCTGATTATAGTATGGACTCCTGTATTGTTGCTACCATGCTTATAATTAAAATTTTCTTTTTTTTCTTTGATTGTACTTTAAGTGAAAGTTTACAAACCAAGTCAGTCTCTCATACAAAAACTTGCATACACCTTGCTATATACTCCTAGTTGCTCTCCCTCTAGTGAGACAGCACACTCCTTCCCTCCACTCTCTGTTCTCGTGTCCATTCGGCCATCTTCTGACGCCCTCTGTCTTCTCATCTCCCCTCCAGACAGAAGCTTCGCACATAGTCTCATGTGTCTACGTGATCCAAGATGCTCACTCTTCATCAGTATCATTTTCTATTCCATAGTCCAGTCCAATTCCTATCTGAAGACTTGGCTTTGGGAATGGTTCCTGTCTTGGGCTAACACAAGGTCTGGGGACTATGACCTCTTGGGTCTTTCTAGTCTCAGTCTATTAAGTCTGATCTTTTCACAAGAATTTGGGGTCTTCATCCCATTGCTCTCCTGCTCCCTCAGGGGTTCTCTGTTGTGTTCCCTGTCAGGACAGTCACCCGTTGTAGCCAGGCACCATCTAGTTATTCTGGTCTCAGGATGATGTAGTCTCTGGTTTATGTGGCCCTTTCTGTCTCTTTGGCTCATAGTTACCTTGTGTCTTTGGTGTTCTTCATTTTCCTTTGGTCCAGGTGGGTTGAGACCAATTGAGACATCTTAGACTGCCACTTTCTGGTGTTTAAGACCCCATATGCCACTCTCCAAGTGGGATGCAGAGTGTTTTCTTAATAGATTTTATTATACCAATTGACTTAGATGTCCCCTGAAACCATGGTCCGCAAATCCCCCCGTGCTACGCTGAGTTTGGAAGCTTTCAGGAAACTTCTTTGTTTTTGGTTTAGTCCATTTGTGCTGACCTCTCCTGTATTGTGTGTTGTCTTTCCCTTCACCTAAAATAGTTCTTATCTACTATCTAATTAGTGAAAATCCCTCTCCCTCCTTCCCTCCTCCCTCTTGTAACCATCAAAGAATATTTTCTTCTCTGTTTAAACTGTTTCCCCAGTTCTTATAATAGTGGTCTTATGCAATATTTGTCTTTTTGCAACTGACTAATTTCACTCAGCTTAATGCCTTCCAGATTCCTCCACGTTATGACATGTTTCATGGACTCCTCATTGTTCTTTATCGATGCGTAGTATTTCATTGTGTGAACATACCATAATTTATCCATTCAAGGAAGCACCTTGGTTGCTTCCATTTTTTTGCTATTGTAAACAGTGCTGCACTGAACATGGGTGTACATACATCTGTTCGTGTAAAGGCTCTTATTTCTCTAGGATATATTCCAAGGATTGGGATTGCTGGATTGTATGGTAGCTCTAATTCTAGCTTTTCAAGGACGCGCCAAATTGATTCCCAAAGTGGTTGTACCATTTTACATTCCCATCAGCAGTGTATAAGTGTTCCAATCTCTCCACAACCTCTCCAACTTTTATTATTTTGTGTTTTTCGGATTAATGCCAGTCTTGTTGGAGTGAGATGGAATCTCACTGTAGTTTTGATTTGCATTTCTCTAATGGCTAATGATTGTGAGCATTTCTTCATGTATCTGTTAGCTACCTGAATGTCTTCTTTAGTGAAGTGCCTGTGCATATCCTTTGCCCAGTTTTTAATTGGGTTATTTGTCTTTTTGTAGTTGAGTTTTTGCAGTACCATGTAGATTTTAGAGATCAGACGCTGATCAGAAATGTCATAGCTATAAATTTTTTCCCAGTCTGTAGGTAATCTTTTCACTCTTTTGGTGAAGTCCTTGGATGAGCATAGGTGTTTGATTTTTAGGAGCTCACAGTTACCTAGCTTCTCTTCTGCATGATTAGTAAAGTTTTGTATACTGTTTATGCCATGTATTAGGCCTCCTAATGTTGTCCCTGTTTTTTCTTCCATGATCTTTATCGTTTTAGATTTTATATTTAGGTCTTTGATCCATTTTGAGTTCGTTTTGTGCATGGTGTGAGGTATGGGTCTTGTTTCATTTGTTTGTAGATAGATATCCAATTATGTCAGCACCATGTGTTAAAGGCTGTCTTTTCCCCATTTAACTGACTTTGGGCCTTTGTCAAATACCAGCTGCTCATACGTGGGTGCATTTATGTCTGGATTCTCAAATCTGTTCCATTGTTCTATGTATCTGTTGTTGTACCAGGCTGTTTTGACTACTGGTGTGGTATAATAGGTTCTAAAATTAGGTAGAGTGAGTCCTCCCACTTTGTTCTTCTTTTTCAGTAATGTTTTATTTATCCGGGGCCTCTTTCCCTTCCATATGAAGTTGGTGATTTGCTTCTCCAGCTCATTAAAAAATGCCGTTAGAATTTGGATCGGAATTGTGTTGTATCTATATATGGTTTTTTGTAGAACAGACATTTTTACAATGTTAAATCTTCCTAGCCATGAGCAAGGTATATTTTTCTACTTCTGTAGGTCTCTTTTGGTTTCTTGCAGTAGTGTCTTGTAGTTTTCTTTGTATAGGTCTTCTATGTCTCTGGTAAGATTAACTCCTAAGTATTTTGTCTTCTTGGGGACTACTGTAAATGGTATTGATTTGGTGATTTCCTCTTCAGTGTTCTTTTTGTTGGTGTAGAGGACTCCAACTGACTTTTGTATGTTTATCTTGTATCCTGATACTCTGCTGAAGTCTTCTATTAGTTTCAGTAGTTTTGTTGAGGATTCTTTAGGGTTTTCTGTGTGTAAGATCATGTCATCTGCAAATAGAGATACTTTTACTTCCTTACCAATCTGGATGCCCTTTATTTCTTTATCTAGCCTAATTGTTCTGGCTAGGACCTCCAGCACAACGTTGAATAAGGGTGGTGATAAAGGGCATCCTTGCCTGGTTCCCAATCTCAAGGGGAATGCTTTCAGGCTCTCTCCATTTAGGATGATGTTGGCTATTGGCTTTGTATAAACATCCTTTATTATGTTGAGGAATTTTCCTCCTATTCCTATTTTGATGACAGTTTTTATCCTGAATGGGTGTTGAACTTTGTCACATGCCTTGTCTGCACAATTAATAAGATCATGTGGTTCTTTTGTTTTATTTATACAATGGATTACATTGTTTTTCTAATGTGGAACCATCCCTGCCTACCTGGTATGAATCCCACGTGGTCATGGTGAATTATTTTTTGGATATGTTGTTGAATTCTATTGGCTAGAATTTTGTTGAGGATTTTTACATCTAAGGTCATGAGGGATATAGGTTTGTAATTTTCTTTTTTTCGTGGTGTCTTTACCTGGTTTTGGTATCAGGGATATGGTGGCTTCATAGAATGAGTTTGGGAATATTCTGTCCTTTTCTATGCTCTGAAATACCTATAGTAGTAGTGGTGTTAACTCTTCTCTGAAAGTTTGGTAGAACTCTGCAGTGAAGCCATCCTGGCCAGGGCTTTTTTGTTGTTGTTGTTGTTGGGAGTGTTTTGATTACCTTTTTAATCTCTTCTGTTCTTATGGGTTTATTTAGTTGTTCTACCTCTGTTTGTGTTAGTTGAGGTAGGTAGCATGTTTCTAGAAATTCATCCATTTCTTCTATGTTTTGAAATTTGTTAGAGTACAGTTTTTCATAGTAATCTGATATGATTTTTTAAATTTCAGTTGGGTCTGTTGTAATATCACCCATCTCATTTCTTATTCAAGTTATTTGCTTCCTCTCCTGTTTTTCATTTGTCACTTTGGCTAATGTTTATCAATTTTGTTAATTTTTTCAAGGAACAAGGTTTTGGTTTTGTTAATTCTTTCAATTGTTTTTGTTTTCTATTTTTATTTAATGCTACTCTGATTTTTATTATTTGCTTTCTTCTGGTGCCTGAGGGTTTCTTTTGTTGCTCTCTTTCTATTTGTTCAAGTTGTAGGGATAATTCTTTGATTTTGGCTCTTTCTTCTTTTTGTATGTGTGCATTTATTGATATAAATTGACCTCTGAGCACTGCTTTTGCTGTGTCTCAAAAGTCCTAATGGGAAGTTTTTCATTCTCATTGGATTCTATGAATTTCTTTATTCAGTCCTTGATGGAATATAACCCAGTCATTTTTGAGCAGGGTATTGTTCAGTTTCCAAGTGTTTGATTTTTTCCCCTGCTTTTTCTGTTATTGATTTCTACTTTTATGACCTTATGTTCGGAGAAGATGCTTTGTAATATTTTGATGCTTTGGATTCTGCTAAGGCTTTACTTTATGACCTAAAATGTGGTCTCTTCTACAGAATCTCCCATGTGTGTTGGAAAAGAAAGTATACTTGGTTGCTGTTGGGTGGAGTGTTCCGTATATGTCTATGAGGTCAAGTTGGTTGTTTGTGGCATTTAAATCTTCCGTGTCTTTACTGAGCTTCTTTCTGGATGTTCTGTCCTCCACCGAAAGCAGTGTGTTGAAGTCTCCTACTATAATTGTGGAGCTGTCTATCTCACTTTTCAGTGTTGTTAGAGTTTGTTTCATGTATCTTGCAGCCCTGTCATTGGGTGGGTAAATATTTAATATGTTTATATCCTCCTGGTATATTGTCCCTTTAATCATTATATAGTGTCATTCCTTATCCTTTGTGGTGGATTTAACTTTAAAGAGTATTTTGTTAGAAATTAGTATTGCCACTCCTGCTCTTTTTTGATTGTTGTTTGCTTGATATATTTTTTTTTCATCCTTTGAGTTTCAGTTTGTTTGAGTCTCTAAGTCTAAGCTGTGTCTCTTGTAGGCAGCATATAGATGGATCATGTTTTTTTTTCATCCATTCTGCCGCTCTCTGTCTCTTTATTGGTGCATTTAGCCCATTTACATTCAGCATAATTACGGATAGGTATGAGTTTAGTGCTGTCATTTTGATGTCTTTTTTTGTGTGTTGTTGACAGTTTCTTTTTCCCACTTAATTTTTGGTGCTGAGTAGTCTATCTTTATATATTGTCTTTTCCTCTTATTCGTTGTTGTTTTTTTTTCTGCTGAGTCGCTATTTTTTTCTTGTATTTTATTTTGATGAGTAGGATTGTTAGTCTCCTTTGTGGTTATCTTAATATTTGCCCCTATTTTTCTAAGTTTAAACCTAACTTTTATTTCTTTATATCGCCTTGTCTTCCTCTCCATGTGAAAGATCTATGACTACGTTTCTCAGTCCCTCTTTATTGTTTTAATGTTGTCTTCTTTTACATAATGATATCATTGTTTCCCTGTTTTGAGTGTTTTTTTAATCTCAATTTATTTTTGTGATTTCCCTATCTGGATTGATATCTGTTTGTCCTGTCCAGTGTTTTAGTCTTGGGTTGATATCTGATGTTATTGATTTTCTAACCAGAGAACTCCCTTTAGTATTTCTTGTCATTTGGGTTTGGTTTTTATGAATTCCCTAAACTTCTGTTTATCTAGAAACATCCTACTTTCACGTTTATATTTGAGAGACAGTTTTGCTGGATCTAAGATTCTTGGCTGGCAATTTTTTTCCTTCAGTGCTTATTAGAAATCATCCCACTGCCCTCTTGCCTGCATGGTTTCTTCTGAGTAGTCCGAGCTTATTCTTATTGACTCTCCTTTGTAGGTGACTTTTTGTTTATCCCTAGCTGCTCTTAAAATTCTCTATTTATCTTTGGTTTTGGCAAGTGTGATTATAATATGAATTGGTGACTTTCTTATAAGATCTACCTTAGGTGGAGTTCGATGAGAATCCTGGATTGATATCTTCTCATCTTTCATGATATCGGGGAAGTTTTCTGCCAAAAAATCTTCAAGAATTCCGTCTGTATTTTCTGTTATCCCTCCCTGTTCTGGTACTCCAGTCACTCATAGGTTATTTCTCTTGGTAGAGTCCCATATGATTCTTAGAGTTTCTTCATTTTTTTCAAATTCTTTTATCTAATTTTTCTTCAAATACATCAGTGCCAAGTGCTTTATATTCGAACTCACCAATTCTGCCTTCCACTTGCTCAATTCTGCTCCTCTGACTTTCTATTGAGTTGTTTAATTCTGTAATTTTATTGTTAATCTTCTGAATTTCTGATTGCTGTCTCTCTATATATTCTTGTGGCTTATTAAATTTTTCATTATGTTCTTGAATAACCTTTTTAATTTCTTCAATTACTTTATCTCTGTGTTCCTTGGCTTGTTCTGTGTTGCCTGATCTCCTTCCTTATGTCTTGAAGAGTTCTGTATCTTAATCTTTTGTATTCTGCATCCAGTAATTCCAGGAATGCACCTTCATCCAGAAAATCTCTTGATTCTTTGTTTTGAGAGCTTGTTGAAACAATCGTTGTGTGCTTGTTTATGTTATTTGATATTGACTGTTGTCTCTGAGTCATGTATAAGTTATTGTGTTAGTTTATTTTATTTTTGCTTACTATATCCTAGCTTCTTGCTTTGTTTTGTTTTAGATATGTCCAAATAGGTTGCTTGAGTGAGCTAGCTTAATTGTTTTTGCCTTTGAAGCTCTAACATTCTGTCACCAGATGGCTACAGCTGTTACCAGGTATATGAGCCTAGGAGTCCATTCACTTTTCTTGTATGGATTCAGCTCAGGTGTCCAGGTAGTTGGTCATCAAGTGTGTGGTACAGGCTCTGTCCTACAGTCTTAGAGGGGCATGGGTGATTGGTGTAGGTACCAGTATCTGGTTACATCAGAGGGTCACACTCTGAACAAGGCAGGGAGCTGACAACCATCCCCTGAGTGTCTGTGAGGAATGTGTGTTCCTGTTCCCTAGAGTGCACAAGTGGGTGGGTTCTGCAGATGGACCTTGGGCACCCAGTGTTTCTGTTTGTAAGGACTGGGAGGTACCAGTTATCCTTAGACCCCTGTCGCAGGTGGCTGGGTGACCTGAGTGGAGCTACCAGTCCTTAGGCCCCTGATGTGGGTAGGTGAGGACCCTGTTTAATAGGCAAAGCAGTGTCAAACATCCAACACCCACCTCTCCACCACATAGCTGAAACAGTTGCAGTCTGACAAGGGCCTATTCTCTTGAAATAGGCCCACACAGGTCCATGCAGAGGGGAAAGCTATTCAAAGTTCACGGACCATTTATGTCTGGAGAGGAGCTGCTTCTGTCCTGAGCTCCCCAGGTTAGTGGAGCTGGCAGATTATCTTTTCCCTCGTTGTGAATTTATTCCTTTTCCAATGCTGGGAGAATGGTTCAGAGTAGGTAACAGGATCTATCTCAGGCCCAGGGAAACTGACAGCCACTGAAGCTGACTTTGGGGCTGGCAGCACGGTAAAATATATGCAAGTACTTAGTTTTTGCCTGAGAGTGCCATTCTTCTCTGGTTCTGGAGGTGTGAGTAGGCTGTGCGGCTGGCGCTTTCTCCCTGAGGAAACTGTGGCCGAATGCTACCACCGGCCTGCCACCGCCACTCCTGGGAATGGTGCCTGAGGGGTCCTGGTGATTCAGGTCTGGAAACTCTTCTCCACTTCTAAACCATCTCTCCCTCTCCCTGCCATTCAGTTGGTTTTCTAACTTTGTCTTGGATGCTCAGGGCTTCTAGCTTTTCATAAGTATAATCATTTCACTTGTTTTTTGGGGTCTTTTTTGTAAAAGGGTTCACCAGAAGCATCTGACTACTTCACCATCTTGGCCCTGCCTCCTAATTACAGGTTTATTTGTTCAGAAATCATAAATAAAATATAAAAGTGAACATGATCGTAAAATACAATTAATATAGTTGTGTGCTATTGAGTCGATTCCAACTCCATAGGGTTTCCTAGCCTGTGATCTTCATGGGAGCAGATTGCCTGGTCTTTACTCTCACAAAGCAACTGGTGGGTTTGAAGAGCTGACCTTTTCGTTAGCAGTGAAATGCTTTACCACTGTGCCACCAAAGCTCCTTCAATTAATATTAGGGCCAAATAGATAAATAAAAACTATGAGATACTATGTAAAACAATATTATAACAAAAAATATTCACCTTCTCAATATTGAATCTTATTTTTCTTTCAGATAGGTGTAAATCATAAAATGTGATAAAACTAAATGTGAGACTCAGATAAATTTAGAAAATAAAATTAAATGCTCACTGAAAAATTTGTATTTCTTAGTTAACTTCCCAGCAATGGAAACCTTAGGAAAGGATACATGTAGGAAGGTAGAAGTAATAAATCCTCATGGCAGAAGGCCAAAGATCTCAAGTAGTTGATGTGTCTCTATCTGAACCCCAAACTCAAGAGACTTATTAAACTGATCCAACTCTAAGGAGAATTATTCTGCTGCTTGGAAAATTCTGTTGCATTTTCTGTAAGAAACATACGTTTTTAAAATGAATCAAATGGATTCTTGTATGCTTTCTTCAGTAGGTGATATCATGGCTGGTTCTTGATGGCACAAAGGGAAATTCTTCCTTCAGGAGATGTCCATATGGGCACAGGATCCTAATGAAAACTGTTGTTGTTACATGCCCTTGAGTTGATTTTTGACTCATAGTGACTCCATGTGACAGAGTAGAACTGCCCTATAGAGTTTTCTAGGCTGTATCTTTATGGAAGTAGATCACCATGTGGATCTTTCTGCTGTGGGGGTGGCTTGGTGGGTTCAAACCATCAACCTTTCAGTTACCAGCTGAGTTTATAACTGTTGGGCCTCTAGGGCTCCTTAATGAAAACTACCTCAAGCAAAAAGGTTGCAAGATTGAAACAGGACTTTGCATTAATACTTACTTGCATGCATATGTGTGTGCACACACAAACACATCTACACAGATAACCCTGAAACTTGCTTTTATGCCTAGGTGGCACATCCAAACAAAGCTTTGGCCTAGTGATCGTACACCTAACTCCTGAGTCACACCAACATAATAACTTCTGAGATTTCGATGCCTGCAAGCAATCACAGATTTATACTACTGCCTAAAATTCATCCACTAGTTGACTAACGCATCTCTTCCTTTCATATTTATACTTTCTTGAACTGTCCAATGCATGTCCTGGGCCAGTCTGAGTGGGAGATTTCCATTTCTGAAATGACTAAACTGATCCAAACAGGTGAGAATCACTAGAGTTAGTGAATATAGATCCCCATGTCACCTCACCAGCTACAGCACCAGCATCTAAATTTTCTTGGCTATACGTGGGGGCCTAATGCCACAGCCCTGATTCCCTTGGCAGTGATTAACAACGATCTATAATAAACCAAAACCACTTCTATCGAGTTGATTTCCTATTCATAGCGACCCTATAGGACAAAGCAGAACTGCCCCATAGGGTTTCCAAGGCTGTAAATCTTTCTGGAAGCAGACTGCCACATCTTTATCCTGCGGCATGGTTGGTGGATTTGAACCATTGACCTTTTGGTTGGCAGTTGACCACTTTAACCACTGGGCAACCAGGGTTCCTTATGATCTATAATGAATCAAAAAACCAAACTCGTTGCTGATGAGTTGATTCTGACTCAGAGTGACTGTATAGGACAGAGTAGAACTGCCCCATAGGGTTTCCAAGGAGCAGCTGGTGGATTGGAACTGCCTACCTTTTGGCTAACAGCTGAGTTCTTAACCACTGTGCCACCAGGGCTCCATGGCCTGTAAGAGTAAGCTTCAAATATTCCTATGCATATGATTCACCTGGGAGGTCTTGTTAACATGCAAAATATGATTGAGCAGGCCTAGGGCAGACCATTATTAACTTTTTAACAAGCTCCCAGGTGATATCTCCACTACTGGTCTGAGGATCATACTTTGAATAGCAAAGGTAGCAGACCCTGAGAATTTCCTTGGAACAGCTGAAATTTTACCTGCGACAACTACCTACAGTATTCTGTTTGTAACACATATTCTTTTGATTGCTGATCATGAAAAATATTTGTTGAGCACTTACTTTGTGCTAGGCAATATAATACTCTTCACACATAGTACTATCTTATTTATTTCTTACAATAAGTCAGTAAATGAGGTATTAAAAATGACTTTCAACTTATAAATGAGGACCCTGAGACTCAGAGAAAATACTCAGGCGGATTCAAAGGTAATACATTCTCTTGTTTAAATGACAGGTTATTAGGATGCCTTTACCTTCCAAAGACTCAGAGAAGATGTGTCAACTGACAGTGTCTGGCAAGTGGGAATAGTTAAAAAATGGAAGTCCCCCCATGGACAAGAAATGAAAATAAGCAAATTTTTATTTTATTTATTTTTTTTTTTTTTACACTTATCTATGAATGACAATTTAAAGTAGATTCAGTGAGTATTGGTTTTATAGGATACTTTTATTACTGTCTGAAATCCTAGTGCTAGGGAATTCATCCAATGCTTAGGTTTATTATTTGGGAATAAAATATAATGAGAGAAGATTAACAAAATGATGGAAATTAGAGATGATCTTAAAATTTGTTTTAAAAAAGACCCACTGTACACCTGGAAAATTTATCTGAAATTGTCAACTCAGAGACACATTTTGATAAGTCCATTAAAAATTAAAGACGAAGAAAAAAAATTCTTTGGTCTCCAGACACAACAGCCCCCCTCCAACAAACAAACAAAAATGGCAACAACAAAAAAGAAAGTTTGGCATTATACTTCTTGACTGCAACATATAGAACAAATAAAAGTAGAGCAATGTTTTTAAAAGAAACTCAAGGAAAGAAAGTATGATCTGAAATTTTATATCCAACTAGCTTGTTTTTCAACATCAAGGATATAGAAAATTAATGTTGAACAGTAAAGACCTGGAATATTTTACCTGTCCACCTTTCCTGAGTAATCATGGTAAGGAACAAGTTTCATTCAAACAAAAGGTGACTGGGGAAACTTTGGCAAAAGGACTGGTGGTGAATAATAAATATATTTGTTATCTAAGATTTAAAAATCTGAAACAAGGGTAGAAGAATATTAAGCAAATATTATATGTTCTCACCAGGTGGAAAAAATGCAAATAAAAACGAAAGGAGAGAGAGGAAAAAGAAAAAGTAAAAATTAGTTCATTGATTGCCATATATGTAATAGGCAGAAATCAAAAGATATTTAAAACTGACAAGCAAAATAGAAGAAGGCTAAAATGATCAAAAGAAGAAATAAAGCTTATCATAAAAGGTGTTAATATAAGGATATCAAATAGAATAAAAACATAAGCCACCTGTTTGTGGTTCTCTAGGGAAGCAAAACCAGTGAAGTGTGTGCATATACATATATGTGTGTATATATGTATACACACACCCACGTAGATCTCAAGGAAATGGCTAACATGGTTGTAGAGACTGGCAAGTCCCAAGTCTGTGGGTTGGGCATTGGGCTGGAGGCTTCTCCTGACTCACGTAGCTGTGGAGGTTGATGAAGCCAAGATTGGCAGTCAGATGGCAGGTCACTGGCTCACAGGCCGCAGAGGCCAACAAATTCCATGATCAGCCAGTAAGCTGTTAGCTCAAGTCCCAAGAACCAGAAGTCAGATGATGATTGGCTGTATGCAGGATCCAGAGCAAGAACCTGGAGCATCCATTTATATACTGGGGGCTGGCTACACCCCCAAGGAAACTCCCTTTCAACTGACTGGCTGCTCATAACAGATCTCATCACAGAGTTGACGCCATTATATCCCTGAAATTTTATATCCAACTAGCTTGTCTTTCAATATCAAATTACATCATAACTGCCAAAGCACTGAGACTCATGGCCCAGCCAAGTTGACACACAACCATCACAGTCCATCCTTGTCACCTTAGCACCTATACACATCTCCTTAAACCATACATATAGTCTTTAAATAAAGATAAAGTCATACTTGCACATCACATAATGCAACTAACACATGTACAACCCAAAATCTGCTAGCCCTGCTTACATCTTATATTTTATAAGAAAACAAAAACATTTGATGCACACATACAAGGAAGAAATACTCATAACAATCACAGCCCTCATTTCTACAACGGGTTACGTGGTCATGGCTGCTATTTAGAACTACCTTCTTCTACCACTCATTCCATATTCCCCTTACCCTCAGCAATGCCTCAGCTGGTCACGGTTCTTTGCCTGGTAGGGGACCCAAACCTTCATTCCTGAGGGGTCTGGGACATTAGTAGTCATATCAGTATTGGGTTGCTGTAGTTTTCCATTGACTTTAATCACAGGGCATAGTAGTGCTAAGAGACACCCTAAGGGATAGCCTGTATTCCAGACATACTCTTCTTTATCTCCATTATGAATATCAATCCAGCTTCCCCTTGGTAATCAGGATCAATCACACCAGCCAATATGGTTAACTCTCTTCTTTTCCTGTTGATCCAGAGGCATGAGGAGCCCAAAGTGGCCAGGTGGCATTCTGAACTTCCAGTTCAATGGAATCAGTGATATGTCTCTAGGTGGGAGCATTCCTCCCTTTGGAACTAAGACCTCTAGACCTGCAGTGCATAGGGTCGTGGGGAGAGAAAACAAAAATCTTGTGAGTCACTATTAGGGTCACTAGGGTTAATAGTGAATGTTATCACTCCCATCTCCACTCCTTGAACCTTGGACCCATGAGTGCTGGTTATGGGAGAAACAATGCCATATATTGGACATGTTTAGAGCATATACAGCCTCCTGGAGAAGGCCGGAGAATATTGCCTCAATCCTTCAAGGTACTACCACATAGTTGGTGCCATAAAATTGTGTCATTAGATGGCCGTTCTATTATCCTATCAAATCAGCCACTTCAGGATGGTGGAAACATGGCAAGACCAGTGAATTCTATGAGCATGGGCCCATTGCCATACTTTATCTGCTGTGGAGTGAATCCCTTATCAGAGGTAATGCTGTGTGGGATACCATGATGATGGATAGGGCATTCTGTGAGTTCATGGATAATAATTTTGGCAGAAGCATTGTGTGTAGGGAAGCCAAATCCATATCCAGAGTAAGTATTTATCCCAGTAAGAACAAAACACCACCCTTTCCATGATGGAAGCACTCCAATATAATCAACCTGCCACCGGGTTGCTGAGTGATCTTCTCGAGGGATGGTGCCGTATCAGGGGCTCAGTGTTGGTCTCTGTTGCTGGCAGACTGGGCACTCAGCAGTGGCTGTATCCAAGTCAGCCCTGGTAAGTGGAAGTCCATGTTGCTGAACTCATGCATAACTTCCATCCCTGCCACCATGGCCACTTTGCTCATGAGCCCATTGGGGAATGACAAGAGTGGCTGGGAAAAGAGGATGACTGGTTTTCAAAGAGCATGTCATCCTAGCCACCTGATTATTAAAATCCTCCTCTGCCAAGGGCATGAGATACAAATATTTTCACTTCTGCGGCCCATTTGGAAAGGTCCATCCACATGCCTCTTCCCCATACCTCCTTGTCATCAAGTTTCCAATTATGTTCCTTCCTAGTCCTTGAACATCCTGCCAAACCACTGGCCACAGCTCATGAATCAGTATACAATTACACATGGCCATTTCTCCTTCCAAGCCCAGTGAACAACCAAGTGCATTGCTCAAAGTTCTGCCCATTGGGGGGATTTCCCTTCAACACTGTCCTTCAGGGAGGTCCCTGAAAGGGGTTGCAGTGCTGCCCTGTCTACTTTCCACTGCTGCCTGTATTATTATGCAGACTGATCTGTAAACCAGGCATGCATTTTCTTTTCCTCAGTCAGCTGATCATAAGGAACTCCCCATGTAGCCATAGGTGTAGGCTGGGACAGGGCAGGTAGCGTGACAGGAATGGAGACCATGGACATTTGGGCTACTTCTTCATGCAACTTACTTGTGCCTTCAGGTCCTGCCTGGTGGGCCTGATCCTGTATATACCTGTCACGGATTGAACAGTGTCCCCATGATGCCCAGTATTGTGTGGTTGTCCACCATTTTGTGATCTGATGTGATTATCCTATGTGCTGTAAATTCTAACCTGTTTGATGTTAATGAGGCAGGATCAGGGGCAGTTATGTTAATGAGACAGGATTCAACCTACTGGATTAGGATGTATCCTGAGTTAATCTCTTTTGAGATATAAAAGGGAGAATTGAGCAGAGAGGAGAGGGACCTCATATCACCAAGAAAGAAGAGCCAGGAGTGCAGAGTGTCCTTTGGACCCAGGATTCCTGAGCTAAGAACGTCCTAGATCGGGGAAAGATTGATGACAAGGACGTCACCCCATAGCCAACACAGAGAGAAAGCCTGCCCCTGGAGTTGGTGCCATGAATTCAGACTTCTAGCCTCCTAGTCTTTGAGAGAATAAATTTCTGTTTGTTAAAGCCATCAACTTGTGGTATTTCTATTACAGCAGCACTAACTAGGTAACTCAGACAATACCACTTCCATTTAATGATGGAGTGCTGTTGTGAATGTCCTACTTTAAGGCTCTGTAGGTCAGGCATTACTCAGTTCACGATGGGCATATTAAGCCACACGGTGACTTTGTGGCCCATGGTTAAACATTCAGTCTCTACTAAGATCTAGTAACAAACCAAAAGCTGTTTCTCAAAAGGAGAGTAGTTACCTGCAGAGGATGGCAGGGCTTTGCTCCAAAATCCAAAGGATCTAGGCTGTCATTCACCAATAGGGGCCTGCCAAAGACTCCAAACAGCCTCTCCATTGGCCACTGACACTGGATCAGCTGGATCAAATGGCCCAGGTGGCAGAGCAGCTTATAAGGCAGCCTGAACCTGTTACAGAGCCTTCTCTTGTTCTGGGCCCCACTCAAAACCAGCAGCTTTTCAAGTCACTTGATAAATAGGGCAGAGTAGCACACCCAAGTGAAGGATACGCTGCCTCCAAAATCCAAAGAAGCCCACCAGGCATTGTACTTCCTTTTTAGTTGTAGGAGGGGCCAGATGCAAGAATTGATCCTTCACGTTACAAGGAATATCTGTGTATGCACCACACCACTGAACCCCTAGAAATTTCACTGAGGTAGAAGGTGCCTGAATTTTTGCTGGGTTCATTTCCCACCATTTAGTATGCAAATATCTTACCAATAAATCTAGAGTCATTGATACTTCTTTCTTACTATGTCCAGTCAGCATAATATCATCAATGTAATGGACCATGTGATGTCTTGTGGAAGGGAAAGGTGGTCAAGGTCCCTGCTAATTAAATTATGACATAGAGTTGGAGAGTTAATATACTTTGAGGTAGGACAATGAAGGTGTATTGCTGGCCTTGCCAGCTGAGGTAAACTGCTTTTGGTGGTTCTTTGAAACAGGTATAGAGAAAAAGGCATTACCCAGGTACCAAGAGATGTATTAATTTCCTAAAGTAATGAAACCACATCCGGAACAGCAGCTGCAATTATAGTCACCACCTGGTTAAGTTTTATATAATCCACTGTCATTTTCCAAGATCTATCCATTTTTTCCACAAGTCAAATAGGTGAGTTCAATGGGGATGGGGTGGGAGTCACCACCCATGAATCCTTCAAGTCTTTGATGGTGGCAGTAATTTCTGCAATTCCTCCAGGGATGTGGTAGTGCTTTTGGCTTACTATTTTCCTAGGTATGGGCAGTTCTAATGGTGTCCACTTGGTTTTCTGTACCATAATAGCCCTTACTCCACATGGCAGGGATCCATTGTGGGGGTTCTGCCAGTTGCTGAGTATATCTATTCCAATAATGCATTCTGAACTGGGGAAATCACTACAGGATGGGTATGGTGGCCCACTGTGAGATGGACATACACTAAGACTGTTAATAACTTGACCTCCATATGCCCCCACTCTGGGTGGTGGGCCACAGTGATGTTTTGTGTGCCCTGGAATTAGTGTCAGTTCAGAGCCAGTGTCCAATAATCCCCCAAAAGTCTAATTATTTCCTTTTCCCCAATGAACAGTCACTCCCATAAAAGGCTATAGATTCCTTTGGGGAAGGCTGGGAGAAAGATTAACAGTATACATTTTTGGAAGTGTAGTGGGGTCCTTCCTCATGGTCACCTGGCTTCCTCTTCATTCAAAAAGTTGTAAGTCTGTAAACTTGATCAAGTCTGGGAACTGACTGAAGGTCTGTGACTCTCTGTTCTGGTGATTCAACTTAGACTGCCGTTTCCTTCACCTAGAATTCTTCTTCTTACAGGAAATATCTCCAATAGACTGTCTATGCCTCTTCCAATGCCTGCTTCCCTACACTCTCCTCTTAGGAAAGAGGAGTAGGTTCATTTGAGACACCCTAGCTTCTCTAAAAAGCCCTAAGGGGATAATCTGGTGTTTGAAGAGGAGTTTTAGCTCCAGAAACCAAAACCAGGAGAGAGGAGTGAGAATGAGAGAGAAAGAGAGACAGTGAAGTGAGGGAATGTATATTTTTGAGCTAAAAATTTGTTATTGGTGAAGAGGTAGGCACTTTATTATGATCATTTTTTTAGTTTAATTTTCGTAAATATTATACATATACATAGTTTAACACTCTGAAAGTCCTAGAAGGCTTAAAATAAAAAATAAAAGTTCCCTTTCCTACCTTACCTCTGATTCCCTCTCCTCAGAAGCAATCACTTTAACACTTAAAACCCACTGCTGGAGAGTAGATTCCATCTCATAGCGACCCTATAGGACAGAGTAGAACTGCCCCATAGAGTTTCCAAGGAGCACCTGGTGGATTCGAACTGCCGACCTCTTGGTTAGGAGCCATAGCACTGAACCACTACGCCACCAGGGTTTCCACCTATAGCTGTGTCTTTAGTATCTACCTCCATAAAAACAGCATGCTTATATTGTTATTTCTTTTTAATTTTTTCATTGTGGTTTCAGCGAAAGTTTACAGCTCAAATTAGTTTCTCAAACAAAAATTGATACACACATTGTTATATGACCCTGGTTGTTCTCCCTGTAATGTGACAACACACTTCTCCTTTCCACCCTGCATTTCCGGTGTGCATTCAACCGGCTCCTGTACCCCTCTGCCTTCTCATCTCGCCTGCGGACAGAAGCTGCCCGTTTAGTCTCATGCATCTACTTGAGCTAAGAAGCACACTCTTCACAGGTATCATTTTATGTCTTATAATCCAGTCTAATCTTTGCCTCAAGAGCTGGCTTTGGAAATGGTTTTAGTTTTGGGCTAACAGAGAGTCCAGGGGCCATGTCCTCCTGGGTCCCTCCAGTCTCAGTCAGACCATTAAGTCTCCTCTTTTTACTATAATTTGAATTCTGCACTCCTTTTTTCTCCTGCTCCATCAGGGGCTCTCTTATGTGTTCCCTGTCAGGGTGCTCATACTGTTATTCCTTGATCAAAAATTTTTAAGTCGTTTTTATATGCTATCTACTGATTTTTTTTTTAATATGGAAGCTGATCATTTAGATTTCCTACATGTACCCCCAATACACATTCAGACATATAAATTTTTCTTTTCCTGATCTTATTATTATGATTTTTAAGATGCATGTTTCTGTTTACATTATTATTAATATAATTAATAACTGAAGTACACAGGGAATACAGTTCTTGTATAAGTTTTTTTTCCTCCTTAGAGTTAATAATTGCCTTTTTTTTTTCTTGCTTGGTTTTTATATACCTTAACTTTCCACCAGAAATGAGGATTATGTTTCAAACAAGCGTCTGTATTTTCTTTGTATTAGAATTTCCTTCTGGCGCCCCCTATCCGCCTTGATTCAATCTAGACTCATGGTGCTCCAGGACTCTCCACAGCTGACACTGCTCACCATTAATCAAGGGATTTCCTCACCCCCTTGCAGCCTACACCCTCTCCTGCGTTGTATCTCTTTGTATCAGCTTCTTAGTTGGAGCCTATGTTTCTCTATTTTTGGCTTGTTCCCTCATTTTGGTGGTGCTTATCTTCAGATACCTTCCTGCGAAAGATTTACTAGGAGGTAAATCTTTTTTTAAATCTTTAGAAGTATTTGAAAGTGTTAAATAGCTTTTTTTTTTTTTTAATCCCAAAACATTTTTTATTTATTTGAGTGTAGAATTCTGAGTTGGAGAAATTCGACAGGGAAGTCTGTCCCTAAACAAATTCCATACCTACATGCAAAATCTCTAAATACTTTTTATTGCCTCATTTTTAAATCTGACTGGATTAGACAATCTGGGTATAGGGAATGTGTAGTACTGTCAGACACAAATAGGAGAAGTTCACTGGGGTCAGCATGTAGTCTTTCATTTTGTTCAGTATGTAGCCTTTCATTTAAATCACTCTGCCCACTGCTATGCCTACAGTCTCCAGAATTTTCCTGGTTTAACTCCACCAGGGAGTAAACCTTCAGTTTTATTATGGATTGGTAAAGTAGCGCCTGGATGGACAGGTTGAGAAAGGAAATCCAGGAGTCCTGTATACTCCTCCTATGCCTTTTCTTCTATGCTTATCCCAATTTAGAGAAGCCCATGATACCTCTAATTCTTGACACTATCTGGGTTCTGCAGTGAAAATCACCTTGATTCCTGTCTTCATCTAGAAGTTATTAGTTTTATTCCATCTGCTTATTCAACGGCAATGGGTTTGTTTTTTCCTTAGTCAGTATTCATCCAACTGCTTTAAATGTGTCGTTACTATTTCTACTGTGCTACTGTTCTCTCTTTTTCTTTCTATGTTCATGCTGTTTTTATTCTCTTACTGACGTCTTAGTGGGGTATTGTGAAGAAATGTTGGTAAATGCCGGTATGTCATCTGATATATTTAACCAGAAAGCCCAAAGGAAATATTTACATATAATCTGTATTTCTCTTTGTGTCTATTAGTAGAAAGATAAAGGCCACATTAGTCTGTCTCAGGAATGGCTGGCTTCAACTACACTGGTGTTAACCATAGGGTCTTCTATCTGCTGGGCATTCCAGGCCGAGAAGACTTACACATGTGGATTTCCATCCCCTTCTTCATCTCCTATGTCTTCGTTCTCCTTGGGAATGGTCTGCTCATTTTCATTATCCTCACCAAGAGCAGCCTCCATGAACCTATGTACCTTTTCCTCTGTATGCTGGCTGGAGCTGACATTGTCTTTGCTACCTCCACAGAGCCCAAGGCATTGGCCATTTTCTGGTGCAATTATAGAGAAATTTCTCTTAACGGCTGCATTGCCGAGCTCTACTTCCAGCATTCCTCCTTCAGCTCTGAGTCAGGCATCTTGCTGATTATGGCATTTGGCCGCTACATTGCAATATGTTACCCACTGAGATATACTTCGATTCTTACCCACTCCCTGATTGGGAAAATTGGGGTGGCTGTTTTTTTGAGAGCACATTGTACAATTTTTCCCATGATATTTCTTCTGAAGAGGCTGACTTTTTGCATAACATCCTTCCACATACATTCTGTGAACACATTGGCTTGGCCAAGTATGCCTGTGATGACATCCACATAAATATCTGGTATGGGTTTTTTTCTTAATGTCCACAATGATCTTAGATGTTGTCCTCATTTTTGTTTCCTATGTTCTGATTCTCCATGGTGTCTTTCACATTCCTTCCCAAGATGCTCGCAACAAAGCTCTCAAAACATGCGGCTCCCATGTCTGTGTCGTTATTTTCTTTTATGTGCCTGGAATCTTCTCAGGTCTCACACAGCGCTTTGGACACCACATACCACATGTCCACATCTTGCTGGTCAATGTCACCATGCTTGCTCCACCTATGCTGAATCCCATCATTTACGGGGTCAAGACTAAGCAGATATGAGACCAAGTGGTCTATGTTTTTTTTCCAAAGCAGAAATGACTGGGGATGGCAGAGACGATTTCTCAGAAATTTTGGCCCTCCATGAGTTATATTTTGGTAACTGAACAGAAAAATAAAAACTGAGTCACTAGGAAAAATAGCTGTTTGACTTCTGGACCTTTGGAGCAACTTACCTGAGGTTGTGGGACTTGCCTCTCTAATAATCTGAAAGTAGGAGTCATGTCTAACTCTATAAACAACCGAGTTTTGAGTATAGTCAATGTAATCCTGAGTTTTGTTCAGGTAATTATTAAGTTTTCTGCTTTGAGTTATGTGAAGCCTTGGGATGTCTAACCATATCTCTGGACACCCACTTAAAACTTTCATATGCTTTCTGAAGGTATGATGGGTGTTAAGAGAACATGGGGAGTGGTGCTCCTCTTTACTTTTGGTTTGTTATTTCTCAAAATCATCTCCCTCAACATGGTACAGATACTGTTAGTGATCTGTTTTCAGACCTCCTTTCCAGAAACCATTTGAAAGATGTGGTGAATCCCATGTAAGGCTGTTTACTACAGATTAGTAAGTAAGCACAAGTAAGCCTGTGCTTACCTTGCTTATTGGATAATCTAACCTTGTTTATCACTATTGATGTTAACCGTGATCACCTGATTGAGGTGATACTCATTCTTTCAGTTTTTAATATTTAAGTTTTTTAATCATTAATGATATAAATATTGTGCTAGGGACACTTTTGTGCATAAGATTTGCCTCTTTGGGGGAGAAAGGAATTACGTTTTGCATGATCTTTACCTTAAGCAGAATTACTTTAAGAAGGTCAGGGGTATGAAAATTTTAGGCTTCCCCTGCCCACTGGAAAATTGCATCTAGAAAAGTTACTACGAATTTTTACTCCTGTCAGAAATGCATAAAAGTGCCAAACTTACAGTTCTCTTATTAGCGTTTAGTAATAGCTCCATCAAAAAAAAATTTCCATGTGATAAGGTAAAAATCACTTTCTCATTTTCCTTCAGTTTGAATTTATTTCATAAACAGATATATTGACCAGATTTCACTGTGCTTATTGGATATTGGAGCCCCGATGGCCCAGTGGTTAAGTGCTATAGCTGCTAACCAAAAAGTCGGCAGTTTGAATCCACCAGCCACTCACTGGAAAACTTACAGGGCAGTTCTATTCTCTCCTACAAGGTTGCTAAGTAAGAATCGACTTGATGGCAACTGCAACGGGTTTATTGGATATTGTATTTCTTTGTGGATTAACAGTAACAACCATTTGTTGGACATGGGCAAAGCTTTTTATGTACCTAATCTCATTTAATCTTCATATCAGATCCATTGTTTTTATTCTCATTTTACAGACATGGAATTTGAGGTTCAGAGATAATACATAACTTCCCCAAGGGAGTAATATTTATTGCCATTATTTTCTCAGGATTTAAAATTTCTAGAATTTTCTTTGGTTTGTTGTTCAGCTTTTGTTTTATTTAAGAGAATATAACAAATATTTTCAAAGCTATCAGTCTTTTCCTTTGTGAGTTTTGCTGTTTTAAACTTTGAGGATTTTCTTCGATGTATGATTTAATTATTATTTACTTTAGTTTTCTTCTAGTTCTTCTTATGGTATTTATTTTTAATATTTAATATTTCAAAATGTATGTTGATGAATAAACAAGCTAAGCGAAATAAAGAAGATAAATTTCAATGACCAATGGTCCTTGTGGTATATCCCCAAGGTGGAATATTTAGTTACCCATTTTTTTTTCAGGAAATTTTTATAGAGTACTTATTAACTATGTGTGTTAAGAAGCCCTGGTGGTACAGTGGTTAAGTGCTCAGCTGCTAACGGCAAGGTTGGTGGTTGAAACCCATGAGTCACTCTGAGGGAGAAAGATGTGGCAGCCTGCTTCTGCCAAGATTTACAGCCTTGGAAACCCTGTGGAGCAGTTCTACTCTGTCCTATAGGGTCATTATGAGTTGGAATCGACTTGATGGCAAAGGATTTTTTTTAACTATGTGTGTTAGACTGGAGCAGGACATTTATTACCATGGACAATTTCTACAAATTAAATAAATAAAAGCATGCTACATTACAGTATGATCTTAATGATATGTTGTTGATCTTGTTAGTTGCTGTCGAGTTGGTTCTGACTCATGGCAACCTTATGTCTAACAGAATGTGATGTTTCCTGGTTCTGTAACACCTTCAGGATATTTGGTATGTTTGGAGAAGAAATACATTCAGAATGTTCCTTAGAAGCAAGGATGATGTGACTTTGACTCACTTACGTTGGACACACCATCAGCAAAGACTAATTGCTAGAAAAGGACATCATGTTTGGGAAAGTCGAGGGCCAATGAAAATGAAGGAAATTCAGTTAATTGGCCTAATAATGTGTTTAATGTTTCTGTTCTACCTCCTAGTTCATTGTGTAGTGCCTGGGGTCTTTAAAGCTTGCACGATGCCACCCAAGGCATGACAACTGGTCTCTATTTGCCTAGAGCAACAGAGGAAGAAGGAAAGTTAGGAATAGGAGGAGGATATGGAATATGTGGCTAATTGCCTCCATGAACAACTGCCTCCTTTGCCATGAGGCCAGAAGAACTAGATGGTGCCCAGATACTACTACTGAACATTTTCATCAAAGATTCTGAAGAAGAATCCTGATCAAAAGTGGGAAAATGTAGAACAGAATTGCAATGGAATGCAGGCTTTCTGGGGCCGTGAGGGCTGGATGAACCCCCAAAACTATTGCCCTGAGATAATCTTTAAAACATAAACCAGAAATATCCCCTGAAGTCTTCTTAAAAATAAATAGTTTAGCTTAACTAGTAAAAAATGCCTGCGTTGAGCATTATGCTTTTTTAAGATCTATATCTATGTGGAATTGAAGTGACAACAGCAACTCAAAAGATTAAGTAGGAATCTTAGGGGGCAGTGAGTTTAGCTTAATGGGGGAGAAACAACTCAGAAAAAGAGAGTCAGAATGGTTACATGACTCAAAGAACGCAATCAACGTCACTGAATTGTACATGTAGAAACCGTTGAATTGGTGTATGTTTTGCTGTGTATATTCTAAACCATAACAACCAAATAAAATTAAAAAAAAAGAAAATGAGGAAATTCTCACAAAGAAGGATTGGCACAAGAGCTGCAAAAATGGACTCAAACATACCAAACTCAACTATAGAAAAACCTCTATATAAATAATAAAAAAAAAATAGGGCAGAAAAAAGCTTGTTAAGTTATTAACGAAAATGCTACCACTGAAAATCCCTAGACGGTGGAATCAACATTAGTTTTATATACAAAACAACATAAATACTTTTAACTGGACTTGATTTTGTTTAACATTTTATCATGGTATCTTCAACATAGCACTTAATACACGTTGGTTGAATGGGTGGTGAATGAATAAATGAATGGGTGAGAGAATCTATAGGATCCCAGCTTCGAAAGTGCTTCTATATCTTCTAGGAGTCATGGTTGAAGTTCAGATGGAGCAAGATCTGGGGCCTTGCTTAGGGTCCCTAACCACATTCTCATTCTTTACCCTGACCTCTCCCCTTGAAAACCTCTCTCCAGTCCCTCTTCTGGCCCAAGCTCATGGAGCTTCTCAAGCATACTTTTTGCAGTAGGCTCTAGGCATCTAGGTAGGAAAAGTTAAGGGTTTAACAGTTATGTTACTGACAGGAGAGACGATCGCAGGGGAGAAGAAAGTCAAAAGAGTAAGTCCAAGTCCATGGTCCTTGACGATGATCAGGAAAAGAAAAATTTGCCCCATAGTTTCTCCTTCAACCTGGTCCACTGGCCACAGCACACAGGCTACTGGTTGTGGGAACACCCTGAGATTGAGGTAGGGGCACTGCTTCAGACTGGGGTTCCTGATGGCTGTGACGGACAGTTTGGGGTGAAGACAGTCATGAGGTTGGTACCAGGATAGACTGGACCCTTCTGCCTATGGGCATAAACATTAGGGTTCTGAGTGTGGGGATAGAGGAGGTGGGGGAAACACTGAGTTTATTGACGAAGGACATGGGAAACAATGATGGATTGCCTTCATCATTTGTTCACACTAAAGAGGTTATGTTTTGGAATTTTCCATCCTCTGCAGTCAGAGTCAGGGAGGATAGAAAAAAAATGTTTCTGCAGAAGCTAGGTGACACAGTGGAAGTATTAGTGGAATGGAATGAGAGAGAGGCAAGACAACTTGCTTCTAGACTTCCTTAACTCACTTCTTCTGTGACCTTGGAAAAATTGCTTTTCCTTCTGAAGTCTTTGTAAATAATAAGCTGCATGAAAAGATTATTGTAAAGCAAGGGTTGGCAAACCGGCCAGAGTGAATATTTCAGGCTTCGAAAATAGTCTCTTGTTCCAACTACTCAACTATGCCCCCTGCCAAACAGGCATAGACAATATGTAAATGAATGGGTATGGCTGTATTCCAATAACATTTTATTTACAGAAGCAGACAGCAGTCAGGCTTTGGCCCATAGGCAGTAGTTTACTGACCTCTGTCCCAAGCAGTACTGGCATTTATGTGTTTGACTCAAGGTTAGTCTATCTCCTTTCAGATATCTTTGACTTCGATCACGTTCTTCCTTCCTCACATTTCTTTATTTGGTGTTATGGGTTTAATTGTGTCCCCGAAAAATGTGTGTCATTTTGGCAAGGCCATGATTCGCAATATTGTGTGATTATCCACCATTTTGCCATCTGATGTGATTTTCCTTTGTGTTGTAAATCCTACCTCTGCGATGTTAATGAAGTGGGATTAGAGGCACTTACGTTAATGAGGCAGAACTCAATCTACAAGATTAGGTTGTATCTTGAGGCAATCTCTTTTGAGATATAAAAATAGAAGTGAGCAGAGAGACAGGGAGACCTCATGCCACCAAGAAAGAAGACCCAGCAGGGAAGTGCATCCTTTGGACCCAGGGTCTCTGTGCTGAGAATCTCCAAGGCCAGGGGAAGATTGATAACAAGGACCTTCCCCCAGAGCTGATAGAGAAAGAAAGCCTTCCCCTACAGCTGGCACCCTGAATTTGCATTTCTAGCCTTCTAAACTGTGAGAGAATAAATTTCTCTTTGTTAAAATCATCCACTTGTAGTATTTCTGTCACAGAAGCACTAGAAAACTAAGACACTTGGCAAAGTCTTATTTGTTCTTCAAGGTTCAACTAAGGATGGCACCTTTAGGAAACCATTTCTTAGTTTTCAGGGAGTTGTCTATGTTTCCACAGCTCCTTGTGTTTACTCTTTCTTTACACTGTCTCTATTATATAGATAGATATTATTGCTGAATTGTTTGTCTCCCTCCAAGTAGGCCATAGGTCCTCAAGAAGCCATGCCTGGAACATATGGTGTGTGCTCAGTAACCAAAACCCGTTGTCCTTGAGTTGATTCAAGACTCATAGTGACCCTACAGGACATAGTAGACTGCCCCATAGGGTTTCCAGGACTGTAAATTTTTACAGAAGCAGACCCCACATCTTTCTCCAGTGGAGTGGGCTTCTGGGTTCAAACTGCTGACCTTTTAGTTAATAGCCATTGCTTAACCACTGCATAGCCAGGGATAGAGGAAGTGGGTAAAATTCAGTGAAATTGGGTAATCAATTCAGTTACGATTTTTCCTTCTGAGATGCACTGTATATCACATTCCGGTGGTCAAAGTGGAAACTGGAGTGTAATTCACAGCTTTTAGCTTAGTAACTATTTGAAACTAAGATCTATGGCATTCTAGAGCTGGAAGGATTATCTAATTCGTGTAATCATCTAATTACAGATGATCTAATTCGATGTCTCCTAAACTTTAGTCTTAAGGATGATGGAACAGCGTAATTTCATTGAGATCACATAGCTAGTAAACTATCAGTGGGATCAGGCACTGATGAATTTTTAAAAAATAGCTATGTATGTATTTTAATCTTAGCTCTACCTCTTACTATTTGGGTGGACTTGGTCAAGTTATTTAGCTTTAGTCTTTCATTAAGACTCTTAATGTCTCTGTGCCTTACTGTCCTCATCTATGAAATGGGGATAATAGTAGCACCCACCTCATTGCATTGACATAAAGATATGCCTGGCATGTAATATGTGCTATTCAAGAGCTTGCAGTTATTATTATTTTTGGTATGAAATAAATTAGAATAAAATATAAGTAACATATCAA
The DNA here is from genome assembly GCF_024166365.1 of Elephas maximus indicus. Taxonomy (NCBI): domain Eukaryota; kingdom Metazoa; phylum Chordata; class Mammalia; order Proboscidea; family Elephantidae; genus Elephas; species Elephas maximus. The sequence continues at coordinate 54,574,158 of NC_064825.1, forward strand.
CAAGGAGCCCTGGTGGTGCAACAGTTAAGCACTTGGCTACTAACCAAAAGCAAACCCATCCAGCAGCTCCATGGACAGCTCACCTGGCAATCTGATTTCATAAAGATTACAGCCAAGAAGCCCTATGGGGTGGTTCTACATCACTATGAGTCAAAACTGACTCGATGGCACATGACGACAGTATATCAACACATAATTTCTTGGCTATTATTGTTTAGGACAAATTTCCTTTTAAACTAAACTTAGACTAAAAAAGTGAGACAATTTAAGGAAGAATAATATGTTAAAATCATTTAGGCTGTTCACAGAAGTAGCAGAAAGTATAAAGGTGATACATTTACGGCTAAAGTTTGGAGTATCCATGTTATTTAGTCCACTTCCCACCCACGCTGTTTTACAAATGAAGAAATCAGGTCCAGGAAAGGAAAATGACTTAACCTGGAGTTATGGAGAGAACTGACAGCAGGGCCGGAGCTGGGCTACTGTCTCTTGATTTTCAGTGCAGTGTTTTTAGTTATATCTCATTTATTAAACCCTCCCCAATGGCCAGGCACTCATCTAAGGACCTTAGTGGATACTTTCACAAAAATGCTTTGAAATATATAACATAATACTCATTTCACATATGAGAAATCTGATGCTCAGAAAGATTAAAGGATTCTCTCAAAGTCACTCCCCCAGTACATGTCAGGCACTTACCAAAGATGTCCACTTCTGTTCATTGTTGCATGGAATAAAAACCAAGCTAGCTGTCATCATGTCACTTCTGACTCATAGCAACCCCATGTGTGTCAGAGTAGAACTGGCCTCCATAGGGTTTTCTATGGCTGAGTTTTTTTGGAAGAAGACTGCCAGGCCTTTCTTCTAAGGTGCTTCTCAATGGACTTGAACCTCCACATGTTAATTGTTTGTACCAGGCAGGAACTCTGCCACATGGAATATTCCCTCCTAAGTTTGTACCATTCTATACCTTGAATGAAAACCATCCGTGAATCCCAATTTGGTTCATTTAAGAATATTCCAAGGACCAGGTTTCCATTTGCTCCAATGGTAGACCCAGGGAACTGTTTTTTCTCTAGTTACTCCTTGAATCTCAGAGGTAGCCTCTCCCTGGTCTCACCTGAAGCAGTTCCAGTACTGGGCCCCGACTCCTCTTCTCCAGCTCTGAGATCGGCTCCTGCAGGGCCTGGCTTTTCTGGGCCAGTTGGGCCTCAGTCTCCCCCAGGATTCTGGGCTGATCTCTCTCATCCTTCTCAAGTTTCTGCAGCTGCCTCTCTTCTTCTTCAGCCAGGAAGTTTCTCTGCTGCACAAACTCTGCGTGAATCCTTGGTTTTTGTGTCTCAACCTTTGTCTTTAGTGGTAAGGGGAAGAGAGGTATGGTTTTTATCAGAATAACTCAAGGTTCAAGGATGGAGGGTGTTGGTACCTACTTCTATCCTCTGCAGATTCATCACTCTGGTTCTGTCTGGGGACACACAAACAGAGAATCTTGCTGGGAGACTAGTGGGTAAGGCATCTGGGACTAAGAGAGGATTGGGATTGGTGGGAGCCCACTGAAGCTGGCCCACAATCATACCTGTATAAGCCTACGACACCCAAGACTTTTCTCAACCTCTCTTTCAAAAGCCAGTCACCTCTCAAATGTATCCCTTGGCCTTCATTTCTCTCTGAGTTGTTAAGAGACTAATACCTGACCCCACCCCCCAACAAGCTCGCACAGAGAGGCTCACAATATCATTTCTAAGTCATGGGAAAGGGAAGTTTCTGGAATATTCTTTGCCTGCCCTCTTTTGCTGGTAACTGGAGAGTCACTGCTTCCTATTGCAGCCTGGCTCCTCCCTCCCTCACCACAAATCTTCCTCTTCTGGGATTTGTTGTCCATGAGCTCTCTGCACCTCTCTTAATCCCTGAGCTGCCCCTCCTCCACTAGTGTGAAACTCCTTCACCAGTGTGAAACAAGCTTTAGTTCTCTGTTATACTTTGGACCAGCGATCTGGACATAGTCAAGCAACCACTTGCTGAAACTGGTTTTCCTACTTCAACCCTTAAGCCCATTCCTCACAGCCTTTGCCATTTCCTACAAGGCATAGTGGTTGGGCTGCTCTCTTGAGATACCTTTGTCCCAGACACCAAGCACTGGTACCGTCATCTGCTGTGATTGAGCTCGGAGGAGCAGGGAGCTTTAGGGTATGGTTTCTTCCACTCTACCCCCTCTCCTATAGACTCTCAATCTTTGTGTTTGATTGGAAGCTCTCTTTCTAGCCTCCTTCATTCTTATTTCCCTTTATCAGGAGACAAGGAGGATGGCTGGTTCTCAGACAGTGAGATATACAAACTCTACAGCTATTCAGATAGGTATAGCTGAGCCCACGAACTTGAATTCTGCCCAGACTTCTGATCTAAGATCCCTTTCCGGGTGTGACCCTTGCCTTCCAGGCTGCTCTCTTCTCAGCAATATCGACTTCCAACTTCTCAGCTAACTCCTGCTCTCTTCTCAGCTTCTGTAATGCCACCTGGAACTTCTCCTGCAGAGAGAGACAGCAAGTCAATCCCTAACCAGACTAAGTAGGGTGGGGTAACATGGGGTGGGGGAAGGTCGTCTTGGTTGTTAGAAAAGCCTGGGTGCAGAGAAGGTTGGAGCACTGGAGTTTTGAGTGAGGTTGGAATTGATGAATGGGAAGACTTCAGAAAAAGTCTGATGTTTTCTTGTAGACTAGACCCACACTGTTGGGATGGCAGGGGTAGGGGGCGTTCTCACTCCTAATTAACCAGGAAGCCACAAGGAAACATGATCCTTGCCAGATTTTCCCACAGCATATTCCCTACTCTTGGGGAATGAGAAGGTTGTGTTTACTCTGCAACTCTCCACTTAGATTAGACATGGAGGGAGATTCCCTTTCTTTCCCAGTCCTTCAACTCCAGAGGCCACTCTCTCCTATCCCAAGCTGTGGAGAACAAAGCACTAATCAGGGCCCATCTCCTTTTTACCTGCTCATGCTTTGTGCTAAGGCCTCACCTGGTCCTCATGTGCAGCTTCCTCAATAGGGATCCTGGAGTGGTCACGGTGTTTCCGTGACTGGGCACACACCCAGCAAATTGCTTTTCCATCTTCCTTACAGAACAGGTGAAGTTTCTCTCCATGCACCCTACACTGATCCCACTGCATGGTGCTCTGGTCCATTTTTCCAAGGGTGTCCACCAAGTTGGCTAGCTGCAGGTTAGGCCGGATGTTCCTGAGCAGGAATTTCTGCCCGCACACAGGGCAACTACTGCCGCCATCTTTCCCGACCTCAGACATGCATTTTTGGCAGAAACTGTGGCCACATTCAATGAGCACAGGCTCCACGAAGGGATCCTGGCAGACAGAGCATGTTACCTCCTCCCACATCATTGCCAGGGGCTTCGCTGAGGCCACAGGGGCAGTGTTCCTGTTAAACAGCACCACGGAGATCTTGTGGGGGACTAGTGGGGAGAGGAGGAAAGGAAAGAAGATGGGAAGGGTTGTGTGAGAAAAATAAAATGATTCAAAGGAGGACATGGGGGTGGTGAACAGGAGGGGATAAAAACAAGAAAAAGCAAGAACGTCAATCTGAATAACAAGGGCTTCTCCTCCATAGTCTGGTCAGACAGAAGGGGAAACAGTCTTCAAAAGAGGCAAATATAATTGTCCAGAATCTCAGAGGTAAAACTGTTTAGAACTATGCTTTCATCATGTCCACCCCAGCTTAAATCCTTCAAAGGGTCTCCATTACAAGCCAAGGGGAAAATAATCCAACTGCCTGGGAGAAATGACAAAAGGAAGGAGGAAGGAGGAAAGGAAGGAAGGAAGGAAGGGAGGGAGGGAGGGAGGGAGGGAGGGAGGGGGGGAAGGAAGGGAAGATGGGATGGAAAAAAAAAAAAATCCTGTGCCCAGCTAGGGGCTAACCCCATTCAGATACATCAAGTTGTCTGTTGCGGCAGGCATAGTAGCCAATTTGACAGGAAGGGAGGTCCAGGTGGGAGGTACTGAGTCAGAGGGCTGGGCCTGAATATAAGGCTGCGGGGTTTCCAGCTTTCTCACTAGTACCACTTCTACCAATTGCCACTTTGGGAGTCCTTCTGGTGATTTCTTTTTTTAAATGAAGATTTCCCTCAGGGCCAAGGCTTTTTCCATCCATCTTCTCCCATCTCAAGTAATCAATCAGTGATTTTGCTGAAAAGTTAATCATAACAATAAACTAAAGTAGTTGCCTGAATGATAGGGACCTCTTTGTGTCTGAGTAAGAACTGTGTTCCACAGGGCTTTCAATGGCTGAGTTTTTCAGTAGATTGCCAGGCCTTCCAAGGTGCCTCTAAAAGACCCAACCTCTGGATAGACTCAAAACACCAACCTTTCAGACTGAGCCTCTTAACCCTTTGCACCACCTAGGGACAATTCATTCCTCGTTACAATAATGGCAGGAGTCAAATGTAGAGATATATATGTATGCATTACACATGCATATATACATATACACATGTACATCAATAAACAGATGCAATAATTTGCATAAAGTTACATAGACTAAAATGAAAAAGAGGAAGGAACAGGGAAGAGGAGGAAAAAATTTAGGAGTTTTGCTTTTGAGGGGTAGGCCAGTGGGGGAAGGGAGGCTACAGTGTGCGCTCAGAAGTGTGGCCAGCACTCTCTGGGCTCTTCCCTTGACTACCTGGTTCCTGACTTCATTTCCTCCAGGGCACTGACCACCTCAGTCTTGGACCAGGATACATCCTAGTCCAACGTCCTGAGCAGCCCTGTCCCTCTCACTTTCAGAGGTGGATTTTTGGAGATAGGAAAAAAACCCAGTGCAGTCGATTGGAGATAGGGAAATTCCGTTTCCAGGTTTGCTGGCCCGCCCCACACTGGGCTCCCCTGGGCCAACCTCCGGGCTACAATCCCGGTTCTCCAAGGTTCGCGCGCCCCTCCTCCCCTGTCGGGCGCCGGCAACAGGGCGGCCTGGCTCCCGCCGGCTAACTCTGCGGTCACTTCAGAGCCGAGCCTCCTTCTAGGCAGAGGCGCCCGCGCGGGAAGACCTGCTGGGTCGACCAAGTCCCGCAAGGGAGAAGGGGTGGAAGGCAATCCTCAAATCTGGGTAAGGGGAGGCTGGGATCCCCCAGCCTAGCCAGCTTCACTCACCTCAACAGGGCACTCGAAGGCCGAGGGTGCACTCCTGATTCCACTTTCGATGAGTCAAATAAAGGGGAGGAGAGTGGGAGGAGAATTGAATGGAGGGGAGGAGAAATGGGTGTGGAGGGAGAGAAAGAATAGCAGCCGGGAAGGAAGACAAGTGGGAGGGCAAACGGGAAGAGACAAGGAGGAGTTGGGGTGAGAGAGGGATTAGAAGATTCTGAGCCCCTAGACTTGGGCATCTTGGAAGCTGGGGTTGAAGGAAAACTCAGCAGCACTTCGTCCTAGGCTCACGCTCTCCCATTATCAAATGTAATGCCTCTCTCCCATTTCCCCCTCCCTCCTCTGCGCAGCTGTGGCTCAGAGTCCCCTGTAGTCTCTCCCTCTTAAGTCCTAGATCTGAAATCACTCTCTGTGGTTTATGCGTCGTTTTCAGACCTTCTCCCCTCCGCGGCAGCTGCCCACTCTAGAGGAGTGTGTCATGTCCCGCCCTAATTGCCTGTGGGGACAAAGTCAGCTACTGGGGCATAAGGAAGGAACCGGGCTCTCAGAAAAACGGGTAATTTCTACTACCTTACGATTTTTTTTTTTTTTTTTTTTTACCCTCAGTGAGCATGAGGGACACAGAAACTTCTGTGGATCCCTTGGTTAGAGCCTGGGGAGTGGGAAGGTGAGTGGGCTCTGTGGAGAGTGGATCCTGTCATTCTGTTTGGCTGTTTGGTAATAAAAGTGATTAATCTACCAAACCATTACACCTATTTGGCTGCTTGGTAATAAATGTGATGAATCTACCGAACCATTACACCTATTGGGTTGATTCCATTAACATAAACAGTCCCTGAAAGCAGAGTGGAAACAGTGAAAAAAATCAAAGAAAAAAGACACCCTGAAAATGACTGTTTCACATCACTGTAGACCCTTTGTTGTTTGTTGCAGGAACTGAGTAAGCCTCTGTTGGAAAGAGAATGGGTATGAGAAGAACATAGGTTTCATAATAAGGCAGACATGGACTCAGTCAGTGCGGACCCTCCTATTTATTAGCTGGATGCCCATCTCTCTGAGCTTCAATTTACTCATCTAATTAAGCAGGGGTATTAGTGCATGGATTGGTCATGATAAACAGAGAAAGTATTGAAGTTGTCAAAGATTTCATTTTACTTGGATCCACAATCAACGCCTATGGAAGCAGCAGTCAAGAAATCAAAGGAGGCATTGCATTGGGCAAATGTGCTGCAAAAGACCTCTTTAAAAGTGTTAAGAAGCAAAGATGTCACCTTGAAGACTAAGGTGTGCCTGACCCAAGTCATGGTATTTTTAATCACCTCATATGCATGTGAAAGCTGGACACTGAATAAGGAAGACCTAAGAAGAACTAATGCCTTTGAATTACAGTGTTGACAAAGAATATTGAATATACCATAGTCTGCCACAAGAGGGAAAAAATCTATTTTGGAAGAAGTACAGCTAGAATGCTCCTTAGAAGTGAGGATGGCAAGACTTTGTCTCAAGTACTTTGGACATGATATCAGGAGGGAGCAGTCCCTTGAGAAGGGCATCATGCTTGGTAAAGTAGAGGATCAGTGAAAAAGAGGAAGACCCTCACTGAGATGGACTGACACAGTGGCTGCAACAATGGGCTCAAACAAAGCAAGGATTGTGAGGATGGTGCAGGATTGGGCGGTGTTTCACTCTCTTGTACACAGGGTTGGTATAAGTTGGAACTGACTTGACGGTACCTAACAACAAGAACATTAATGCATGTAAGGTCCCAATGTGGTGCAATCAGTTTTCACTCAACCGCTAACCTAAAGGTTGGCAGTTCAAACCCACCCAGAGGAACCAGAGAAGAAAGGCCTGGCAATCTACTTATGAAAAATCAGCCATTGAAAACTCTATGGAGCACAGTCCTACTCTGACATACATGGTGTCATCATGAGTCAAAGGCAACTGGTTTATTAATGCATCTACCACAGGATTGTTTTGGTACCTGTCCGGTAATATGCACACAATCATTAACATAACATATGCATAGCTGGCATAGTTCCCAGCTTGGTAATTGGTTACAAGATCAAAGATGCCACTCATTCCAAAGTCTCCTCGCTCACTGCCTGTGCTTCAGTACTTGTCTTGGTTATCTAATGTTGCTATAACAGAAATACCACAAGCGGATGGCTTTTGACAAAGAGAAATTTCTTTCTTTACAGTAAAGTAGGCTAAAAGTCCAAATTCACGGTGTTAGCTCCAGGGGACTGCCTTCTCTCTCTGTCGGTTCTGGAGGAAGGTCTTTCTTGCCAATCTTCTCCTGGACTAGAAACTTCTCTGTGCAGGAACCGGGGGTCTAAAGAACTCACTCTGCTCCCGGTGCTTCTTCTTGGTAGTGTGAGGCCCCCAACTCTCTGCTTGCTTCCCTTTCCTTTTTATCTTTTGATAGATAGAAGGTGGTGCAGGCCATACCCCAGGAAACTCCCTTTACATTGGATCTGGAATGTGACCTGGGTAAGGGTGTTACAATCCCACCCTCATCTTCTTTAACATAAAATTACAATCATAAAATGGAAGACAACCACACAATAGTAGGTATCAGGGTCCAGCGAAATTGATACACACATTTTTTCAGGAACATAATTAAGTCCACGACAGCACTTCAGTATTCTTTAACTGGTGAGATGACCCGAATATTTTTCCTGAAGGATCAGTGTCCTTAATGTTCCTGTCTTCAACACGTTAGCACATATTGCTTTTAACACATCAGCCATTGCTATTGGATAATGAGAACTAAGAATCTCTCCAGTGTATACTTTGGGTTTTAGGCATAACCCTCCTTGTCTCTATTGTGTGTCAGCAACCCAAGTTCTGCTAATCATATAAGTCATTCCAGTTAGTATCAGAACCCTGTCTTCAGTGGCTTAGGAAATCCCAAATAGCCAGGCTATAGTCAGAGATTCCAATTTATTAGGACACTTTTGCTCTCCTTGGTAGAAGGGCTTCTCCATTCTTTGCTAGGCTCTCCAAGCTGGCTAAGCTCTATGTTGTGGGGATGGAAAAAAAAAAATTCTGTAAATGAGCTATTACCATGACAGTAACGGGGGCTACTTCTCTTTTCCTTGATTCTCTGACCAGTGTGTGTATGCTGGATATGAAAAAAATACTTATATATTGGTTGCTGATTGAAAGCTTGTACAGAATTTATATGCCGACCTCCAAATCTCATATAGCGGGGTTTTCAAACTGGTGTGATACATGAGCCTTTAGCTGTTCACCCCACAGTTCTATTGGACGAGGTGCTTCTGGCATTTGGGGTAGACTATAAGACCCATGCATTCCATAGGGTGAGCCCATTATGAGAATTCTTTGACTATAAAATCAGTTCCATGGTTGCAAGTGATGTTGTTGGGATACCCCATGGTTTAACTTGATGGAATATGTCTTTTTGGTGGTGCAGGACAATATACGTGGGAAAAGCAGATCTGTTTTTGGAATATGTACCTACTCTATGAGTACAAATTGCTGTTGGTCCAATGTAACTAGCCTGCCACTAGGAGACTGTCTAGACTCTCTGAGAAATAGTGAAAAATCAGACTCAGCGTTGACCTTTATGCACAAGTGCCCATGACAGAATTTACTCATGCAGTTAGAGGCTCTGCCTGCGCTCAACAGCCTGGGCTTCATATCACTCAGCCTTATCTATTTACCACTACTGATATGGATACTTGTACACGATCCTATTGAACAAGCAACAGAGAGCTGATCAACATTCACTGGATGGATAATCCTATCTCCCTGATTATCGAATGCCTTCTCTACATTGGTTAAGAGCTGGGCTGCTAACCAAAAGGTCAGAAGTTCGAATCCACCAGCTATTCCTTGGAAACCCTATGGGGCAGTTCTACTCTGTCCTATAGGTTTGCTATGAGTTGGAATTGACTTGAAGGCAATAGGCTCGGTTTTTGGTTTTCTCTGCATTGGATGCCCTCTGGTGGTATTCACATAGGAAAAAGTATTTTTTTTATCTGCACCATTTCCTAGAAATTCAACAGGTAACCTCTACCCAGAGCCCTGGTGGTACAGTGGTTAAGAGATATAGCTGCTGACCAAAAAGTTAGCAGTTTGAATCCACCAGCTGCTCCTTGGTAAACAATAAGGGGCAGTTCTACTCTGTCCTATAGGATTGCTCTTAGTTGGAAGGGGATGGCTTAGAAGGAGGGGATGGCTCAAGTAGGTGAATTAAAACCTCCGACAAAATATCTGACCAGTGCTCTTCAAGAATGCCAAGGTCATGAAAAGCAAAGAAAGACTGAGCAACTGCTACAGACCAGAGAAGATGAAAGGGAAATGAGTAAATAAAATGCATTAGAACTCGGTATTGGATCTTGGAACAGAAAAAGAACGTCAGTGGAAAAAACTGGCAAAATCCAAATAATGTCTGGAGTGTAGTTAATAGCAGTGAACCAATGTTAATCTCTTAGTTTTGACAAATGTGCCACGAATGTGTAACTAACACTAGAGGAAGCAGTGAAAAGGGTATACAAGAACTCTATACCATCTTTGCGACTTTTCTGTAAATCCAAAATTATTTAAATAAAAGAAAAATATTTTCTGTAAATCTAAAATTATTTAAAAAAAAAAAAAAAGCTCTGATCATGTGTGGTGGGGATTCCAGACAAGTTGCTGAAGCTAGTTCTCATAATCCTGATTCCATGAAATATCCATTACCTAAAACTTACAAATGACGCATACTAGGCTCAAGGGGGTAAAGTCATATACTCACTATCACACAGTTGGTGACAGATCTAGAAATAGATCAGAGTTTTTCTACTACATCATTCTTGATTTATGATCTCCAAGGGAGAGAGAGAGAGATGGCTTCGTCATTTTGGTTTCACATTCAAACACCCTCACCCCCTAGGTACAGGCATCAAGATGAATGGAAACTCCTTTTCTCCTCTCTAACGCCTTCCCCATGTCTCACGCATATGTCTTTGGCTATGCTGCCTGATTTCTTTTAGCCAGAATATAGGGAAAGCCTGTGTTCATTCTCTCTAAAGTAGAAATTAATTACCACCTCTGCTGCCCCAGAAGGACAGAATGTGTCCCAGGCTCATCCCCCTTAGTCTCCACCTGCCTTTTTGTGTCACCAGGCTGGGATTTTGGGGAAGAGCAGGTGCTCAGTGTGGGGTACCTAAGTATCCTCTTGGTGCTGAATCATCAGGATGTACAGCCTGTAGCTTCCTTCCAAGTCCCAGAGCTGCCTGGCCCAGCACTCAGGGGGTTCAGCAAGTTCAACTCTGAAAATCTCTTGGATTTGCACCCAGATCCCAGCAGACCTGTTATTTTCCTACCTCCACCAGAGGATTATAAAGTCCTGATCTTTACTGATCCGGCAAGAAATGCTTTCTACAAACAGAGAAACAGATGAGAGGAGACAAAAGCTCTGGGGCTTTGGTGAGTGCCAGGGCTAGGGCAAGCCAGCTGGGCTTGGGGTGAGGAGATTGAGCACCAAGGCCTTGCGCCACAGGCCTATGCCAGTGTGTCTGCCTCTGGGCAGCACTGAATAGTCTCTGCCTAGGGCAGGGCAACTTCTCTCCAAATCTTTCCGGAACCCGAGAGGTGAGAGTAGCCTCAAGGCCTTTACTGAACCTCCCTCTTGTACCATAATGGACTTTGGGTAGGCATCTGTGATGAGCTCTAATCATGCCATTCAGGGACAGATTGCCCAATAAGCAGGGTATGCACTGGCTTGCTTGTGCTTACTTGCTAATCTGTAGTCACAATTTCACCTATTTTTCACTACATCAAAGATCCTAACGCAGGCCAAATCTCACAGGTGTCTTACATCCTGTTGTGGGATGCAGAGTTTGTCCTCTGCCTCAGTTTGGGGTCCAGCTGTTTAGCGTTCCATTTGAAGGCATATTCTGACTAGTTGGAGCAGGAGACGGGTGAGACTCTTCACCCTAAACTAATCCAAGTCAGGAAGGCTGCCAGCCACGTTAAACTGATCATAGGTAACACTTATTAAAGGTTAATGATTTCTCCATGAGCTCATTTAACCCTCACCACAACTTAATGAGTGCAGCACTTTTATTATCCCCATTTTACAGGGCAGACCATTAGGATGCAGAAGTGTTCAGGAATTTGCCCACAGTCATGCAGCTTGAAAGCCAGACTTCAAGCCTAGGCAGTGTGGATCTATAGCACACGCTTCTAATCCTGTGCTGCCTGTGTAGGACACAATCTCAGGACAAGATATATGTAATATGCTGCCCTGTCCCAACCCCTGGAATGACAACATGAGGAGATACAGGCTTTTCATAGACACAAATTATTTATGCTGTGAAAGACAGTCAAGCAAGTTAAAGAGAAATCATATTTTCAGATATCTCAGACCCCATTAGCAGATACATCTGTGTTGGGAGGGAAGATCAAAGAACGCTGGGCTACAATATATTCACCCGTACCTGTGATTTATTAAAAAAGGCCTCTGTTCCAGGTTTATGCTATCTTATATTTGATTCTGGAAACCCTGGTGGTGTAGTGATTAAGAGCTATGGCTGCTAACAAAAAGGTCAGCAGTTTGAATCCACCCGGTGCTCCTTGGAAACTGTACGGGGCAGTTCTACTCTGTCCTACAGGGTCGCTATGAGTACGAATCGACTCAGTGGCAATGGTTTTGTTTTTGGTTTATCTTTGATTCTATCTATCTATCTTTCTCAATTTCATATCATTCAATACTAGAGATGTTCTGTAACCATTCCAGATCCTGGCATTTCTTCATAAGCAGCCGGGGTGACCAGTTAAATCTAATCAAGGATTTTGGCTGCTTACCTTCTAAATGAGGCAAGACTTACATAATCAGACTTGAAGCAGGTCTATTGTTTAAAACTATTTAAAGAGATTATGTAAAGGATAGTGTAAAAAAAAAAAAAAAAAACCTGATAGGATCAGATTTATTTAAGAAATCATGATTTTTTTTTCTATGTGGATCCTAAATTGATAAACTACAACCTTTTGAAAACTCCAGTTTTATTCCTTTAATCAGATCTCTCTGCAATTTCCTTAATAGCTTTCAGAATTAATATTAATAAGTCCAATATTAAAGCAGTATTCTCCAAGTGTTTCTTAGTTTGAATGTGGTCTGGGGAGCAAGGGGATATAGAGAATAGGACATCTCCCCACACATTCCTGAATTTGTCTCTAGACCCTTATGAGAGCCTCAGACAGCTGGAAAGCAGCAGGAGGTGGGGCTCTGAGTTGTTAAGGGGGAGCTGGAGACCCTGCAGACAAGCATCTGTGACTACCCAGTTGCAGGTGCCCAGCCTAGATGGGTTGGTATTGAGCTTATTTCTAAGCAGAGCAGTTTTAGACGTAATCTTGGCTAAAGCACAATATCGTCAGGGGCTTGGGGCAAACATGGGTCCTTCCCCAGCTCCTGACTATCTTTTTTGGTTAGGGCTGCAGTGTCAGGGCCTATTTCCTGTAACCTCCATCTTGACCCCAGGCCTGGAACTTCCTCAGTCCCAGGACTCAGCTGGCAAAATCAGAGGCTTAAAGCCTTATATCCCCTTGTGTGGTGGAAAACAAAGCCTGGTTGGCATAGAAATCTTGGGAGAGGAGGGCCTCTAAATTTCTCTAAGTTGGGTCATTTCCTTAAGCTTGTTGACCATAGCTTAGCCTTCAAGTCAGGAGATATTTGGATAAAGACTTTCCTGATTAGACAAAAAACTGTCTTTGCACTGTTCCTTGTCACCTGGAGCTGTAATAAGATGGCAGAGGGCCAGAGAGGGTAGTTTAATTTTTTTTCTCTCCCTTCTCAGAAGGGTCTGCTCTGCATTGATTCTCTCTGTCTCTCCATCTCACTATCCCTATCATTTTTCTCCTTCCAAATATGGTTTTTACTAAGTTTCTGCTTTGTTCTCTCAGGAGATTACTGCTTTGAGGAGAAGGCTGTTCTGCATATATGCCTAAACCATGAGTTTGTAATTAAACTCACATAGTATGCAAGACCGGAGTAGACAATAAGCACTTGGGCTGCATATAGTCTTAGAACTATTCTATGGGACATCTCAAGAGCTGATGCATATAAGCAGTCAGGGAGGAGGCTGGAGTGGTAAATGAGAAGATCCTATTAATCTGTAACCCCATTTCATCTTTTTTATTTTTTTATTAACTTTTATTGAGCTTCAAGTGAACGTTTACAAATCAAGTCAAACTGTCACACACAAGTTCATATACACCTTACTCCGTACTCCCACTTGCTCTCTCCCTAATGAGTCAGCCCTTCCAGTCTCTCCCTTCGTGACAATTTTGCCAGCTTCCAACTCTCTCTATCCTCCCATCCCCCCTCCAGACAGGAGATGCCAACACAGTCTCAAGTGTCCACCTGATATAATTAGCTCACTCTTCATCAGCATCTCTTTCCTCCTACCCACTGTCCAGTCCCTTTCATGTCTGATGAGTTGTCTTCGGGAATGGTTCCTGTCCTGGGCCAACAGAAGGTTTGGGGACCATGACCGCCGGGATTCCTCTAGTCTCAGTCAGACCATTAAGTATGGTCTTTTTGTGAGAATTTGGGGTCTGCATCCCACTGATCTTCTGCTCCCTCAGGGGTTCTCTGTTGTGCTCCCTGTCAGGGCAGTCATCGGTTGTGGCTGGGCACCATCCAGTTCTTCTGGTCTCAGGATGATGTAGGTCTCTGGTTCATGTGGCCCTTTCTGTCTCTTGGGCTCTTAGTTATCGTGTGACCTTGGTGTTCTTCATTCTCCTTTGATCCAGGTGGGTTGAGACCAATTGATGCATCTTAGATGGCCGCTTGTTAGTTTTTAAGACCCCAGATGCCACATTTCAAGGTGGGATGCAGAATGTTTTCATAATAGAATTATTTTGCCAATTGACTTAGAAGTCCCCTCAAACCATGGTCCCCAAACCCCCGCCCTTGCTCCGTTGACCGTTGAAGCATTCAGTTTATCCCGGAAACTTCTTTGCTTTTGGTCCAGTCCAGTTGAGCTGACCTTCCATGTATTGAGTATTGTCCTTCCCTTCACCTAAAGCAGCTCTTATCTACTAACTAATCAGTAAAAAACCCCTCCCACCCTCCCTCCCTCCCCCCCTCGTAACCACAAGAGTATGTGTTCTCAGTGTATACTATTTCTCAAGATCTTATAATAGTGGTCTTATACAATATTTGTCCTTTTGCCTCTGACTCATTTCGCTCAGCATAATGCCTTCCAGGTTCCTCCATGTTATGAAATGTTTCACAGATTCGTCACTGTTCTTTATCGATGCGTAGTATTCCATTGTGTGAATATACCACAATTTATTTACCCATTCATCCGTTGATGGACATCTTGGTTGCTTCCAGCTTTTTGCTATTGTAAACAGAGCTGCAATAAACATGGGTGTGCGTATATTTGTTTGTGTGAAGGCTCTTATTTCTCTAGGGTATATTCCAAGGAGTGGGGTTTCTGGGTTGTATGGTAGTTCTATTTCTCACTGTTTAAGATAACGCCAGATAGATTTCCAAAGTGGTTGTACCATTTTACATTCCCACCAGCAGTGTATAAGAGTTCCAATCTCTCCGCAGCCTCTCCAACATTTATTATTTTGTGTTTTTTGGATTAATGCCAGCCTTGTTGGGGTGAGATGGAACCTCATCGTAGTTTTAATTTGCATTTCTCTAATGGCTAATGATCGAGAGCATTTTCTCACATATCTGTTAGCTGCCTGAATATCTTCTTTAGTGAAGTGCGTGTTCATGTCCTTTGCCCACTTCTTGATTGGGTTGTTTGTCTTTTTGTGGTTGAGTTTTGACAGAATCATATAGATTTTAGAAATCAGGTGCTGGTCGGAGATGTCATAGCTGAAAATTCTTTCCCAGTCTGTAGGTGGTCTTTTTACTCTTTTGGTGAAGTCTTTAGATGAGCATAGGTGTTTGATTTTTAGGAGCTCCCAGTTATGTGGTTTCTCTGCGTCATTTTTGGTAATGTTTTGTATTCTGTTTATGCCTTGTATTAGGGCTCCTAAGGTCATCCCTATTTTTCTTCCATGATCTTTATCGTTTTAGTCTTTATGTTTAGGTCTTTGATCCACTTGGAGTTAGTTTTTGTGCATGGTGGGAGGTATGGGTCCTGTTTCATTTTTTTTGCAAATGGATACCCAGTTATGGCAGCACCATTTGTTAAAAAGACTATCTTTTCCCCAATTAACTGACACTGGGCTTTTGTCAAATATCAGCTGCTCATATGTGGATGGATTTATATCTGGTTTCTCAATTCTGTTCCACTGGTCTATGTGCCTGTTGATGTACCAGTACCAGGCTGTTTTGACTACTGTGGCTGTATAACAGGTTCTGAAATCAGGTAGAGTGAGGCCTCCCACTTTCTTCTTCTTTTTCAGTAGTGCTTTGCCTTATCCAAGGCTTCTTTCCCTTCCATATGAAGTTGGTGATTTGTTTCTCTATCACCTTAAAAAATGACATTGGAATTTGGATCGGAAGTGCATTGTATGTATAGATGGCTTTTGGTAGAATAGACATTTTTACTATGTTAAATCTTCCTATCCATGAGCAAGGTATGTTTTTCCACTTAAGTAGGTTCTTTTTACTTTCTTGTAGTAGTACTTTGTAGTTTTCTTTGTATAGGTCTTTTACATCTTTGGTAAGATTTATTCCTAGGTATTTTATCTTCTTGGTGGCTATTGTGAATGGTATTGATTTGGTTATTTCCTCTTCAATGTTCTTTTTGTTGATGTAGAGGAATCCAAGTGATTTTTGTATGTTTATCTTATAACCTGAGACTCTGCCAAAGTCTTCTATTAGTTTTAGTAGTTTTCTGGAGGATTCTTTGGGTTTTCTGTGTATAAGATCATGTCCTCTGCAAATAGAGATAATTTTACTTCCTCCTTGCCAATGCGGATGCCCTTTATTTCTTTGTCTAGCCTAATTGCTCTGGCTAGGACCTCTAGCACAATGTTATTCAAGAGCGGTGATAAAGGGCATCCTTCTCTGGTTCCCGTTCTCAAGGAAAATGCTTTCAGGTTCTCTCCATTTAGAGTGATGTTGGCTGTTGGCTTTGTATAGATGCCCTTTATTATGTTGAGGAATTTTCCTTCAATTCCTATTTTGGTGAGAGTTTTTATCATAAATGGGTGCTAAAAAATGCCTTTTCTGCATCAATTGTTAAGATCATGTGGTTTTTGTCTTTTGTTTTATTTATATGGTGGTTTACATTAATGGTTTTTCTAATATTAAACCAGCCTTGCATACCTGGTATAAATCCCACTTGGTCATGGTGGATTAATTTTTTGATATGTTGTTGAATTCTATTGGCTAGAATTTTGTTGAGGATTTTTGCATCTATGTTCATGAGGGATATAGGTCTATAATTTTCTTTTTTTGTAATGTCTTTACCTGGTTTTGGTATCAGGGAAATGGTGGCTTCATAGAATGAGTTAGGTAGTATTCCGTTATTTTCTATGCTTTGCAATACCTTTAGTAGTAGTGTTGTTAACTCTTCTCTGAAAGTTTGGTAGAACTCTGCAGTATAGCCATCTGGGCCAGGGCTTTTTTTTTGTTGGGAGTTTTTTGATTACCTTTTCAATCTCTTTTTTTGTAATGGGTCTATTTAGTTGTTCTACTTCTGATTGTGTTAGTTTAGGTAGGTAGTGTTTTTCTAAGAATTCATCCATTTCGTCTAGGTTTGCAAATTTGTCAGAGTACAATTTTTTGTAATAATCTGATATGATTCTTTTGATTTCAGTTGGATCTGTTGTGATGTGGCCCATGTCGTTTCTTATTCGAGTTATTTGTTTCCTTTCCTGTATTTCTTTAGTTAGCCTGGCCAAAGTTTATCAATTTTGTTAATTTTTTCAAAGAACCAGCTTTTGGCTTTGTTAATTCTTTCAATTGTTTTTCTGTTCTCTAATTCATTTAGTTCAGCTCTGATTTTTATTATTTGTTTTCTTCTGGTGCCTGATGGATTCTTTTGTTGCTCACTTTCTCTTTGTTCAAGTTGTAGGGACAGTTCTCTGATTTTGGCTCTTTCTTCTTTTTGTATGTGTGCATTTATCGATATAAATTGGTCTCTGAGCACTGCTTTTGCTGTGTCCCAGAGGTTTTGATAGGAAGTATTTTCATTCTCGTTGCATTCTATGAATTTCCTTATTCCCTCCTTGATGTCTTCTATAACCCAGTCTTTTTTCAGCAGGGTATTGTTCAGTTTCCAAGTATTTGATTTCTTTTCCCTAATTTTTCTGTTATTGATTTCTGCTTTTAAGGCCTTGTGGTCTGAGAAGATGCTTTGGAATATTTCGATGTTTTGGATTCTGCCAAGGTTTCTTTTATGACCTAATATTTGGTCTATTCTAGAGAATGTTCCATCGGCGCTAGAAGAAAAAGTATACTTTGCAGCAGTTGGGTGGAGAGTTCTGTATAAGTCAATGAGGTCAAGTTGGTTGATTATTGTAATTAGGTCTTCCGTGTCTCTATTGAGCTTCTTACTGGATGTCCTGTCCTTCTCCGAAAGTGGTGTGTTGAAGTCTCCTACTATAATTGTGGAGGTGTCTATCTCACTTTTCAGTTCTGTTAAAATTTGATTTATGTATCTTGCAGCCCTGTCATTGGGTGCATAAATATTTACTACGGTTACATCTTCCTGATCAATTGTCCCTTTTATCATTATGTAGTGTCCTTCTTTATCCTTTGTGGTGGATTTAAGTCTAAAGTCTATTTTGTCAGAAATTAATATTGCTACTCCTCTTCTTTTTTGCTTATTGTTTGCTTGATATATTTTTTTCCATCCTTTGAGTTTTAGTTTGTTTGTGTCTCTAAGTCTAAGGTGTGTCTCTTGTAGGCAGCATATAGACGGATCGTGTGTCTTTATCCAGTCTGAGACTCTCTGTCTCTTTATTGGTGCATTTAGTCCATTTACATTCAGCATAATTATAGATAAGTATGTGTTTAGTGCTGTCATTTTGATGCCTTTTTGAGTGTGTTGTTGACAATTTCATTTTTCCACTTACTTTTTTGTGCCGAGACGTTTTTCTTTGTAAATTGTGTGTTCCTCATTTTCATAGTATTTGACTTTATATTTGCTGACTTGTTATGTTTTTCTTGGTTTTTATTTTGAGTTATGGAGTTGTTACACCTCTTTGTGGTTACCTTAATATTTACCCCTATTTTTCTAAGTAAAAACATAACTTGTATTGTCCTTTATTGCCTTGTATCCCTCTCCATATGGCAGTTCTATGCCACCTGTATTTAGTCCCTCTTTTTGATTATTGTGATCTCTTACATATTGACTTCAATGATTCCCTATTTTGAGCATTTTTTTTTTTTAATTAATCTTAATTTGTTTTTGTGATTTCCCTATTTGAGTTGATATCAGGATGTTCTGTTCTGTGACCTTGTGTTGTGCTGGTATCTGATATTATTGGTTTTCTGACCAAACAATTTCCTTTAGTATTTCTTGTAGCTTTGGTTTGGTTTTTGCAAATTCTCTAAGCTTGTGTTTATCTGTAAATATCTTAATTTTGCCTTCATATTTCAGAGAGAGTTTTGCTGGATATATGATCCTTGGCTGGCAGTTTTTCTCCTTCAGTGTTCTGTATATGTCATCCCATTGCCTTTTTGGCTGCATGGTTTCTGCTTAGTAGTCTGAACTTATTCTTATTGATTCTCCCTTGACGGAGGCCTTTCTTTTCTCCCTGGCTGCTTTTAAAATTTTCTCTTTTCTTTGGTTTTGGCAAGTTTGATGATAATATGTCTTGATGTTTTTCTTTTTGGATCAGTCTTAAATGGGGCTCGATGAACATCTTGGATAGATATCCTTTCGTCTTTCATGATGTCAGGGAAGTTTTCTGCAAGCAGATCTTCCACTATTCTCTCTGTGTTTTCTGTCAGCCCTCCCTCTTCTGGGACTCCAATCACATGCAAGTTATCCTTCTTGATAGAGTCCCACATGATTCTTAGGGTTTCTTCCTTTTTTTTAATTCTTTTATCTGCTTTTTTTTCAGCTATGTTGGTGTTAATTCCCTGGTCCTCCAGATTTCCCACTCTGCATTCTAATTGGTCGAGTCTGCTCCTCTGACTTCCTATTGCATTGTCTAATTCTGTAATTTTATTGTTAATCTTTTGGATTTCTGAATTCTGTCTCTGTACGGATTCTTGCAACTTATTAATTTTTCCACTATGTTCTTGAATAATCTTTTTGAGTTCTTCAACTCTTTTATCAGTGTGTTCCTTGGCTTTTTCTGCAGATTGCCTTATTTCATTTCTGAGGTCATCCCTGATGTCTTGAAGCATTCTGTAAATTAGTTTTTTATATTCTGTATCTGATAATTCTAGGATTGTATCTTCATTTGGGAAAGATTTTGATTCTTTAGTTTGGGGAGTTGTAGAAGCAGTCATGGTCTGCTTCTTTATGTGGTTTGATATCGACTGCTGTCTCCGAGCCATCACTAAGATATTGTAGTGATTTATTCTATATTTGCTCACTGAGTCTTATCTTGTTTTGTTTTCTTTCAATACATGTGGATGGGCTACTCGATTGTGCTGTCTTGATTGTTGTAGCCCTTGACTTACTTATGACCTATTACCAGCTGGTTTGGGCTGCTACCAGATATATATGCCTGAGTCCATTCACTATTCTTGAGTAGAATCTGATTTTGAGTCATCAAGTGCGTGATGCACCCTATCACCTATCCACCTTGAGAAGTAGTGGTGATAGTTGTGTGCACCAGATTCTAGTAGCAGCTTGGGTTCACACTCCAGGGGGGACATGATGCTGACAGGCTTTCCCCAAGTGTCAGTGAGGTAGGTGTGTCTCTATTCCTAAAGCACCTTGGTGGGTGGGCTCTGCAGCTGTACCTTAGCCCCCCAATGCAAGTACCTCTACACATTGGTAGGTGTCACCCTCCTTAGACCCCTAAGGCAGGAGGCTAGGTGGTCTGGGGGGAGCTTCAGCCCTCAGTTCCCTGTTGTGGGTCAGTGAGGGCTCTGTTGAATATGCAGAGATATCAGACCTGGGAAACTTGTCTTTCCAGTAAATCTGCTAAGAAA
This sequence comes from Elephas maximus indicus, assembly GCF_024166365.1. NCBI lineage: Eukaryota > Metazoa > Chordata > Mammalia > Proboscidea > Elephantidae > Elephas > Elephas maximus. The sequence continues at coordinate 54,594,353 of NC_064825.1, forward strand.
AAAAAATGCAGTCAGATCCCTATCAGAAATGCCTTTGCATTATAATAGCCACCTTGTTCCCTGTAGGGATGAAAGCCTGAGACTGTGGATCACATATGCTTGGCTGGAGCTGGTTTTGTGTTTTTAGTCCAATTAGGGAAGGATTTTTGGTCCCTGGGTTTTTTGTGGTTGCTTCTCTCAGGCTGGAAGAATGGGTTAGGAAAAGACCAAAAAAAAAAAAAAAAAAAAAAAACCGCAGAGCAGTTCTCCCTCTGGCTCAGGAAATTCCAATGTTAATGAAGCCACCTGGGAAGGGGAGGGGAGGGTTCAGAAAAACAGGAGAGAGTAGCACCCCGGAATATAGACAAAGTTACTTATCTTGCTTGGGATGACTATTTTATCTGAGATTCCCGAGCGGCGTGTCACCTATATGTGCTGGCTGGGCAGAGATTGCTCCCGAGGGTCAGGCCTGCAGAAGCCTCGGTCAGTTCCTCCATTGCCAGTCCAAAGCCCCGTGTCAAGGTTCCCCGGCTTGGATGCTGCACTCCCGGCTCCAAAACCAGTTGCTGCCTCCCAGGGACTTCTCCTCCTGCCAGCCGCGTCGCCGTGCCCGGACCCCCTCCCTGAGTCAGTTCAGGGGGGTAGGGCTGTGCCCCGTGTTTGCACCATCAGAGGATGTGGTGTTCAGCTCTCCTGCGTCCAGTCCAAAGCCCCGCGCCAAGGTTCCCTGGCTGGGACGCTGCACTCCTGGCTCCCAAACCAGTCGCTGCCTCCCGGTGACTTCTCCTTCTGCCAGCTGCGTCGCTGCCACCGGCGTTGACCAGCTGGGCCCCCTCCCGAGGTCAGTTCAGGGGTTAGGGGTGCGCTCCGTGTTTGTGCCCTGACACGATGTTGTGTTCAGCTCCCCTGCGCCCAGTCCTAAGCCCAGCGCCAAGGTTACCTGACTGGGACTCTGGCTCCAGGCTCCAAAAACAGTCTCTGCTTCCCCGTAGTTGTTCGTTTTCCATCTGTCACTCAGGTCAACTCTTTAAATCTGTGTTTGTTGGTCTGGGTTCGCAGATTGTCATGTTTATGATCGATTCACTTGTTTTTGCAAGTCTTTGTTGCAAGAGGGATCCGAGGTAGCATCTACCTAGTCAGCCATCTTGGCCCCCCTCCCAATGCTTCCATTTCATCTTTTTTTGAGAAAGGAAATTTGCAGCATTAATGGTATTAATGATCATTACAGCTAACAAAAAGAAGCAGCATAACGGTGCTTAAGAATGTGGGCTAAAGTTTGTGGTCTTAGGCAAGTTATCCAAGCACTTGGTGCCTCAGTTTTCTTATGTGCAAAATGGGGATGATAATTGTACCCACCTTATAGGGTAATAATTGTTGTTGTCATTACTGTGTACCGCTGAATTGTTTCGGACTCATAGCGAACCTATAGGACAAAGTAGAACTGCCCCAAAGGGTTTCCAAGGAGGGGCTGGTAGATTCAAACTGCCAACCCTTTGGTTACAAGCCTGAGCTCTTAATGACTTTGCCACCAGGGCTCCAACAGGCATTAGTCATTGTAATTATTCTCAGTGCCTATTATATGCCGGGCACATAAGAAGTGTTTTACAAGTATTCTCATTTCATCCTCACAATAACCTCAAGAGCTAAGATATTAGTTTTAAAGATTTTTATGGGTGAGGAACAGGCAGATGTATGAGCTTGGAGTCAAATGGACTGTGCTTCCGTTTACTTCCAGTGTGGTCATTGACAAGTTTCCTCACCTCCCAGGCTCTGTTTCCTTGTCTACAGAAGGGATAGGATGCTACTCACAAGCTTTGGAAGGAGAGGGATTTCATGGGTAATGGGTGTGAAACCCTAGGGTGGTGTCTGGTTACTATTATGATTTAATAAATTCCTGTTGTTGTTAGTTGCAGTTGAGTCAGCTGAGCCTCATGGTGACTTTATGGAAAACAAAAGGAAACGTTGCAGGGTCCTGCACCATCCCCACAATCACTGGTGTGCTTGAGCTTATTGTTGTATCTATGGTGTCAATCCACCTCCTGGGGAGTTTCTCTCTCCACACCCCGCCCCACCTGCTACTTTATGTGTCCAAAGTATGCAAAGTGAAGTCTCACTATCCTTGCTTCTAAGGAGATAATTTCCCACTAGGTGCTAAATGGTTTATATTCTTTCTTAGGTTTACAGTCACATTGTGAGGTCAGATTCTTGTCCTTTCTTTTTACATGCTGAGGTTGTAACTTTTTGGTAAACTCTCCTTTCACCCTCAAGTGTTAGGGAAACAGGAGGAGAAGGATGCAGCCTCCCTTGCATCAGACACTACTTGATTCTTGGGTGTCGTTAGGTGTGGACAGTAACTTTAGCACTGCGTCCAGAGGAGCCACAATCTCTGAGGAGAGGTTAGAACAACTGGGAGTATTGGGAAGCAGGGTGGCTCAGCTGGATTGGTCTGATGACTGCTCCTCTTAATCGTGTCCTCGTTCTACCCTCAAACCTCTGCATCTGCTTTAAAGAGAAAAGGGACTGGAGGTAGGGGACAGAAAAGTTGGTCTTTAAATGACCCTGTGGGCAAAGAACCTGATAACCATGAAGTGCCAGGACTCACAATTGCTCTTTCCCTATTTAAAGCAATTGAGAGAATCGTCTTTGTCTTTAGACAAACTTGGTTTTGGATTCTGGCTCCATCACTTAGTTTCACGACCTTGGGAAAATTATTTAACCTCTCTGAGGCTTGATTTCCTCATCAGAAAATATCCCACGCGGCTAGAGGATTAAGTAAGGTAATATGTGTAAAGTATATGTACATAAGATGAATGTTATTTTTTGACTCTTACTATTATTTAGTAAGAAAATATCAGAAAGCATGGTACATAGGGGAGAAAAATGGGGCAGGCCAGGGCAGCTTTAATCTAGTACAGGGATCTTGGAGTCTGTAGGAACCACAGAGAAAGAAAGCATCCAAGTTACCAAGTGCCTGAGAAGGCAGTTCTCTGGCCTTACTTCAGCTGGGACTGTGGATGCGTGGTTGTGGCTTAACCCTGCGGTGCACAGAAGGTTTTGTCTGTCCTCCCACGTAGGACACTATGCAGAACGGCAGGTGGTGACAACATAGTTCCCATATGGGCCACAAGCCACATTTATTGTGAGAATTTCACATAGGATGTCGGCTTAGCTGCTATTTTGCAGTATGAACCAAGCTGTATGTAGAGCAGAAGCCCTTCCCTTTGGGCTCAGACCTGTCAGATAATGCCTTTCTTGCCTGACAGTTGGAGATTCAGTCCGTAATCTAGCACATGGCCTTGAGAATCAGACAGTCTTGAGCTGAGACCAGTTTGATTCAATTACCAGTGTTTGACTTGGGGCAAGTTATTCAGCCCGAGGCTCCGTTCCAAACTGACAGGTAACATCCTTAGCTCAGTGTGTGGCACATGGTCAATAAGTGCTAGCAACTACTCTTTATATTTTCTTTTGGTGAAAATATACACAGCAAGGGATACACCAGTTCAACAAATTCTACATGTACAATTCAGTGACATTGTTTACATTCTGCAAGTTGTGTAACTGTTCTCAATATCCTTTTCCAAATTATTCTACCACCGTTAACGTAAACTCGTCATCACTTAAGCTTCTCATCTAACCGTTCGAGATGCTGTTGTGAATTTGATCCCACATAGACAAATCTTTTCAACTATTCTTAGTATCATCATTAATAATCATTATCACAAACTAATTGGTATAACTGTGCACACTCAGGGTGGAATAAATAAGTATATTTAGCTTTCATTGCTGTATGTACACCCATTGTCTAACACAATATACAGCAGAAACTCAGTTTAGCGAGTAAAACCGTGCTGGTAAAACACATCAGCTGTTTATTCCTTCACCAAACATTTATTTAGTTCCATTCTGTGCCAGATCCTGTGCTAGGTTCTGGGGGCACGATGGTACTAAAGATAAACATTCTCTAGCTCTATGAAGCAGGTATCGTCTCCCCACCCCTGTCCCCTGCCAGCCAAGTAGCCTCCCCGGCTTCCTTTTGTGAGTGTATCATCATACTCAGTGCTTTCTTCCAAAATATTGTTAGTGTGCATTACAATCTCCTCGCCAGTTCTGAGCTAGCAATCCAATTTCTGGTTCACAATGAGGGCCACCTACTGTGGTCCCACAGGCTGAGAACCACAATTCCAGGGCCTTATTCACACAGATTAAAATGTGGATGGTGCCCTCTACAGTCTTACAGAGTGGTGGTCCTGACGTTGATAGTTGCTCATATTATGTATAATAAGTACGTAATTAGACTGTGGTGGACTCATCCCTGCTGGAGACATGTACGTATTAAACTCAGCCTAATTTTTTTTTTTTTTTAAGGAGATTGTACGGAGGGTTGGGATGGATGAAATGACTCCCTCTATGAACCTTTCCTCTACCAGTTCTATCCTTACAATTCACCAAAGAGATACCTCCAAAGAACAGAGGCAGAGGAGGGAATAATGGAATTTGGGTATAGTTCAGGGGCTTATCTTTCTGAACTAATATTATAAAGAAGATTGTGCTGAAAGTGTCTTAGACTTTCATTAATATCGGGAAAGGAACTACGTGAGAAAATACTATGTCTTAGGCGCTTTGCTAGCCGTGTAACTTCACAGCGTCAGGCTGATTCATGAACGCAGATATTGCAGACAGGACAGCTGAGGCTCTGTGAAGTTACTTAGCTTTTACAAAATTGCAGTTAGAAAATAGCCAAGCCAGTGAAAAGCACAAAACTGCGCAGTGACTATTCAGAATATTTAAAGAACTCCTACAAATCAATAGGAAAATGTTCAAAAAAGAAAATATTCAAATAGCCAGTAAACATACACAAAGGTACTCATTTTATTAGTAATCAGGGAAATGTGCATTAAATCCACAATGTGATACTGCTGAAAACAAAACAAACAAAAAGCAAATCCCTCAATGACTTTGAGTTAATTCCGACTATAGGACAGGGTGGAAGTGCTCCATAGGGTTTCGAAGGTGTGGCTGGTGGATTTGAACTGCTGACCTTTTGGTTATCAGCCAAGTTGTTAACCACTGTGCCACTAAAACTAGGGCTCCCAATATTGCTATAGGCCCCCTGAGTGGCTATAACTGGAAAGATCAACAAAATCAAATATCGATGGGGATCTAGAACAATGAAACTCCCCTACTCTGCTGGGGTGAGTGTAAATCGGTACAACTACTTTGGAAAGCTGTTTGGAAGAATTTACTAAAGCTGAGCATATTCACAGCCTTTGACACATAAGGAAACCCTGGTGGTAGAGTGGTTGAGGGCTACAGCTGCTAACCAAAAGGTCAGCAGTTTGAATCCACTAGGTGATCCTGTGGAGCTTTTGTGGTTTTCATGGGCATGCTGTGAGCGCAAATACAAATTAGAAGAAAGAAAGAATAAAAAGGGAAAAAGTAAATTTTCCCTATTAAAAAAAGGGAAGAGCACCCCGCCCCATCCTCTCTTTAGAGCATTTCCTTTGAAAGACTTGTAGTTGTAAATTCCTTCTCTGCCTCTTTGAAATATATGTAAATCTTTTGAAAGGCAAAATAAGCCTCTTGCCAATTTTACAACCCAGGAATGTTTCCTCAAGGGCATGGAAGTCATCTTTGTGAAATGTAATTAATCAATGAAGACAGCATCCCTATCTCCCAGTTTCCTGGGAGGACAGGAGTCTAACTTCAGCTGACACTTGCCTCCAAGTGGCAAACCTGCCTCTGGCCATAAAGGTATGAGAAATTAATTATTTTTCTTTGGATAAAGGCAATTAGCAAACTCAGGTGGCTATCCCAATTACCAGGTGATTTTAGGAAGGCAGATGAAGCTGAAGTCTTCTTACTTAAGGAATAATTATGATTTACCTTGAGGACATGCATGTTAGGGGTTGTATCTGCCTGGCTATATAAAAGGATAAAATTCCTTTCTGTCTTACCAATCACTTTAGTAAATTACTTGTGCTGTGCATCACAGTCTGGGTCAATGCTTGTTTAGTGATGAGATTGCTTTCCTTATCTTACTTTTGTAGAGAACTTGTCTGGGTCAACAGGAGATTTTGTTTTTAATTATGGTTCTCCAACAATATGCTTTTTTTTTTTTTTTTAACAATATGCAGGGAGGCGAAGATTGGAATGAAACAACGTGCATTTTTCTAGCTGAGACTGAACAAGGCAAGCCTCTGCCTTCTTGTTTCAGCTCTCATACTGTAAACAAGTGTCCTTTTCACAGTTCATTTAGTGCCATGTTTTTCACATTTTGTAGGTAATTTCACTGTTGAAAATGGCCTGCGAACATGTTGCCGAAGTGCTATCTAATGTTCCTAAGACCAAGGACACTACAGAGAAGATCTTACAGAAGAAATTCGTGTTAGATGAGCTTCATTCAGGCGTGATTTATAGTGCTGTTTGCTATGAGTTCGACATGAATAAATTAACAATATAAATTAAATAATGTGTCTTTAAACAGAAACACACATAAAACAAGGTTATGTATTGATTGGTTGGTGAAAATGTTGTGACCAGAGGCTCACAGAAACTTAACCCTATAATTCCCTTAGAGAAATGGTTCCCAAACCAAAAACCAAACCCATGGCCTTTGAGTCAATTTTGACTCACAGCGACCCTATAGGACAGAGTAGAACTGCCCCATAGGGTTTTCCAAGGCTGTAATTTTTATGAAAGCAGACTGTACCATCTTTCTCCTGAGGAGTGGCTGGTAGGTTGGTAGGTTCAAACCACCAACCTTTCAGTTAGAAGTTGAGCACTTAACTACTGTGCCACCAGGGCTCCTTAGAAAATGGTTCAGTAGTCACTAACTCAGTGTTTGTGGAGACTTCATAGACTGTAACTACTGCAAATGATGAGAATCAACTGTATATACCTGACAGAAATGCATATATTTGCTCACAAAAGACGTGTACTAGAATGTTTATGGCAGTGCCTACTATTCATACTAGCTCCAAACTGGAACCTATTCAAATGTCTACCAACAGTAGCATGGATAAATTTATTGAGGTATAGTCACACAATGGAAAACTATACACCAATGAGAGTAAATGAACTACAACTACATGCGGCAATAAGGATGAATCTCAGAGACATACAGTTGAGTGAAGGAAGCCAGACACATAATGTTCATACTGTATGACTCTAATTATACAAATTTCAAAAATAAGGAAAATGAATTTGTGACACTGGGAGTCAGGATAGTGGTTATCTCCAATGGAAGAAGTGACTGGAAGGGGCCACAAGGGAGTATCTGGGGTGCTGACACCAATATTTTATTTCTTGATTTGGATGCTTGTTACACGAAGCTGCTCACTTAGGAAAGTAAATAAGATAAAGCTTTCCAGATTAGAAAGAAATAAGTGAAAGAATCTCCAATCACAGATGATGTGACATTTTATGTAGAAAATCATAAGGAATCCACTAAAAGCTATTAAATTTCAACAGAAATTTACTCTCTTTTCTTCATTATTTACTCTGAGAAGACACTCTGGGGGAGGTAGGTTTTTAGCTATAGCTCTATAGGGTTGCTAAGAGTTGGAATCGAGTCAACGACAGTGGGTTTGGTTTTGGTTTTGTTATGTGGAAAAAGGAGGATGCTTAGACCAAAGAGAATATAGTTACTTAGTAAAGATCTGAGTGACTAATGAAATAACCATAAGCAGTTAGATCAACTCAGAAAAATTACTCAATACCTCTTTACTCAAAGAGAAGATTAGCCAGTAAATGGAAGGAAATAGAGATTCTAAGAAGAATTAGGTTTCTTTCATGGGTTAAAAGGGCATGGGGCAGATCTTCCTTCAGAGCCTACACATAAAAAACCAAAACAAAACAACAAAACCTTTCAGTTAGCAGCCGAGCACTTTAACAACTGTGCTATGAGGGCCCCTTGGGGTACACTTAGTAGGAACTTTATAAATGATGATCAAATGAATGAATGTCTCTTAACCCTAAAAAAAAAGGGTGGACAATTTCCTCCTGGAATTGCTATGTTCTTCTGCAACGCCAGCACTTTTGCACACCCTACCTTCCTCCTCACTGGCTTTCCAGGCCTGGAGGCCTTTCACCATTGGGTATCTATCCCCATCAACTTGATCTGTGTGGTTTCCATCCTAGGCAACAGTATCATCCTCTTCCTGATCCACACAGACCCAGCCTTACACGAACCCATGTACATCTTCCTGTTCATGTTGGCAGCATCTGATCTGGGTCTCTGTGCCTCTACCTTCCCCACCATGGTGCGGCTCCTCTGGCTAGGTGCTGGTGAATTGCCCTTTGACTTCTGTGTAGCACAAATGTTCTTCATTCATGCCTTCACCTTGGTGGAATCTGGTGTGCTGCTCGCCATGGCCTTCGATCTCATCATTGCTATCTGGAACCCTCTGCACTATGCCACAATCCTTACCCACTCAGCCATGGTCAAAGTGGGGGCTGCCATTCTAGTGAGGGCTGTTCTGCTCAATCTTCCAGGACCCATCCTCCTGCGGCGTCTGCTCTTCCCCCAGATCAGCATACTCTCACACTGCTACTGTCTGCACTGTGACCTCGTGGGGCTGGCCTGCTCAAACACCCGGGTCAACAGCCTGGTTGGCCTGGTCTCCATCCTCCTCTCACTGGGCCTTGACTCCTCCCTTATCATGCTCTCATATGCACTGATCCTACAGACAGTGCTGGGCATTGCATCACCTGGGGAACGGCTCAAGGCACTCAACACGTGTGTCTCACACCTCTGCATTGTTCTCATCTTTTATTTGCCCAAACTGGGGCTGTCTGTATTGCACCGAGTAGAGAAGCACAGCTATCCTGCTCTAGCAGTGTTCATGGCCAACCTGCACTTTGTGGTCCTGCCTTTCATGAACGCTATTGTCTACTGCATCAAATCTAAGCAGATCCGCCAGAGCCTCTTAAAGGGTTTCCAACAGAAGAGAGTTGATGTCTCCTAAAATAGCAAAAAGACCAAGGGCACCTTGGAATTCATAGGGGAGTGAGAGTAATGGTGAAGGGTTAATTTCTGAGATTTCTGAATGATCTTACCTTTACTGTTGAGCCCTTTGTGGGGCATTATCAGTCTCTACAGTTTTTAGAGACTGAGACTCCAAACCTCCAAAAAATTATAATTTTAGGAGACTGAGAATTTGAAATACCACCTTGATAATCCTCTCATTGCTCTGTCTGACTAGAGCCCAACTATTTTAGTTTCGCATATGCTGTGACATCTCCTTACCTAGGGGACTTAACCACACTAACAGAGGATGTGTGTGTATATCTCTTCTTTCCCCAGTTGATTTTTTGTTTGTTTGTTTTCCCATTTGATTTTTAAGCCTAAAGAAAAGAAGAAGTGATAAACTATATTTACCTTTGTACTGGCCTCTCCTCCCAAATTATTATTAAGCAGCTAATCTACTAAGAAGTAGAAAAGTGGGAGGGGGAGAGGGAAGGAGAGATACATACAACAACACTGCACATGTTGAATTTATCAAGCACTTATTTGCAGCTAAGTTTTCTTTGTGTGTGTCCCTGCTGTGATCTAAAGTTTGGTCCTGCCAAGGCCAGGAAAGCTGCTCCCTATAAATTTTATATAGCACTGGTTTCTTAAGGACCAATTGTAAGGGTGGAATAGCTGCTCATCTCTGAGTGGGAGAAGCAGCCAATCGACTAGGATGCAAACTCCATGAGGGTAGGAATTCAGGGGCTGTGTTGTTCAATGATGTGTCCCAACTTCCAAAAACTGTGCCTACAATATAGTAAGTGTCCAATGCGTATTGTCGAACAATTGAGTAGGGAGGATGAAGGGACAGAAGTTTCTTGTCAGCTGATACCTCAGAAAGAAAGAGGATTGGGAGAGATGAAATGTCTGGATATGAGGGTAACAAGCAATTGATTGGCAAGAGCAGGATGAAGTAAAGATGGATGTCAGAGACCTTGGGACAAAGTATGATTCTCCCTGTGCCACATGGTCAAGAAGATGGTTTCTAATGGCAGAGCTCAGAGGGAAGATAAGTTTATTGTGGAGCATTTTCTAAAGTTGCCTCCCAACTTTCAGGAGGAGACTTACCTAGAAACTGAAGGATGTCTCACCCCATCACTGGCTTTGCCTTTGGTCTGCTAAATCCTAAAATGTTCATAAATTTTTTAATGCATTGGAATAGGAATATTCCTGGTGGAAAATTACTACTCAAATGTAATAGAACAAGCCATGCAAAAGCTCTTAAAAAGTGCTTTCCCTATACCTCTGCACATCCAGACAATTGGGAATTCAACAACTGTGGTCATTTTTGTGTGTCATTTCCATGAACTGCGACAAGAGAGGATGAGGAACTTGGAGGCAAGAAGGCAGGGTGGGCATGCAGTTTTAATTGGAAAGGTTGTTTTCCCTACCAGATTGTATTTACACAAGCACTGAAGCATGGGATTCAAGGAACTCAGAACCCTGTGCCTGTCAGTAAATAGGAGGCTATTGCCAACCACATGCATGTGAAGATGGCCAGGTCCTGTCCATAGAGTCCAAGAGGCAGGGCTAATAAGTCCTGTGTTCAGAAATACACTTTTGGAACATCATGTCTAGTGGCTGCCAACCAATAGTTTCAGTAAATCCAAAAACTGTTTGATGAGACATTTTGGAAAATGAGGGACTTTCAAAAGATGGTTTTGCTGTCCAAGAAGGTCTCTCATCAGGGTCAGAAAGCTTGGGCTGAACAAGTACCATGTCATCCAGTCCCTTCTGTCTACTCTACCCACCACCCCAATAACAAGAAGATTCTGATCAAGGAACCAGTATATCTCTGAGGCTCTCATCACCCTTGATCAGAAACACCAGGATGAGGTTATAGTATTTGGAACCACAAGCAGCCTTGGGAAGTAAAAAATAAACAAGCAAACAAAAACCAAACAAACATTGTATGTAGAGTCCTAGAGCTGGAAAAATTCCTATTCTGAGAATTAACAGGATAAAGCCTGGATATCAGATACACATTTGAAGACTTCAGGGATCCTTTTGCTTCATTATTATTGCCTTTTCTCAGCAGTTCTGAGCTTGAAGCCTTCTCCCTCCATGATACCATCACCATAGACTTGTCATTCTTACTGTTGGCCATTCCTTGGCTGCACTGAAGTCATGCGCTAGAAGGAATCTAGGGATGTATGTCTCTACAACTTTACCATCAGTCAGCAGACATCTCAGCATGTCCCATTATGCCTTCCTATGCTTCACAGGCCAGATAACTACTGAAGTAGCTTAGCCTGCCACAAGTAAGGGTCCTGAGATGGCCTCTAAAAAGCTTTGCTACTAGTTTACCCAGTTAAGGATTATCAAGGAGTGATATACAATAGCTTTTAGAACTTGACATCAGTAGTCCAAAAAAAAAAAAAAAAAAGTGTGTGTACATCAATCCAAAACCTCTACTCTTAATCATTATACTAATCAGCCTGTCCCCTACCCATGCAAAACACCTGAGTAAAATCTCAGCTCCAACTCATACCAGCTGTGTGACCTTAAGCTGTTACTTCACCTTTCTGAACCTCCCTTTCCTCATCATTCTAAAGGGAGGATAATACCTACCTCATAAAGATGTCGTGAGGATTCAATTAGTCAATGTACATAAAGTACTTAATCCGGCAGCAGAGTACCAGTTTTATGTTTGTGTGGTTATTTTATTAATGCCTGTTCGCCTTATGTATTTCAGGCTCAGTGATGGTGGGAACCACATCTGTGTTTCCTGACTTGTCTAACCCTACCATTTAGCACAAGGCCCAGAATATTATAGGCCTTTTATGCATTAAATGAATGAGTGAATAAACGAAAGAACAAAATCTTGGCAAATGGGAAATGCTATTGAACTCAATAGAGTCCCATTTGTTATCATTAATATTGTTATCACTGTCATACAATTTGTATCAGGTAATGGCAAGTGCTGTTCGGCTTGTTGCAAATGCAGAATTTTTATTCAAGGTCACCTTGCTCCATAAAACCTTTGGCTTTATTAATTTATAACTTAGCCTCTCAAGAACACTAGTTCCCAAAGGGGTGATTTAAGTCTGGTCTAAAGAGATCTACGATACATAATGCAGCTATCACGACTTGTTCTGGGTTAACTGGAGAGCATACTCTAAATCTATGATACTCTAGAACTAGGCGGGGTTCTTGGTGACTGGGAATTGGTGACTGACTTACCTCATATATTTTTAGATGAGTAAAAAATTTGTGCACGCCTTATCCTAAGCTTGGCTACTAGAAATCAAGGGATTGGTGGGGGGTGGTTGCAGACAAAAGGAGAAGGCTTATGGAAACCAGGATATATATCACAGGTCCTTCAAAGCCAAGTCTCTCCAAGCTGATTAATCTACATCGTGCATGGACTGGTCATGGGGCAAGTGGTTTCCTAATTGTCCTCTATAAGGCAGAGAGCTGTTTTTGTCCTTTACAAAGAAGGAAAAGAAAGCCTATAGAAGATGATCTAATGAACAATTGCTGTGAATTCACTCAGAGTGATGTGAAGTTATGATTAATGCAAATTTATTTTTGCTGTAATGCTTTGTGAATATAAGCTCATGCCATCCAACTAACTTAACTAACTTAAAGCATGATGCAAAATGCAGAAGTCCATGGTAGCTTTGAGCGAGACTCTAATTTTCTGCAGCCAGAGAACAGGTTACTTAAAATCAGGCCCAAGATAAAATTGTAAGGGTTGCAGAAATATAAAGAAGGTCCAACTCTTCGCTTTATACAAGCAGTTAACTCAAATATAAAGCCACAAATAGTTTAAATGTAAAAAGATGAAAAAAATACACTGTGCAAAGTTTAAGCAGAATAAAACTAGGGTAGCTATAACAACACCAAAGTTAACTTAAAAATTAGAGTATTACCAGAGATAAAAAGGATTATTTAATAATACTAAACATGTCAAATTGTATCTATCTTTTTTTTATCTATATGTGTACATTAATTCTAAGTGTGTATGCACCTAGTAATAGAGCTTGCAAATATACAAAGAAAAAATTGACAGAACTAGAAGTAAAAATAGGCAAATTAACAAGTACAGTTGGAGATTTCAACACCTCTCTCTCTGGCAGTAATTTATAGAAGTAGATAAAATATCTGTAAAAATATGCAAGAGTTGAAGAATATTACCAATCAATCTGACCTACTTGATATTCATGGAATAGTACATCCGAAATTGCAGAAACACATTCATTTAAAGTGTATTTGGAATATTTATCTAGACTATATCAGGGTTATGAAACTAGTTTCAATACATTTTAAAGGATTAAAATAATACAGCAGAGGCGGGGCCAAGATGGCTGACTAGGTAGACGCTACCTCGGATCCCTCTTGCAACAAAGACTCGGAAAAACAAGTGAATCGATCAGATACATAACAATCTACGAACCCTGAACAACAAACACAGATTTAAAGAGTTGACCTGAATGACAGAGATGGAGAATGAACAAACACGGGGAAGCAGCGGCTGTTTTCGGGGCCTGGAGCCAGCGTCCCAGTCAGGTAACCTTGGCGCCGGGCTTAGGACTGGGCCCAGGAGAGCTGAACACAAAATCTTGTGACGGCGCAAACAAGGCGCGCAGCCCTACACTCGTGAACTGACGCCGGAAGGGGGCCCAGCTGGTCCAGGGGCGGCATGGCAACGCGGCTGGTGGGAGAAGTTGCCAGGAGGCAGTGACTGGTTTTGGAGCCGGGAGTGCAGCGTCCCAGTGGGGGAACCTTGGCGCCGGGCTTTGGACTGGGCGCAGGGGAGCTGGACACGGCATCCGCTCATGGCACAAACACGGGGCGCAGCCCTGCTCCCCTAAACTAACCCTGGGAGGGGGCCCAGCCGGTCCACAGGGGTGGCATGGTGACGTGGCTGGTGGGACTAGAAGTCCCCAGGAGGCAGTGACTGGTTTTGGAGCTGGGAGTGCAGCGTCCCAGCAGGGTAACCTTGACGCTGGGCTTTGGACTGGCAGCGGATGATCTGACCGCGGCTTTAGCGGGCCAGACCCACGGGGGCAATCTCCACAGAGCCAGCACACATAGGTGACAGATAAAATGGTCATCCCAAGCAAGATAAGCAGCTTTGGCTATATTCCGGGGTGCTACTCTCCTGTTTTTCCGAACCCCCCCTCCCCTTCCCAGGCGGCTTCATTAACATTGGAATTTCCTAAGCCAGAGGGAGAACGGCTCCGGCTCCGCTGCGGCTTTTCCCTTTTTTTGGGGTCTTTTCCTAACCCATTCTTCCAGCCTGAGAGAAGCAACCACAAAAAACCCAGAGACCAAAAATCCTTCCCTAATTGGACTAAAAACACAGAACCACCTCCAGCGAAGCATATATGATCCAAATCTCCGGTTTTCATCCTTACAGGGAACAAGGTGGCGGTTATATTCCAAAGGCAGTTCTGACAGGGATCTGACTGCATTTTTTTTAGAGGATTTACTGGAAAAACAAGTTTCCCAGGTCTGATATCTCTGCTTCTTCAACAGAGCCCTAACTGACCCACAACAGGGAACTGAGGGCTGAAGCTCCCCCTAGACCACCTAGCCTCTTGCCTTAGGGGTCTAAGGAGGGTGACACCTACCAATCAGTAGAGGTACTTGCATTGGGGGGCTAAGGTACAGCTGCAGTGCCCTCCCACCCAGGTGCTATAGGAATAGAGACACACCTACCTCACTGACACTTGGGGGAAGCCTGTCAGCATCCTGCCCCCCCTGGAGTGTGAACCCAGGCTGCTAATAGAATCTGGTGCACACAACTATCACCACTACTTCTCAAGGTGGATAGGTGTTAGGGTGCAGTACACACTTTATGACCGAAAATCAGATTCTACTCAAGAATAGTGAATAGACTCAGGCATATATATCTGGCAACAGCCCAAACCAGCTGGTAATAGGTCATAAGTAAGTCAAGGGCTACAACAAACAAGACAGCACAATCTAGTAGCCCATCCACGTATATTGAAAGAAAACAAAACAAGATAAGACTCAGTGAGCAAATATAGAATAAACCACTACTATATCTTTTTTTTTTTTTATATCTTAGTGATGGCTCGGAGACAGCAGTCGATGTCAAACCACATAAAGAAGCAGACCATGACAGCTTCTACAACCCCCCAAATAAAAGAATCAATATCTTTCCCAAATGAAGATACAATCCTGGAATTATCAGATACAGAATATAAAAAACTAATTTACAGAATGTTTCAAGACATCAGGGACGACCTCAGAAATGAAACAAGGCAAACTGCAGAAAAAGCCAAGGAACACACTGATAAAACAGTTGAAGAACTCAAAAAGATTATTCAAGAACATAGTGGAAAAATTAATAAGTTGCAAGAATCCATAGAGAGCATGCAGAAATCCAAAAGATTAACAATAAAATTACAGAATTAGACAACGCAATAGGAAGTCAGAGGGGCAGACTCGAGCAATTAGAATGCAGACTGGGAAATCTGGGCTACCAGGGAATTAACACCAACATAGCTGAAAAAAAAATCAGATAAAAGAATTAAAAAAAATGAAGAAACCCTAAGAATCATGTGGGACTCTATCAAGAAGGATAACTTGCGGGTGATTGGAGTCCCAGAACAGGGAGGGAGGACAGAAAACACAGAAAAAATATTTGAAGATCTGCTGACAGAAAACTTCCCTGACATCATGAAAGACGAAAGGATATCTATCCAAGATGCTCATGGAACCCCATTTAAGACTGATCCAAAAAGAAAAACATCAAGACATATTATCATCAAACTTGCCAAAACCAAAGATAAAGAGAAAATTTTAAAAGCAGCCAGGGAGAAAAGAAAGGTCTCCTACAAAGGAGAATCAATAAAAGTAAGTTCAGACTACTCAGCAGAAACCATGCAGGCAAGAAGGGAATGGGACGACATATACAGAGCACTGAAGGAGAAAAACTGCCAGCCAAGGTTCATATATCCAGCAAAACTCTCTCTGAAATATGAAGGCGAAATTAAGATATTTACAGATAAACACAAGCTTAGAGAATTTGCAAAAACCAAACCAAAGCTACAAGAAATACTAAAGGAAATTGTTTGGTCAGAAAACCAATAATATCAGATACCAGCACAACACAAGGTCACAAAACAGAACATCCTGATATCAACTCAAATAGGGAAATCACAAAAACAAATTAAGACTAATTAAAAGAAAAATGCTCATAACAGGGAGTCATTGAAGTTAATATGTAAAAGATCACAATAATCAAAAAGAGGGACTAAATACAGGTGGCATAGAACCGCCATATGGAGAGTGATACAAGATGATATAGGGCAATACAAGTTAGGTTTTTACTTAGAAAAATAGGGGTAAATATTAAGGTAACCACAAAGAGGTATAACAACTCCATAACTCATAATAAAAGCCAAGAAAAACTTAACGACTCAACAAATATAAAGTCAAATACTATGAAAATGAGGATCTCACAATTTACAAAGAAAAATGTCTCAGCACAAAAAAGTAAGTGGAACAATGAAATTGTCAACAACTCACACAAAAAGGCATCAAAATGACAACACTAAACACTTATTTATCTATAATTATGCTGAATGTAAATGGACTAAATGCACCAATAAAGAGACAGAGAGTCTCGGACTGGATAAAGAAACACGATCCATCTATATGCTGCCTACAAGAGACACACCTTAGACTTAGAGACACAAACAAACTAAAACTCAAAGGATGGAAAAAAATATATCAAGCAAACAATAAGCAAAAAAGAAGAGGAGTGGCAATATTAATTTCTGACAAAATAGACTTTAGACTTAAATCCACCACAAAGGATAAAGAAGGACACTACATAACGATAAAAGGGACAATTGATCAGGAAGATATAACCATATTAAATATTTATGGACCCAATGACAGGGCTGCAAGATACATAAATAGAATTTTAACAGATCTGAAAAGTGAGATAGACACCTCCACAATTATAGTAGGAGACTTCAACACACCACTTTCGGAGAAGGACAGGACATCCAGTAAGAAGCTCAATAGAGACACGGAAGACCTAATTACAACAATCAACCAACTTGACCTCATTGACTTATACAGAACTCTCCACCCAACTGCTGCAAAGTATACTTTTTTTTCTAGCGCACATGAAACATTCTCTAGAATAGACCACATATTAGGTCATAAAACAAACCTTTGCAGGGTCCAAAACATCGAAATATTACAAAGCATCTTCTCAGACCAAAAGGCAATAAAACTAGAAATCAATAACAGAAAAATTAGGGAAAAGAAATCAAATACTTGGAAAATGAACAATACCCTCCTGAAAAAAGACTGGGTTATAGAAGACATCAAGGAGGGAATAAGGAAATTCATAGAATGCAATGAGAATGAAAATACTTCCTATCAAAACCTCTGGGACACAGCAAAAGCAGTGCTCAGAGGCCAATTTATATCGATAAATGCACACACAAAAAGAAGAAAGAGCCAAAATCAGAGAACTGTCCCTACAACTTGAACAAATAGAAAGTGAGCAACAAAAGAATCCATCAGGCACCAGAAGAAAACAAATAATAAAAATTAGAGCTGAACTAAATGAATTAGAGAACAGAAAAACAATTGAAAGAATTAACAAAGCCAAAAGCTGGTTCTTTGAAAAAATTAACAAAATTGGTAAAC
The DNA here is from genome assembly GCF_024166365.1 of Elephas maximus indicus. Taxonomy (NCBI): domain Eukaryota; kingdom Metazoa; phylum Chordata; class Mammalia; order Proboscidea; family Elephantidae; genus Elephas; species Elephas maximus. The sequence continues at coordinate 54,611,988 of NC_064825.1, forward strand.
CATTGGCTAGACTGACTAAAGAAATACAGGAAAGGAAACAACCCGAATAAGAAACGAGAAAGGCCACATCACAACAGACCCAACTGAAATTAAAAGAATCATATCAGATTATTACGAAAAATTGTACTCTAACAAATTTGCAAACCTAGAAGAAATGGATGAATTCCTGAAAAAACACTACCCACCTAAACTAACACATTCAGAAGTAGAACAACTAAATAGACACATAACAAAAAAAGAGATTGAAACGGTAATCAAAAAACTCCCAAGAACAACAACAACAAAAAAACCCTGGCCCAGATGGCTTCACTGCACAGTTCTACCAAACTTTCAGAGAAGAGTTAACACCACTACTACTACAGGTACTTCAAAGCATAGAAAATGACGGAATACTACCCAACTCATTCTATGAAGCCACCATCTCCCTGATACCAAAACCAGGTAAAGACATCACAAAAAAAGAAAATTACAGACCTATATCCCTCATGAACATAGATGCAAAAATCCTCAACAAAATTGTAGCCAATAGAATTCAACAACATATCAAAAAAATAATTCACCGAAACCAAGTGGGATTTATACCAGGTATGCAAGGCTGGTTTAATATTAGAAAAACCATTAATGTAATCCACCATATAAATAAAACAGAAGACAAAAACCACATGATCTTATCAATTGATGCAGAAAAGGCATTTGACAAAGTCCAACACCCATTCATGATAAAAACTCTTACCAAAATAGGAATTGAAGGAAAATTCCTCAACATAATAAAGGGCATCTATGCAAAGCCAACAGCCAACATCACTCTAAATGGAGAGAACTGAAAGCATTTCCCTTCAGAACGGGAACCAGACAAGGACGCCCTTTATCACCGCTCTTATTCAACATTGTGCTAGAAGTCCTAGCCAGAGCAATTAGGCTAGACAAAGAAATAAAGGGCATCCGGATTGGCAAAGAGGAAGTAAAATTATCTCTATTTGCAGATGACATGATCTTATACACAGAAAACCCAATGAATCCTCCAGAAAACTACTGAAACTAATAGAAGAGTTTGGCAGAGTCTCAGGTTATAAGATAAACATACAAAAATCACTTGGATTCCTCTACATCAACAAAAAGAACATCAAAGAGGAAATAATCAAATCAATACCATTCACAGTAGCCCCCAAGAAGATAAAATACTTAGGAATAAATCTTCCCAAGGATGTAAAAGACCTATACAAAGAAAACTACAAAGCTCTACTACAAGAAATTCAAAAGGACATACTTAAGTGGAAAAACATACCTTGCTCATGGATAGGAAGACTTAACATAGTAAAAATGTCATAGTAAAAGCCATCTATACATACAATGCACTTCCGATCCAAATTCCAGTGTCATTTTTTAAGATGATAGAGAAACAAATCACTAACTTCATATGGAAGGGAATGAAGCCTCGGATAAGCAAAGCATTACTGAAAAAGAAGAAGAAAGTGAGAGGCCTCACTCTACCTGATTTCAGAACCTATTTTACAGCCACAGTAGTCAAAACAGCCTGGTACCAGTACAACAACAGACACATAGACCAGTGGAACAGAATTGAGAACCCAGATATAAATCCATCCACATACGAGCAGCTGATATTTGACAAAGGCCCAGTGTCAGTTAATTGGGGAAAAGATAGTCTTTTTAACAAATGGTGCTGGCATAACTGGATATCCATTTGCAAAAAAATGAAACAGGACTCATACCTAACACCAAGCACAAAAACTAACTCCAAGTGGATCCTAAACATAAAGACTAAAACGATAAAGATCATGGAAGAAAAAATAGGGACGACCTTAGGAGCCCTAATACAAGGCATAAAGAGAATACAAAACATTACCAAAAATGACGAAGAGAAACCAGATAACTGGGAGCTCCTAAAAATCAAACACCTATGCTCATCTAAAGACTTCACCAAAAGAGTAAAAAGACCACCTACAGACTGGGAAAGAATTTTCAGCTATGACATCTCCGACCAGCACCTGATCTCTAAAATCTATATGATTCTGTTAAAAAATCAACCACGAAAAGACAAACAACCCAATCAAGAAGTGGGCAAAGGATATGAACACACACTTCACTAAAGAAGATATTCAGACAGCTAACAGACACATGAGAAAATGCTCTTGATCATTAGCCATTAGAGAAATGCAAATTAAAACCACGATGAGATTCCATCTCACTCCAACAAGGCTGGCATTAATCCAAAAAACACAAAATAATAAATGTTGGAGAGGCTGCGGAGAGATTGGAACTCTTATACACTGCTGGTCGGAATGTAAAATGGTACAACCACTTTGGAAATCTATCTGGCATTATCTTAAACAGTTAGAAATAGAACTACCATACAACCCAGAAATCCCACTCCTTGGAATATACCCTAGAGAAATAAGAGCCTTCACACAAACAGATATATGCACACCCATGTTTATTGCAGCTCTGTTTACAATAGCAAAAAGCTGGAAGCAACCAAGGTGTCCATCAACGGATGAATGGGTAAATAAATTGTGGTATATTCACACAATGGAATACTACGCATCGATGAAGAACAGTGACGAATCTGTGAAACATTTCATAACATGGCGGAACCTGGAAGGCATTATGCTGAGCGAAATGAGTCAGAGGCAAAAGGACAAATATTGTATAAGACCACTATTATAAGATTTTGAGAAATAGTATAAACTGAGAAGAACACATACTTTTGTGGTTACAAGGAGGGGAGGGAGGGAGGGTGGGAGAGAGTTTTTTACTGATTAGTTAGTAGGTAAGAACTACTTTAGGTGAAGGGAAGGACAATACTCAATACAAGGAAGGTCAGCTCAACTGGACTGGAGCAAAAGCAAAGAAGTTTCCGGGATAAACTGAATGCTTCAAAGGTCAGTGAAGCAAGGGCGGGGGTTTGGGGACTATGGCTTAAGGGGACTTCTAAGTCAATTGGCAAAATAATACTATTATGAAAACATTCTGCATCCTACTTTGAAATGTGGTGTCTGGGGTCTTAAATGCTAACAAGCGGCCATCTAAGATGAATCAATTAGTGTCAACCCACCTGGATGAAAGGAGAATGAAGAACACCAAGGTCACACAACAACTATGAGCCCAAGAGACAGAAAGGACCACATGAACCAGAGACTTACATCATCCTGAGACCAGAAGAACTAGATGGTGTCCGGCCATGACTAATGACTGCCCTGACAGGAAGCACAACAGAGAACCCCTGAGGGAGCAGGAGATCAGTGGGATGCAGACCCCAAATTCTCATAAAAAGACCATACTTAATGGTCTGACTGAGACTAGAGGAATCCCAGTGGTCATGGTCCCCAAACCTTCTGTTGGCCCAGGACAGGAACCATTCCCGAAGACAACTCATCAGACATGGAAGGGACTGGACAGTGGGTAGGAGAGAGATGCTGATGAAGAGAGAGCTAATTATATCAGGTGGACACTTGAGACTGTGTTGGCATCTCCTGTCTGGAGGGGAGATGGGAGGGTAGAGAGGGCTAGAAACTGGCAAAATTGTTATGAAAGGAGAGACCGGAAGGGCTGACTCATTAAAGGGAGAGTAAGTGGGAGTATGGAGTAAGGTGTATATAAGCTTATACGTGACAGACTGACTTGATTTGTAAACGTTCACTTAAAGCTCAATAAAAATTCTTAAAAAAAAATAATACAGCATGTTTTCCAACAACAATGGATTCAAAATAAATAGTAATAAGATACATAGAAAATCTCCAAACAATTGAAAATTAATACATTTCTAAATAACTCATGAGTCACAAAGAATTCATAAAGTCAACTAGAAAGCAGTTCAAAATATTTTAGCACAGTATATGAAAATTTGTGGGATACAGACAAAGCAATGAGTAGAAGGAAATTTGTGTATTTAAGTTCTATTTTAATAACTTGTTTTTGTTGCTAAGAATATACACTAATTCAACAATTTCTACATGTACAATTAAGTGATACTGATTACATTTTTTGAGTTATGCAACCCTTCTTTTCCAAGTTGTTCCTCCCTCATTAACATAAACTCACTCCCCCTAAGGTTTCTGTCTACTCTTTTGAGTTGCTGTTATCAATTTAACCCCATACAGACAGTTCTTAAAAGAGCATAATACTCAAGGCAGACATTTTTTACTAGTTAAGCTAAACTATTTGTTGGTTTTAAAAGGAATTCAAGGGATATTTTTGGTTTATGATATAAAGGTTATCTCATAGTTTTAGGGGCTCATCTATCATCCATGGCTCTAGAAAGTCTGGATCCCATGAGAATTTGAAATTCTGTTCTACATTTTTCCCCTTTTGGTCGGGACTCTTCTATAGACTCTTTGATCAAAAGGTTCAGTAATGGTAGCCAGATATGTATAAATTCTTATATTAGGAAAAAAAAAAGAAAAATTTAAAATAAACAATTTGAGTTTATACCTTAAGAAGCTAGAAACAGAAGGACACAGTATAAAGTACATAGAAGAAAGGAAATTGAAAGATATGAACAAAATCAATGAAAGAACAAATAAAAAACAAACTAGAGAAAACTCGACAAAGCCAAAATTTGTACCTTTTAAAAATTAATTAAATTAAACCCCTCTACCCAGCATGACGGAACAGGACAAAGAGAGAGAAGATATGCAAATACCAATATCACAAATAAAAGAGATGATATCACTGCAGATCCTACAGACTTGAAAGGATAATAAGTAGGACATTTTGAACAACTTTATGCCTGTAATTTTGATAATTTAGAGGAAATGGTAAGATTGTTAGAAAACACAAAATCTGAATGGAACTATACCCATTAACAGCTGACTTTGAAATAAAAAACACAAAGTAAATTTCAAGCTCAGATGTGTTTCCTGGGGAATTCTATCAAATTCTTAAGGAATAAATGAAACAAATTTTACATGAGCACTTTCAGAAAATGCAGTAGAAGGGAATACTTCCCCATATACTTTATGAGGCAAGCAAAATACTAATATACAAAATTGATAAGGAAATTGCAAGAAAAAAATCACAAGACGAATATCTTTCATGAAGATATACATATATGCTTATCAAAATATTAACAAAGTGAACCCAACAATATATAAATATGATAATATATAATGACTAAGTGGTATTGTGTTAATGAGGAACCTGTATGTAGACCAAGAGGCAATCATTCGAACATAACAAAGGGGTGCTGTGTAGTTTAAAGTCAGGAAAGGTGTGCATCAGGTTTGCACATATTTCACCATATTTATTCAATCTGTATGCTGAGCAAATAACCTGAGAAGCTGGTCTGTATGAAGAAGAATGGGGCATCAGGATCGGAGGAAGATGCATTAACAACCTGTGATATGCAGATGACACATAAATGAAGAGGACTTGAAACATTTACTGAGGAAGATCAAAGACTATATCCTTCTGTATGGTTTACACCTCAACATAAAGAAAACAAAAATCCTCACAAGTGGACCAATAAGCAACATCACGATAAGCAGAGAAAAGATTGAAGACATCAAGGATTTCATTTGTCAATGCTCATGGAAGCAGCTGTCAAGAAATCAAAAGCACATTGCATTGGGAAAATCTGCTGCCAAAGACCTCTTTAAAGTGTTAAAAAACAAAGATGTCACTTTAAGGACTAAGGTGCACCTGACCCAAGCCATGGTATTTTCAATCATCTCATATGCGTGTGAAAGCTGGACAATGAATAAGGAAGACCAAAGAAGAACAGATGCCTTTAATTATGGTGTTGGTGAAGAATATCGAATATATCATGGGCTGCCAGAACAATGAACAAATTTGTATTGGAAGAAATACAGCCAGAATGCTCCTTAGAAGCGAGGAAGGGGAGACTGTCTCATGTACTTTGGACATGTTATCAGGAAGGACCAGTTCCCAGAGAAGGACATCATGCCTGGTAAAGTAGAGGGTCAGCGAAAAAGAGGAAGACCCTCAAGGAGATGGACTTACACAGTGGCTGCAACAATGGGCTCAGGCATAATGATCGTGAGGATGGTATAGAACTGGACAGTGTTTCATTCTGTTGTACATAGGCTCACTATGAATCAGAACTGACTCAACGACACCTAAAAGCAACAACAACAAGAAGTGGTATTTATACCAGGAATGCAAGGGAGTTTAACTTTTAAAATTTACCAAAAAGCCAAAAACCAAACCAAGTGCCGTTGAGTCGATTCCGACTCATAACGACCCTATAGGACAGAGTAGAGCTGCCCCATAGAGTTTCCAAGGAGAGCCTGGAGGATTCGAACTGCTGACGCTTTGGTTAGCAGCCGTAGCACTTAACCACTACACCACCAGGGTTTCCATTTAAAAGTTAGGTCAATATAATTCATAGAATTAATGAATAAAGGAGAAAAATCATATGATTACCTAAGTATAGTTGGAAAAATTATTTGACTAAATTCAACAGCATTTTGGATAGAAACTTTCCATAACTAGAAATAGAAGGGTACATTGTCAACCTGATAAGTGACATCTATGAAAAACATACAGTTAAATAATGCTGGATGATCAAAGACTGAATGCTTTCCTTGTAAGATGAGGTACAAATGCAAGGATGTCTGTCTTACTACTTCTCTTCAACATTGTGTTGGAGGTCCCAGCCAGTGGAATAAGACAAGAAAAAGAAACCAAAAATCATACCTCAAAATCTATTTTTATTTTTTAGGAATTAGCACATTGAATCTAAAATTTATATGGGAATGTAAAGAGCCTAGGATAGCCCTAACCATTGTGGAAAGTACAGTGTTGGCAGACTTACAATACTTCATTTTGAGACTTTCTATAAAACTATAATTATCAAGACAATGTACTATTGACATAAAATAAACAAATAGATTAATGAAACGAAACAGAATTCAGGAGTACATCCACACATAAAGAGTTGATGATTTTTGACAACGTTGTCAAAGCAATTTAATTCAGAAAAGAAAGGCTTTTAAACAAAACAATACTTGAACAACTGCACACCTATATGAGAAGGAACCTTGATCTCTGCTCATGCCATACAAAATTATCATTTGTGTTGGGTCATAGGCTTGAAATTATGAGCTGTATTTAAGAAGTACTAATTATAAACAAAATCAATAATTTGGACTTAAAACTAAAAATTTCTTTTTATCAAACAATACTAGTAAGAAAATCAAAATGCAAGCTAGAAATCAGATAGAATATTTTCACTACATATATCTATCAAATAAGTTGAATTCAGACTGTATAAACAGCTACTACAAGTCATTAAAAATCAGAAAACAATAAAAATGAGCAGAAGAATTGAACAAATGTTTCATAGAAGAGGCTATATGCACAGTCAGTAAACATATGAGAAGTTGCTCAATGTCATTAACCATCAGAAAAATGCAAATTAAAAGCACAGTGAATAACTTTATGCTTACTAGAATGATTAAAATGAAAAAATAATGCCAACATCAAGGGTTGGCCACGATATTGGACAACCTGGGAGTAGTCATCCATCACTGGTGAGAGTACAGAGTGGTACTTTGGAAAACCATCTGGCAGAGTCCTTTAAAGTCAAGCATATATCTGTCCTGTGATCCAGTAATTCTACTTCTAGGTTAAAAAAATATTCATAGCAGCTTTATTCTGAGTAGACAAAAGTGGGAAACAGCCAAGATGTCCAAAGGGTAAGTGGTTTAACAAACTTTGGTATATTCATACAATCTAATGGAACACTACTCAGAGAAAGATAAAAGAGAAATGCATTTTTTTTTTTTTTTTGAAATTTTACTGATACGCACAACGTGAATGAATCTCAAAAACATTATGTTGGGCCAAAGAAGCTGGACACAGGAGAATACATTCCGTATCATTTCATTATATGAACTTCTAGAACAGCAAATTGAATCCAAGGTGATCGAAATCAAACAGCGGGGGAGCAGAAGTATCGCATGGAAAGGGGCACAGGGAAGTTTCTGAGGCTGTGAAGATATTCTGCATCTTGACTGAGGTGGTGGTTATACTGCTGTATACATTTGCCAGAGGTAATCAGTCTGTACACTTAATGTTGTTGTTGTGTGCTGTTAAATCAATGACAACTTATAGAGACCCTATAGGACAAGTATAACTGTCCCATAGGGTTTCCTAGGACGTAATCTTTATAGGAGCAGATGGCTAGGACTTTCCTAGCTCCTGGTGGGTTTGAACCTTTTGGTCAGCACTGCTCTACCAGGGTCCCTCGTACACTTAATAGATACTTAATATATGTTGCATTTTATTTCATATACCTCACTAAAAAAAGTGGTTTAGGAAAAAATTAAAGCCATAGCAAATATAGTCTCAAATAGGATGTAGCCAGTTTTCCTGACTTCTTCTATAGTTTGGGTTAACTATCTTGGGGAGTAGACTTTATTTGCCGATCTGTGGCCTTGGATTGTATGGCAACCTGAGAAAATTGAGTCTACTAATCTTATGTGCACTGAGCCCTGGAGTGAAGGAAGAATCACTTCGATGACTTCAGGTTAGGTAATCTCGGAGAAGGTGGCTTTTCATACCCTTACAAAGGGGGGACAGGGCAAGGTGGGCCCTGGGACATCATTTCTCCTGAACAAGTTAGGTGTCTTTATACCTACAGTTCCTGTGCTTACCCTAATCACAGTAATTTAATTCTGTTTGGCCACTGTGTCCTTACATGTTTGTTTTCTCTAACAGTGAGTGGTCAACTTGAGAAGAGGACTTTTGGCCTCATCAAATCCATACACCTAGATTTTAGCAAAATATCTGACCCACAGTACATGCTCAGTGAATACATCAAAATTCATCTTCCAGAGAACCTTCCCAGAGTGACACTACACTTTGTTTCTTATTCCTTTGCACAGTTTGCCATGATTCTTCTTCATTTCTTGTTGTCTCTATGGCCCATAACTTAGTGTTCTGTCTCTGTCTGTCTTATTTTGTGTGTGAATCCTAGTCAGACTCTGAGCTCACTGAGGAAGGTATCCATGTATCCCTATAAGAGTGGGAATACCTGCCTATGGATGAGAGGTTATTTTATCAGACCAGTAGCTATATTTTTCTCATTTTACTGAAGTCTCCTGGAAGGTGGGAGACACATCAGAACAGCAGGGTAGGATTCTCTGGGGGGCTACTATCAAGCTGGTGGCCATACTATCCCTTAGACAGAGGTTCCTTGAGTGTTACACCCATATCTACCTCACAAGTAGGAATCACTTGGTGGGTTTTTCCCCATCTGACTTGTGCTATGTCTCCACTGAAGGTGGGTTTCTGTCTTGTAGTCATGCTGGGAACCACAGGTCTCTCAAACATTGTCCAAGGCTGAGGGAAGGAGAGAGTAGAGTCCCAGGGCTGGGTTGAAGACTTTATGACTGAGCAGGGGCCCATTTCAGCAGTCGGATGGCTCCCTCCTGGATCTGCTTGGTCTTCATGCCATAGATGATGGGGTTAAGCATGGGTGGCACGACGAGGTAGAGGTCAGCCAGGAGGATGTGGATGTGCCGGGGCACATGCTGGCCAAAACGTTGTGTGTAGAATGAGAATAGCCCTGGTGTGTAGAAGAGTAGGATGACACCCAGGTGGGAACCACAAGTGCCAAAGGTCTTGGCCCTTGCCTCCTTGGAGGAGAGGCCTAACACAGCCCGCAGGATGAGTGTGTAGGAGACAGCGATGCAGATGGAGTCAGTGCCCACCACTAGTGTGGCAGCTCTGATGCCATAGATATTGTTCGGCTTTGTGTCCCCACAAGCCAGCTTTACCACTGCCATATGCTCACAGTAGGAGTGGGCTACCACTCGGCTACAGTAGCTCAACCGTGCCAGTAAGCAGGTGAGTGGGGTCATGAGCCCCAGGCCACGAAACACAGCAGCGGCCCCCAGCTTGCTCGCAGTCTCTGGGGGCAATAATGACCCATAGTGCAAAGGCCAGCAGATGGCCAAGTAGCGGTCAAAGGACTTGCTAGCAGGATGCCAGATTCTACAGCTGAGAAGCCATGGATAAAGAACATCTGGGCAGCACAAGCCCCAAAGGCGATCTCAGCAGCATTTGCCCAAAAGAGTGCTAGGAGCTTGGGCATGGTGGAGGTGCAGAGCACCAGGTCAATGGTGGACAGCATGCGTAGGAACAGGTACATGGGCTGGTGCAGGGCAGGCTCTGAGCGTACCACTAGCAGCACTGCCATGTTGCCAAGTACTGCCAGAGCATACATGGCACAGAAGGGAAATGCAATCCAAAAGTGGGGTGACTCCAGGCCAGGAATTCCCATGAGCAGGAAGGAGGCTGAGTTCTGATGGCTGTGGTTTGTGTGTGTCAAGCAAGTGGACAGAGAAGACCTTACTGCCTTGCTCTGAGCCCTGGGAGGCCCTGAGAGATGAAATAACTGGGATTTATCCTCATGATTTGACTGAAACTAAAATGGCAGAAGGAAATATTTGAGTTAGACCTCATGAAAAACATTCAGAATGAGAAGATTGTAGGACATTGGCAAATGATGCAAGGCACGATGTGGGGTTACCATCACACAGGTTCAAAGGAGCCCTTGCCAATTCTATTTCAGTGATCTCTAGATTGGCAGGCAGCGTGTATGTGTGATGGCCGTGGAATCTTCTCCATGGAGAAGGTAAGGGGCTAGACACCTTTGCAGCTTTTTTCTTTCTGCCTGTAAACTCTAGTATTATTTTCTCCTGATTCATATACCTTTGTGACAATATAAGGATAAGGTAATGATCAAAGTCAGGCATGCTGGGTGTCAGGCTCCAATGTGGAGAGATCAAAACTGAGGGGAAGAAAGGGAAATCTTGGAAGAATTTTTCATGCCATTGCCAGAACCTGGGTTCTGACTAGGAAGAGCCAAGTACATCGTGAGGGACTGAGTCTCTTGCAGTCTGCCACAATCATAAGACTGCTTGGCTTATATTTAGTACCAGGATTCTGTGTTTGCCTCAGGTGTCCTATATTGATAGGTAGAAGCAGGTAGAATCGTGCATACCTGGTCAAGTAGTGAGGGGTCAGGCTGATCTGGTCATGTTATCTGATAAAAATCATTGAGAGATGATTGTGTACAAAGGTCTGTCAAAAAGGGGATGAAAGGGAATTTTAGTCACTGGGAACACAGAATTATTTCCTGTAAGCAAATACAGAGACCAAGACTGGTCAAATGATAGTACTGAGCGTATCTCTACCCCATCTCTTCTGTCCATTACCCACACAGTCTATCTCCCCGGATCTTCCCCTCACGCATGTGTTCCTTCTCATCTGTCTGTTGTCCAGTAAAAAAAACTTGCTGCCATCAAGTCGATTCTGAATCATAGTGACACTACAGGATACAGTAGAACTGTCCCATAGGGTTTCCAAGGAGCACCTGGTGGATTTGAACTGCTAACCTTTTGGTTAGCAGCCAAGCTCTTTACCACTGTGCCACCAGTCCAGTAGGCAGTCAGTAATTGAGGATTTGAGAGAGAAGGGAAGAGTAAACAAAAAAAAAGTGGAAATGGAAAGGCGACAAAGATAAAAAGGAAAGATGAGAGCAAGAATCAGAAACACATAGAAGAGGGTAGAAAAGTAAAGAGAAAGAGAGAAAAGAACATTTCTTCCAAGGGCTTCTAATGGGATGTGACTGGGTTCTGGTTGCCAAATGAAACAGAGATTCTGCAACCAATTGGACCCTATGAAGTCAGAGTACTTCTATTCCTTAGCTTAAGTTTCAATACTCCTTGTAATGCCTAGCATCAGGTGCCCATACCGGAAGATCACAGGAAACTGTCTTGGGGACAGAAGCAGGAAAGGAAAGAGTAAGGACTGTAATGTGATGTCGGGAAGGAACTCCAGATCAGGATGTCTGGCTGGGTGTCTACTATAGCTGTCACTGGGATATTGAAACAAATCATTTCACCACTTCCTGTCTCATCATCCCCTCTGCCACGTGCTCCCTGTTTTTCCTTCTGTGCTAGGCTCCTCCCTGAGTTTCTACCACCCAGCCTGGGTTCAAAGCTCCCCATAGGGGAGGTGAGCATTGTTTTTGGAGTCATGATTTTGGAAGCATGGGCTTCTAGGTGCCCTTCCTTTGGCGTAGAGAATTGAGAGCTGAATAATGCAGTCATTCCTGGGACAACCACGCATTGTTTCCCTTCCTTTCTCTTCCTCTACCTCTGTATTTCCATAACTGAATCAGGTTTCCTGAGCTCCTGCTGCCACTCAAGGAACTTATATTCCCTCCTTGATCTGGGAGCCATAAACTCCCTTTGCCCTAGCCCCATTTGTACGGATGGGAAAACAGAAGTTGGAAGAGCACATGTTGAGCAGGATATGCCCAGGATCCAGAAAAGAAGTTGAAGTGAGGACTTTGAGGTTCTGACTTTCTCACCTATACCTATACAAACTCTGGAGATCAGACAAGGAAAGTCTTCCAGACTTCTACAGGTTACTCTCACAGAACAATTCTACTTCACATCCTGGCATTTGGTATAGGAAAGATCTTAGCTAAAATGTATAATAATAGGAGCTGAAATACCAGGAACAAGGCTGCCTCATAAGGAAATGAACAAGTTCTTCATCACTTTCCCATATGTGTTCATGAACACCCAGAAACCACCTGCCAAGAAGTCAGCATTTATTAATGGAAGACCAAGGGTAAACCAATTCAAATCCCAGCTCTATCACTCTCCAGCTGTGTGATCTTGATCAATTCGCTCAACCTCTCTCAACCTGATTTATTACTTGTGATCTGGAGAGGTTTATTCTTACTTCATAGGCTATCAAGGAACTTCCGTAGGAAGATTATCATGGAAGATGCTCATCTGAAGAGCCAAGCACATTACATGGGACACAGCAGTGGTAAAAAGTATAATTTACCTGTTAAATTCCCTTTATCTGAAGGGGAGACTACCTCAGTGAGAAATTTATCTTAGTGGTGGTCAGGTCTTCGGTCTGCTCACAGTGTGCCTATTGTAGCATTGAGCACACAGACAGACAAACTTACTACATCTAGGACCAGGGAGTAGTAGTGGAGTCTCAGGTCCTGCAGGGTTTAGAGTGGGAGTGAGTAAAAAAGCTGGAGTATTTATCCTGTTATTAAGGCCCCAGTTGAGAGTGGGAATTCCCTTGGGACACTGAAAAAAGACCTCTGGGATGGTGGAAAGAGTTAGCAAAGTGAGGCCAGGAACTTTGGGCCTTGATGGGGAAGGGAATGATAAGATAGCAAAGAAGATCTTTGAAAGTTTACTGCAGGTAGGAAGGGGGTAGGCAGATAGATCCCTAAGCACAAATAATCTAAAAGGCTTTTTAGTATAGGAACAAATTTTAGGATATTTTCCTAATTTGGGATATTTTGCTAATTCTCTCTACCCCAAATATTTGCTTCCCTGTGTTTCTTTTGGGCAAACTACTCAATTTCTCTGAACGTTAGCTCTTCATCTGTGAAATGGGAAGATGATAAAGATAAGATGATATATGCAAAGCATGTACCATTTTGCCTTGTGTATGCCAAGCAGTCAATAAAAAGTTTGAATTATTTTGTTATTTTATCCAACCCAGCGATCATTCTACTATATGCAAAGAACTATACTAGATGTTAGGGCAAGGAGATGAAGGATTGTGTCCCTGTCTAAGGAAATCACAGTTGGGCTTGGAGAAATGGGCAGACATATAAAAACTAATTACAATTGAATGAGCTATATGTAGACATATGAAAGACAAAGAGGCTCATTTGTCTGAGGAAGAGTTAAGTCTGTCAGAGAGAGTTAAGGATTTAGAATTTAGAAGTATAAGGTGGACTTGGTGGGAGGGGCGCACCAGAGAGAGGAGATAGCATGTGCAAGGCAAGAGACAATGGGAATGTTCTGGGAACCAGTGGAGTCCAGTTCAAGGTCAAAATATTCACAAATCTTTCCTAATACTCTGAGCCCCGATGGCTATCCTTTCTCTCCTCTTGCCCACACCACATCTTATCAAATGCTGTTGTGCTACAGTCCACTTTAAATTTTGCTGATGTAATGATGGTGTGTAAGTTAAGTAATAGCTCTTAGCCTCTTGTTCCTCATGTGTAAAAACGGGGCATGTATTACCTACATTGTGGGGTTGTTGAGAGATATCATATGAGAGATTACATAAAAGGCATTTAGCGTACTGCCTAGCACATAGTAAGTCCTCAAATAAAACAAAAATTGCTTTTGAGGCAGTTCTGACTCATGGCAACCCCAGGTGTGTCAGAGTAGAACTGTGCTCCACAGGACTTTCAATGACTGAGTTTTCAGAAGCATATCACTAGGCCAGACTCAAACCACCAACCTTTAGGTTAACAGCTGAGCATGTTAACCATTTGCACCACCCAGGGACTTCAGGTCTTCAGTAGATTGTTATTATTATTATATTTGAGTTGGCTTCCTACACAATGGAACTTGTGAAGGAAGAGATGAATTAATTTTTCTCCGATAATGCTTAGAAGATGATCATCATGATGCCAGGAATTGGGGGAAGAATGCTGAATGAATTGATGGAATTCTAATCAAATGTAGGCCAGGAAGCTTGATGTAAGACAATCAGAAATCAGTAAATATATATTGGTGACTTACTATGTACCTGACATTGTCCTGGAGATAAAGATGTTTGAAAAGATTCTTGGTTTTAAGGAGCATTAAATAGAGATGGTGAGAGAAGACCTAGTGGGGGCTGGCATGGACCAGATGATAAAGAAGAAGGAAAGGGCTTTGTTCTCTGAGCATTTAGCTTCCCTGGTGACCTCACAGAGGACTTCTACTTCAGGAATTAAAAGTTTCAGGAATCCTGGGTTATGGCCCCCACCCCATTTAGTTCCTCCAGGGACACAACTGGTTCTAACAGACGAAATTTAAGGGTAAGTGGCAATCACAGATCAACGAGACGACTCAAGTTTTCTAGCAGCCCCACAGTGCTCAGAGCCAAACCTAGATTATCCAATATTCCAATGGGACTCAGAAACAGACATGGCTGCTCAGTGTTAACTTGGGGTACCACTGGATAGATTTTATGCAGCCAACAACATAAATTCTACAGATAATTTTTGATCACCTATTATGTGCCAGGAAACACTGGTGGCATAGTGGTTAAATGCTAAGGCTGCTAACCAAAAGATGAGCAGTTTGAATCCACCAGGTGCTCCTTGGAAATTCTATGGGGCAGTTCTACTCTGTCCTATAGGTCACTATGAGTTGGAATAAACTCGACGGCAACAGGTTTGTTTTTTTTTTTTAAATTATATTCCAGCATTTAAGCATTGGAAATGTAGCAAAGAACAAAGAAGACAAAATACATATTCTCACAGAAATTCTATGCTGGTAAGACAGACTTTCATTAAAAATTAATATATAACATAAAACAGGTATTGGAAAGTGCCATGGAGGAAAAAAAAAAAAAAAGCAGGATAGGAAGTAGAAAATGACCGGAAGCACAATGTTAGGCAGGGTGGTCATAGTAGGCCTTTCTGAGAAGGTGACATTTGATCAGGCATCTGGATAAAGTGAGCAAGCAAATCATGCAGCTATGTGAAGGACTATTCTCCAGGCAGAGGGAAGAGCGGATGCCAAAGACCTTAAGACCTGGAATATGTTTGGTAAATGTGAGAGACCATCAGCCCGTTGCTGAAGTGGAGTGATTGAGAGGAGAGAGTAGGACATGAATTTGAAGGGGTAGCCAAGGTCTAAGTTTTGAAGGGTGTTGTAAACATGATTTAGACAGGATTTTATTTGAAGTCTGATGAAATCTACTGAAAGATTTTGAACAGGGTTCTGTCATGCTGTGATTTAAGTTTTAAAATATTCACTCTGGGTTCTCGATAGGGATGTAGGGGGATAAGGGAGAGTGGGAAGCTAGTTGGAAAGTTATTGTGACAGTCAAAGAGTGAAACGATGGTGGTTTGGAGTGGCAACAGTGGAAGCAATGAGAAGTGATTACTTTTGGGATATGATCTGAAGGTGCAGCAGACAGGATTTTCTGACAAAATGATTGAAACGTGGGGTTATGAGAATATTATATGATTCAAGGAAGGCTTCGTTTTGAGCAAATGAGTGAGTAGAAGAGCTTTACTGCATGGGAAACCCTTAGCGAAGTGTAGATTTATAAGGATGGAAGGATAGGGGAATCAGAGTTTTGTTTTGGACATGTAATTTTGGAAATGTATGTTAGATAAGCAAGAGTAGATGTCTGGTCAGCAATTTATATTTACCAAGCTGAAGTTCAGAGTAGATGTCTGAACTGATAATTTGTGAGTCACCAAATAAGAGATAAAGTCATGAAAAATGAGATAATCTAAAGAATGAATATAGAGAAGAGACTCTGACATCAGAGGTTGGGAACAGATGAAGTAATCAGAAAAGGATATTCGGAAGAAGAATCTAGTAAAGTAGAAAGAAAGCCTACATAGAATGTTGTTCAGGAAGCTAGGAAATAGTGAGTACTCCACTCTGCCAAGTACTGCCACAGGGTTGACTAAGATGAAATTTAAGAATTGATTACTGGGTGTGTTAACACTGTGGTCATCGGAAACCTTGGTGCTGCAGTTATGTGTAGTGATGATATCTGTAGTGTGACAGTGGCAGTAGGTGGTTGAGGTAAGGTAGAAGATAATTGGATATGAAGAACTTGAGAGACTGAGAGACCAGAGATCGCCTACATGGATACTGAAATCACTGAGAAGGATGACAGAGTAGAAGTGGAAGGCAGAAGTAGAAGCGAGTCTGTTGTTAAAATCTTCAATGGATGAAGAAGAGTGATCAGAGATATGGAATGGTTTCGACACAATGGGATAGGATGTAGTGACGAGGAAAAACAAGGGCAAATCCCCATCTGTAAAGAACATAGATCAGATCATTGAATTTTAGATGTAGACCTGGGATCTATGTTAACCCTCAAAACTATGCCTCATTGCTGATGCCTATCCAAAAGAAAAGGAGCAGCAAAATAAATGACCATGTTTCCACTTAGCCTTAGACTGTGCCCCTCAGTCCTAGCTATATATCTCCTGACTTAGCCTATGTTTTCGGCCCACACTCCTTGGAACCACAGCCTTTACTTATTCTTGCCACTTCTGTTCTCTTTCAACTCTGTCTAGGCCCCTATGACCTCAGTCTGTGTCACCTCACCCTCACTCTTGATCACACGATCCAAACCTGGATCACTTTTAATGTCAACCATAAACTGCCCAAGCCAGCCTGTGTTTTCTCAGCTTTTGTCAGAATCTTTCCCTAACCCAACCTGGGTATCTTCTATCTTGACTGCTCCCAATACCAGCTTGTGGCACCTCAAGTCAAGACTACCACTGCCACATAGTGTGTGTCTCCCCAGCCTAATTCAGACATTAACAATACAGGCCCTGTGAAGAAGCACCACATCAACCCAATGTGATCCAGTCTTCAGGTGAGACAGATGAGCTTATCACTGAGGAGAAGAGCCGGCAATCTAATGCAGGATCTGGATGTCTCTGTGGGATGAGAGGAGGAAGTAGGAAGGGAGGAGGAAGTGACCAGGTACAGGCCCAACAGGAGCTGTTGGGATGTATCTTGAAGAGTAGTTCAGGTCAAAGCGCATAGGGAGTTCCTGTGAAAACTGACTTCCCCTCTCAGGACCTGGCAGAACAGGAGGTGCTGAGATCAGTTGTGGGGTGAAAGTATCCACCTTCACTATTAGTATTAATGATTAATAATTCCACACCCAGTATTACTGAGTAATAATTAATATTATTTACATTGATCCTCAAGTATCTCACTGGATCCTCTCCCAAATCCTGTGAAATGGGCAAGACCAGAATTATTGACCCCACTTAACAGACAAGGGAACAGTCCAAGGAGTGCAGAGGTTAAAGGCATCACCAAGGTCATATATGGGACTCAGCCTACTTCCCCACCCATAACCTTCACCCACAGTTATGTCTCATATGTCACACCTAAGTAAACAGAAAATGAAACAAAACAAAACCTCAAAACTCCAAAACAAATCAGACAGAACAAAAACTAATAGATAATAGATAGCCTTGGCTAGTTATGACTGAACCCCACCTTTCCAAATCACAATCAGAAAGCACACAAAACAGGCATCCATTTGTGTATTCTAAGGAGGCTCTATTTTTCAGCAGGCACTGAAAGGAAGGTAGGCGAAGGTGGAGAGAAGCACAATGATTACTGAGAGCAGACTAAACTCTGTCTCAAGGGAGGCATGATTGAAAGCCATACAATGGGGAGAGAGTAGACGCAGGAGCTTGGGTCAGGAGTCCCAGAAGACTGAAGACTTGGGCAGAGAGGGACCCTAGAATCACCCCTGGAGAAGAGACCAGGTCCTTCTTTTCCTCATGGATGGGAGCTGCTGTTTATTTTTCTTTTGGGAAAAGTAAGAGATTATGAGGATAAAGCCAGATCCTCCCT
Organism: Elephas maximus indicus; assembly: GCF_024166365.1. Taxonomy (NCBI): domain Eukaryota; kingdom Metazoa; phylum Chordata; class Mammalia; order Proboscidea; family Elephantidae; genus Elephas; species Elephas maximus. The sequence continues at coordinate 54,630,377 of NC_064825.1, forward strand.
TTCCAAACCCCTCTTTCTCACCCTTCTCTCACTAAGAGAGGAACACTGCATGCTTTTTTTATTCCTGAAACCTATGGAAAATGCCAAAAATTGAGCCTCATGCAGAGGGGTGAGAATACCTCAGGGCACAGATGGTGTGAAAGAGTCAGGAGAACAGAGGACAATGAAGGAGCGAAGACTGATGAATCATTAGGCATCTAAAACAGAATAGGTAAATTGTGAGATTGAGGTGCGCGGGCAAATAAACTGGAGGGCTGATGATGTTTAGCAGGAGCACATGGGAAGTAAGGAAGACAGGGGCACTCAGGCAAGATGTGACACTACTTGATAGGAGATGAAGCCAATGATTTAGGGAGGGAAGAAGCTTGTAAACATGTCTAGTGGTTTTTATTTTTCTGGTAGAAATGAGATCCCGTAAATGGTTTTCAGCAGGGAAGTAAAATACGTGTTCTGTCACACTGTAGTGGATGGATTGAAGTAGGGGGGTGAAAAGCTAAAGAGGAGGTTTTTATACTGATGCAGGTTAAGAGATGTTGAGTTGTGAATTAGGGAAGATACAAAGTGCAATGATAAGTCCACAAAGATCTTAAGCAAGGCCTGGCATGATATAATTTTCCTTTTTAAGTGGTCTTTGTCTATGGGGTTGCTATGAGTCGGAATCTACTTGACGGCAACGGGTTTGGTTTTTTTTTTTGTCTCCAGTATAAAGAGTGGATTATAAAGGTCCAAGATTCTTCACAGAGGCTCATTAGAAGGGTTTTGTAGTCCACATAGAAGATGTTGCTGTTGTTCTTGCGTACTGTTGAGCCAATTCCAACTCATAGCGATCCTATAAGACAGAGTAGAAACTGCCTCATAGGATTTCCTAGTTTGTAATCTTTGTGGGAGCAGAACATGAGGTCTTTTCTCCCACGGAGCAGCTGGCTGGATTCAAACTGCTGACCTTTCAGTTGGCAGCCAAGAATATAACCATTAGCTAGGAGATGATGTGACTTAAATAGGAGCAGTTAAAGGGGGAAAGAAAAAGAGTAGGCATCCAAACCGAAAAAAAAAAGAAAGGGTGTGAAGGATGAGGTAAGGGTTGAATCTAGGATAACTTTTCAGTTTCTGACCTACCGACCGGGTGGTTGGCAGTAACATTTACTGAGAGGGACAGTGCATGGGGGAGGAAAAAATTGTGAGTAGGTAATATGATTTCTGTTTGGGGGCGTATTTTGTTTGAGATGCCTGTGAGACATCTAAGTGGACATGTCCAATGTTGCTGTTGTTAGGTGCCATCAAGTCAGTTCTGACTCATAACAACCCTATGTACAACAGAACGAAACATTGCATAGTTTTGCACCATCTTTTTTTTATATAATCATTGCTATGCTTGAGCCCATTGTTGCAGTCACTGTGTCAATCCATCTCCTTGGGGGTCTTCTGCTTTTTTGCTGACCCTTTACTTTACCAAACATAATGTCCTTCTCCAGGGACTGGTCCTTCCTGATAACACGTCCAAAGTATGTGAGATGAAGTCTCCTTATCCTCGTTTCTAAAGAGCATTCTGGCTATACTTCTTCCAAGGAAGACTTGTTTGCCCTTTTGCCAGTCCATGGCATATTCAATATACTTTGCCAACACTATAATTAAAAGGCATCAATTCTTCTTCATTCTTCCTTATTCATTGTGGTGATTGAAAATACCATGGTTTGGGTCAGATGACCCTTAGTTCTCCACTTGCTTTTTAACACTCAAAGAGATCTTTTGCAGTAGATTTGCCCAATGCAGTACATCATTTGATTTCTTGCCTGCTGCTTCCATGGGCGTTGATTGTGGATCCAAGTAAAATGAAATCCTTGACAGCTTCTATCTTTTCTCTGTTTATCATGATGTTGGTTATTAGCCCACTTGTGAGGACTTCTGTTTTCTTTATGTGTAATGCATACTGAAGGCTGTAGTCTTTGATCTTCATCAGTAAGTGCTTAAAGTCCTCTTCACTTTCAGCAAGCAAGGTTGCATCATCTACATATTGCAGGTTGTTAGTAAGTCTTTCTCTAATCCTGATGTAGTGTTCCTCTTCATATAGTCCATCTTCTTGGATTATTTACTCATCATACAGATCGAATAACTATAATGAAAGGATACAACCTTGATGCATACTTTTCCTGATTTTTAGCCGTCCAGTATCCCTTGTTCTGTTCAAATGGCAGTCTCTTGGTCTATGTACCGATTCCACATGAGAACAATAAAGTGTTCTGGGATTCCCATCCTTTGCAATGTTATCCATAATTTATTACAATCCACACAGTCGAATGCCTTTGCATAATCAAGGAAACACAGGTAAACATCTTTTGGTATTCTCTGCTTTCAGCCAAGACCCATCTGGTATCAGCAATGATATCCCTCATTTCATGTTCCCTTCTGAATCTGCCTTGAATTTCGGGAAGGTCCCTGTTGATGTACTGCTGCAACTGCTTTTGAATTACCTTCGAAATTTTTCTTGAGTGTGATATTAATGATACTGCTTGATAATTGCCATATTCTGTTGGATCATCTTTCTTTGGAATGGGCACAAATATGGATTTCTTCCAGTCGGTTGACCAGGTAGCTGTCTTCCAAATTTCTTGGCCTAGACAAGTGAGCACCTTCAGTGTTCATCTCAGTTGGTATTCTGTCAATTCCTGGACCTTTGTTTTTTGCCAATGCCTTCAGTGCAGCTTGGACTTCTTCCTGCAATACCATCAGTTCTTGATCATGTGCTACCTCCTGAAATGGTTGAACGTTGACCAATTATTTTTGGTACAATGACTCTGTGTATTCCTTCCATCTTCTTTTGATGCTTCCTGTGTCGTTCAATATTTTGCCCACAGAGTCCTTCAATATTGCAACTTGTATCTTGAATTTTTTCTTCACATCTATCAGCTTGAGAAACGCTGAGTGTTTTCTTCCCTTTTGGTCTTCTAACTCCAGGTCTTTGCACATTTCATTATAATACTTTACTTTGTCTTCTCGAGCTGCCCTTTAAAATGTTCTGTTCAGCTCTTTTACTTCATCATTTCTTCCATTAGCTTTAGCTGCTCTACATTCAAGAACAAGTTTCAGAGTCTCGTCCAACATCCATGTTGGTCTTTTCTTTCTTTCCTGTTTTTTAAATAACTTTTTGCTTTCTTCATGTATGATGTCCTCGATATCACCACACAACTCAACTGGTCTTCAGCCACGAATGTTCAATGCACCAAATCTATTCTTGAAATGGTCTCTAAGTTCAGGTGGGATATACTCAAGGTGGTATTTAGACTCTTAAGGACTTGTCTTAATTTTCTTCAGCTTCAATTTAACTTGCATATGAGCAATTGATGGTCTGTTCTGCAGCTGACCCCCAGCCTTGTTCTGACTGATGATATTGAGCTTCTTCATAGTCTCTTTCCACAGATGTAGTCGATTTGATTCTGTCTTTTCCATCCAGTGAGGTCCACATGTATAGTTGTCATTTATGTTGTTGAAAAAAGGTATTTGCAGGGAAGAAGTCATTGGTCTTGCAAAATTCTATCATGAGCTCTCCTGCATTGTTTCTGTCATGAAGGCCATAGTTTTCAAGTACTGATTCTTCTTCTTTGTTTTCAACTATTGCATTCCAACCACCAGTAATTATCAATGCATCTTGATTGCATGTTCAATCAATTTGAGACTGCAAAAGTTAGTAAAAATCTTCAACTTCTTCATCTTTGGCCTTAGTGGTTGGTGTGTCAATTTGAATGATAGTTATATTAACTGATCTTCCTTGTAGGTGTATCAATATTATCCTATCACTGACAGCATTGTATTTCAGAACTGATCCTGAAATGTTCTTTTTGATAATTAATGTGATGTCATTCCTCTTCAATTTTTCATTTTCAGCATCATAGACCCTATAATTATCTGACTCAAAATGGCCAATATCAGTCCATTTCAGCTCATTAATGCCTAAGATTTTGATCTTTATACTTTCTGTTTCATTTTTGACACCTTACAATTTTCCTAGTTTCGTACTTCGTACATTTTTCTTTATCATTAACGGATGTTTGCGTCTGTTTCTTCTCATTTGAGTCATGCCACATCAGCAAATGAAAGTCCTGAAAGCTTTACTCCATCCATGTCATTAAGGTCAACTCTACTTTGAGGAAGCAACTCTTCCCTAGTTACATTTTGAGTGCCTTCCAACTTGAGGGGCCCTTGTTCTGGCACTATATCAGACAATGTTCAGCTGCTATTCTAATAGTCAGTTGGAAATACTAGCCTGGAACTCAGAGTAGAGTCTCTACATTTGAGAATTGCCTGACTAGAGATGATATAAAAGCAAGGGGGAAGGAATGAGAACACCTCGGGGACTGTGAGTATAAAAGAAGAATAAAGGAGGAGAGAAGAGGAGGAGAAAGTGAGGGAAAACAAGAAGAGATAAAAGGTCAGTACAAGGGAAGTAGTGGAAATGGAAGCTAGACTGAAAAGAACTGAAAACTCAATGAGAGATGAAGAAATGGAGATTAAATAAGGTTAAGTTTTTAAAGCAAGTTTTTCTGAGAAGGGGAGCAGAATCAAAGAGTGTTGCACAGGAATAAATAAAACTAAGGAATGAAGGGTTGTATTGATGTTAATCAAGATGAACTTTTTAAAATAAGCTACAGATTTGCATGGGAGGAGGGAGATGGTAAAACCTAATAACATTTGTAAAATGCTTTACAGTTTACTAAGTCTTTCTCATATATGACCCATCTTTTTTCACTACAACTCCATAAGATGGGCATGGGAGATATGGTTATTGCTTTCATTTACAGGTGTGGAAGCTACAACGTTACACATATAAGTGATTCACATCATTTTCTACAAGTACAGAGATGGCACAATCTTGAACCCAAGGCTTCAATTCTAAAATATTTCCCTACACCAGGATAATTAGTCTGAGTTTTATTTCTTCTAAATTGAGCATGCTGGACATGATGAAGACAGTAGGGTGTCCTGATTTACGAAATTGAATTTGAAGGGAGGAAACTAGAGTTTCCAGGCTGTTTTCCTAGGCACCTTTAAGTAGGTTTAAACCACCAACTTTTTAACTGGTTTTCCTGCACTTAACCATTTGTGCCACCACCCAGGCACCCACAGTGAATTTTCCGGATAAGAATTTAACTTAAGCAGTGATCTACATCTTTTAAAAAGCTTCCCTGGGTGACATGAAGACCACAGAAATCTCTCTTTCCACTGTATACTCCCTAAAGGCTTGCTGTATTGGTAATTAATATCCTGATCACCCAATTACTTTATAAGTGCCTTGCAGGCAAACAACAGGTATTATGTTTCTCTGTGTATGTTCTTCAGGCAGAAATAAAATTATGTGGATCAAAACATGGAAATGCAGGAAGAAATGAGGAACACTGGAAAGGGTAAATATGTGAATACATATAAATGCATATTGACTTTACAAAAGATAAGTAGAATTAAATAGAGCTGAAGTGTTTTAACATTCTAGCAGTTAACTCCAACATGGTTATTAAAGACCCGATCACTCACAATCTCATGTGCTTTTCATCACTGCCCCCATGACTTTATACCCTCAGACTGGAGTCAGGGAACGAGTGAGGTGCTGTTTCCCCTCCACTGACTGCTTTATCTGACCCTTGTCTGGATACTTTGACTCTAATCTATACGCACTTAATGTAGTGTATATCACTTTAGCCTTCCCTGACCATGACCCTAGATCCCTGTTTCCTACAAGCAAGATCTGGCAATTTAGCCAGTATATCCTCTGTTCTATTACATAATGTTCAACCATGAGATTCTCCTGACCCCAAGCCTGTTTTTTCTTTGTATTGCCTCTGCCCTGATGCCAACTTTTAAAAAATATTATTTTATTATGTTTTTGGTGAAAGTTTACACAGCAAATTAGGTTCCCATTTAACAATTACTACATGAATCCTTCTGCTGTAAAAGCTCTTTTTAAAGTGTTAACAAGCAGAGACGTCACTTTGAGGACTAATGTGCGCCCAACTGAAGCCATGGTATTTTCAATTGCCTCATAATACCTGTGAAAGTTGGACAATGAATAAGAAAGACCAAAGAAGAATTGATGCCTTTGAATTATGGTGTTGGTGAAGAATAGTGAATATACCATGGGCTGCCAGAGAATGAACAAACCTGTCTTGGACGAAGTACAGCCAGAATGCTCCTTAGAAGTTAGGATGGGGTGATTTTGTCTCACATACTTTGGACATGTTATCGAGAGGGAACCAGTCCCTGGATAACGACATCATGCTTGGTAAAGCAGAAGGTCAGTGAAAAAGGAAGATCCTCAAGGAAACAGATTGCAACAGTGGCTGCAACATAATGGGCTCAAACATAGCAACAATTGTGAGGACGGTGCAGGACCAGGCAACATTTCATTCTGTTGTACATAGGTTCGCTGTGAGTTGGACTGACTTGACACCTAGCAACAGCAACAGTACAAATTGTTCGGTAACATTGGTTACATTTTCCACAATGTGTTAACATTCTCGTTCATTCCAGTCTGGATATTTCATTTCCAGTAATCTGGTTTCCCTGCCCCCCATACTCCTTCATCTGTGCTTTAGAATAAGTGTTGACCATTTGGTCTCATATAGATTTTTTTTTTTTTTTAAAGTGCACGGTACTCACTGGTAATATTCTTCATTTTATGAGCCAATCTGTTATTTAGCTGAAAGGTGACTTCAAGGGGTAGTTCTGGTTCAAGGTTTATGGAGTACCTCAGGGCAATAGTCTCAGGAAGTCCTTTAGCCTCAACAGGTCCAGTAAGTGTGGACTTTGCAGGAATTCGAGTTCTGTTCCACATTTTTCTCCCCTTCTATCAGGATCCATCTATTTTGGTCCCGATGAGAACAGTCGTTAGTGGTAGCTGGGCACCATCTAGTTCTTCTGGTCTCTGGGTAGTTCTGGTCTCTGACTGTGGTTTGTATAAACTGTTAGCTTCTTCTCTGAGTCTTTGGCTTCCTTTTTTCTTTTTTGATCTGGACAAGAAGAAATTGATAGTTGTATCTTAGATGCAGCTCACAAATGCTTAAGACCCCAGACACTACTTACCAAACTAGAATGTAGAACACAAACTTTGTGAATGGTATATGCCAATTGACCAAGTTGTCCCAAGAGACTATGGTCCTAAGGTTTCAAACGCATAATACCAATCCTGCGAGATGCTTGGTTATGTCTAAGAAGCATCTGTAACTGTGCGCCCTATGTGCTATATGAATATACGTGCATGCACACACGTATATATACATATAAAAACATACATTTATGTATGCACACATATATACACATAAACAAACCTATACACATATATGCATACATACACACATATGTAACTACACATATATTTTTGGTTGTTATTGCAAAGCGTTTACCAAAAACATTCTTTTGTGTGTGTGTGTGTATGTGTGTGTACTTCTGAATGACATCATTTACTTTGGTAAGCTGTGTGTGCATTTCCCACATTCAGTGGTACATTTCCAAAATAACAAGTGCCTACTAACAAGTGTCTGTCTACTATCTAAAGAGTGATTTCCCCTCTCCCCACTCACCCATTCCTACTAACCACCAAGGAACACTGGTTTCTGTATGTATACCTATTTTTGTCTTTTTTATAAACGTGAGATCATACAATATTTGTCCTCTTGGGATTGACTTATTTCACTCAGCATAATGTCTTCCAGATTCATGCACATTATGAGACTCATCATTATTCTTTATGGTAGTGTAGTATTCCATTGTATGTACCACATTTTGTTTATCCAGTCACCAGCTGATGGGCACTTAGGTTGTTTCCATCTTTCTGTTATTGTGAATAGTGCTACGATGAACATAGGTGTGCTGACACCAACTTTTGCCATTTAAGGTCTATCCCAGGTTCCCTTCATATTGCCTGAATCATCAGTCTGGCTGTGCTTAGTTAGTATAGGCTCTACTTTTAAAGGTCCTATGTAGGAACCCCACTTTTCCAACATTCCAGGAGCCCCAATTTATCATGGGGGTGTGCTGAGTCCACATTCCCTCAGGACCAAGAGTTAGGCAAGATACAGATAGGTCTAGGATACTTCTTGGGTGGTGAGTGAGTGTGACTAGGATACAGTGCCCTGAAATTGCTTCTATAAGGTATTGTTGGGCGTTAGGGCAAGCAAAGTCCAAAAAGCTCCTGGTAAAACTAGCTTTCTTCTCAGGTCTTTGCAAAATATCAGGCATTGAGGTCAGTTTTAGGTAGAAAGAGCCTCTTTATTATTTCTGTACTTTTAGTAATTACAAACCACATAAATAATGGCTTCTCAATTATTTATTTAGGTCCTCCCATCCACTCTGAGTTAGGAAGAACTGAGATTATTCTTCTCACTATAGGAATAACGAAACAGATCAAAGATCAGGGAAGTTAAGTGTCATGCCAAAGTTACAAGCTGAAATCAGTTTGTAACATGTATGGAAAATAAAACTCTTAATAAATGACCTTGGTCTGGTTAGGCTGGAGCTCTTGCCCTTTCAGGTCACAGTCAGGATGGGTGTTAGTTGCAGTTTATATGTTATAATTAGGCTCTTTCTTAGGAGACACTGTAGGAAAGAGGCTAGGGGTAAGGTAAAGTACAGCAAAGACTAAGGCACAAGGAAGCCCTACCTGAAGTGCTCACAACCCTGAGAACAAGACATGACCTTGGGAGGCATGAATTAGTGCCACTAAACGGGGATACGGCATGGGCTGCAGGAAACCCTAGGGAAAGGATCCCTGGGATAGGGGCATCCCCTTGAGTCAACTACTAAAGAAGAGGCCTGAGCCTATCATGAGCCCCGAAGGACTCTTCTAAAGTACAGCAGTTTCTGCTTCCAAATCCTTTTGAGAGAAGAGCTGAGATATATGAGGATAAAGCCAGCTGCTTCCTTCCCAGCTCCCTCCTTCCCAGCTCCCTCCTTCTCAAACTTCTCTCACTGTAGGTGGAAAGCTGTGCTGGAGTTGCAAGAAGCTAGTGGAAAGGACCAAGAATTGTACTTCAGACTGCGGACTTTGACCAGAGCTGGAACTGCAGAAAACCAGGAAATAGGTGACAGGTGTGGTGAGGGAGAAATGACCAGGGCACTCTCAATAACCTCCCACACCCTGTCCCGTGCCTAGATATCAGCCCCACCCTCCTGTCCCCAATGCAATTTCCTTCTTGCCTGTATTATGGCTTTTCAATGGAAGGAGAAGTCTTGACAGTCCCATCCAAATGTTTTATCTACCAATTCAGCCCCTCCTCCTATCACAGAGGATGCTTGCTTCATTTTTATGCCAAACAATATGAGCCATCTCCAAGAAGTCTTAGCTGGATCCTATCACTTCTCACCTCCTATCATTGCTCCTCCCAGCCCCCACAAGAATCCCCATCCCGTTTAGGAAGTTGCTACAGTATTCAGGAAAGAGATAATGAGGCCTGTACCAGGAAGATGTCAAGGTAAGGTAGGAGATATATTTCTTAGCGATCCTTCTGCCACATGCCACACCCTTGAAGCACATTAGGTGAGTGACCATCTTCCCTTATCTGGGTATTAATTTCCCAAATCTATCATTTTTTTTTTTTTTATCATTTTCATATCCTCTTAGGATAAACGTGTAGGCTACCAAAGAGCTGCAAGTGTTGACTGAGTACTTTCTGTGAATGGGGCCTGCTTTTAAACACTTTTGGCAGAGGCAAAAAAACAGAAGACAAATCCTGTCGTCAAGTGTGAGCGTCTTGGCTCTGGAAATGGGATATGGGTACAGGACAATGACTCCTAAACATCGGACTAAACATTTACTGCAGAGAAGTTTCTTGGGTTCTATTGATAAGAGGAAGAAGAATGGCTCTATTCACTCTCTTACTCTGAGATTCTGATTCCGGGAGCAGAAGATCTTGCGTGAACTTCAAAGGAAATAAAGCTTATAGACTGATGGACACTTTGTGCTTGTGTGGGAAGAATTAGAACAGATAATTTTTTCTTTGGGTGAGGTTGGGTTGGCAGGTCACAAGATAGTCAGTGATGTTCAGAAGAAGGATGCAGGAAGTTGGTGGACATGGAGATTCAGAGATAAAGTGAAACATGTTTCGATTTATGGAAAATGCATATTCAGGATGTTAAAGGTGAAACAGATATGTGGGATCATTTCACAGTCATTAATAGAGCTCCTGTCATCTACCAGGTGCTGTTCTAAGTAATGGAGATATAACAGTTAAAAAAAAAAAAAAAAAAAGGCCCTACTGTCATAGAGTTTGTTTGCTATACATCCACTTCACATTCTTGGATAAAATTCACAAGTATTAGTAAGACTTGGCAAAAATACTTTCCAATGAGAAGAAGATTTTATTCTGATGCAAGTAACCAAGGCTTGTGGGGAGTTTCTTAGAACTTCCATCCTGGATACATTTTGAATTAGGAGCTAACCAACCAGTCTAAGTCCATAACAGATGGGTGGAAGGGAGGGTCTTTTGCAAAAAAGTCTTAAGGTTTATTTTTCAGTAGTCTGGTAGTTGGTGAAATGTTCAACACCTACTGTATATGCTAGAGGCTGGGAATATCGAAGTGAATAAAGCACAATCCCTTTACTTCAAGTCCCTTCATTTCAAAATATTGTGGGCATTTGTGGGAAGGAATAGATATTGGAGAACAAAAGGGTGACTCTATACTCTTGTTAGGTGGTTTTTGTAGCAGTAACAGATGAGAGAAGATGGTGTCAGTTTGATGACTAAGGTGTGACTGATCCAAGCCATGCTCTCTCCAATAGCCTCATATACATGAAAAAGTTGCATAACTGAAAAGGAATATAGAGGAAGAATTGATGCATTTTGACTGCGGTGTTGGCAAAGAATATTAAGTATAGTGTGGACTGCTAAATGAATGAACAAGTCAGTCTTAGAAGAAATACAACCAGAACGTTTCTTGGGAGCAAGAATGGTGAGATTTTGACTGACTTACTTTGGATACATCGTCAGGAAAAACCAACAGCTAGAAAATGACATCATCTTTTGTAAAGTAGGGGCCAACAAAAATGAGGGGCATCCTCAGTGAGGTAGATTGACACAATAGCTTCAACAACGGGCTCAAACATACCAACAATCATGAAGATGGTACAGGACTGGGCCATGTTTCATTCTGTTACACAAAAGGTTATTGTGAGTTGGAGCCAATTCAATGGCAACTAATAACAGCAACAACAAAAAAGAGAATAGAGTCTGGAAAAAACTGGTAAACTCAATGTTGAAGGATTAGACAGAAGAAAAGAAAAAAATGAACAAGAGAAGAGGGAAAGATTAAAATATTGTTAAGAAAAAGGGTATTTGGTGTGGAAGCCAGAGGTCAGTATTGCTGAAGAGGTGAGAGGGTTCTCCTGTGATGAAAATTAAGGAGTTGAGAGATGTGTGGAGGAAGAGTCATATGAACAGAAAAATCAACATGAATATTAATGAAGAATCAAAAAAAGAAGCTCCTCATTTTCTCAGTAAGCTGGCAGCAGGGTTGTATTTAGTGAGATTTGTGGGTGTGGAAAGGACCTGGAAGGTATATTCTAGAGCACTGCTCTCCAAAAGAACTTTCTGCTATGATGGAATTATAATGGATCTACATTGTCTAATATGGTAGCCACCAGTCACTTACAGTAATTGAGCACTTAAGAAGTGTATTCTGTGAGTGAGAAACCAAGTTTTTCATTTTATTTAATTTTAATAAATACACATTTAAACTTAAATAGCCACATGTGGCTCATGGGAACTGTATCAGACAACATAGTTCTAGAGAAAGTGTAGAGGTTGTACGATTAATCGAGAACGGCAGGCACTCAAATCTGAGATTTCAGAACAGAAATGATTGGGACTTTGGTTTGATTGGCATGTAGGATGGTGCCAGTGTATGTTTGACAGAAATATAGTAAACATATTTTTACTTCTTTTATCAAGGTAATCCTGACATCACTAAGAACACAGAAAATACTACCTCTTCTCCATTTCTTTATGAGTGCTGTCTTGTAGTATGAATCCTATTGAGTATTCTATTTATTCAATGAGAATACAAGTTCCTTGAGTGCAGGAAACATGGACTATGTTTCTCCATGTCTATGAGGACTCCTAACTTATTTTAAATAGGGTTTAGGAATGCAAAAAAAGAGCTAATCCACCCAGGTGGGATATCAGAGCTTGAATTCTGTAATTTTATGTGCCTAGAAGGTGTACATAGAAGGTGAAGGAACCCTGTGAAAATCAACAAGGAGAATTTCCAGAAGCCATGTCAGTCTCCAATATCACAGCAACCCATCCGGCTGCCTTCTTGTTGGTAGGGATTCCAGGTTTGGAGCACCTGCACATCTGGATCTCCATTCCCTTCTGCTTTGCCTATACACTGGCTCTGCTGCGCAACTGCACCCTGCTCTTCATCATCCGCTCTGATGCAGCCCTCCATGAGCCCATGTACCTCTTCCTGGCCATGTTGGCAGCCATTGACCTGGTCCTCTCCTCTACAACACTGCCCAAAATGTTTACCATATTCTGGTTCAGGGATAGGGAGATCAACTTCTATGCCTGCCTGGTTCAGATGTTCTTTCTTCACTCTTTCTCCATCATGGAGTCAGCAGTGCTGCTGGCCATGGCCTTTGATCGCTATGTGGCCATCTGCAAGCCCCTGCACTATACCACAGTGCTGACCAGGGACCTGATCACCAGGATTGGCATGGCTGCTGTAGCCAGAGCTGTGACACTAATGACTCCACTTCCCTTTCTGCTCAGACGCTTCCACTATTGCCGAGGCCCAGTGATTGCCCACTGCTACTGTGAACACATGGCTGTGGTAAGGCTGGCCTGTGGAGACACACGCTTCAACAATACCTATGGCATTGCTTTGGCCATGTTTATTGTGGTGTTGGATCTGCTGTTTGTTATCCTATCTTACATCTTTATCCTTCAGGCAGTTTTACATCTTGCTTCTAAGGAAGCTCGCTACAAGGCTTTTGGGACATGTGTCTCTCACATAGGTGCCATCCTGTCCACCTATACACCTGTGGTCATCTCCTCAATCATGCACCGTGTGGCCCGCACCGTTGCTCCCCATGTCCACATACTGCTTGCTATCTTCTATTTGCTTTTCCCACCCATGGTCAACCCCATCATCTATGGTGTTAAGACCAAGCAGATTCGGGATCACGTGCTCAGTCTATTCCGGAGAAAAGATGTGTAGATGGATAGCTGTTTTCTCACACACATGTCCAGTACTATGTGGATGCTGGTTTGATGTAGATGAGAAAATCTAAAGTAGGAAAATTGCAGAGTTTCCATGTTGGCAATTCTCAAATACGATAAGGAAAGAGGTCCCATTTCTCACAGAGCCACCAGTTAGGTCAGGCCTGGTTTGTCCCTATCCTCTGGTCTGATAGCAAAGGTTTGACCTCCCGATACTCATCGACTTCTTGAGTGATTAAGGAAGGCATAAAGAATCATCCAAAGTGATATACTCTGAGCAGGCATTGTCATCTAGGTGAAAAGACAGTGGAAATACTGGCTAAGACTGGCCCAACTGCATAGATTTTGGTGAGCTCTTCATCTAGGCTGTGAGTGAGAAATTCAACCCCAAATTCAGTAATCCAAAGGCCAACACTGAAATTACCTGTATATATTTTCTGAAAAGTGGCCTTCAGTGTCTGCCTGAACATAGCCACTGTTTGTTAACCTACCACTTCACAAGACTATTGGCTCTACAGTTAGAGTTTCACTTACAAGGAGACTTATTCCTTCTGTTAAGTCAGTTCCTTTTTTAATTTCCTTTCCTGGCTTTACCCATGCTCATGGCCAGTTTATTTATGGAATACTTAGCAAAGGAGCCCTCTGACATCCCTTTATATTAATGTATAAGATCACTTAACTAACTGTTTACATGCATATGTATTGTGTCTCCAAAACTTTTCATAGTATCTAGAAAGAATAAATTTTTGAATGAGGAGGTAACTCTCATCTTTGAGTTATAGGCTGGGAAACACACTTCTCTCTTGAAATTGAGACTTATGGAGATAAATAAGAAAATAGATAGTTACAATATGTAGTTGTAGTAGACTATATTATTGTTGGGGCCCTGGTGGCACAATGGTTAAGAGGTCTGCTGCTAACTGAAAGATTGGCAGTTTGAATCCACCAGCCACTCCTTGGAAGCCCTATGTGGCATTGGAATTGACTCAACGGCAATGGGTTTGGTTTTTGGTATATTATTTTTACAGATGTTCTTTTGCTCCCCCCACCCCATTATGGGAGGAGTATTTCCTATCCCCACTGATGTTAAACCAGGTCATGTCACTTGCTTTGGCCAACAGAATTTTAGTGGCCTTGAAATGTGTCATTGTGAACAGAAAATTTAAAATGTGATTGCATAGCTTGGCTCAGTTTCTCTTGGTCTTCTGCCCAAGAATTAGAATGTCCCACATCAGGGTTTGTCTTTCACTATGGACCCAGGATGGAGAAAAGACATGGAGCAGATGTGAATCTGATTCACAGCCTGGAGTATAGAACAGATGGCCCAAAGTGTTCATACAGCACAGGTAAGGCTTTGTTGTTGTTGTTGTAAATCACTGAGATTTTGGGGTTGTTTGCTTAACAGCATAACTCAGGGAAAGCCGATTGCTGGAGTTGTGAGCTCTATATTGCACTTCAACTTAATATAGTTCAAGGCTGCGTATTTGAAGAAAAATGAAGAAAATGCATTATTCCTTCTTCTAATCTATTCTACAAATGATACTGGATTTCCCTCATGTTTCTGCTTCTCTTTGTCTCCTTCTTATGCAAACGCTCATACCTGAGCATTCTTTTAGTTAGTTCTTTTTCACAGGTGCTTTCGTATAACTCCTTTTTAAAGGCTTACTTACCCTACCATGTTCTTCTACTATTCATTTTATGACCATATTGTGCCCCTAGTAACAATTCTGAAGAAACTCATCCAATTATAAGGAAGAGAGGAACCTGGTAGGCTCTGTAAAAGCATCTCCAGACCTCGGTTGTTGTGTCACAGCTTGCAGCACAGGCCCTGTGAAAGGTGACGGGTTCAGTGAATGCCTGGACGGTTCCCGGGGACGTCAGTCCTCCTGCCAACCAGTTCAGGGTGCTGGACGGCAAGGAAGAAAGTGGTACGGACAAAGGGCCTCTGACTTTGTGCCCTGAGATCTACCCACCCCTGCTTTTTTGCCTTTCCCTCTATGATTCCAGCTGACACCAAGAAGCTAAACTGGAGGAGATGCTGCTGTATTTTTAACCCATATAGAGACACAAAACTCTTGTCTGTTTTGCCTCAGCAGAGTTGGGATATTTTGTGCGACAGATTAGATTACTGTTTAAAAATTTCACTCTCTTCCCTCCCTACCTGGAGGTGGCTGCAGTATACTTTCTCACATATTGACTATGGGCTTGGCTAGGCGCCCCAGTTTGGCCAATGGGGTATTAGCAGATTTGGTGCAATCAGGGACTTGAAACTTGCTTGTGCAGTTGGGCTTTGCCTTTTCCGAGTCTACAATCACCATGAGAACAATGTGCCCTGCTTATCCCACTTGTCCAAGGAGGGTGAGAGTCATGTGGTGCAGAGCTGCCTGGACGACTCGCAGCTTGAAGCAGAGCCTCACAGCCAAGCCCAGCTTCAACCAGCCAATACTCAGCCAATCTGCAGATGCTGAAGTGAACCCAGCTGAGATCAGCAGTCATTTCAGGCAATCTCCAGATGTATGAGAAATAAAGGCTTATTGTTGTGTGCCACTGAGGTTTTGTGGTTATTTGTTCCACAGTGATAACTGACTATTACATTTAGAAGTTAATTATTAATCTATCATTATTATTTAGTAAATTTAAAACAGTATAATTCATTAGACAAATGTTTCCAGGCTGCAAAATTTTCTTTTCCCTTATGTTTGGTGCCAGAATAACCTTGCCTATTAGGGGATACTCATACACTCCCATAGAGAGTGATTTTGTCCCCCATACAAGGCTAATAGTATATAAACTCCTTTAACTTATAATAAAAATACACATTGTTAGCTTTACTTAAAAATAATGAGTTATGTCCCATCTTTTATCAACATTGTGTACTTAAATGAAATATAGCACCCATGAAAACAAACACAGATAATACATGCATGTTATTTTTGAACTGGAAGTTCAACACTTACATAAACAATACAAGACTATGTGTGTGCAGTAATTCAAGCTTAATTGTAAAATGTCCAGCCACTTGTGCACTCTAGTTTTGCATGGCCCGGAGTCTGAGTAATCTTCAGTGAACACATTGCTTAGCCAGTGCCTGAACATGGATCCCTGATTGACAGAGATACTCATTTTAGCTAGGACCCCCTCAGCTTGATGAACATTTCATGGGTGCTTTGCTCAGGATAACTGCATGCACTAGCTTAGAAAAGAAGTTTTGACTCCATTGTTCTAGGGTGTAACAGGATCTGCAATTTATAGAAGATTCTCAGGTAATTCTAAAGTGCAGACATTTTTGGGAACTAATGCCCACCCAGAGGCCATATTACAAAGGTGCGGTATTGCTAAGATTTGGTGAAATTTACTTTTATCACACTGTATGAGAAAATGAAATAAATATATTGTGAGATGTTTGGCAGACATATCCCTGGCTATTATACCCATTTTTTTTTCTATTTTACTTATGATGTTTATAATAAGCATAATATTTTAAAGCCAAATATATGAGCTTTCAATTTTATAAACTATTTTCCTGCCATATTCTGTATCATAGTTGAATTACTTCTAATGATTAAAAAAAAATTGCAATCAACAGAATTCTCAGATGTAAAATCAGCATGCATGACTTGATTATTACTGAATTATGACTGATTCTGTAATAAGGCTCATTTTGTTTCTATCCTAGATTATTATATCATCTTAGTTTTGGCATCTGGATAGTTGAAGATTTATTTTTTTGTGTTTTTTTTCAAAAATTTCTAAGTTTCTTCAGTTTGAATTTCTTTTGCAGTAATGTCATTTATAACCTTGTTAGTATTGAAGATCTTAGTAGTTATGGGCTTTACAGATTGTCACAGTTAATGAAGACAGATTTAAGCTTTGCAGGTAAAGTTTCTTATATAGTATTCCCATCTTTCCATTTCAACTTTTTCTGACGCCCTTCTAATTTGTTTCGTGGCTGTCATTTCCATGTAGAAGTATTTTATTTTAATTAGTGTCTTAGTTATCAAGGGCTGCTTTAACAGAAATACCACAAACAGATGGCTTCAACAAACAGGAGTTTATTCTCTCACAGTCTAGAAGGCTGGAAGTCCAAATTCAGCTCCAGGGGAAGGCTTCCTCTCTCTCTATTGGCTCTGGAGAACGGTCCTTGTCATCAATCTTCCCCTGGTCAAAGAGTTTCTCAGCCCAGGAACCCTAGGTCCAAATGCTGTGTTGTGTCCTTGGCTCTCGTTTCTTGGTGGTATGAGGTCCCCTTGTCTCTCTGCTCACTTCTCTCTTTTATATCTGAAAAGAGATTGGCTTAAGACGCTATCTAATCAATGTAATTGCCACTAATCCATCTCATTACATCATAGTGGTAGAATTTACAACACACAGGGAAATCACATCAGATGACAAAATGGTAGACAATCATACAACACTGGGAATCATGGCCTAAAGAAGTTGACACATATTTTTGGGGGCACAATTCAATCCATGACAACTAGTTGACAAATTTATCCATCCAGCAGGATAATTCAAATATTTGATCAGGTTATATATCATATTACTGATATCGAACTCTTTACCCAGTAGCAATAATTACAGGACTCTTTTTGTTTACCAAAATTGTCAGTGCTGAAGTTTGCCCATTAAAACCAAATAAAGGTAAAAATGATATACTGAGAGACAAATTTACAATGGTTCATATAATCTTAAAATTTCTAAAGCAGTGATAAATGTTTTAACTCCTACAGAAGGTCATGAACATGTAAACAAATGAGTGGGGTTATCATCAAAATTGAGTAATTGGCCCTGAAATGGACTGGCTATCCCAATACCTCAAGGAAAGCAGCCCTCTACATGAAGTTCTAACATGTCCTCTCCCTCTGGATCTTACACCACCAATCATGACTCCCTGTTATTTAGGCTGGGCTTTCAACCTCTTCTCATTTTTTCATCTAGATCACTCCCCAGGATAGATTGAGATTTTGTTTGGGGTACTACCTGTATAAAATTGGAAGTAAGATTTAAGTGTATGCAATCACATGAGTAGATAGTAGAGAACAAAACAAAGACCACAATCAGATTCCAGCATTTCTACCTCCATGGAATAGGACAAAAATGAAGAATGACATGAAAGAAGGACCCTAATCTGCCTCCTTCTTAAAAGCTTAATGTGTTAAAGCGAAAAAAAAAAAAAAAATAGACTTAAAAGCAGGGTTGGCCACCAGCCTGAGGAAATGTGGAATTTGATAAAAGGTTGAAGAAGCCAGTGAAAGTTACAGGTAGGCTGTCTGTCCATAAACAGTAGAAGCAGAAGTCTGAATTAAAACTATTAAAGGGGACGAAGTCATGCATATATTGCCTCTTAAGATTCCAAAGCTCCCAATTTTCCAAAAAGGGTAGTCAACAAAATGTACTTGTTGTTGTTAGGTGCAGTCGAGTCAGTTCCGACTCACAGCGATCCTATGTACAACAGAACGAAACACTGCCTGGTCCTGTGCCATCCTCACAATCATTGCTATGTTTGAGCCGATTGTTGCAGCCACTATGTCAATCCATCTCATTGAGGGTTTTCCTCTTTTTCAATGACCCTCTACTTTACCAAGCATTATGTCCTTCTCCAGGGACTGGTCCCTTCTGATAACATATCCAAAGTATGAGAGTTGAAGTCTTGCCATCCTTGCTTCCAGGAAGAGCTCTGGCTGTACTGCTTCCAAGACAGATTTTTTGTTCTTTTGAAGTCCGTGGTATATTCCATATTCTTCACCAGCACCATAATTCAAAGACATCAATTCTTCTTCAGTCTTCCCTATTCGTTGTCCAGCTTTCGTATGCAATTGTCGAGGCAGTTGAAAATATCATGGCTTAGTCCTCAACACTTTAAGATGTCTTTTGCAGCAGATTTGCTCAATGTAATGCATCATTTGATTTCTTGACTGCTTCTTCAATGGGTGTTGATTGTGGATCCAAGTAAAATGAAATCTTTGAGAACTTCAATATTTTCTCCACATAGAATGATGTTGCTTATTGGTCCAGTTGTGAGGATTTTTTTTCTTTATGTTGACCAGTGTAATCCATACTGAAGGCTGTAGTCTTTGATCTTCATCAGTAAGTGCTTTAAGTCCTCTTCACTTTCAGCATGCAAGTTTGTGTTATTTGCATATTGCAGGTTGTTAATGAGTCTTCCATCAATCCTGATGCCATGTTTTTGTCATATAGTCCAGCTTCTCAGATTATTTGCTCAGCATATGGGTTGAATAAGTATGGTGATGGATACAACCCTGATGCACACCTTTCCTGATTTTGAACCACGCAGTATTCCCTTGTTCTCTTCAAACAACTGCCTCTTGGTCTATGTATAGGTTCCGCAGGAGCACACCTAAGTGTTCCGAAGTTTCTATTCTTAGAATTGTTATCCATCATTTGTTATGATTCACACAGTTAAATGCCTTTGCATAGTCGATAAAACACAGGTAAACATCTTTCTGGTATTTTCTGCTTTTAGCCAAGACCCATCTGACATCAGCAATAATATATTTAAAAGCAATACACCACCTGGAGAGCAAGATAAAAAAAAAAAAAAAGCTAAGATCTAAAGTTTGGAGAAGATGAAGTATTTTGAAGAAGGTTGGAGATAGATAGAAAGAAGGTCTCCTGTTAAACAGGAACATCAAAAATTAGAAAGATAGAAGAATTGAGAGTGAAGTACTGCCTGAGACCAGGATAACTGGTTTCTTTGGGCATGAAAGGTACATGAGAGCTGGATTCTGCCTTGTGCACTCTGTAGCTTATGCCCCAACCTACCCTATGCCCTCAAAAATTAAACACTCTTCCCCCATCAGGTCTCTGCTGAGCCTTGGGGTATTCTCCGTAGCAATTACTATTTTCAATTTGTTCTCTGCCATTATTCTGGTTATGCCAGTTTTCTCTGGCAGCCCTTATCTCTTTCCATTGACCTGTGCCACTGTGTTCCCTTTTACCTCTAAGTATTGCCCTGGTGGTGCAGTGATTAAGAGCTAAGGGCTGCTAACCAAAAAGTTGGCATTTCAAGTCCACCAGTCACTACTTGGAAACCGTATGGGGTAGTTCTATTCTGTCCTATAGGGCTGCTATATGTATATATTCTTCCCCCGCACTGTAACTTTTGGTTATTCTTCCCAACTCTGTCTTTCAGTCCTGTCTGGGTTCCCACAGCCTTAGCCTATGTCACCTTACCCTAATACTTGGTCATGTGATCTAAACTTGGGTCTCTTTTAATGTTAACCATAAACTGCTTAACCCAGCATGTGTTTTCTCAACATTTGTCATGGTCTTTCCCTAAACCAGCTTGGATATCTTCCTCCTTGACTATTCCCCAAACCAGTTTGTGGTACCTCAAGTCAGAATTACCACCTCCACATGTTCTGTCTCCTTAGCCTAACTCAGACTTTAATAAAGCAAGCCCTGTGTAGAACCCCACCTGAATCCAATGTGTTACACTTCAGGCAAGAGAGGTGAGTTCTTATCCCTGAGAGGCAAGAGCTAGAATGTCTGTTGCAGGATCTGGGTATCTCTATGGGAAGACAGGTGGAAGTGACCAGAGACAGGTTCAACAGGAGCTGTTGGGATGTGTCATGAAGAGTTAGTTCAGGTTAAAGGACATAGGGGTTCCTGGGAAAACCAGCTTCCCTTCTCAGGACCTTGGCAGAATAGGTGCTGAGATTAGTCGTAGAAGGAAAGCATCCCCCTTTGCTATTATTATTAGTAGTTGATAATTTCTGAGTAAATAATAATGTCATTGTTCCTCAATTATCTCCTTAGATCCTCCCCTAAATCCTGTGAGGTGGGCAGGACCAGTATTACTGACCACACTGAGTAGATAAGGAAACAGTCCAAGGAATCAGAGGTTAAATGCCTCATCAAGGTCACAAATGGTACTCAATCTAGATTCCCACCCGTAGCTTTAGCCACAGCTCTGTCTAGTATGCCACACACCTATCAGAACAAAAAATGAAGCAAAACACCAAAAATCAAAACAAACCAGACAAAACAAAAATAGATTATAGATAGCCTTGACTAGTTATGATTGAAATTCACCTTATAAGCCACAATCAAAAAGTACACACAATAGGCATCTGTTTGTGTGTTTCTAAGGAGACTCTATTTCTCGGTTGGCACTGCAAGAAAGGAAGGTGAGGATGGGGAGAGGCACAAAGATTACTGAAACCAGAGTACATTCTGCCTCAAGGGAGGCATGACTGAAACGCACACAATGGGAAGAGAGTAGGGTCTGCAGGAAGTCAGGGGCTGGAACCCCAGAAGACTGAAGACTGGGGCAGAGAAGTCCCCTGGAGTCACCCCTAGAGAAGAAACCAGGCCCGTCAGGATGTTCTTCAGGGACAGACAGTGCTGTTTTCTTTTTGTTTTGGGAAAAGAATATGATAATAAATCAGGCCTCCCTTTTCAACTCTCTCCCACCCTTCTCTCACTAAGAGAGGTACAGTGCATTCTTTTTTTTCTTGAAACCTACCGAGCATGTCAAGAATTAAGCCTCACGTCGAGGGGTGAGAATACCTTGGGCCAAGGGTGGTAGGTGAGTTGACACAGATGGGAGAGGGACAAGCAAACCAGGAGTAAGTACTGATGCTGGGATCCAATGGCTCCTACAAAAAAGCAAAAAAAAAAAAAACAAAAAAACCCTTTGTCTGTTGAGTGGATCCAAACTTATGATGACTGTAAAAGGTAACATAGTGGCACAGGATCAACGGAAAGAGATAAGGGCTGGCAGAGAAAACTGGCATAACCGGAATAGTAGCAGAGAACAAGCTGAAAATAGTAATTGCTGTGGAGAATACCCCAACGCTGAGCAGAGACCTGATGGGGGAAGGGTGTTTAATTCTGAAGGCATAGGGTAGGTTGGGGCATAAGCTACAGAGTGCACAAGGCAGAGTCCAGCTCTCATGTACCTCTCATGCCCCCAAAAACTACTTATCCTGGTCTTAGGCATTGCTTCACTCTTGATTTTTCTATCCTTCTAATCTTTGGATGTCCTTATTTAACAGGAGGCCTTTTTTCTGTCAATCTCCAATCTTCTGCAAATACTTCATCTTCTCTAAACTTCAGTCTTCCCATTCCACCATGATTAGAAGAAACCCGTTACTGCTCTCTAGGTGGTATATTGTGCAAAGGCAGGGGATGAGCACATTTCTCCAGAATGGAAGTCATTCATGCATTCATTTAAAAAAGCACCTATTGATCGCCAACCACATTAAGTGAAGTCTGTGAATACAGAAACGAATAAACTCAGCCTTTGTATTCAAAGCACCCACAGGCCAGTGAATGGACAAACACATGGATTGGTAGGTAACACAGATCTACTCTGATTGTGTTACTGAGTGTAAAGAATTAGTGACTCTTCATTGAGATGAATGAGAAAATCTGCCAGGAGGATTCTGAGAGAGCTTCACCAAGAAGATGACAGGATCTTGGCTAGGTAAGAAAGGGGCAGAGGAAAGCATTCCAGAGAAATAGCTACAAGCATGGCTATTTCAAGAAATGGCAGGCAACCCAGTGTGGGTCAACCTATGATGCATATTTAGGGGGATGGCAGGAAGTGAAGCTAACATTTAGTCAGGAAGAAGTCTGCAAACATGTTTAGTGGTTTTCATTTTTCTTGTAGCAATAGTATCTCATAAATAGTTTTTAGCAGAGAAGTAAAATATGTGTTCTGTCATACTGAAGTTCGGGCGGGTTGCTGGTGGAAAACTAAAGCTGAAGTTTTTACAGTGACACAGGCAAGAGATGATAAGATGTGAATTAGGGAAGGCACAAAGGACACAAGAGAAGTATGAGAGACAATTCAGGGACAGGATCAAGGGGCATCATCATTGACTAGAAAGGAGCTCCTCAAGCTCTAGCATCTGTCAGAGGGCGGTTTGGCTGCAGCAGAGTGAAGAAGGAAGGTGGAAGATGAGGCTGAAGAAGTGAGCAGGACCTATACTGTAGGAGATTTTCTAAGCCAGTGTTGGGAGTGTGCGTTCCATTCTAAGTGCAACGCTAAGTCCATAAAGATTTTAAACAAGGCCTGGCATGGTATAATTTGCTTTTTAAAATGGCCTCTTTGATTGTAAATGTGGAAGTTATTGTGTTGGTGAATGTTTTGGTATGTTTATTTTCACCACAATAAAAAAGAAAATAAAAATAAAATGGTCTCTTTGGCTGCAGTATAGAGAATTGATTATAGGACCAAGATTCAGGCCACAGAGACCAATTACGAGGCACTGTACCTTGGCTGTGCAATGGTTAAGAACTTGGCTGCGAATCAAAAGGTTGGCGGTTTAAATCCACCAGCTGCTCCTTGGAAACCCTATGGGGCAGTTCTACTCTGCCCTATAGGGTCGCTATGAGACAGAATTGACTTGATGGCAAGAGTTTTTTTTTTTTGAGTAGTTGAGATGAAAGACGATGAGGACTTAATTAAGAGTAGTGGCAGCGGACAGGAATAGAAAGGGGAGTAAAACATATTTTGCAGCTTGACAGGATTTATTAATTAATGGATGTGAAGAATGAGGGAAAGAATGAAATCAAGGATTACTCTTAGGTTTCCGATGGGTGGCAGTAATATTTGAGATGGGAAAGGCAGGCGATGAAAGAGTTTGTGAGTTAAGGGGTGTTAGCTAGAGGAATAGATAAGGCCGAGGAATGAAGGACTGTGCTAATGTTAATCAGCATAAATTTTTACATCAACTGCTCTGACAGGAATCACAGTAGAGGGTCCCAGACGGAGTGGAGAAAAATGTAGGAGAAAATTCTAACACATACACGCGCGCGCGCGCGCACACACACACACACACACACCAAGACCAGACTTACTGGTCTGACAGAGAGTGATGAAACCCAGAGAGCATGGCTCCTGGACATCCGTATAGCTCAGTAATAAAGTCACTCCTGAGGTTCACCCTTCGGCCAAAGATTAGACAGACCCATAAAACAAAATGAGACTAAATGGGCGCCCCAGCCCAGGGGCAATGACAAGAAGGCAGGAGGGGATAGGTAACCTGGCAACAGGGAATCAAAGGTCAAGAAGGCCAGAGTGTTGACACGCTGCGGGGTTAGCAACCAATGTCTCAAAACAACATGTGTATTGTTTAATGAGAAACTAATTTACTCTATAAACCTTCATCTAAAGCACACCCACATACACACACACACAAAAAGATAGACTTTTTAGAAAAAGAGACAGATTTGCATGGGAGGAGGGTGATAGTAATGACAAATAGCATTTATACAATGCTTTACCGTTTACTAAGTCCATCTCACATGTTTTATCTTTCCTCACTAAAACTCTGTAAGATGGGCATGGGAGATGTCTTTATTGATTATATCTATAGAGAAGGAAGTTGAGACCTTAAACATATAAATGGTTCATGTCAGTTTCTACAGATAGAAATGAATTTAAGCTTTATTTCTTCTAACTTGAACATGTTGGACACGAATTGCCTGTGAAACTACAAGATTGAGGCAGCAGGTGTATGATTTATGACACTAAGGCAGGAAATCAGAGTTCTCAGGGTTCAAATCTAATCTGTGATATTTACTTTACCAGTCATGTGATTGTCAGTAAGTCACTTAACCTGTAGTTATCCAAATTCAGAAAAGTGCCCAGCATATACTAAGTACTTTCTATGTCCCAAGATTTGTCCTAAGTTTTTTTTCACAGCCATTATTTTTAGAGCAGTTTTAAGTTTACAGAAAAATCGTGCAGAAAGTATAGCAAATTTCCATCTATCCCTTCTGTCTCCTGAACTCTGTTTCTCCTGTTGTTATCTTGCATTCCTGTGGTACATTTCTTGTAATTAATGAACCAGTTTTAATATATTACTATTAAATAAAATCCATAGTTTATATTAGGGTTCGCTCTTAGGGGTGTACAGTCCTAAGGATTTATGCTGAAGTATAATGGCATGTGTCCACCATTACAGTGTCACGCTGAATAGTTTCAGTGCCTCCAAAGTGCCTGTGCTTCACCTGTTCATCCCTCCCCACTTCTCCCCTGAACCCTGATCTTTTTACTGTCTCTATCATTTTGTCTTTTCCAGAATATCATATATTGCAATCGTATAGTACATAGCCTTCACAGATTGGCTTCTTTCACTTAGCAATATGTATTTAAGGTTATTCTGTGTCTTTTGGTACTTTCATAGCCGGTGTCTTTTTGTAGCTGATTAATACTCCATTGCACGGATGCTCCAGAGTTTGTTTATCCATTCACCTTCTGAAGGACATCTCAGTTGCTTCCAATTTTGGGCAATTATGAATAAAGCTGTTATAAACATTTGTGTTCAAGTTTTTATGTGGACATACATTTTCAACTCAATTGGGTAACTACCTAGGAGTGTGGTTGCTGGATCCTATGGTAGGTCTATGTTTAACTTTGTAAGAAAATACCAGATTGTTTTCCACAGGGACTGTACCATTTCATATTCCCATTAGAGAATTCCTTTTTGTGTACATTCCCACTACGAGCGAATCAGAGTTCCTGTTGCTTCATATCCTTGCCTGCATTTGGTGTTGTCAGTATTTTGAATTTTAGCCATTCTAATCAGCGTGTGGCATAGTGGTTAAGTGCTATGGCTGCTAACCAAAAGGTCGGCAGTTCGAATCCACCAGGTGCTCCTTGGAAACTCTATGGGGTAGTTCTACTCTGTCCTCTAGGTTTGCTATGAGTTGGAATCGACTCAACAGCAATAGTTTTTTTTTTTTTTAAACTTGTTTATTTTTACGTACAGCTTGACATTTCAGGACAACCCCCTGCCTGAAAACACACGCCTCCTTTCAAAATTTGGACTATAAGTTGAGTTGGGAGGCAATAGGGAGACCATGAATATTTTTGGATAAAAATTTAACTTAAGCCAAAATTTACCAGTTTTATAAGGCTGCCCTTGGCATCATGAAGAAAACAGAAAGCTCTCCCTCCATTCTATTGTTTTGTGGTTCTAGCTTTATTGGGATTTAATATCTGAATCACCAAATGACTTCATAAGTACCTAGAGGGCAGGAAACATGACTTATTACGTTTCTCCATGGACATTGGGATTATTTTCCAATTTCTTTTACGGTCTAGAAATGGGAACAAGTGCTAATACTTCCACATGGGTGATGAGAGTTTGAACTTGAACCCTGTGCTTCTGCTGACCCTAGATACTCTCTAGGAATCCTGTGGAAGTAGGCAAGAAAGAAGAGAATTCCCAGTGGATATGTCAGCCTCCAATATGACCTCAACTCATCCAGCTGCCTTCTTGTTGATGGGGATCCCAGGCCTGGAGCACCTGCACATCTGGATCTCCATTCCCTTCTGCTCAGCCTATACACTGGCCCTGCTAGGCAACTGCACCCTGCTCTTTATCATCCGAGGGGATGCAGCCCTCCATGAGCCCATGTACCTCTTCCTGGCCATGTCGGCAGCCATTGACCTGGTCCTCTCCTCTACAACACTGCCCAAAATGCTTGCCATATTCTGGTTCAGGGATAGGAAGATCAACTTCTATGCCTGCCTGGTTCAGATGTTCTTTCATCACTCCTTCTCCATCATGGAGTCAGCAGTGCTGCTGGCCATGGCCTTTGATTGCTATATGGCCATCTGCAAGCCCTTGCACTACACCATGGTGCTGACTGGGCACCTAATTACCAGGATTGGCATGGCTGCTGTACTCCGAGCTGTGACACTAATGACTCCACTCCCTTTCCTACTCAAACGCTTCCACTATTGCCAAGGCCCAGTGATTGCCCACTGCTACTGTGAACACATGGCTGTGGTAAGGCTGGCCTGTGGAGACACACGCTTCAACAATATCTATGGCATTGCTGTGGCCATGTTTATTGTGGTATTGGATCTGCTGTTTGTTATCCTATCTTACATCTTTATCCTTCGGGCAGTTCTACAGCTTGCTTCTCAGGAGGCTCGCTATAAGGCATTTGGGGCATGTGTCTCTCACATAGGTGCCATTCTAGCCTTCTACACACCTGTGGTCATCTCCTCAGTCATGCATTGTGTGGCCCGCCGGGCTCCTTCCCATGTCCACATTCTTCTTGCTAACTTGTATCTGTTTTTCCCACCCATGGTCAACCCTATCATCTATGGCGTCAAGACAAAGCAGATTCGTGAGCGAGTCATAGGACTATTCCTAAGAAAGGATGTGTAAATGGAGGGCATGGGATGTGTGGAGCCATATAGGACAGTTTGAATGTTGCATAATAGCAAGTGGAGGGTTGCCAGAATCTCCATGTTTAGTTATTTCCCAGTATAATGAAAAAAATAAATGGTGTCCTGAAACTCACAATTTTCTAATCAGGACTCACAGGTCTGTGTCCCCTCATAGCCTCTGGACTTGAGTTGGTGATTTTGCTGTCTCTTTACAGAACCCTCCCTTTTGTCAGATTCTTGACCCAATATCTTCTGGCGAGCTCACCTAGAGACACAAAAATATTTCCAAGTTCATTTATTTAAGAGACTGAGAGTTTCTATCCCAAGTAACTGGGAACTTGGTGAGCTATCCACTCACCACCTGAGAGAGGACCAGCATTACATCTGATGTAGGAATCTCTCCTTAGTCACTCTGACAGGTGATGTTCAACTTTTGCCTAAGCACTCCTGTGTTGGGGGAGTTTACAACCTTCCAGTGCTACCGATTCCAAGTCAGACAACTCTGCTTGTTGGGAAGTTATTTCTTCACTTGAACCAGCCCACAGAGTTTTTGATTTCTTCTTTTGAGCTCTCCATGTTCATGGCTAATCTTTCTCATTAAACACTTTGGATAAGACATGTCCTTGACATCTCTTCGTACATCATGCAACTCTTTTTTTGCACATAGACATATTTTATATCTTCAACAAGGATGTGAGTCCCTCATTTACTAATTCTCCACTAAATATTGAACATTAAGAGTGTGCTAATTCCTTGCTCAGTACAGGTGATACACAGGCTGCTAAGGCAGGGATGCCACACCTATGTTTCTGTTCTGAGACAGAGAAAGAAATGATAATCACAGTGCATTGTGATCTCTGAACATCCCAGCCAGATGCCCAGCATAGTGGAAGAAATGTGATGGAAAAGCGAATGGGAGATGGGAATATTGACATGTGTTTTTCTCTTTCTCATGCAAAACCAGATACTAGAGAATTCTTAATGTTAATGCTGACAAGTGCAGCTTTACTGCTCCCACAAGCCCTCATACACCATCTTCCACAAGTGCATTTTTCTACATTTATCTTGTGACCTTTTTGTTTCCAAAGAGACTACTGTTTATAAGTTATAAAATTATGTCTATGTCCAGATGTACATCTATATCACCTCTCTATTTTATTTAGCCTTGAAAGATGACCTCTAAGCCCGTGTCAGCTGGGGTGTAGAAATTTGGGAGCTGTGGAAGCTTAGGAGGTGAAGGGAGTGGCAAGAACCTAAAGTTCTCCTTTCCCTTGTTTCCCACCTCTGTTCTCATGATTTCCTCTGACACCAACACAAATACTCCAGGGTAATGATACTCTACTTCTAGCTCCTTTGTAGTCACAATCCCTTGCTTGTTTCTTCTGTGCATAGCTGGGGCAGGTTGGAAGCTTACAAAGCCTTTACATACTCACAACATATAAGCATAGTTGTTAGCTACCGTCTAGTCAGCCCTTGACTTATGGTGGCCTCATGCACAACAGAATGAACCACTGCCCAGTCTGGTGCCATTCCCATGAACGCATGTGGATCAGACTGTTGTGAGCCATAGGGTTTTCTTTGGCTGATTTTTGGAAGTGGACCATCAAGCCTTCTGCCTTTCTTCCTAGCCTGTCTTAGTCTGGAAGCTCTGTTGAAACCTGTACAGTGTCATAGCAATATGGAAGCCTCCATTGGCAGACAGGTGGTGGCTGTGCGTGGGGTGCATTGGCCGGGAATCAAATGTGAGTCTCCTGCATGGAAGGCCAAAATTTTAAAAAAGTTAACAATCACTGCCCCCTGATTTTCAATCCTTTACCCAATTTCCTTAATATCAATATTTCATGGTTACCTTCTTCCCTCAGTTTCACGTATGCCATTCAGATCCTCTGAAATGAAATTTCCTAAAGTCGTTCCCTTGTCTCCTCCTTCCTGCTCCCTGTTAACCCTATTATTAGAAGGAGATATGGGATATCGCACAGCCATTTGTCTATTTAGATTGGAGAATAACCTGGTTTGAGGACTTCAATTCCATTGGACAGTAAGGTCTCATTCCAAGACTCATTAGATTAAGATTTATCACATATTGCCTCCATGTTTTTCTGGGGAAAGTAAAAGGACTGGAAAAGCTTACCAACAAGATTGAAATTTTCCAGACCTTTACTAACAGAATTGTAGACTGTCTTCAAGAAGGTGTTAGAGTATAACATAACTTCTGGAAATTGTGCTTTATGACACTGTCAAAGAGACATTAGAAATTATCTACCAAAAGGGTCGAGGATAGAAATCTTACTTCTTGTGGTCTGTATGCTTGTGCTTATTGTGCTTAGTTTTATGAAGTTAAATAGGTATGGAAAGGGATATTGTAGTACAAAACTCATGCCCTAATTTTCCCTCTCCATTTCCTGAAGGTGGGTCTACACCACACAGAAAACTCATGATCAAACAAAATAGGCTCTAACATTTCACTTAGACTCTTATCCTCACAGATCAGGTAAGGCCCGGGGATTGCAGAGGCTTCCACAGTCAAGCCTTTTCTGCCATTACTAAACATTTATATGTGCCATAGATGCAGAACAGTCACCTGGGTCGAGCCCCTGCCTTAAGAATGTGTACAAGTCTCTCTCGGATCTGCTTGGAATGGACAGCATATACAACTGGGTTAAGGAAAGGTGGGATGAGGAGATAAAAGTTGGCCAGAAGGATATGGATATGGGGAGGCACATGATGGCCAAAGCGGTGGGTGAGAGAGGAAACAGCAATGGGGATATAGAAAACAAGGTTGGCGCAGATGTGAGAACCACAAGTCCCCAGGGCTTTAAGCTTGGCTTCAGGGGTTGCCAGACCATCACAGCCCTGAAAATCATCACATAGGAGGCAGTGATGGCTATTGAATCCAGGATCAATATCAGGAATCCAATTCCCATTCCATATAAGTTGTTGACTGTTGTGTCACCACATGCCAAGGTAACCACAGCCATGTGCTCACAATAAGAATGGGCAATTATTTGAGTCCGATAAAGGGACAGCTTAAGGCGGATCATCAGGGGCAGGGGTCCAATGTAAAGTAGCCCCTGGAGGAGTACAGGCAGCCCCAAACAGCCCACTACCTCATGGGTGAGCACTGATGTGTGACGTAGTGGGTCACATATGACC
Organism: Elephas maximus indicus; assembly: GCF_024166365.1. Classification (NCBI taxonomy): domain Eukaryota; kingdom Metazoa; phylum Chordata; class Mammalia; order Proboscidea; family Elephantidae; genus Elephas; species Elephas maximus. Next base: position 54,660,893 of record NC_064825.1, read on the forward strand.
ACATAGTGGCAAGGAAGATGCCTGACTCAATAGTGGTGAAACAGTGGACGAAGAACATCTGGGTCAAGCAGGCGTCCAGGCCAATGTTGCAGGCACCAAACCAGAAGATGGCCAGTAGTTTGGGCATGGTAGAGTTTGACAGGACCAGGTCAATGATGGCCAACATGCACAGGAAGAAGTACATGGGCTGGTGCAGGCTTCGTTCCACCCTTACCACCAGTAGAATGGTCACATTCCCCAACACGGCCACAAGGTACATGGAGCCAAAGGGAACGGAGAACCAGATGTGCAAGGATTCCAGCCCTGGGATTCCAGTTAGCAAGAAGGAGGTAGGCATTGAGCAGACATTATTAGAGGTAAACATGTTTGGGAATGTGATGTATCCAGGAGGCAGGAGGTCTTAGTTTTAGACTTCTACGCCTGTGTAAGACACTGCCTCTGGCAACTGTAGACTAGCTTTTCATTTCTATCCTGGGCAAGTGGTGGAAACTATAATGAAGAAGATTTCTGAACGCCAACTTGAAAATCAATATATTAAATATTTGGAAAAGAAACTGTCCATGATATCACCCCCTTGTTAAATGCAGACACAGGAATTCTCTTTATTTCTACCGTGAAATTGTCCTTCTACAGTGTAGAAGTCCCCCAAAATGTTTATCCCCATTGACCTAATTGATTTGCTTTGGGGAACTTTTCTTAAAGGAAATTGTAAACACGTACAAGTTCTATGTTCAATGATTAAATGCAAACCCATATAATGTGCTTATCCCGGTATCTGCATATACTTCTCTTTTCACTGTATCAGTAACAATAATAATAACATTGATAACAAACACTGATTAGCTATTTGCAACTGCTGATTTTTATAGCAATAAAAAGTTGGAAACAAGATGTGTTAAAAAAATCATTGCTTAAATTCTAGTACATCCATTCATTGAATTATAATTATTGATAACTTTTTTAGAGTTATGTGTTTACCTGGAATAATGCTTAGATCATATTATGGTAAGAAAGGAGATGGCAGGAGGCAAATTAAGCTATGATATAATTCCATTAAAATATATATGTGTGTGTCACATAGATGTGGTGTGACACACACATAGATATTTGGTGTGGTCTTAAATAGAAAAAGAAAGATTTGTACCAAGTTAGTATTTGTTGATTTTGGGTAGGTATGATCATTGGTGCTTTTAATTTTCTTCCTTCATTATACATGTATATTCTATCATTTAGAAATGACCACGAGTTTTAAAAATAAGCATATAAATAATAAAGTCTAGTCAAAAACATGTAAGGGGACAATTTACTAAGGAAAATATTAAAACCAAAAAAAAAAACCTGTTGCCATCAAGTTGATTCTGACTCATAGTGACCCTGTAGGACAGAGAACTGCCTCCACCCTCAATTTTTTTTTTAGACCCCCCCCCAAAAAAAAGAGAGAAAGAAAGAAATGTGCACGGGCTTGTTTAAGACAATTTGGGGGGATTTTGTGATTATGTTCTTTCCCTCCTTATCTATCCACTAGGGTGATCTAGGATGGGCCTTGAAGGATGGGGAAAAATTGCCTAGGTAAAAACCTAGGAGGTAGGGAAGGTTCTCAGCAGAAATATGGCTGTGTGAAGAAAGAGCCTATAAAGATTCCGTAAACCTTTATAGAAGCAGACCGCCACATCTTTTTCCCACAGAGCGGGTTCAAACTGCTGAACTTTAGGTTAGTGGTGGAGTGTTTAACCACTGCACCACCAACCAAAACACAAACTGACTGCCGTTGAGTCAATTCTGACTCATAGAGACCATATACGACAGAGCAGAATTGCCCCACGGTTTCCAAGGAGCAGCTGGTGGTTTCAAACTGCCAACTTTTGATTAGCAGTCCAGCGCTTTAACCCCTGTACCACCAGGGCTCCTTGAATATCATCTTGGTGAAGTACAATTTCCCCTTTCTCTAACTGGGTTCGTACCAGTTTGCTAAGATTGTCAAATTAATTGACTTCTTCAAAGATGACCACATTTGGCGTAGGTCCTAATGTCTCAAAGAAAACCCAGGTTTCATGGATAAACAGAATGAGGAAGAATAAATGAAGTTCCTTCAGAAAAGTTTACTCTAAGGAAATATTATTAAACTTTTTTGCTGAGAGCTTGAGAATCACCTGTAATTGAGAGAAGTCATACATTAAGTACATTGTTTTATGAGCAAATCTCTGGACATTTTGCCCATTGTCTGGTAGCAGTGATTCAAAAGAAGGGACTGCTATAAAAGTCAACGAGATCTTATTAACCACAGCCATCTTCGTTTCTATTCTTTAAAGAGATGGGGAGGGTTGGGGAAAGGATGTGGGCGTGGGGGTGGATCAGCACCTTCTTGCCCTTCTGCCCTTCAGATACCTCCAACTAAGAATCTAGCAATGACTCCTATGGCTTCACTCCTTCAGCATTTAAAATCTAAGAACACACAACATAGCCTGATTGAGGCCCTCCCCGCCTCAGGCCTACCTTCCTGATCTCTCCCATCTGGTTTCTGCAGGGTCAGCAAGTCTCAGAAACCCCATACTTGCCATAGTGACTTTCTTCACACAGACATGTTTTTGTTGAAAGGCTTCTCCACTTCCTTGGTTTTCACCCAGGCAAATTTCCCCGACTTTTCAAGGCCCATTCTAGATAACCCTTCTAGATAAGCCCATTCTAGATAACTCTTCCAGAAAGCCTTTTGTGTTATCTCTAGTCTAAACCATAGTGGATAGGTTAAGGAGGGAAGAGAACATAATCACAAAATCCTCCTAAATTGTCTTAAACAAGCCCATGACATTTCAATTTTTTTTTATCTAAATTATAAGTAGGAAATATATTTCCATATCATGTAAGCATAACAGATACCCTAATGTAGCCTCAAAACAAACAAACCCATTGCCGTCGAATTGATTCCAACTCACAGCAACCCTACAGGACAGAGCAGAACTGAGAACTGCCTCATTGGGTTTCCAAGAAGTGGGGAGTGGATTCTAACTGCTGACCTTTTGGTTAGCAGGCAAGCTCTTAACCACTGCACCAGTGTAGCCTCAAAGGAGGTCCTTAATTCAGGCTTCAAAACACAGTTCATGTTTTTATGAGTTTGCTTACTTCTTGGTCAGGTATTGACTAGGTACTGAAAAGGAATAAAAGTTTTATAAACTTTAAAATGGTTCATAAGTGCTTTTTTACGTTAACTCTCACTGACTCTTCAGAAATTCCATGAATAGGGTACTTTACTATGCAAATAAGTGATAACTTCTGTAAAGTCAGTTCCTCAGGAGTCAAACATAAGGTTATGCTGAATCTGTCAGATACAGATGGCAAAGAAATAAAGGTCTTCGGAGGCAGCACCATAAGACAACTCAGGGCACTAACTTCGTGGTCTAACAAATCAAGATTTCCTATTTCAGATCTTCATATTGCTCTGTGAGTTTTGTCAAAGTGTTTAACCTCTTGAAGTCTCAGCCTTTTTCATATATAAAATGGGGATAAAGGTACTGCAAAGGATTAGGATAATGACTGTATGAGATAAATGTGAAACCCTTATCACATGGCAGTAGCTTCCCTTTCCTGAATTCTTAGTGTTAAGTATGAAGATTAGACCAAAAATGTACAATCTACAAACTGAAATAGTTTCCTTGTATTTGTTACATGGGCCATCTTAGAGGATACATCAAAAGTCCAGGAATTATAGGAATGGGGCAGGGGCTTAAGGTGAACACTGGTCAATAAACAATTTGATCACACATCAGTGGGATGTCTGAAGTTTTCTGTAAAAATGTCATGATGGATCATAATCTTAAAGCAGAAAGGGGTTTAATTACTCAATATTGGGACAAACCAAGGTAGTGGCTACTCACCACAAAAAAGTCAGTGTCCAGAGGATAGCCTTAAACCCAGGAGCCTAACTTTGATTTGTGTTACCCCAGTTAAGCCAATTATACTATGATTAAGTTATAGGCTGGAATGAAGAGAACATGAGCATATGTATACAAATAATATCCACCAAGTTGACAATTGGCACCTTAAGTGGTGGTTTGAATGTCAGAGAAACATTTTCTGCATCAACCTACTAAAGGGGATCCTTACCTGAACACTGGTGACATGCCTACTTGTCCTGGGAGAGACATTATGAAGGTGGGTTTGAGGCTCCAGGAACAGACTTTTCGTTATGGTCAAATAAGCATGGATTAGAAGCAAGACAGACAGACGTGCAAATACTAACTCCACCATTTCCAGCTCTGCGACTTTAGGCAACTTAATCTCTCAGTCTCCATTTTTATTCAGTTTCCTAGTCTGTGAAACGAGAGGAGTAATAGCACTTTAGGGTTGTTTCATGTATTAAGCAAACTGTATATAAATGTGTGTGTTTGTGTGTGTGAATACACAGAAGGCCAAATGTTCCGATGCCTGGCTTCTGGAAAAGGCACAGTTTCGCTTCCTCACCTACTCCTCTCCACTGTTCTTTGCCCTCTTTCACACAACACAGATGCACAATCAGGGATGGATTATCCAATACACAAAGTAAGCACGGTGCTTATCACGCTTACCAGGTCAGCTGTAGTGAACGATTTCATATTTTTTCACCACATCAAAGATTGTGCTTCTAGGTATGGCTGGCATCTGTCTCTCTCCCAACCCCACAGCACCTTCCTACAGGATCAAAGCCACTTTTCAAATTTACAGCCCTTGACAGCAAGGTATGCACAGGCTTACTTGTGCTTACTTACTGGTAGTGAACAATTTCACGATTTTCACTACAGAAAAGATGTGATGAAACCCACTTATATTGAGCTTGTTTCCTATACATTTGACTAGATCTTTGAAGATCAGTCGTGCATGGATCAAAGGAAAAATGTAGCTTCTGGAAATTGAAAACTGCTTCCAGTGACTTTGGCCCCCTCTCTGGAACGTACTTACCCCTTGGGGTGCTGTTTACAGATGTCTAGGCTCAGCTCTTTACAGGGGTCAACTCTTTGGAGGCTCAGACACTTTCAGCTCATAGTCAAAGAAGGCTAGGATATTGGTCTCTTCACCACTTTCTCCTATGCCCCCTCCTTATCCAGTCCTGAAAATAGCTAGTTATTTCCCAAGGGTTGCACAGAGAAACCGGCCTCCTTCCCTCTGGATGTTTAGTTACCCCCTTAGGAGGAGCCTTCACTGTCTATCCCACTCTACCTCGCAGAACTAGAACCCAGAAGTTCATTCCTACTCCCTTGTGTGGCTATTGGCTGGGCCAGGTCTCTGTCTACCCTCCTCTGGGCCTGAGGTACTCAATGGCTCCAAAGAGAATATCAGGATAGAGTTCACAAGAGAAATGTGGGGGAAAAAAAAAAAAAAAAATCAGATATTGGTATGACCAATATAGACACTGTTTTTTTGGAGGGGGGTTGTTCATTGCTTCTAATACATATATGTATATACTCAGAACTTAATATAAAACTAGGCTATACAAAGAAGGAGAAAGAAGACAATTACTTAAATATAACCTTTATCAGTACTGTAATTTTTCATTCTGTTTCTGCTTTTTTTCTACTCATGGTTGCTTAAAAATAATTATTTATAACCACAAATCACAGTAGCTGTTTGTCCATTCCTGTGGTTTACTTTACCTAAAAATCCCAGAGTAGTGGGAAGGCTAGTTTGAGTTTTCCCCCAGAGCAAAGTGGCACAGACATATTTGTCAGTATTCTTTTCCTGCCCGACCTTTGGCTAGGCTCCCAGGAGGGAAATTATCAACCATTCTATAGGCTCAGTAATTCTGTTGTCAAATTGTTTTCCCAAAGCATTTTTCCAGTTTGTTTTAACCCAGCAATAAGTGAGTTAGTTTGCCAAATTTCTGTGTAGTAATTTTAAAAATATTCATTATGTGGATTGGCAAAAAAAAAAAAAAAAAAAGGATCTTGTATGAACACTTTTTACATTTGAACAATTTGTAGCCAATTGTATTTATTTAGTTTTAACAATTTATTTCCCCATTTTCCCTACTAAAAGAACCACACCAGCTGCTGTTGTAGCAACCCTATAAGACAGGGTAGAACTGCCCCATAGGGTTTCCAAGGAGCTCCTGGTGGATTTGAACTGTCAACCTTTTGGTTAGCAGCTGTAGCTCTTAACCACTGTACTAGATACCTAATATTCTTAAATGAAAGTGGGAAGAAAAATTTCAGGAACTATGTCAAAGATTTTAATGTTTTCTATAGGAAGTTCTGAAAATATGTACAGGGAGATACATTTAAAATCACTTTGCATGACTCATAATATTCTATCTTGATTATGAGTTCCCTCAATTAGATTTCTTAATTATGCACAGAATATTTTCTCTCATCTGTAAGTTACTGTCATTGTCTTACTTTCCTCCTATTCATTCTCCTCTCTACTGCTGAAGTGCCATTTTGAAAGCGTAACATTGGTTGTTTCACTCCCCAAATGTTGATTTTTTCCATCTAGCTATATAATTATTTTCCCACCATCTCTGGGAAACAGCTGCCTTAACACAAATTAACATCCTCAGGTAATTCTGGAAGACTATTGCTCTCTCCCTGGAGCAGGCTCAAGCTAAAAGAGTTGTCAACACCTCAAGTAAAACTGTAGGGATATAGAAATTTAGATTCAGGATAGAAGAGTTGAATCTGACTGTACAACTCCTGCTCTTAAGTTATAATCCTTGCTTTGGAACTAACTGATTAGAATGGTTAAGAATCATATGACCATGGGAAATTGATCTATCTTTCTAGTCCATAAAATACTTACTGTGAAAAATGGACCTATTTTTTAGAACTTTTTTTTAAAGAGTTAGCACATTGACAAATAATAATTGCCTAATAAGTGTCAACGTCAATAACAAAAATAGTAAGAAGGCTGCCCCAAAATAGTTTCTCTGTTTCATCCATCATTGTCTCATACTGAACCCTAGTCAATATTTGAATCAGAACTGATCTGTGGGTGTCCTAGTTACTTGTTCTAGCCTAATAAATCAGCCTTTATTCTCTCTGTCTGGGTGATCAGCTTGGCACATTTCCATAAAGGGCAAATGATAAATAAGTTGGGGCAGCTTGTTCTTTCTTTTGTGAATCCTTAGCTTTGGTCTTAGCCTTTACCACAGCTTCTTCAAAGCTCCCCATTATCTCCCTTCATGGACATTTTTAGAAAATTCAGCATGAATCTCTTGAAATCTGAGTCTTGATTCTTCTATTTACAAGTAATTTTTTGGATAAGTCACCCTTTCTCTTTGGGTTTTGTTACAAAACAGGGTTACAATTTCTGCTCTACTTATAACATCAAAATAATATTAGACAGTATAATAAGTAAATAAATTTGTGTGTGTCGTGCCTTAAGATACAAAAAAAAAAAAATTTAAGAATAATTGTATTCATTTTCCATATAGATGTGTGACTTGGAATAAGGTCCTTAATCTCCAAATATTTGTTTCTACAGCTGGTTTTGAAAACACATTAAAAAAAATCTGACACATGTTGTTGTTATGTGCCGTTGAGTTCATTCCTACTCACAGAGACCCTATGTGACAGAGTAGAACTGCCCCCAGAGGGTTTCCTAGAGTATAATCTTTACTGGAGCAGATTACCATGTCTTTTCTCCCATGTAGCGGCTGGTGAGTTGGAACTGCTGATCTTTTGGCTAGTAGCCATGTGCTCTAACCATTGCTCCAGGAGGTTCCTTATCTGACACATAGTAAAACCCAAAAAAAAAAAAACCCAAACCTGTTGCTGTCGAGTCAATTTAGACACAGCAAGTACTTCATAAATCAGAGCCTTAATGTTGGAAGTATCTGTTTTCACATTTATCTTCTATACTAGAGACTGTGAGAGCAGAGATCCCATCCCCAATGGACAGTAAAGGACTTGGGCCATGGCCGGTACTCAGGAAATGTTTGGAGAAGTGAATCCTGGTCTCCAGTTGCTGCTTTGTTTTTCTTGCTTAACTTTCAAAAGAACAGCTGATCTCTTGTATTCAGATTCTTGCTTTGCAAGACTTCGTGACACTCTCACCCTTACCCTACACACATCAGCTCCTAAGGACCAAATGGAGTACTTAAACTGGAGGGATCTTAGAAGCTCATCATCCCTGTTTACTTTGACCTTTGAATGATGGGAGCTGTTGTTTCAGTTCCTTCTCTGATATAGAAATATTGGAAAAAGTAGAGTGGGGGTTGGGAGAGAAATTGGACAAAAATTATCACAAGAATATCTGACAGCTCCAGTCCAAACAATGGCCATAGAAGCTATTCACTGAGTCTATAGGGATTCTGCTGTGGGGTAACGGCAGGATAAGGAGACCTAGAAAAGATGGGCTTTAAACATCTTCTTGAAGCATTGGAGAGTTAATATAATAGTGAAGAATTATTAGGCTGAGCTCTGAGACAAGAGAAATCCAGAGTGGTAAAACTGGCATTTGGGAGCACATTTCACCTGGTGGCATTTGTTAATTCTGAAGAGGTAGCTGGGAGGCTGAGCTATGCTTTTGACAGTCAAGACAGGCTAGGGAAAAAGAATTTACAGCCCAGGGCTTGTTGAAGAGAAAGTGGCCTTGGTAAAGATATGCCAAACCCCACTCCTTCACACACTTTAAGTTTGGATTCTTAAAGGCTGCATAGTGAGAATAACGGTAAACTGGAAATAGACCAAAATTTGCAGGGATTGAAGCTCAGCTTCACATCTTCTTAATCCCTGATTGAGATTACTAACATCCTTTGGTACCTGGCAGAAACCAAACTAAATCATATCTGAAGGAAAATTACATTATCTTAGACCTTATATCATTAAAAAAAAAAATTTTTAAACAAAATATCTAGTACACAGAAAAAATAAGCAAGTACAGAGGAGAAAAGGCAACATGAACGAGAACTAGTACGAACATATCTGCAGAGGCCCCACAAACTGAAGTTATCAGGAAGAGAATTTAAGATAACTAGTAGTACTATTTCACATAGGTAAATGAAAAGATTTAGAATTCCAGCACAGAACTGGAAACTATGCACAAGGATTAGTAGACATGAAAAGGAACACTACTTTATATTAAGAACTCAATGGATAGATTTGGTAGCAAGTTAGGCAAACTGAAAAAAGAGTTAGTAACACAAAAATTAGCTCAAAATATGTAAAAAAAAAAAAAAAGCATGAACAGATAAAAATGAAGAAAAATAAAGGAAAAAATATTCTGAAATAGAGGATAAAATGAGAAGGACTAACATGCAATTAAATGGTGTCCTAGAAAGAGAGGAGGAGAAGGTAAGGCAGAAGCATTATTGCGAGAGACTGTCTGAGAATTTAAAAAATGACTCAAGATATAAAGCTACAGATTCAAGACATCCTATGAAAACCAAACTAGGTAAATTAAAAAAAAGAAAAACTCCCACACCTACACCTATCATTTCAGATTTGATGAATACCAAACATAAGGCAGAAAAGATCTTAAAAGAAGCCAGAGGACAAAAAACTACTGAAAAAGGAGCAACATTTAGACTGACAGCAGCAGTATTTTCAAAAGAAACAATGGAAGCCAGGAGATAATGGAACCATATCTTTAAACGGCTGAATGATAACAGCCAAATTCTAAACTCAGGTAAAATATCTTTCTTTAAAACAAACACTAAGAGAATTGAACATCAGCACACCTACACTATTTGTGCCCATTCCAAAGAAAGGTGACCCAACAGAATGCAGAAATTATTGTACAATATCATTAATATCACATGTAAGTAAAATTTTGCTGAAGATCATTCAAAAATGGTTGCAGCAGTAAGTACATCGACAGGGAACTGCCAGAAATTCAAGCTGGAATCAGAAGAGGACATGGAAAGAGGAATATCACTGCTGATATCTTGGCTGAAAGCTGAGATTACCAGAAAGATATTTACTTGTGTTTTATTGATATGCAAACCATTTGACTGTGTGGATCATAAAAAATTATGGATAACATTGCAAAGAATGGGAATTTCAGAACATTTAATTGTCCTCATGAGGAACCTGTACATAGACCAAGAGGCAGTTGTTCGAGCAGAACAAGGGGATACTGTGCGGTTTAAAATCAGGAAAGTTATGCCTAAGGATTGTATCTTTTTGTTATAATTATTCAATCTGTATGCTGAGCAAATAATCCGAGAAGCTGAACTGTATGAAGAGGAATGTGGCAACAGAATTGGTGGAAGACTCATTAACAACTTGTGTTATGCAGGTAACACAACCTTGCTTTCTGAAAGTGAAGAGGACTTGAAGCACTTACTGATGAAGATCAAAGACTAACAGCCTTAGGATAGATAGATTACACCTCAACATAAAGAGAATAAAACTCCTCACAACTGGGCCAATAAGCAACATCATGATAAACAGAAAAAATATTGAAGTTGCCAAGGACTTGCTTGTACTTAGATCCACAATCAATGTCCGTGGAAGCAGCAGTCAAGAAATCAAATAACACTGAGACTGGAGGGACCCTGGATGACATGGCTATGGACTCTATGTTAGCCCAAAACTAAAGCTATTCCTGAAGCCACCTCTTCAGACAAAGATTAGACTGGACTATAAGACATAAAATAACACTCGTGAACAGTGTGCTTCTTAGTTTAAGTAGATACATGAGACTAAATGGGCAGCTCTTGTTCAGATGTGAGATGAGAAGGCAGAAAGGAAGAGAGCTGGTTGAATGGACACGGGAAATCTGGGGTGGAAAGGAGGAGTGCCCTGTCATATTATAGGGAGAGCAACTAGGGTCGCATAATGATGTGTATATAATTTTTTGTATGAGAAACTAACTTAAACTGTAAACTTCCACTTAAAGTATAATAAAATAATAAAAGAGCAAAAAAAAAAAAAAGAAAAGAAAGAAAGAAATCAAACAATGTATTGCATTTGGCAAATCTGCTGCAAAAGACCTCTCTTAAGTGCTAAAAAGCAAAGACATCACTTTGAGGACTAAAGTGCACCTGACTCAAGCCACAGTATTTTCAATCACCTCATAAGCATGAGAAAGCTGGACAAAGAATAAGGAAGACCAAAGGAGAACTGATGCCTTTGAATTACGGTGCTGGCAAAGAATACTGACTATACCATGGACTGCCAGAAGAATGAACCAATCTGTCTTGGAACAAGGGCAGCCAGAACGCTCCTTAGAAGCGAGGATGGCGAGACTTCATCTCATGTATTTTGGACATGGTTTCAGGGGGTACCAGTTCCTCAGAAGGACATCATGCTTGGTAAAGTAGAAGGTCAGCAAAAAATGAGGAAGGCCCTCCACAAGATGGATGGACACCATGGCTGCAACAATAGGCTCAAACATAGTAACGATTCTGAGGGTGGTGCAGGGACCAGGCAGCATTTCATCCTGTTGTACATAAGGTGGCTATGAGTCCGATCTGCCTCCACAGCACCTAACAACAACAACAACACCTACACTAAATAAGATACTAAACAGTGTTCTTCAGGTGGAAGAAAAATGACCTGAGACAGAAGCTCAGGGAAGCAGGAAGGAATAAAGAGTAATGAAAAGAACAAACATGGGCAAATCTAAATATCAACTGTATAGATTAATTTTAACATGAGGTTTAAAACGTATGTAATTTTTGTGGAGTGTGTGTACATATCATTATGAAGGGAGTAAATTGAGCTCATACTCTCTGGAGAGAAGATACAAGTAAGATATTTTGAAGTGAAAAAAGAAAAATGAGTAATACAAAATAAGTAAATAAATAAAAATGAATAAAAAACAAGAGACAAGATGGGAAAAGTGTCATAGAACACTAGGCAAAAAAGCACATATTAAACGGTAAACTGAAACTTAAATATATCGGTAAATACATCAAATATAAAAAAAAAAATCCTATTAAAAGCAAAAACAAACAACACCAAAAAGACAGCAACAAAAAAACAAATACCAAAAAAGAAAATCAAACTGGGTTTTAAGAATACAAAAATTAAATTATGTTTACAAATGACAGAGCTAAAATATAAGTATACAAAGAGGTTGAAAGTAAAATGATGGAAAAAGATACACCACGCAAACACTAACAAAAAGAAGACTGAAAAAGTAGACTTGAAGGCAAAGAGCTTTACCAGCACTTCCTGAAATCAGCAGAGATGTTCTTTCTGTAGTATACTGGGTGTACTATTACATCCTCGTAGAGTACCAAGCAGCCATTCCCAGGGCAACCTCAAAAGACAGGGTCTGGGCTCCCGCAGTACACTACTCAGGGCATCAGGAACTAGGGCAAGCCCTCCCCTGGCCCCCAGTGTAATGGAGGTGGGGCTGTAGGGAAAAAAGTCCAGTTTCCTACTCTACAAATTGGGGGTCTTGGAGTGGATGACCCCAAGGTTTCCACAGGCTCAGAGGAGTGTCTATTGGCTACAGTTCTCCATCGATGAATCATACTCCACGGCCCTTAGAAAGTGTTTTCCACTCCCTGGAGGTCCCTCTGGGAAAAGAGCCTTGGGGCTTGGGGTGCTGAGGACTTGGGGTAGGGCAGAGCATGACAGAACACTGGAACATAAATCCGGGGTCAATGGGCAAGGCCAGTTTTTGTGGGCGCCGTGGGCTTCTCCTCTGGGAGTGGGGCTGGAATCACTCTCCTGGCTGTGGTGAGGATACCTCCAGAGTGAACTGGGCATGACAGGGCCAGTGGAGGCAAAGGTGAGCAAAGTTTCCAAGGTCTCTCACACTGGTGGTGTAACCTGCAGGTTCTGCTCCTTTACGTGCCTTGAGACTGGGAGAGCCCTTGATGACACCCAAACAAATATGCTTTGTTTTTTGGTTTTCCTGCCTGGAGTGTCAGTGCTACTCTGGGCCACCAGGGTGGAGAGCAGCCTATTCTTCATTGGTGACCACTAAGCTTTACTGGTGCAAGAAGAACCAGGGAAGAGTCATCCAGAGGTCATTATGGTTTCCCACCTGTCTCAGACTTGCAGTTCCCATTAGTAGCACCCATCTGATAATCTGAGATGGTCAGAGGAGAAAAGGGGGACTCTGAGATCATCCCATTTATTCATTCAAAAACTATGCTCCAAACATCCTATGACAGGAGCTATGTTAGGCTCTGGACGTAGAAAATGACTAAAAATGATTGAAGAGGTCTCAGCCCCACAGGCACACATAGTCTGGGGTGGGGGTGGGGGATAGGAAAATCATGCAAAAAAATTCATGTGAAAGAAAACAGCAAGTGCTATACTGATAATAAAGCAGCATGCTGTGAGGGAGGCCTGGGAGGCTGCTAGGTGGCTGCTGCTGGAGGCTGAGCTGATGCCCCAGGTCTGCACACCGCAAACTAGAAGAGGCTGACTCCCTGAACTGTGAGGGATGGTGAGATCTGCAGAAACCCCAGAACTCTCAGGGCACCCCAGGCAGATGTCCAAAGGACGTGCTATGCTCCCCGTGCTTCTTTCTTGGTAGTGTGAATTCCCCCCATGTCTCTCTGCTCGCTTCTCTCTTTTACATCTCGAAAGAGATTGACTTAAGACAAAATCTAATCTTGTAGATCTCATCAACATGACTGCCGCTAACCCATCTCATTAACATCATGGTGAGAGAATTTACAACACATAGGAAAATCACATCAGATGACAAAATGGTGGACAATCACACAATACCGGGAATCATGGCCTAGCCAAACTGATACACATAGTTTTTGCGGGACACAATTCAATCCATGACATTGCAAGAGTAAAATGTGCACAATCGTAAAGCCTTATATTTTTGTCACCTCTTTTTCTGCCTCCAGTGTCCCACATTCTTATCCTATCCTATGTGTGCAGTCCTTCAATGCCCTTCACTGTCTTCAAGATAAAATCAAAACTCTTCAAGATGCTGGAATAGGCCTTCGGCATCTGCCCCATGCTTGCATAGTATTTCATTGCTCACAACTACTTCTCACTCTCTACTCTCTAGGGTTTTACATATTCTGCTTCCCCTTTATGGAATATATTCTGCTGCTACCCTTTTACCTGAATCTCTCACTTTTCATGTTTTAGCTGAGATGTAACTCGAAATGACATCTTGGGTCAGGGTTGCTGACAGTTCACAGGCTGCGCATCTCTGAAATAGTTCCTGGGTGTGAAACACTCAAGTTGTGCTTCCCTGTTATTGTTGTCCTTGCTTCCCCTCCCTATGCCTGTATCAGAGTAATGCCCAGGATTTCAGCGTATTCTAATTTTCCTATGCAGGATGGATACAAATATGGTAAGACTAGGTCAATATGTAAGCAAAGGAGAGTAAGAAACCAGATGAATTAGCCTTCCTCTAACCTCAAGATCTTGGACAGCAGAAGGCTTGCTGAGTCTGGTGAGGATCATGATCAGGAGTCTAAAATACGTGCATGCCTGCTGTAACTCTACCATTAAGAGTGGTAGCTTTGGGCCTGTTCTTTATATCCTCAGATTTCAATATTTTTATCTTTAAATAAAGGCATTGATCTTTTGTTCTCTATAGTCACACAGAGGCCTGATATTGACTCACATTCTATCCAGGACTAGAAACACACAGGCAACACATATCAAGACTATATAGTAAAAAAAAAAAAAAAAATAGTAGTCATGCATTATTAGGCAGTAGTCACAGTAGTAGGAAACCCTGGTGGCATTGTGATTAAGAGCTATGGCTGCTAAGAAAAAGGTCAGCGGTTCGGATCCACTAGGTGCTCCTTCGAAACTCCTATGGGGCAGTTCTACTTTGTCCTATAGGGTCGCTATGAGTCAGAATCGACTCGATGGCAACAGGTTTGGTTTTTTTTGGCTTAGTCACTGTAGTGCAGTGGTTAAGAGCTCCAATGCTAACCAAAAGGTCAGTGGTTCAAATCCAACAGCCACTCCTTTGAAACCCTATGGGGGCACTTCTACTCTGTCCCATAGAGTCTCCATGAGTTAAAAGTGACTCAGTGACAATGAGTTTGTTTTTTCAGTCATGATTCCAATATGACACCAGTAACAAGAAAATTCTTTATGTCTAATATGCTTGCTTCTGGAGAAGGGAAAAGTAACATGCATCAGATCAACTCAAGGTCTGTAGTCTGGCAAAGATGGGTTGCCTTAGAAATCTAGTAAGGTTGACTCGACTGAAGTGATTATATTTGAAAAGTGGCTAGCCCATATATTTCAGAACTTGAGGAATGTTGCAACACAGACAGCTCATTCTTTGTGGAGGAGTAGAGAGGGGAGAGCCAGAGGCATACCTTCTCTGAAAGTTGCAGGCCAAGGATAAAAAAAGTGTTTCAAGGTAGAGCCAATGAGCAATGTGAGGCTGGAGAATATGAAGTTATGAGGCACAGGGGAAATGAGGGTGTTAATGTCAAAGCAATTCAGACAATTAGCCATACTTGACTCAGATAGGTAACTAAATCTGACTGAGAAAATTGAAATTAATGGGTGTAAGGACAGAGGAAATGAGGGAGTGAGAAAGCAGGAAAGATTGTAACTCCTAGTCGGATAGTGAAATTTTATACTGAAATGTAATGGAGATGAAAATGAAAGACGGTGGATTTGAGAAAGTCCGGGAATCACACAGGGAGTTGAGTGGCTTGTCTTCATAGAAATAAAACCTCCACCATTGATGTCAGGAGCTGGGGTAAAGTGGCAGATTGATGGAGGTTGAAAAACCCTCAATAAATTATTTCTGTCCACACACAGCCTCAATAGGTCCTTCACGTGAGAAGGAGGGATAGAGAGATGGTGTTACCTTTATTTGCAGCTTATACCATCTGGTCGCCAGTCTCTGACAAGCTGAAAGAATAAACCCTGGAAGTACTAATGGGTAACTCCAAATTTGTCTGCTTTGCTTTGAAGTGCATGGGGCATGGAAGAATGGTTAGCCACCATTACTGAGGGCTAAGGTAAACAGCGCCCTCGGAAGACAGCCTTTTTTAGTCGTAAGCTAAAGATCTGGGAGAGTAGTTTTCTTGGAAAGTTTGACAAGTTAGGATTATTTATTTATACAGGATAAGAGCTCCAAAAACTTGAGGATACAATGTACTTAGTATATGGAAGATGTAGAATTTAAACCTAAAGCATCTGAACACAAAACATTTGCTTTTAACCAGTTTATAAATCTCAGGCAAATTACTTAACCCTTCTGTGCCTTAGTTTTCTGATCTGAAAAGTGGGGATTATAAAAATCCATATCTCATAGATTTATTTTGGTGATAAAGGAGGAGAAAAAATATGCAGGGAGGACTGAATAGCCAGAAGAGCCACAGTAGGGCAGCGAGAGGCAATAATGAGATGAGAACACGAGATAAGACAGGAGTCCTTAGAGGTGCTGGATAGGAATTTCATTCAATTACTGAAAATTAGAGGGGATAAGATTTGGTTTTAAATATTGATTGGGGTCTGTCTTAGTTATCTACTGCTGCTATAACAGAAATACCACAAGAAGATGGCTTTAAGAAAGAGAAATTTATTCTCTCACAGTCTAGTAGGCTACAAGTCCAAATTCAGGGCGTCAGCTACAGGGGAAGGCTTTTTCTCTCTGTTGGCTCTGGAGCAAGGTCCTTGTGATGCATCAGGTCTGGCAGTATCTCAGTACAAGAACCTCAGGTCCAAAGGACGTTCTGTGCTCCCAGTGCTGCATTCTTAGTGGTATGAGGTCCTCCTGCCTCTCTGCTCGCTTCTCTCTTTTATATCTCAAAGAGATTGGCTTAGGACACTATCTGATCTTGTACATCTCATTGTTATAACTGCCACTAATCCATCTCGTTTCATCACAGTGATAGGATTTACAACACATACGGAAATCACATAAAATGGTGGACAATCACATAATACCGAGACTCATGGTCCAGCTAAATTGGTAGATATTTTGGGGGGGACACAATTCAATCCATGACAGCATCAAACAACCCAACATTTTCCAAGTCAATCTGACACCTAAATTGGCTGAGATTTCCAAGTGGTATGTAGCCACATCTCAGAGTGAAGATGAGGATCTGTATCTGAAGGGGATTCTCTCAGCTACTTGTCCACCCACAGATCCTTGAGGCTCTTACAGAAACCTCCCATGAGTTGGAAAGCACAGAAAACTATAGACTGTCAATGGCCCAGTGAGGAGTGGATTTAGTGGGGTCCTAGAGATTGGATGGGTTGTGGCTTGATGAAGTTTATGGGTGGGACTTGGGATATGGGGAGTTCAGAATGGGATGAAGAATGTGATAAGACTTACAAAAGGGGTGAAACTCACAGGCGGGTATCAAGGATGCAGTGAGGATAAGGAAAACTGAGGTTTAGGGAAGACTTGGTCAGGAATACACATATAGTAAGTGGAAGAACTGGCATTCAGAATCAGAAAGCTGTGGGCCCATGTCCATGCGCTTAACCACTGTGGTATATATACCACTTCCCTCATAGGAAACAAAACAAAACACCATGAACTTATATTTGTCTGATCTCAAAGCCCAAATCCTGGCTCTACCACTTATAAGTTAGGGGGATTAGGGGAAAATGTCTTACTTGTCCTGAGAATTAGTATTCTCATTTATAGACCAAGGAATTAATCTTCAAAACTTCAGAGATGATTTATACAAGTCACTCAAATGGTATTTATTCCCATATTCTCCTACTCAGCATCTGACCTAGTAAGTTACAAATTCTTTCTTTAGAATCTCACATAAACAACGGATTACCTCAGAGAGACAGCAATACTAAACTCATTAAGAAAACTATAAACCGGAAATCCAATATTAAATTGTAAACAGAAATAGAATTGTCTTGGCCATTGGTATTATTGTGTTGGCCTGACCAGCATATTCTCCTCACCTTTGATTGACCTACATGGGAAGCTAAATTGTAGTGACAGGATTGCCTGGACGACCCGGTGCATTCATATAAAAGATTAAAATATTTAATGCCATCAAAAAAAAAAAAACAAAAACCTATAGGACAGAGTAGAACTGCCCCATAGAGTTTCCAAGCAGTGCCTGGCAGATTCGAACTGCTGACCATTTAGGTTATCAGCCATAGCACTTAACCACTATGTCACCTGGGTTTCCACCAATACCATCAAGCTGGATGTTTTCCGGTGTTATAGACCCTGGTCTGCCATTGGTTATCATCTCATCTTTGGTCCAGGACGCCCTCTTCTGGGCAGTGTTAGAATGGACACTGATAATGTTTGCTTCTACCTCTCCTTTTTGTTTCTCTTCTGGCTAATTTAATATGTTTAAAAGTACTAACTTTCTCCATTAGAGAATACATTTCTTTAATGTTCTTAGGCATCTCTTATATGTGTACTTATCCATAAATTGGAAAAAATGAAGAAAAAGTTGTTTAGAGAGTTGGTGCATAAAGTCAAATTATTGAGAAGAAAGGCCTTACTATAACCTTAAACAACATGATTTGATTCAACGAATGCATTGGTTTCTTGAATACTTCTAAATTATTAATATTATGAAAAACAACCAGGTACAAAAAGAGACATATCTCACCTCTTTAAGTTTATCAAAGGCAGAAACCAACGGAGGCAGTGAATACTAAACAGAGTTTCAAAAGCTAGGTATGGACCTGTGTGGAAAGACCTTCCTCCTTTTTTCCACTTGGCTGAGGGTATGGCACGTGCACAGGCATGGAAGCAAGAAAGAGTCCTGTTTATTTTGGCAACTACCAGCAATTTTACACAGAATGTAAACTTTAAGTTGGAGAGCAGGTAGAAAACTTCGGGAAGTTTCCAGGTTCTCCTGAGATTCCAAAGAAGTAGGTTCAGCTGAAAGGAGTACATGATAAACGGAGATTCTTTCTATATCGATTCTACTACATTAAGGCCTGTTCTGACCATATTGGTCCCTGGTCTAAAGGAATGGTTCAGGATATGTCTTCCAGGCTTAGGATAGAGCTAATCCTGATAGCACAGAAATGACGCTGGAATGCTGTTGATAATGATGCTACTTACTAAACACGTGATGTGTTTCAGTCTTACTACTAGCCCCTTTACATACAGTATCTCAGTTAAACAACAACTCTCCAAAGGGATAGGTATTATCATTCCTGTTTTACATTTGAAGAAACAATTCTAATAGAGATGAAATAACTTGCTCAAGACCATGCGGTGAGATGTAATTAAACTGGCTTTCAAACTCAAGCCTTTGGAGCTCCAAAAACCATGTCTTACTACATGTCCTGAAGTTGATGTCCCACTGACCCATGAACATCCCATTAAGATACACTAAGAGATAAAATACATCTCCTCACTTTTGCCTTCTCTCCTTCTTGAGGAATGAGATGTTAGGTTGTGAAGGAACTAGAGTTGAGAAAGATGTAAAGATATGCAGTGTTCTAGTCACAAGTCCGTGAGTCCTTCCCATACAATATAAACCAGAGTATCTAATTTTCAAGGAATGATCATTGGTTGTCTTAAAGTTAATTTGGGACTCTTGACCATCATCTCCAAATGCTGTAAAGAGACCAAACTTTGTTAGAGATTTACAACAAGGCTGAGCTGCCCAAGGGGTTCTTCATCCCTTTCTTAGGAAGGTCTTTCAGATTTCTATTTGGTGCCCTCAAAATAGATATGAACCTCTGGGAGGCCAGTGATAAGAAAAAAGCACAGGGTCCAGACCCTAGGGATTATGACTAAATTAAAAGGTCTGTACTTCCCCTCAGTCCCCTCTGGACTAACCCTGACATGCCAAAAATAGTTATGCTCAGTGTTAGATTCTGTGCCCATCCTTTTGGCACAAAGTCTGCTATTTTCTTTCTCTATTGAAGTTTTTTTCTTTTTTTATTGAGGGAATTAGGGAGGTGGAGAGTCCAGATGAACTCCCTAGACTCCTGAGCAGAAAGCTTATAAGTGCTTGGCCTTAGAAGCATTTTCGTAGCCCCAGGCTCTTTCTCCATGACATTATCCAGCCCAGGTAAGGACATCTTATAAAGGGGAATCTATAAAAGGAGCAGCGGTCATCAGAAAGAATCCCCAGCCTATTAGGATGAACAGACCTGGGACTCTGGGGGAGCCCACTTTAGATCTTGCTCCTGTATAAATCTAAGACAATCTTAGAAGGAATTCTCTTAGAAGTTAGAAAGGATGAAGTCCCCATAGATCTACAAGCAAGGAAGCTGAAGAGGCCTCTAGTTAACTGACACCTAAAAAGGGCATCTAAAACACCTCCAAAACCAAAAAAACCAAACCCGTTGCTGTCAAGTCGATTCCGACTCTTAGTGGCCCTATAGGACAGAGTAGAACGGCCCCATAGGGTTTCCAAGGAGCACCTTGTGGATTCAAGCTGCTGACCTTTTGGTTAGCAGCCATAGCTCTTAACCACTATGCCACCAGGGTTTCCAAAACACCTCCAGGTTCTTCAAAAAGGCACGATATTTTAAACTCATTCAACAAAGCAGGCACTGTACTAACATAGAACTTAGAGAACAAGACCGTATGAATTCTACCCTCATGGAACTTATATTCTTCTTGGGGAAACATATATTAAGCAGGCAATTCAGACCATGATACATGTGCAGAGTAAGGGAGGGTGCTGAACACAGATGAATGGTCAAGGCAGACGTTTATTGGATGAGCCAGGTGTGGAAGACAGGAAGATGGTGTGCCATTACAATCCCAAGAAAGAACAGGGCTCATTCTTAGAGACAAAAGAGTGTGGTGCAGTTGGGAAATGGTAAAATAGACTCTTTGGAAGGTAGTGAGCAGGGTGAGAGATGGTAAAAGCTGTGGGAAGTCATGGCATATGTATTTGAAAAGAGAGCTAAGGTGGGAGTTGTTTTACAGCGGGTCTTTATACCCTTACACTGCTGCCAAATAGGAGCTGAAGCAGCCTCCTTCAACTATATTTAAGGAGCTGCTTCTGACTAGGGAGATGTACATCAAGGAGATATTTTCACAGTGTTAGGATCTGAGGGCAGGAATGGGGCTCAGTTCCATCCACCTACATCTAGCAGCTGAAGCGCATCTCTTCAGTCTTGGGAGTGATTTCCAATTTTGTGACATTTTCCTGGAGATGGATGGGAAGAGGAAGAGATGAGATGGAAATGAAACATCCATCAGGAAAACAGCTCTGTCTATTGGCAGATACAGGGAAAGAAAGCAAGGGAGAGGAAATCAAAATTAAATCCATCCTCTCTGGGGTTCCAGGCCAGTTGAGAGGACAGAGGAAATTGGCTTGGATCTAACAAAGGCTGTGATTTATCAGAGGACTGCTCGCTTTGCAGAGAAATCACTTTCTCTGATGCCCATACTTAAGTAGGTGTACATTTAGCCTCATTTGTACATTTGGGTCTTGTGAACTCTTCCTACAATGTGACCTCTCTGCCCAAACCTAGAAAGAGACCACTGGGTCTCAAATGGCATCAGAAGGGAAGATAGTGTGGAAACTATTTCAGTAGTCTAGCAGATGAAGAGGATAACTGATCATGGAGAATCATGGGAACAGAAGAAAAATCCACTTGGCAAGTCCTGCTGATCTTTGCATTGAAGGACTCTTTCCTTTTTGGAATAAAGCAAAATTATTATTCTCCATATGATTACTTCATTACATTTTGATTAGTATAACATCTTCCTCAAATTACGAGAGCTATTTGATTACAGGCAGGGGTGAGGTAGACAAGTCTCCTGTAATTGGAAATCCATAATCAGGGAAAAGGCCATCCTGCCCTTGATTGTCATGCCACTATAGCTCTTTGACTTTAAAATTAGTTCTGTGAAGTTGTCACCTTTTAGATTATGTGTACCTCAGAGAATGTGGGCTGAGCAAGCAGTCAGCTTGGCAAAAAGCAATATTGGGTAAAGACATACTGATGGGGCCCTGTCTGATATATACATGAAAGGGGGGACAAATGGCACAGTCAAGGGGGCAATTGGAGAGGCTTTAACGGAAGGTCTATCTACAGAGGCATGGGCAGGGTTAAGGAAACCATCAAAGGATGATGAAGCACCTGGGATGAACATGAGTGAGTAGCCACTACCTATCTCAGGCAAGGGAAGGTGTAGTTACCACAACACAGGAGGGGTCACTCTTCAGGAGCAGCAGACTTTTGTAGAAAATAACAGGAATAGAACTGGGGACTAAATGCCTGATATCTCTTTTCTACCTCTGTCATCCCCTGCTGTGCTTCATATTAGTTGAACTCAGCTGGAAACCAGAGAAAATGGGGAATCTGGGTGATGTAGCCTGTAAAAGTCAGCTTTCGGGGCACAGAGCAAGGACCTAGAAGGGCAAATGGAGAGTAACCAGCACAGAGGATAAGGAAGCCAAGTCAGGCTTCCACCAGCTAAGCCTCCCAGCCCACCTCGCCTGGTCTTTTCTATTACAGGCTGGATCTTGTGCAGCCCTTTCTTTCCCAGGACCAATGATTCAGCCTTTTTATCTTCCCTTTTTACATCTTTTTTTTTTTTTTTTTACATCTCCCACCAAAGGTCTTTCCATATCCATTTGTAGTAGTCAGTGAGAATATTAAGATGGAAAGGGAGCCCAGCTCGTGGAGAGAAATTCTGAGGGATAAAGTCACTACAGCAGGCTTACATGGGCAGTCATTCTCCCCCACCATGGCACCCTACAGAAAGAGATATTCCAAAGTTCTTTGAGGTTTACTGAATGTATTTTTGGTTTTACACATTAGCCTCAACAACTGAATAATGAGAGCTAACACTTAGTGTTACCTTGTATCAGGCATTGCATTCTCATTTAATCCCACGACCAAAAAAAGAAAAAAAAAAATTAGTTGTAGTCTAGAGCAGTTACGTTTTTTGCGAAGTGAGGTTAGTTGTATTTGGCTAATGGGATAAAGCAATTTGCCTACTCTCCCCCTCCCCCCCATTGTCAGGATCTGAAACTAGACCTAGAGAATTCCAGAGCCCAAACTAATGACTACTCTGTTATAGTCGACCTAATTAGGTTTCAAACGTAGAAGAGAAAGCTACTTATGTACTCCTGCCCTCATTTACATTCCCACAATATACTTAGGAGCATACGCTGGTATGATCTTTTAGATGCCGGAAAAAAAAATAAAAACCTGTTTGTGTCTTTTCCCTAATATGCATCCCCTTCTAGCTGGTTGCTCTGGACCCTGTGTAAGCAAGGTCATTTCTTCTTTGACCAAATATATATGTCCTAGGCTTCATGCCACTCTGTGCTGAATGTCTCTCCTTTCCTGCTGGGGGTGGACCTCTCCATTTCTAGAATCTTACCCTCATACTTAACCTCCATGAAGACAGAAGATCCTTGTAAGATACTGCTTTTGGGTAACCGACATGCATAAACTGAGCTCCAGTCATCAGCTTTAGCCTTTTAGAAATTACCTGGATGTTGGCTGGTGAAGTCCTGTCTTCACCAACCCACATCTCTACTTTGAGATTTTTGTCTGCAGTTTAGGCATTATTTCAGCTCATCCAATAGCTAATACTGGCCCTAAGCTTAAAAGCTTTGATTTGCTTTTAAGCTTAGGGCCAGTATTAGCTATTGGATGAGCTGAAATAATGCCTACATAGCATTATTGCCATAGAGTCTACATAGCATCCAAGAGTCCTTTTCACCCTGTTATCTCTCAGATTCAATGTGTCCCCTTTTCTCTCCAGGAGCCCACACTCTGAAACCTTCCAATGTAATGGTGAGAGCCATCTCATAGCCTACCTGTGGAGGTAAATAACCAAATAGGTATCTGTCTGCCTTGGGTTAATTCACTCATTGATGCAAGGATGTTACTCCTTGAGGGCCATCCTACAAAAAGATGCTTATCCATTTATTCATTCAAATATTTATTTTGGCTTGTGCATGGAAAATTTTGTGGACATTTCAGAAATCCTGGTTGCATAGTAGTTAAGTCCTACGGCTACTAACCAAAGGTTCAGCAATTCAAATCCACCAGGCGCTCCTTGGAAGCTCTATGGGGCAGTTCTACTCTGTTCTACAGGGTTACTATGAGTGGGAATTGACTCGATGGCAATGGGTTTGGTTTTTTGGTTTTTTTATAATGTAGTAATAACATGATATTTACACTATACTGTTATTTTTGCAATTAGTACAAAGAAAGAAAGGTTCTTTGCGTAATATCTTAACTATCCAATAATCCTATTGTTTATTATAGGACCTAACAGTAAAATACGCTTCTCTTTTATTTCTAGAGAAAAAAAATTTCTGTGGCATTTTTGGGTATAAGTGAGAACATTCATTTGTATATACCCATGCTCACTTTTCATAATATCTGTTGGGCACCCAGCTCCTTCCAGCTCACTGGCATCCCAGGGCTGGAGTCTCAGCACCTCTGGCTCTCCATTCCTTTTGGCTCCATGTACCTGGTAGCTGTAGTGGGGAATGTGACCATCCTGGCAGTGGTAAGGGAGGAGCGCAGCTTGCAAGAGCCCATGTACTTTTTCCTGTGCATGTTGGCTGTCATTGACTTGGTTCTGTCCACTTCTACTATGCCTAAATTACTGGGAATCTTCTGGTTTGGTGCTGGTGACATTGGTCTGGCTGCCTGCTTGGCCCAAATGTTCCTCATCCACTGCTTCGCCACTGTCGAGTCAGGCATCTTCCTTGCCATGGCTTTTGATCGCTATGTGGCCGTCCGCGACCCCTTACATCATACCACAGTGCTTACCCATGCGGTGGTGGGTCGTCTGGGACTGGCTGCCCTCCTTCGTGGGGTACTCTACATTGGACCCTTGCCTCTGATGATCTGTCTGCAGCTGCCCATTTACAAGTCCCGGATAATCTCCCACTCCTACTGTGAACATATGGCTGTAGTTACTTTGGCGTGTAGTGACAGCAGGGTCAACAATGTCTATGGGCTGAGCATTGGTTTTCTGGTGCTAATCCTGGACTCAGCAGCCATTGCTGCCTCCTATGTAATGATTTTCAGGGCTGTGATGGGGCTAGCCACCCCTGAGGCCAGGCTTAAAACCCTGGGGACATGCGGTTCTCACAT
Source organism: Elephas maximus indicus (assembly GCF_024166365.1). NCBI lineage: Eukaryota > Metazoa > Chordata > Mammalia > Proboscidea > Elephantidae > Elephas > Elephas maximus. Next base: position 54,685,759 of record NC_064825.1, read on the forward strand.
CTGTGCCATCCTGATCTTCTATGTTCCCATTGCTGTTTCTTCTCTCATTCACCGGTTTGGTCACCATGTGTCTCCTCCAATCCACACCCTGCTGGCCAACTTCTATCTTCTCATTCCTCCAATCCTCAATCCTATTGTCTATGCTGTCCGTACCAAGCAGATCCGAGAGAGGCTTCTCCAAATCCTGAAGAGAGAGATGAGGAACAGATGACTGCTGTTTCCTTCTTCCTTTCCAAAAATGCTCATGGAGAAGAAGGCTGTTACATCTTTATTTAAAAAGAAGCCTGCTTCTCCATTTGGGAGCTTCTCAAGCAGTCTGAGATGTCAGGCCCTGTGGTCTCAAATTTTTTGTAGTTCCAAAGAAATGGCAAGAAAGAGTGTACAATTCTCATTTCTATGAATGGAAGATTATATCTAATCTTTTTATGATTAAAGGATATTTGAGCCCCAAGGGAGGTAAATCAACAAAAATGATAGCAACATCAATAACACAAATAACAGCTAATGTTTGATATAAAATCCCTGGTGGCACAGTGGCTAAGTGCTTGGCTGCTAAGCAAATAGGTCAGAGGTTCAAACCCACCAGCCACACCAGGGGAGAAAGATTTACAGCCTTGGAAACCCTATGGGGCAGTTCTACTCTGTCCTACAGGGTCGTCATGAGTTGGAATTGAATTGATGGTAATGGGTTTGGTTTTTTGGTTTGATACAAATATGTATATATACATAATTGCATACTTCTTATGAACCTCCTGACATCTTGTGAGGTAGGTATTATTGTGCATATTTTATACATCAGGAAATAGAACAGTCTTGCTTTATAAGCTGCATAAAAAGTTGTTTATGCTGCCTAGTATGAACACTTTGGTTGAAGTTTATTAGTATTTAACCTGATAATGTATTACACTTTCTACTTAGAGTCTGTTTTCTGTGCATATTTTAATAAGCAAATCCTAAAAACTGATCATTTCATGGAAGTGGCCTTGGCTAACAAACTTACAAGTTAAGCTTTTAGCAACTGGAATGTGGCTAAAACTGCTTGTACTAATAATTCTAGAAAAATATTGAGCTGTATGCCTAGCAAGGTATGACGATACCAATCATGAAAATAGAAAGTGGCCTAGAAAAAAATATCAGCTCAATGAAGGGAAATGAGACAAGATGACTATATCTCAACATTGCCCTTGTTGTGTTTTCCTGCAGGCCTGCTCCCATCAAGTGGCCTGAAGGATGTGAGGGCTCCATGGAAAGGAAAACCTTCCCCTTCCCATAGAAATCCCCTCTGATCCCTGATCCATCTTTAGGACCCTTGTTCATGACGTACTGTGTTCCTAAAATGGATCAGCTCAAAATAAGGTAAATTTCCAAATTCTAGAATTTATAGAAACTAACATTGACTTTACTATCCACATTACTTATCTGCTGAATACCTAAAAAAAATGGTTAATTGACATAAAGCACTTAAGGCTGATTGAAAGCTACTGATAATAACTCTCACAATCACGCCTTAAGGTACTAATGACAGTAATCCCAGTTTGCAGGTGAGGAAACTGAGATTCCTAGAAGTGGTAAGAAACAGTCCAAGGTCATTCAGCTTATAAAACATAAAGCCAGGAGGCAGGAATTAAGCCCAATTTTGTTTGTTTTTAACCCTGAGGCTCCTAACCTCTCTGATCTTCTTTTTCCTTGCCTGTGAAAGAGGGCTTCCAACTTTGAGTGGACAGAACAGGAAAGAGCTGTGTAGCACGTCCAGGCTGTGGTGCAAGCAGCCCTGCTACTTGGGCCTTAGGATCTAGCGTAATGAGGTGCTGGAGGCGTCCATGATGAGGAAAGGATGGACCTTATGGAAGAGCCCCAGTGGAAGAATCACTATGTGAGCACCTGGTATTTTGGAACAAGGCTATGTCATCTACAGCAGAAAACTGACAACTTTTGAGAAATAGCTCCTGGTGTTTTATCAGGCCCTAATAGAGACAAACAAGAGCCCTGGTGGCACAGTGGTTAAGCACTCAGCTGCTAACTGAAAGGTTGGCGATTGGAACCTACCAGCCACTCCACGGGATAAAGATGTGGCAGTCTGCTTCCGTAAAGATTACAGCCTTGGAAACCCTATGGGGCAGTTCTACTCTGTCCTATAGGGTCGCTTCGACTCGACGGCACTGGGTTGGTTCTGGTTAAGTTGAAATTGACTTGACAGCAACGGTTAGTAGAAACAGAACATTTGGTCATGGGGAATGAAGTGATCATGCATCCTGCCCAGTGTGAGTTGGGTTCTGTCAGACCCACCAAATCATAAAATTAGGCCTAGCATCTGTCATTGTAATATGGAAATTGTTCATCTAGGATCAAATATAGTAGGACTGGAGGACCCTAAGTAAGTTGCATAAACAGGTAGCCTTGACTCTCATGTCAATCATGCCATTTGTATAGTCCTCCTTCTCCAGATCACATCAATGGACACATGAAATGGTCCCATACAACCAACTAAAGGAGGAGAAAGCCAGAGCTTGACTTACAGATGAGTTGGCTAGGTATGCCCTAAAATGGACGGCAGTTGCATTGTAGCCAAATAAAGGAATGGCATTGAAAGAGCAGAGAAGTAAAGACTTCCTGATGGGTGGAACTGCAAGTACTACACCTGATCATTCACTTTCTGTGAAAGAAAAAATGGTCCAAGGTGAGGATATAAATTCCTGGGCAGTGGCCAGTGGTCTGCTATCTTGTCAGTGGCCTAGAAAGAAAAAGACTGGAACATCAGAAGCAAGGAGTTCTGGGGTAGAGGCAAATGGATGGACATATCCGAGTGGGCCCAGGTTGTGAACATTTTTGTATCACCCAAAATCAACTGCCACAAAAGAGGTATTGAGCGACTAAGCAGACAAATGATTCTGCTACTTGACATTAGCTAGCCTTCATTGGTTGTCACCTTAGAATTGGCATAATGGAAACCCGAGTGGAGTAGGAGAAATGGAGACTAACATGTAAGATTCCAACTGACTGAGGCTGACTAGCTACTGCTGCCTCTTATATCCAGTCTATCAGCAATAAATTCCTGTGTAGAACCCCAGATCTGATACTATTCCTCCAGGAGGCACTTGGTGGTCTACTTTACATTGGGCTGCTTCTCTCCTGGCAAAGGCCAGTGGTTCATAGTGATACATACTTATTGGTGTGTGTTCGCCTTTCTTGCCCACATAGCCTTGGCCAGCATCATTCTTTTAGGGTCTACTGCATAGTTGGGCATAGCTAATCTACAGGCATGAATCCCACACGACACAGCATCTGACCAGGGGACCAGTTTAAAACAGCAAAGGAGGTACACAGGATAGGGCTCATGACAACAGGATCCACTGATAGTATCACATACCTCACCAAGCAGAAGATGACCTCACAGACATCCCTCCCAACCCCACCACCCAGTTAACCTTACATGTCCAATTCCATCATGACATCTTCTTGAAGAAACCATTCTGATGCAATTATGAAGAGAGTCTTACTGCAAAATCTTCAATTTTATGCCCCTAAAAGTTAGTCCCTGTTGGAAGAGTTAATACCTCTTACAAATATAGAGCCCTTTGAGGTCTTTTTTTCATATGACTCTCTCAAAGCTATTTAAAAAGAAACAAAAAACCATGTAAATGAAGCTCAGCAATGCCTTCTCTTCCTCATTCCAGGACAGAATACAAGAGGGCAGTTCTAGTGCAGATATGAATCTGAAGGACTTAGCATCATAAAAGTGCCCTTTGAAACTGAAGTCAAGGTGTAGCCTAAAGGTAGAGCAACTTCCTTGACCTTACCATAGGCATTCCACAAAACTAAGAATGCCCCAGGGCAGAAAAACACAGCTATAAGACAGCCTCTGAGACTGCTCTGGACTAGCAGACTGACACTGCTGCAGCCCAGGTTCCTCGATTTTGCTCTGCAGCGTCTTATTTTTACATCAAATATGATTATGAGTAGAGAACCGCCTCCCAACTCTTGGACCCAGAAAACAGATGGGAAAAGAGAGGGCATAAGGGATATATGACTGACTGCAAATACTCCTGGTGGAGCTTCAGGATAGAGGTTATCTTTAGTCACTTAAATGAGTTTTAATTAAAATGAGGATTACCATCCTGAGTTGTTAGGACCCCTATCCTGTGTGGTAGTTCCTCTACACAGCCTTCAAAACTTATCTACACTCAGCAAGATAACTTACTAAGAGAAGGGCCTGTTCATAAGTCAGGCTAGAAAAAAATATCACTATGTGCATGGAAGATAATTGGATTCCTACCTTAATCCATATATAGAAATTAACTGTGGAAGTATTAAGGACTTAAATGTGAAGCAAAACTTTAGAACTCTTGTTTCCCATTTAAGTCCTTTATACTTCTAGTTAATTTCTATATGTGAATTAAGGTAGGAATGCAATTATGGGTAAATAAATTTTAGGCCTTGGGTTAAACAAAGATTTTTAAAACCAAACAAATCTGTCTACTCTGAGGAAAGTTAGAAAATTTGACTAATTTAGATTTTCTTCCAGAAGTGCCTTAAAATGAAAAGTTACAAATGGAAAGAGATTCATGATATAAACAAAGGATCAGCACCAAGAAGGTCTAAGGAATTCCTGTAAAATCAGTAAGAAAAGCCCCAGTACCAAGAGAAAACTGGACAAAAAGACACAGTTCTCTCACAGAAAAGGAAACATTTTCAAACATACACAGGAAGAGATGTTCATCATATTTAGTGATCAGAGAAATACAAATCAAAACCACAATGAGATCATTTTAGACCTTTTACTTTTCCGAAAAGATCTGACAAGTTTTAGAGAGGATGTTAGTTCACAGCTTCTCTTATGGTACAAAATCAATACCATGACTTTGGATGAAAGTTTGGCCTTGTCTCTGAAACCTGAATATTTGTATTCCCTGCAATTTAGGTTTTACTCCAAGTATGCCAACAGAAAGCTTACAACAGGAAACATGTATGAGTATTCATAGCAGCACTTTCATAATGGCAAAGCCCTAGGAACAACCCAAACACCCATTGATAAGAAAATGAATAAGGTAAAATATTGTCACATAATGGATTATCAGCAACACACACACACACACACACACACACACACAATCTTCAAATATGTGAAGAAATACGGAAAGGTTACACAGCACGATACACCTTTTTAAAGTTAAAAAAAAAATCACTCAGTTCTAGTTTAAGAATACATTTTAGATAAATGTAAAACATGGTTCTTTCGCTACACCTTTCCTAAGTCAGAGCTTGATTCGTCTGAACTACGATAAGAACAGACCAGCCTTGTAAAGATTATCAACGTGGGAGTTTGGCCTATTTCCATGGCATTTCCTTGTTTTTACTGGCACCACTGGCTTTCTAAATCATCTGAAATTGAGCTGTACTAGTCTATGTTTGGAGTCCTGGAGGCACAGTCGTTGAGGACTATGGCGCGCTACAGCTGCTAAGCAGAAAGTCGACAGTTCAAATCTACCAGCTCCTTGGAAACCCTACGGAGCAGTTCTACTCTGTCCTATAGGGTTGCTAGGAGTTGGAATTGACTTGACGGCCAGGAGTTTTTTTTATCTTCCCGGTCTGTGTTTACATACGGTGTTCAAGACTAACAACAACAAGAATTCTCTGTGCTGAAATAATGGTAGAAGATTAGGTAGACTGGATGTTGTCTCTGTTTCTTTTTTGCCCTTGAACTGTTTTGTACAGACTAGCTGGCATTCCTCTTATGTATCACATATACTTTGGGCATCTTACTGGCCAAAGAGTTTTTAGCAGACAGCATTTTAAAGACACTCAGGAACATCATGGAGTCAAAACTCTCCAGATAACTTTATCTTCCTGCCCAGGTTATAAAGCTAGACTTCGGGGGAGTTTTCTTAGCAGGAATGACCTCTAGCCATGTAATTTCCTCTGTAGGAAGCTGTGTCATTGAGCACTTAGTTTCAGATAGGGAACAGAGTTGAGAAGAAAAAAATGCCAGTTAGGATGCTGATCGAATTGTCAGCTAGACACTACAAGGCCTTAGTCTCCTAACTGTAGAATGCTAGTTAAATGTCTGGGTATCTCACCCAGATTCTCTCAGATATTGACTTAAAACCAGAATTTCTCTCCCAGACTATTCAAGAGTCTTAACTATAGGAAATCCTTTCCAGCTTGAAATGAGGCTTGCTAAGTTATTTCTCAAGGATGATTGATCTTATCTGATATTAGAAAATCTTCCACAGTTGATCCAGTATTCCACAGTGCCCCATTTTATTCTTCATAATGAATTGCAAGGAATTGTTGGAAATAATGTTGTAATTGGATCACTTGTTTAATGATCATACTCTGTTTCTTCCACAGTATTAAGCAGAAGTTCCTTGCCAAGAGCTGTGAATATTTATGGTTTGTATAATATTCTGGATGTTGCATAAGAACAAATCTGTGACTTGTATCTAGTTCCTCTTTGTTTTCCGGACACAATATCTGTATTCAGAGACTCAGGATGATATAGGGTAGGTTCACGTTTAATTGGAGCTCACAGAAAAATATCACCCTCCCTGAGTTAGTTTTCTGGTTTGGGGGGGAAAAAAACAACCAACAATTGGAGTTATTTTGGCTAACTCCGAACCTGGCTGAATGTATAATCCAGGCTTTCGAAGATGCTACAAAAATGACAAATTGAAATGTAATCTTGAGGTGCAACATTCTTCTCCCAAAGACATGTATTGCTGATTGCCTCCAGGTTACTTAGAAATTGTGGAAGTGTAAACAAAGTGCCTCCCATGAGGACATAACATCCATGTTACCATCTGTACTCCTTAGGAATACGTACAATGCATTTGTATACATCAGAGTTACAGGTCTTATACACTGTGCAATACAGACTACACCAGACAGCTTGTTGGCCATTGAATTTTGACAATAGTAATGAATGCTTAAGAGAACTGGGAAGAGAAAAAGAAATGAAATCTTTCAGATTTAGTAAAGTATTATAGTTCATACACCAGTGTTAACCAAGCCAACTAAAGTAGACAAAAGGACTTTTTAATATTCCAAATACATAAAGGAAAGAATATTGAATATACCACGGAGTGCCAAAAGAACGAACAAATCTGTCTTAGAAGAAGTACAACCAGAATGCTCCTTAGAAGCAAGGATGGGGAGATGGTGTCTTACATACTTTGGACATGTTGTCAGGAGGGATCAGTCCCTGGAGAAGGACATCATGCTTGGCAGAGTACAGGGTCAGCGGAAAAGTGGAAGACCCTCAACAAGGTGGATTGACACAGTGGCTGCAACAATGAGCTGAAGCATAACAACGATTGTAAGGATGGCGCAGGACCGGGCAGTGTTTCGTTCTGTTGTGCATAGGGTCGCTATGAGTTGGAACTGATTTGATGGCACCTAACAACAACAACAACAAGAAAAGGAAAAGCTATATGCTTAGTTTGTCTGAAAACCTAAATTATTTGCAAGAAATATTCTGTAGTTGGCTTTTATTTTGGTCAATTTTCAGCTCATGTGGCACTAGTAAATTTACAATGGAATCTTCACTTTAAGCATTTTTAAAAGTAAGCAAAGCCTATTAGAGGTGGTGGCAGTGAGGCTTAAGTCTTTGTTGCCTAATTATACTTCAAAATACTACTGTATAATGAAGATGCATGTTATAGTTCTTCCCATTTCCTTAGTAATGTTTCTATCTCTAACCTGTTGCTATCGAATCAAATCCGACTCATAGAGACCCTATGGGACAGAGTAGAACTGCCCTGTAGGGTTTTCAAGGAGCAGCTGGTGAATTCGAACTGTCGTCCTTTTGGTTAACAACCAAGCTCTTAACCACTGAGCCACCAGAGCTCCAAGAATTATTGGTAGAAATTTGCAATTAAAAAAAAAATTAAATGTGACTTCTAGGCCTCAATTGTTCTCTTGACAGAAAACCAGTAATTAATTTAAAAGAAAAAGATTTCCCAATTCAAAAAGAAACTTCTACATAACCGCATTCTTCACTACAGACAAAAGTTTAAAAAATTAAAAAAAAAATTAAAACCATGTTCATAATGTAGGGTATGCTTAAGTATCCTCACACCTTTTTGGACTGTGTTCCCTTCTATTTGTTTTTCTAAAGGAAAATAAAAATATGTTCAGATGTAGCCCCTGTATTACTTGGCTGTGACTGTAAACGTTTCAAGAGAAAGTTCATGCGTACATAATTTGAATCCATGCAGAGCAGGAGATCCAGAACTTGGCTGAGCAGAGTTACTTAAGAAGCTTATTCAAAGTAAAAATTCTTAGCCCTACTGAGATTGCTTCAGTGAGTAGGGATGAAGTTTAGAAAAATCTATGTGCTGAATGTATACAAAGGAGCCCTGGTGACTCAATGGGTAAGTGCTGGGCTGCTAACAGAAAGGTTGGAGTTTGAACCCACCAGCCGCTCCTCAGGAGAAAAGACCTGGTGATCTGCTCCTGTAAAGATTACAGCCTAGGAAACCCTGTGGCGCAGTTCTACTCTGTCCTATATGTCCTATAGGGTTGTTATGAGTCGGATGTGACTCGTTGGCACACAACAGCAGCTTTGTAAACCAATTAAGTTGGAATCTCCAGTGACAGGGTCCAAACATCAAGTTTTGCTTTTTAATGCTCTCTGGGTGATTTCAATGTGCAGCCAAAGTTCATAACCACTGGCTTAATCACTCACGGGTTTTAGTCATCGTCTTTGTGCAAATTGAAGATGATTCCCAAATCTTTCACTTTGATCCAGACCTCCCCATTAACATCAGGCCAGTATATCCAGCTGACTCTGGACTACCACAGAGTCAATATTTACAGAGAACTAATTATACAACGTGTCAGGGGTTGAGGGTTTTACAATTCACTATCTCATTTAATCCCTGTGGGGTGGCTATTTTCATACCTCTTTTACAGGTGAAGGAGCCCAGGTGGTGCAGTGGTTGAAAGCTTGGCTGCTAACCAAAAAGTTAGCAGTTTGAATCCACCAGCCATTCCTTGGAAACCCTATGGGACAGTTCTATTCTGTCCTGTAGGGTTGCTATAAGTTGGAATTGACTCAACGGCAATTTTTTTTTTTTTAATAGGTGAAAAACTGAGTCTTTTTGATATTAAATAACTCATTCAAAATTAAACGTGATAACTGGCCAAGTATACATAAACATGACTTGCTTGCTGATCACTATATTGTTGTCCATGGTACTTCCCAGTAGTTCACTAAACAGAATCACTTACTTTGAAAGATAACATGACCTAGAGAGTAAGATTCAGACTAATTTGGGGACTTCAGGAAATAAGAAGGAGAGCTAGAATTCACACAATGTATAGGCAATCCTGGGAAAGGGTGTCATAGAACATGAGCACAATTCTAGGGGTGGGGGGTCCAAGGCTGAAGCATTTCTCTGATGTGGCATGAAAAGCCCTTCTCCACTATAGACCTCTATTTCCCAAACTACATGATAAAGGCTTTGAACTAATGCCAAAGTTATTTTTATGGATTGAATTGTGCCCCTCAAAAAGATATGCTGGAATCCTAACCCTTATACTTGTGAATGTGACCTTGTTAGGGAAAACACAGATTTTCTTTGCAGATGTTATCAGTTAAGGAGGTCACCCTGGAGAAGGGTTGTCCTAATACCCTCTGAGTGTTGTCTTAAAAAAGGGGAGAACAGACAGAGAGATAGGGGCGCACATGCAGAAGATGTCATGTGAAGATATATCTAGAAGCAGCAAAAGACTGCCAAGGACTGCTGGCAGCCACCAGAAGGTAGGAGAGAAGTACAGAACAGTTCTTTTCTCAAAGCCCTTTGAAGGAATCCACACGACCAATACCCTGATTTGGACTTCAGCCTCCAGAACTGTGAGACAGTAAATTTAAGTTTTTTAAAGCTATCCACTTTGCGGTATTTTATTTTGCCATGGCAGACCGAGGAAACTAAGATAGTTACCTACTAGCACTGCTTTGCCTCTTTTTTAAGATTCTCTAATTCCCTAGAGATGAATAAAAGTGAAAAGTAATTCAACGGCAGCATTGCATCATTGTGAGTTCAATTCAGCATTGCATAAAAAAAATGAGAAGCAGGTGCTCAAGCATCTCTGACGTATGAAGAACTCTCCTGGGTACAGATGAAAGGTATATAGGGGAGGATAGAAAAGCTCTGATGGACACCCAGATGACACACCTACTGTACAATATAAGATGTATACAAAAACTTCACAATTCATTTTATGTGCATAACATTTTGAACTCCAATTAGAATAATAATACTATAGGAAAAAAATCGTATACCAATTCACTTATGACAAAAGAAACAAAATCTTTAAAAAATAAAAATCAGCAAATAAAAACCAAACATGTTATAATAATAAAGAATAACCAAGAGGCTCTAGTCAGGAAAAAAAAAAAAGAAAGAAAACTAGGTTAAAATTAGGTAATTTCTTAATGTAATTCATTTTTTAAACTTATTTTTGTTGTTGAGAATACACACAGTAGAACACTCAACAATTTCTACAAGTACAACTCAGTCACACTGATTACATTCTTTGAGTTGTACAACCATTCTCACCTTCCTTTTCTGAGTTATTCCTCCTCCACCAACATAAACTCACTGCCTCCTAAGTTTCCCATCTAGTCTTTGGAGTTGCTGTTGTCAATTTGATCCCATATAGATAGATCTTAGAAGAGCACGATGCTTTAGGCAGACATGCTTTACTAGCTAAGCTAAACTACTGTTTGGTTTCAAGAAGACTTCAGGGGCTGTTTTTGGTTTAAGCTTTAAAGGTTATCTCAGGGCAATAGATCCAGGGGTTTATCCAGCCTCCATGGATTCCATGAGAATTGGAATTCTGTTCTGCATTTTCCCCCTTATGATCAGGATTCTTCTAAAGAAACTTTGATTAAAATGTTCATTAATGGTAACTAGGCACCATCTAGTTCTTCTGGTCTCATGGCAAAGAAGGCAGTTGTTCATGGAGGCAATTAGCCACACATTCCAATTCCTCGTCCTATTTCTGACTCTCCTTCTTTTTCTGTTGCTCCAGGCAAATAGAGACCAATTGTTGTACCTTGGATGGCCCAGGCACTATGCAATGAACTAGGAGACAGAACAGAAACACCAAATATGTTACTAGGCCAATTAACTGGGATGTCGCATGAAGCTGTGACCCTAAACCTCCAAACCGAGGAACAAAATCCCATGAGGTGCTTGGTTGCACGTAATTAATTTGTAAAGTATCTTGGTCAGTCATGGATGAGAAATAAGATATCTAATATGTGCTGTAATATATATAGAAGTATACGTAATATATGGTTATATTAAACCCATGATTTTTTTACCCTACAAAGCAGAAACTTATCAGAGTTTGGGTGCCCACCAAGAGAAGCAGTGGAAGCAGCATATTTCAGAAGGGGTCCTACTGGGGGTCACAGCTGCCAGGGACACTGCTAGCAATAGTTAGAATGTCCCTGGATCTGCCCTTTTAGATTGAGGAATTATGTTTCTGCTCGAGAAAAAAATTAAAAATAAACACAAATTACACGTTTATTAATTCTGTGTATTCTTTAAGGGAATGTTTACAAAGATCAGATCCTCTGGCTTCTTGAATCAAACTCATTGTCAACAAGGCAACATCCCTATTCAAGCCTAAAAAGTAGAATTAGTGCCCAGGGATTCCCAAATAATATTTCTACTTCCAGTTTCTTTCATTCTTGAAAGAACATTTCCTTTCAATTACATTAATGTAATTAATGCAGCGTTAGTACTTGTTGAACTTATCCAACGAATATTTAACTGTCTACTACATGCCAGGAATTGAGCTGAGGAAAAGGGGGGAAACAGACGCAGTGCCTGCCTGCATAAAGGTACACTCTAGAGTGGAAGGTTAAAGACAGTAAACAGACTATTTTCACCCAAGTTCCCCCAGGAGGGAAAACCTGAATCAAAAACTTATATACTATTACTTTGTTAAGGCATATAATTCAAGGAAGCACGAGTGAGGAAAGTGGAGTGAGACAAAGGTGTTTTACCAAAATTGCCACCATTTTTGTAACGAGTGTAACAATGCTCATCATCCTGGCACCTTCCTGACAGAGGGAATATGAACAATGTCATCCTAGAAAAATCTGTCTAAGAAGAGAGGGGGAAATGATTTATCTGATGGCTCCCATTTCCCATTAATAAAGACCGGCTGCATCAGGGGCAAACTGATCCTACTTCTGTGTTGCTCATGCATAGGCATTAAGCAAGTTCCACAGCAACTTAGGATTTCATTTTAACAAGGAAGCTTAGAGGTGACAGGTGAGAGATAAGTGACTTAGGCATGGGGTGAAGAACTGCTTGGTAGTGCCTGCATGAAGTTGACCATACTCCACACAGAGAAGTTGCCACATCAGGGGATTGAATGAAATAAGTAGACAGAGGTCAAGGAGATAGATGAGGATAAGAGGCTCCAAAGCGGTGTATAAAAAGTGATGGAGAGGCGGGGCCAAGATGGCAGACTACGTAGACGCTACCTCGGATCCCTCTTGCAACAAAGACTCGGAAAAAGAAGTGAATCGATCACAGACATAACAATCTATGAACCCTGAACAACAAACACAGATTTAGAGACGGAAAACGAACAAATACGGGGAAGCAGCAACTGTTTTCGGAGCCTGGAACCAGCGTCCCAGCCAGGTAACCTTGGTGCCGTGATTAGGTCTGGGCCCAGGGGAGCTGAACTCATAAATCTTGTGACGGCGCAAACAAGGGGCACAGCTCTACCCCCCTGAACTGAACCCGGGAGGGGACCCAGCGGGTTCGCGCAAGCGGCGCGGTGACGCAGCTGGTGGGACAAGTCCCTGGGAGGCAGTGACTGGTTTCGGAGCCGGGAGCACAGCGTACCAGCCGGGGAAACTTGGCTTTGACTGGGTGCTGCCACGGCGCAAGCATGGGGCGCAGCTCTACCCCCCTGAACTAACCCCAGGAGGGGGCCCAGCTGGTCCGCGGGGGCGGCGACGCGGCTGGCGGGATGAGAAGTCCCCGGGAGGCAGCGACTGATTTTGGAGTCGGGAGAGCAGCATCCCAGCAGGAGAACTTTGACTCTGAGCTTTGGACTGGCAGCGGAGGATCTGACTGCGGCTTCAGCGGGCCACACCCCCGGGGGCAATCTCCACACAGCCAGGACACGTAGGCGACACACCCCTCGGGAATCTCAGATAAAATAGTCATTCCAAGCAAGACAAGCAACTCTGGCTATATTCTGAGGTGCTACTCTCCTATCTCTCTAATCCCTCCCCCACTCTCCCCAGGTAGTGTCATTAACATTGGAATTTCCTGAGCCAGAGGGAGAACGGCTCCGGCTCCGCGGCGGCTTTGCTTCTGCCCCCCCCCTTTTTTTCTTTTCGTCTTTTCCTAACCCACTCTTTTGGCCTGAGAGAAGGAACCACAAAAAACCCAGGGACCAAAAATCTATCCCTAATTGTACTAAAAACACAGAACCAGTGACAGCCAAGCATATATGATCCAAATCTCGGACTTCCATCCTTACAGAGAACCAGGTGGCGGTTATAATCCAAAGGCAGTTCTGATAGGGATCTGACTGCATTTTTTTTTTTTTTAGCGGATTTTCTGGAAAAACAAGGTTCCCGGCGATGGCTCGGAGACAGCAGTCGATATCAAACCACATAAAGAAGCAGACCATGACAACTTCTACAACCCCCCAAACGAACCAAAATCTTTCCCAAATGAAGATACAATCCTGGAATTACCAGATACAGAATATAAAAAACTAATTTACAGAATGCTTCAAGACATCAGAAACAAAATAAGGCAAACTGCAGAAAAAGCCAAGGAACACAGATAAAACAGTTGAAGAACTCAAAAAGATTATTCAAGAACATAGTGGAAAAATTAATAAGTTGCAAGAATCCATAGAGAGACAGCATTCAGAAATCCAAAAGATTAACAATAAAATTACAGAATTAGATAATGCAATAGGAAGTCAGAGGACCAGACTCGAGCAATTAGAATGCAGACTGGGGAATCTGGAGGACCAGGGAATTAACACCAACATAGCTGAAAAAAAATCAGATAAAAGAATTAAAAAAAATGAAGAAACCCTAAGAATCATGTGGGACTCTATCAAGAAGGGTAACTTGCGTGTGATTGGAGTCCCAGAACAGGGAGGGAGGACAGAAAACACAGAGACAATAGTTGAAGATCTGCTGACAGAAAACTTCCCTGACATCATGAAAGACAAAAGGATATCTATCCAAGATGCTCATGGAACCCCATTTAAGACTGATCCAAAAAGAAAAACACCAAGACATATTATCATCAAACTTGCCAAAACCAAAGATAAAGAGAAAATTTTAAAAGCAGCCAGGGAGAAAAGAAAGATTTCCTTCAAGGGAGAATCAATAAGAATAAGTTCAGACTACTCAGCAGAAACCATGCAGGCAAGAAGGGAATGGGATGACATATACAGAGCACTGAAGGAGAAAAACTGCCAACCAAGGATCATATATCCAGCAAAACTCTCTCTGAAATATGAAGGTGAAATTAAGATATTTACAGATAAACACAAGTTAAGAGAATTTGCAAAAACCAAACCAAAGCTACAAGAAATACTAAAGGATATTGTTTGGTCAGAAAACCAATAATATCAGATACCAGCACAACACAAGGCTACAAAACAGAACATCCTGATATCAACTCAAATACGGAAATCACAAAAACAAATTAAGATTAATTAAGAAAAAAAAATGCTCATAACAGGGAATCACTGAAATCAATATGTAAAAGATCACAATAATCAAAAAGAGGGACTAAATACAGGTGGCATAGAACTGCCATATGGAGAGTGATACAAGGCGATATAGAACAATACAAGTTAGGTTTTTACTTAGAAAAATAGGGGTAAATATTAAGGTAACCACCAAGAGGTATAACAACTCCATAACTCAAGATAAAAGCCAAGACAAACGTAACGACTCAACAAACATAAAGTCAAACACTACGAAAATGAGGATCTCACAATTTACTAAGAAAAACGTTTTAGCACAAAAAAAATATGTGGAAAAATGGAATTGGTGACAACACACATAAAAAGGCATGAAAATGACAACACTAAACACTTATTTTTCTATAATTACGCTGAATGTAAATGGACTAAATGCACCAATAAAGAGACAGAGGGTCTCGGACTGGATAAAGAAATACGCTCCATCTATATGCTGCCTACAAGAGACACACCTTAGACGTAGAGACACAAACAAACTAAAACTCAAAGGATGAAAAAAAAATATCAAGCAAACAATAAGCAAAAAAGAAGAGGAGTAGCAATATTAATTTCTGACAAAATAGACTTTAGACTTAAATCCACCACAAAGGATAAAGAAGGACACTACATAATGATAAAAGGGACAATTGATCAGGAAGACATAACCATATTAAATATTTATGCACCCAATGACAGGGCTGCCAGATTCATAAATCAAATTTTGACAGAACTGAAAAGTGAGATAGACATCTCCACAATTATAGTAGGAGACTTCAACACACCACTTTCGGAGAAGGACAGGACATCCGGTAAGAAGCTCAATAGAGACACGGAAGACCTACTTACAACAATCAACCAACTTGACCTCATAGACTTATACAGAACTCTCCACCCAACTGCTGCAAAGTATCCTTTTTTTTCTAGCACACATGGAACATTCTCTAGAATAGACCACATATTAGGTCATAAAACAAATCTTTGCAGAATCCAAAAACATCGAAATATAACAAAGCATCTTCTCAGACCACAAGGCAATAAAACTAGAAATCAATAACAGAAAAACTAGGGAAAAGAAAGCAAATACTTGGAAACTGAACAATACCCTCCTAAAAAAAGACTGGGTTATAGAAGACATCAAGGAGGGAATAAGGAAATTCATAGAATGCAACGAGAATGAAAATACTTCCTATCAAAATCTCTGGGATACAGCAAAAGCAGCGCTCAGAGGCCAATTTATATCGATAAATGTACACATACAAAAAGAAGAAAGAGCCAAAATCAGAGAACTGTCCCTACAACTTGAACAAATAGAAACTGAGCAACAAAAGAATCCATCAGGCCCCAGAAGAAAACAAATAATAAAAATTAGAGCTGAACTAAATGAATTAGAGAACAGAAAAACAATTGAAAGAATTAACAAAGCCAAAAGCTGGTTCTTTGAAAAAATTAACAAAATTGATAAACCATTGGCTAGACTGACTAAAGAAATACAGGAAAGGAAACAAATAACCCGAATAAGAAACGAGAAGGACCACATCACAACAGAACCAAATGAAATTAAAAGAATCATTTCAGATTATTATGAAAAATTGTACTCTAACAAATTTGAAAACCTAGAAGAAATGGATGAATACCTGGAAAAACACTACCTACCTAAACTAACACATTCAGAAGTAGAACAACTAAATAGACCCATAACAAAAAAAGAGATTGAAATGGTAATCAAAAAACTCCCAACAAAAAAAAGCCCTGGCCCGGACGGCTTCACCGCAGAGTTCTACCAAACTTTCAGAGAAGAGTTAACACCACTACTACTAAAGGTATTTCAAAGCATAGAAAATGACGGAATACTACCCAACTCATTCAATGAAGCCACCATTTCCCTGATACCAAAACCAGGTAAAGACATTACAAAAAAAGAAAATTACAGACCTATATCCCTCATGAACGTAGATGCAAATATCCTCAACAAAATTCTAGCCAATAGAATTCAACAACATATCAAAAAATAATTCACCATGATCAAGTGGGATTTATACCAGGTATGCAAGGCTGGTTTAATATCAGAAAAACCATTAATGTAATCCACCACATAAATAAAACAAAAGACAAAAACCACATGATCTTATCAATTGATGAAGAAAAGGCATTTGACAAAGTCCAACACCCATTTATGATAAAAACTCTCACCAAAATAGGAATTGAAGGAAAATTCCTCAACATAATAAAGGGCATCCATCTATGCAAAGCCAACAGCCAACATCACTCTAAATGGAGAGAACCTGAAAGCATTTCCCTTGAGAACGGGAACCAGACAAGGACGCCCTTTATCACCGCTCTTATTCAACATTGTGCTAGAAGTCCTAGCCAGGGCAATTAGGCTAGACAAAGAAATAAAGAGCATCCGGATCGGCAAGGAGGAAGTAAAACTATCTCTATTTGCAGATGACATGATCTTATACACAGAAAACCCCAAGGAATCCTCCAGAAAACTACTGAAACTAATAGAAGAGTTTGGCAGAGTCTCAGGTTATAAGATAAACATACAAAAATCACTTGGATTCCTCTACATCAACAAAAAGAACACCGAAGAGGAAATAACCAAATCAATACCATTCACAGTAGCCCCCAAGAAGATAAAATACTTAGGAATAAATCTTACCAAGGATGTAAAAGACCTATACAAAGAAAACTACAAAGCTCTACTACAAGAAATTCAAAAGGACATAGTTAAGTGGAAAAACATACCTTGCTCATGGATAGGAAGACTTAACATAGTAAAAATGTCTATTCTACCAAAAGCCATCTCTACATACAATGCACTTCCGATCCAAATTCCAGTGTCATTTTTTAAGGTGGTAGAGAGACAAATCACTAACTTCATATGGAAGGGAAAGAAGCCTCGGATAAGCAAAGCATTACTGAAAAAGAAGAAGAAAGTGGGAGGCCTCACTCGAGCTGATTTCAGAACCTATTATACAGCCACAGTAGTCAAAACAGCCTGGTACTGGTACAACAACAGGCACATAGACCAGTGGAAGAGAATTGAGAAGCCAGATATAAATCCATCCACATATGAGCAGCTGATATTTGACAAAGGCCCAGTGTCAGTTCATTGGGGAAAAGATAGCCTTTTTAACAAATGGTGCTGGCATAACTGGATATCCATTTGCAAAAAAAGGAAACAGGACCCATACCTCACACAAAGCACAAAAACTAACTCCAAGTGGATCAAAGACCTAAACATAAAGACTAAAACGATAAAGATCATGGAAGAAAAAATAGGGACAACCCTAGGAGCCCTAATACAAGGCATAAACAGAATACAAAACATTACCAAAAATGACGAAGAGAAACCAGATAACTGGGAGCTCCTAAAAATCAAACACCTATGCTCATCTAAAGACTTCACCAAAAGAGTAAATAGACCACCTACAGACTGGGAAAGAACTTTCAGCTATGACATCTCCGACCAGCGCCTGATCTCTAAAATCTACATGATTCTGTCAAAACTCAACCACAAAAAGACAAACAACCCAATCAAGAAGTGGGCAAAGGATATGAACACACACTTCACTAAAGAAGATATTCAGGCAGCCAATAGATACATGAGAAAATGCTCTCGATCATTAGCCATTAGAGAAATGCAAATTAAAACTATGATGAGAGTCCATCTCCTCCAACAAGGCTGGCATTAATCCAAAAAACACAAAACAATAAATGTTGGAGAGGCTGCAGAGAGATTGGAACTCTTATACACTGCTGGTGGGAATGTAAAATGGTACAACCACTTTGGAAATCTATCTGGTGCTACCTTAAACAGTTAGAAATAGAACTACCATACAACCCAGAAATCCCACTCCTCGGAATATACCCTAGAGAAACAAGAGCCTTCACACAAACAGATATATGCACACCCATGTTTATTGCAGCTCTGTTTACAATAGCAAAAAGCTGGAAGCAACCAAGGTGTCCATCAACGGATGAATGGTTAAATAAATTGTGGTATATTCACACAATGGAATACTACTCATCGATAAAGAACAGTGACGAATCTGTGAAACATTTTATAACATGGAAGAACCTGGAAGGCATTATGCTGAGTGAAATTAGTCAGAGGCAAAAGGACAAATATTGTATAAGACCACTATTATAAGATCTTGAGAAATAGTATAAACTGAGAAGAACACATACTTTTGTGGTTACGAGGAGGGGAGGGAGGGAGGGTGGGAGAGGGCTTTTTACTGATTAATTAGTAGATAAGAACTGCTTTAGGTGAAGGGAAGGACAACACTCAATACACGGAAGGTCAGCTCAGTTGGACTGGACCAAAAGCAAAGAAGTTTCCGGGATAAACTGAATGCTTCAAAGGTCAGCGGAGCAAGGGCGGGGGTTTGGGGACCATGGTTTAAGGGGACTTCTAAGTCAAGTGGCAAAATAATTCTATTATGAAAACATTCTGCATCCCGCTTTGAAATGTGGCGTCTGGGGCCTTAAATGCTAACAAGCTGCCATCTAAGATGCATCAATTGGTCTCAATCCACCTGGACCAAAGGAGAATGAAGAACACCAAGGTCACACAGCAACTAAGAGCCCAAGAGACAGAAAGGGCCACATGAACCAGATACCTACATCATCCTGAGACCAGAAGAACTGGTTGGTGCCCGGCCACAATCAATGACTGCCATGACAGGGAGCACAGCAGAGAACCCCTGAGGGAGCAGGAGATCAGTGGGATACAGACCCCAAATTCTCATAAAAAGACCAAACTTAATGGTCTGACTGAGACTAGAGGAATCCCGTTGGTCATGGTCCCCAAAACTTCTGTTGGCACAGGACAGATCCCATTCCCGAAGACAACTCATCAGACATGAAAGGGACTGGACAGAGGGTAGGAGAGAGATGCTGATGAAGAGTGAGCTAATTATATCAGGTGGACACTTGAGACTGTGTTGCCATCTCCTGTCTGGAGGGGGGATGGGAGGATAAAGAGAGTTGGAAGCTGGCAAAATTGTCACGAAAGGAGAGACTGGAAGGGCTGACTCATTAGGGCGAGAGCAAGTGAGAGTAAGGAGTAAGATGTATATAAACTTATATGTGACAGACTGACTTGATTTGTAAACGTTCACTTGAAGCTCAATAAAAGTTAATAAAAAAAAAAAAAAAACTAACTTCAAGGCCATCCAGAATTGATGTACAAGGAATCACCTTTATTGCCTTTGTTTTGGAATGTATTCTGTTATTTTGAGGCTTTAAATTGGGATGTGGCATATCACAACTTGAGCTATAGTGGGAACATACATATATGTACTGTTTTTTTACAATGCTTAGTGTTTGTATATTATAAACAGGGTTTGAGTTTTTGGAAAATATATTTAAAAGAATGAAATTTTTGAATTGTCAGTGACCTCCAGCCTCTAATCTTTGGAGAATTTTCCATGTTTCCAAAGACTATTCTCCTAAAATTGTTTAGATTCATCAGAATCCAGAAAAGTAAGTTTGTCGTGAGTCACATGCTAATACCAACAAGAAAAAACTGTGTGTATTTAGTGGCTACGCTAGTTGACTTAGATTCCAGATTTTACAATGCTGACTTGCATCCTAAAGGGCAAACAGGATTTTTAAACATTACTACAAAATATGTTAATTAACTTTTTAACTTTAGTAGCCAGAAAAATATAGGCTACTGATTTAATATTAAGTGCCCACGTAATCAATGATACCAACAGCTCAATTTAATTTTGTTAACAACATATTATCCACATTAATGTTTTTCCTAATTTCCCTCCTAAATGTACGTTGCAGTTTTATTTTTATATATTTCATCATAAAATCTGATAGGAGATGTATGTGTCTGTTTGCAGGACAATTTAACTAGTTTCTAATCTGTACATTCAAAGCAAGAAGATGATAAGAAACATATATATATACATACATACTTGGGAGTGATATACCACCTATCCTACCTTAGAATTTCTTATTTCATGTATCCCTCATTGTTCCCATGATGTATCCATACCTCAGTTTAATAGATGTTCTAAGTCAAGTTTAGGGAGGGTCAATGTTTTGCCCAGGTGAGAACATTAATGTAAATGGAGCCATTCAAAATAGTTCTATTTATTCCTTGTTAAAATAATGTCATAAGTGGTAAAAGAAATTAAACTGTGTGAAAAAATTGTGGGGAATGAAGTATAGAGATTGTCTAAAGTCATGCTGTATGATTAATTGTCATCTACTAATCTACAAAGGTTTTTTTTTTTTTAACTGATAACAGTTACTATGTAAAACCTAAGAATCAAAATTTTAAACAAGAAGTTATCCACACTTCAGGTCATATTATTTCACCTGCTGTCAAACATTTAAACATCAGGAGCATCTCTGATTTGGGAAGGAAATTCAGTTTTTTGTATCTGTTTCTTCCAACACCGTAGAATAAAATGATTGAATTAGAAAAAAAAAAAAAGTGATGGATATATTCCACCCCTTGCACCATGTATATCTACTCATGCTCTCTGTTACATCTAGGTTCCATACCAGAATACGAGATGCCTTCACTTTATCCCAGAAAAGGGAAGTACAAGTTCAGTCATTCATGGATTTACTTTTAAAATAGTGACTGGCTAGCTGCAATCTGTACAATAGGTTGAGGCAAGAGAATAACCGAAATAAGCTATAATCTCTGCTGTTCCAGGTGGTTTAAAGGTTGTATTTGATATTCATCTTCTCTTCACTACCCATTGTAGTGTTTTCTAACTCTTTTCTAACTTTTGACTAGTCCAGGTTGCCTGCATGCTGGGTATACTAGATTTTTATTCCCAAGGAGTCTAAACTGTTAGATGCCTTGCCCTTGTCAGGCCATGGTTGCTTCATTTACCGATTCATCATTACCAGTGAACATAGAAACACAAAGACATGCTGATTAATCCCCTGGGTTCCAGATATATTTATCCCTCCCTCCATTCTGTAGCAGCAACATTAGCTCATCATCATAAGGGTAAATTAAGGTTATCAGTAGAGACATATTTTAACCTGCTAGTCCATTGGCTGCTAACTGAAAGGTCAGACGTCTGAATCTACCAGCCTCTTGGAGGGAAAAAAGACCTGGTGATCTGTTCCCGTAAAGATTGCCTAGGAAACCCTATGGGGCAGTTCTACTCTGTCCTGTAGGGTTGCTATTGGTTGGAATAAACTCGGTGGCACACAACAACAACAACAGCCTATTGGCACGAAGAGCCCAAAAAGACCAAGTGGTAATTTCAACTTGAAGTTCAGTAGAACATTTACTAGGACTCTGGCAGAAGAATTTCTCCCTGTGAACTAAGACCTCTGTGAACTCAGACCTCTGTGAACTCAACATAGACTAAGACTGCAAGGGTAAGGGCAGGAAGTTTAAATTCCAAAGTTGGGTCACTGTGAGTGATCAGGAGAGAAGCCAATCATATTCCCATCCCTTGGTTTCTGGGACATGAGTTCTAGTTATTGGGGACACAGTTGTATATGTTGGCTCTTAGTTTACAGCATACACTTCATTCTGGAGGTTTGTACTCTCATCTCATTCCTTTCAGGCCCCTTACAAACTATCCAAGCCATATGCCACTACTCAGGAGTTCTATGATCAGATCCAGAAGCAACTCAGAATAAAGACACTCACAACCAACATTAATGGACTTTTCATTCATTTTAGTGAACTTTTCCTACCCCTAAATAAGTACCTTTTAATCTAGCAATAGAAAAAGAAAAGGGAAGCATATTACCCAGCATGACAAAGACTCTCTTGCTCCATCTGTGCACAGGACAGCTTAGACACTTTAGGCAACAGTCTTCTAAGCTGGTTCCTTTGACAGGTATAAATAGAAAAATCAAAGGCAAACCTGTGTGGTAATATCATCAGGCATGACAAGCTTTTAAAGTCTTGACAAGCTTTTTCAAGTCTTAACAGCTGTCTCATTCCTCTTAAAAGTAAGAGAATTGTTTAATGTTAAAGAAAACAGGCAGAATTAAACGTTTGGTATTTTATCTTTCTTACTCCTAGCTTTTAGCCTCCCTAGATTATTCAATCTGATCTACTATGCTTAAGTAGCAAAGTTATTTGAAGGGACAACTATTTCCGGAAATATCTTCTCATGAGAAAAGCAAAACAAACAAGCAAATAAACAAAACAAAGACCAAACATAGCTTGCGCATTTAATGAGCTGTTTACAAAAGAACTTCAATTTAGTTATTTTCCCCTGATATTAAAAGGATGAAAAATATTACATGATGTTCAGTTGAGAAAAATGATCCCCAAATTTTGAATGTCAAACATATCCTTCAGTAAAAAGTTGAGCTAAATTAAGATATTTGTCAACTGATAGTGGTTGCTTTGAAAATCATGTAATTATCCTTAAAAAATGATTATTTTTAATTCTAAATCCCCCGCTAACTCTTTGGCTCTGACAGTTATGCTTGGATACGGCATCAAGTTGATTTGTGTAGTGTGAGATTCATTAGTACCGTTCACTAAATATTTTGCCCGCTTCTAGACACATGGTAGTATTGCATTTCTTGGCAGGCCACATGATCAGTTCTGGCCAATGTTGTGAGCAGAGTGACATGTGCTGCTTCTAGGTCAAGTGTTCAATTCCCAATATGAGACACTCCAGAGCTCTCCTTTCACTTTGCCATTCAATGTTCCCGATGGTGGCTGATCTGTCAGCATGGGTAGAGAAGTGAGAATGAGAATGTAGGAGCAGAGCCTCAGCCACGAATAAGAGGCACAGGAATGAGAACTAAATCTTTGTTTCAAGCCATGGAGATTTTGGAGTAGTTTATTACCACAATATAACCTAACCTGTCCTAAGTAATAAATGTTGGGAGGAAGAGTTCCCTCCAACCAGCACCAGCTGTCAGTGGGGAATTTCTTCAAGAATGTAGTAAACAGATATACAAATTCATCAGTTGGGTGATTGGGAGCGGTGTAAGTGTGGCTAATCAAACTTTCACTCCTTAGTTCTTATACCCATAGATTCTATCTAATTGGGAGAGAACACCATATGATTGTCATTAGTTTAGGGTGGTATCAGTGATATCTGCATCCTGTAGGATATCAACATATCCTCTGAGGTTTTATTACCAAACTCTGAGGGACTGAGGGCTGTGTTAAGGGAATAAACCCTTAAACTTTTCCTGATTATAGTATGGACTCCTGTATTGTTGCTACCACGCTTATAATTAAAATTTTCTTTTTTTTCTTTGATTGTACTTAAAGTGAAAGTTTACAAACCAAGTCGGGCTCTCATACAAAAACTTGCATACACCTTGCTATATACTCCTAGTTGCTCTCCCTCTAATGAGACAGCACACTCCTTCCCTCCACTCTCTGTTGTCGTGTCCATTCGGCCATCTTCTGACCCCCTCTGTCTTCTCATCTCCCCTCCAGACAGGAGCTTCTCACATAGTCTCATGTGTCTACTTGATCCAAGATGCTCACTCTTCATCAGGATCATTTTCTATTCCATAGTCCAGTCCAATTCCTATCTGAAGAGTTGGCTTTGGAAATGGTTCCAGTCCTGGGCTAACAGAAGGTCTGGGGACCATGACCTCTGGGGTCTTTCTAGTCTCAGTCAGACTATTAAGTCTGATCTTTTCACAAGAATTTGGGGTCTTCATCCCATTGCTCTCCTGCTCCCTCAGGGGTTCTCTGTTCTGTTCCCTGTCAGGACAGTCACCCGTTGTAGCCAGGCACCATCTAGTTATTCTGGTCTCAGGATGATGTAGTCTCTGGTTTATGTGGCCCTTTCTGTCTCTTTGGCTCATAATTACCTTGTGTCTTTGGTGTTCTTCATTTTCCTTTGGTCCAGGTGGTTTGAGACCAATTGAGACATCTTAGACCGCCACTTTCTAGTGTTTAAGACCCCAGATGCCACTCTCTAAGTGGGATGCAGAGTGTTTTCTTAATAGATTTTATTATACCAATTGACTTAGATGTCCCCTGAAACCATGGTCCCCAAACCCCCGCCCGTGCTACGCTGAGTTTGGAAGCTTTCAGGAAACTTCTTTGTTTTTGGTTTAGTCCAGTTGTGCTGACCTCTCCTGTATTGTGTGTTGTCTTTCCCTTCACCTAAAATAGTTCTTACCTACTATCTAATTAGTGAAAATCCCTCTCCCTCCTTCCCTCCTCCCTCTTGTAACCATCAAAGAATATTTTCTTCTCTGTTTAAACTGGTTCCCCAGTTCTTATAATAGTGGTCTTATACAATATTTGTCTTTTTGCAACTGACTAATTTCACTCAGCTTAATGCCTTCCAGATTCCTCCACGTTATGACATGTTTCATGGACTCCTCATTGTTCTTTATCGATGGGTAGTATTTCATTGTGTGAACATACCATAATTTATCCATTCAAGGAAGCACCTTGGTTGCTTCCATCTTGTTGCTATTGTAAACAGTGCTGCAATGAACCTGGGCGTACATATATCTGTTTGTGTAAAGGCTCTTATTTCTCTAGGATATATTCCAAGGATTGGGATTGCTGGATTGTACGGTAGCTCTAATTCTAGCTTTTCAAGGAAGCGCCAAATTGATTTCCAAAGTGGTTGTACCATTTTACATTCCCATCAGCAGTGTATAAGTGTTCCAATCTCTCCACAACCTCTCCAACATTTATTATTTTGTGTTTTTCGGATTAATGCCAGTCTTGTTGGAGTGAGATGGAATCTCACTGTAGTTTTGATTTGCATTTCTCTAATGGCTCATGATTGTGAGCATTTCCTCATGTATCTGTTAGCTACCTGAATGTCTTCTTTAGTGAAGTGCCTGTGCATATCCTTTGCCCAGTTTTTAATTGGGTTATTTGTCTTTTTGTAGTTGAGTTTTTGCAGTACCTTGTAGATTTTAGAGATCAGACGCTGATCAGAAATGTCATAGCTATAAATTTCTTCCCAGTCTGTAGGTAATCTTTTCACTCTTTTGGTGAAGTCTTTGGATGAGCATAGGTGTTTGATTTTTAGGCGCTCACAGTTACCTAGCTTCTCTTCTGCATTATTAGTAAAGTTTTGTATACTGTTTACGCCATGTATTAGGGCTCCTAATGTTGTCCCTGTTTTTTCTTCCATGATCTTTATCGTTTTAGATTTTATATTTAGGTCTTTGATCCATTTTGAGTTCGTTTTGTGCATGGTGTCAGGTATGGGTCCTGTTTCATTTGTTTGTAGATAGATATCCAATTATGTCAGCACCATGTGTTAAAGGCTGTCTTTTCCCCATTTAACTGACTTTGGGCCTTTGTCAAATATCAGCTGCTCATATGTGGGTGCATTTATGTCTGGATTCTCAATTCTGTTCCATCGTTCTATGTATCTGTTGTTGTACCAGGCTCTTTTGACTACTGTGGCGGCATAATAGGTTCTAAAATCAGGTAGAGTGAGTCCTCCCACTTTGTTCTTCTTTTTCAGTAATGTTTTATTTATCCGGGGCCTCTTTCCCTTCCATATGAAGTTGGTGATCTGTTTCTCCAGCTCATTAAAAAATGCCGTTAGAATTTGGATCGGAATTGTGTTGTATCTATATATGGTTTTTGGTAGAACAGACATTTTTACAATGTTAAATCTTCCTATCCATGAGCAAGGTATATTTTTCTACTTCTGTAAGTCTCTTTTGGTTTCTTGCAGTAGTGTCTTGTAGTTTTCTTTGTATAGGTCTTCTATGTCTCTGGTAAGATTAACTCCTAAGTATTTTATCTTCTTGGGGGCTACTGTAAATGGTATTGATTTGGTGATTTCCTCTTCACTGTTCTTTTTGTTGGTGTAGAGGACTCCAACTGACTTTTGTATGTTTATCTTGTATCCTGATCTCTGCTGAAGTCTTCTATTAGTTTCAGTAGTTTTGTTGAGGATTCTTTAGGCTTTTCTGTGTGTAAGATCATGTCATCTGCAAATAGAGATACTTTTACTTCCTTACCAATCTGGATGCCCTTTATTTCTTTATCTAGCCTAATCGCTCTCGCTAGGACCTCCAGCACAACGTTGAATAAGGGTGGTGATAAAAGGCATCCTTGCCTGGTTCCCAATCTCAAGGGGAATGCTTTCAGGCTCTCTCCATTTAGGATGATGTTGGCTATTGGCTTTGTATAAACATCCTTTATTATGTTGAGGAATTTTCCTTCTATTCCTATTTTGTTGAGAGTTTTTATCCTGAATGGGTGTTGAACTTTGTCACATGCCTTGTCTGCACCAATTAATAAGATCATGTGGTTCTTTTGTTTTATTTGTACGATGGATTACATTAATTGCTTTTCTAATGTGGAACCATCCCTGTGTACCTGGTATGAATCCCACGTGGTCATGGTGAATTTTTTTTTTTTTTTTTGATATGTTGTTGAATTCTATTGTCTAGAATTTTGTTGAGGATTTTTGCATCTAAGGTCATGAGGGATACAGGTTTGTAATTTTCTTTTTTTCGTGGTGTCTTTACCTGGTTTTGGTATCGGGGATATGGTGGCTTCATAGAATGAGTTTGGGAATATTCTGTCCTTTTCTATGCTCTGAAATACCTATAGTAGTAGTGGTGTTAACTCTTCTCTGAAAGTTTGGTAGAACTCTGCAGTGAAGCCATCCTGGCCAGGGCTTTTTTGTTGTTGTTGTTGTTGGGAGTGTTTTGATTACCTTTTCAATCTCTTCTGTTCTTATGGGTTTATTTAGTTGTTCTACCTCTGTTTGTGTTAGTTGAGGTAGGTAGCATGTTTCTAGAAATTCGTCCATTTCTTCTACGTTTTGAAATTTGTTAGAGTACAGTTTTTCGTAGTAATCTGATAATGATTTTTTAAATTTCAGTTGGGTCTGTTGTAATATCACCCATCTCATTTCTTATTCAAGTTATTTGCTTCCTCTCCTGTTTTTCATTTGTCAGTTTGGCTAATGTTTATCAATTTTGTTAATTTTTTCAAGGAACAAGCTTTTGGTCTTGTTAATTCTTTCAATTGTTTTTGTTTCCTATTTCATTTAATTCTACTCTGATTTTTATTATTTGCTTTCTTCTGGTGCCTGAGGGTTTCTTTTGTTGCTCTCTTTCTATTTGTTCAAGTTGTAGGGATAATTCTTTGATTTTGGCTCTTTCTTCTTTTTGTATGTGTGCATTTATTGATATAAATTGACCTCTGAGCACTGCTTTTGCTGTGTCTCAAAAGTCCTAATGGGAAGGTTTTCATTCTCATTGGATTCTGTGAATTTCTTTATTCAGTCCTTGATGGAATATAACCCAGTCATTTTTGAGCAAAAAAAAAAAAAAATTTTTTTTTTATTGTTCAGTTTCCAAGTGTTTGATTTTTTTCCCCTGCTTTTCCTGTTATTGATTTCTACTTTTATGACCTTATGTTCAGAGAAGATGCTTTTTAATATTTTGATGCTTTGGATTCTGCTAAGGCTTACTTTATGACCTAATATGTGGTCTATTCTACAGAATCTCCCATGTGTGTTGGAAAAGAAAGTATACTTGGTTGCTGTCGGGTGGAGTGTTCCGTATATGTCTATGAGGTCACGTTGGTTGTTTGTGGCATTTAAATCTTCCGTGTCTTTACTGAGCTTCTTTCTGGATGTTCTGTCCTCCACCGAAAGCAGTGTGTTGAAGTCTCCTACTATAATTGTGGAGCTGTCTATCTCACTTTACAGTGTTGTTAGAGTTTGTTTCATGTATCTTGCAGCCCTGTCATTGGGTGGGTAAATATTTAATATGTTTATATCCTCCTGGTATATTGTCCCTTTAATCATTATATAGTGCCCTTCCTTATCCTTTGTGGTGGATTTAACTTTAAGGAGTATTTTGTTAGAAATTAGTATTGCCACTCCTGCTCTTTTTTGATTGTTGTTTGCTTGATATATTTTTTTCCATCCTTTGAGTTTCAGTTTGTTTGAGTCTCTAAGTCTAAGCTGTGTCTCTTGTAGGCAGCATATAGATGGATCATGTTTTTTTTTCATCCATTCTGCCGCTCTCTGTCTCTTTATTGGTGCATTTAGCCCATTTACATTCAGCATAATTACGGATAGGTATGAGTTTAGTGCTGTCATTTTGATGTCTTTTTTTGTGTGTTGTTGACAGTTTCTTTTTCCCACTTAATTTTTTGTGCTGAGTAGTCTATCTTTATATATTGTCTTTTCCTCTTATTCGTTGTTGTTTTTTTTCTGCTGAGTCGCTATTTTTTTCTTGTATTTTATTTTGATGAGTAGGATTGTTAGTCTCCTTTGTGGTTATCTTAATATTTGCCCCTATTTTTCTAAGTTTAAACCTAACTTTTATTTCTTCATATCACCTTGTCTTCCTCTCCTTATGAAAGATCTATGACTACATTTCTCAGTCCCTCTTTATTGTTTCAATGTTGTCTTCTTTTACATAATGATATCATTGTATCCCTGTTTTGAGTGGTTTTTTAATCTCAATTTATTTTTGTGATTTCCCTATCTGGATTGATATCTGTTTGTCCTGTCCAGTGTTTTAGTCTTGGGTTGATATCTGATGTTATTGATTTTCTAACCAGAGAACTCCCTTTAGTATTTCTTGTCATTTTGGTTTGGTTTTTATGAATTGCCTAGACTTCTGTTTATCTAGAAACATCCTACTTTCACGTTTATATTTGAGAGACAGTTTTGCTGGATCTAAGATTCTTGGCTGGCAATTTTTTTCCTTCAGTGCTTATTATAAATCATCCCACTGCCTTCTTGCCTGCATGGTTTCTTCTGAGTAGTCCGAGCTTATTCTTATTGACTCTCCTTTGTAGGTGACTTTTTGTTTATCCCTAGCTGCTCTTAAAATTCTCTTTTTATCTTTGGTTTTGGCAAGTGTGATTATAATATGTCTCGGTGACTTTCTTATAAGATCTACCTTAGGTGGAGTTCGATGAGCATCCTGGATAGATATCTTCTCATCTTTCATGATATCAGGGAAGTTTTCTGCCAAAAAATCTTCAAGAATTCCGTCTGTATTTTCTGTTATCCCTCCCTGTTCTGGTACTCCAGTCACTCATAGGTTATTTCTCTTGGTAGAGTCCCATATGATTCTTAGGGTTTCTTCATTTTTTCAAATTCTTTTATCTGATTTTTCTTCAAGTATATCCAAGTGCTTTATATTCGATCTCACCAATTCTGCCTTCCACTTGCTCAGTTCTGCTCTTTCTATTGAGTTGTTTAATTCTGTAATTTTATTGTTAATCTTCTGAATTTCTGATTGCTGTCTCTCTATATATTCTTGTGGCTTATTAAATTTTTCATTATGTTCTTGAATAACCTTTTTAATTTCTTCAATTACTTTATCTGTGTGTTCTTTGGCTTGTTCTGTGTGTTGCCTGATCTCCTTCCTTATGTCTTGAAGAGTTCTGTATCTTAATCTTTTGTATTCTGCATCTGGTAATTCCAGGAATGCACCTCCATCCAGAAAATCTCGATTCTTTGTTTTGAGAGCTTGTTGAAACAATCGTCGTGTGCTTGTTTATGTTATTTGATGTTGACTGCTGTCTCCGAGTCATGTATAAGTTATTGTGTTAGTTTATGTTTTCTTACTATATCCTAGCTTCTTGCTTTGTTTTGTTTTTGATATGTCCAAATAGGTTGCTTGAGTGAGCTAGCTTAATTGTTTTTGCCTTTGAAGCTCTAACATTCTGTCACCAGATGGCTACAGCTGTTACCAGGTATATGAGCCTAGGAGTTCATTCACTTTTCTTGTATGGATTCAGCTCAGGTGTCCAGGTAGTTGGTCATCAAGTGTGTGGTACAGGCTCTGTCCTACAGTCTTAGAGGGGCACGGGTGATTGGTGTAGGTACCAGTATCTGGTTGCATCAGGGGGTCACACTCTGAACAAGGCAGGGAGCTGACAACCATCCCCTGAGTGTCTGTAAGGAATGCGTGTTCCTGTTCCCTAGTGTGCACAGGTGGGTGGGTTCTGCAGGCGGACCTTGGGCACCCAGTGTTTCTGTTTGTAAGGACTGGGAGGTACCAGTTATCCTTAGACCCCTGTCGCGGGTGGCTGGGTGACCTGAGTGGAGCTACCAGTCCTTAGGCCCCTGATGTGGGTAGGTGAGGACCCTGTTTAATAGGCAAAGCAGTGTCAAACATCAAACACCCACATCTCCACCACATAGCTGAAACAGTTGCAGTCTGACAACAAGGGCCTATTCTCTTGAAATAGGCCCACACAGGTCCATGCAGAGGGGAAAGCTATTCAAAGTTCACGGACCATTTATGCCTGCAGAGGAGCTGCTTCTGTCCTGAGCTTCCCAGGTTAGTGGAGCTGGCAGATTATTTTTTCCCCCATTGTGAATTTATTCCTTTTCCAATGCTGGAAGAATGGCTCAGAGTAGGTAACAGGACCTATCTCAGGCGTAGGGAAATTTACAGCCACTGAAGCTGACTTTGGCGCCAGCAGCACGGTAAAATATACGCAAGTACTAGTTTTTGCCTGACAGTGCCATTCTTCTCTGGTTCCGGAGGTGTGAGTAGGCTGTACGGCTGGCACTTTCTCCCTGAGGAAACTGCGGCCGAATGCTACCACCGGCCTGCCACAGCCACTCCTGGGAATGGTGCCTGAGGGCTCCTGGTGATTCAGGTCTGGAAACTCCTCTCCACTTCTAAACCGTCTCTCTCTCTCTCCCTGCCACTCAGTTGCTTTTCTAACTTTGTCTTGGATGCTCAGGGCTTCTAGCTTTTCATAAGTATAATCATTTCACTTGTTTTTTGGGATCTTTTTTGTAACAGGGTTCCCCAGAAGCATCTGACTACTTCACCATCTTGGCTCTGCCTCCTAATTACAGGTTTATTTGTTCAGAAATCATAAATAAAATATAAAAGTGAACATAATTGTAAAATACAATTAATATTGTTGTTGTGTGCTATTGAGTCGATTCCAACGTCATAGGGTTTAGAAGATTGCCTGGTCTTTACTCTCACAAAGCAACTGGTGGGTTTGAACAGCTGACCTTTTGGTTAGCAGTCAAATGTTTTACCACTGTGCCACCAAGGCTCCTTCAATTAATATTAGGGCGAAATAAATAAATAAAAACTAGGAGATATTATGTAAAACAATATTATAACAAAAAAATTCACCTTCTCAATATTGAATCTTATTTTTCTTTCAGATAGGTGTAAATCATAAAATGTGATAAAACTAAATGTGAGACTCAGATAAATCTAGAGAATAAAATTAAGTGCTCACTGAAAAATATGTATTTCTTAGTTAACTTCCCAGCCATGGAAACCTTAGGGAAGGATACACGTAGGGCGCTAGAAGTAATAAATCCTCATGGCAGAAGGCCAAAGACCTCAAGTAATTGATGTGTCTCTATCTGAACCCCAACCTCAAGAGACTTATTAAATTGATCCAACTCTAAGGAGAATTATTCTGCTGCTTGGAAAATTCTGTTGCATTTTCTGTAAGAAACATACATTTTTAAAATGAATCAAATGGATTCTTGTATGCTTTCTTCAGTAGGTGATATCATGGCTGGTTCTTGATGGCACAAAGGGAAATTATTCCTTTGGGAGATGTCCATATGGGCACGGGATCCTAATGAAAACTGTTGTTGTTACATGCCCTTGAGTCGATTTTTGACTCATAGTGACTCCATGTGACAGAGTAGAACCGCCCTATAGAGTTTTCTAGGCTGTATCTTTATGGAAGTAGATCACCATGTGGATCTTTCTGCTGTGGGCTGGCTTGGTGGGTTCAAACCATCAACCTTTCAGGTAGCAGCTGAGCTTATAACTGTTGGGCCTCTAGGGCTCCTTAATGAAAACCACCTCAAGCAAAAAGGTTGTGAGATTGAAACAGGACTTTGCATTAATACTTACTTGCATGCATATATGTGTGCACACACAAACACATCTACACAGATAACCCCGAAACTTGCTTTTATGCCTAGGTGGCACATCCAAACAAAGCTTTGGCCTAGTGATTGTACACCTAACTCCTGAGTCACACCAACATAATAACTTCTGAGATTTCGATGCCTGCAAGCAATCACAGATTTATAGTACTGCCTAAAATTCATCCACTAGTTGACTAACACATCTCTTCCTTTCATATTTATACTTTCTTGAACTGTCTAATGCATGTCCTGGGCCAGTCTGAGTGGGAGATTTCCATTTCAGAAACGACTAAACTGATCCAAACAGGTGAGAATCACTAGAGTTAGTGAATATAGATCCCCATGTCACCTCACCAGCTACAGCACCAGCATCTAAATTTTCTTGGCTGTACGTGGGGGCCTAATGCCACAGCCCTGATTCCTTTGGCAGTGATTAACAACGGTCTATGATAAACCAAAACCACTTCTATCGAGTTGATTTCCTATTCATAGCGACCCGATAGGACAAAGCAGAACTGCCCCATAGGGTTTCCAAGGCTGTAAATCTTTCTGGAAGCAGACTGCCACATCTTTATCCTGTGGCATGGTTGGTGGATTTGAACCATTGACCTTTTGGTTGACAGTTGACCACTTTAGCCACTGGGCAACCAGGGTTCCTTATGGTCTATAATGAATCAAAAAACCAAACTCGTTGCTGATGAGTTGATTCTGACTCAGACTGACTGTATAGGAAAGAGTAGAACTGCCCCATAGGGTTTCCAAGGAGCAGCTGGTAGACTGGAACTGCCTACCTTTTGGTTAACAGCTGAGTGCTTAACCACTGTACCACCAGGGCTCCATGGCCTGTAAGAGTAAGCCTCAAATATTCCTATGCATATGATTCACCTGGGAGGGCTTGTTAACACGCAAAATATGATTAAGCAGGCCTAGGGCAGACCATTATTAACTTTTTAACAAGCTCCCAGGTGATATCTCCACTACTGGTCTGAGGATCATACTTTGAATAGTAAAGGTAGCAGAACCTGATAATTTCCTTGGCACAGCTGAAATTTTACCTGCAACAACTACCTATAGTATTCTGTTTGTAACACATATTCTTTTGATTACTGATCATGATAAATATTTATTGAGCACTTACTTTGTGCTAGGCAATATAATACTCTTCACACATAGTACTATCTTATTTATTTCTTACAAGAAGTCAGTAAATGAGGTATTAAAAATGACTTCCAACTTATAAATGATGACCCTAAGACACAGAGAAATTACTCAGGCTGGTTCAAAGGTAATAAATTCTCTTGTTTAAATGACAGGTTATTAGGATGCCTTTACCTTCCAAAGACTCAGAGAAGATATGTCAACTGACAGTGTCTGGCAAGTGGGAATAGCTCAAAAATGGAAGTCCCCCCATGGACAAGAAATGAAAATAAGCCAATTTTTATGTACTTACACCTTTCTATGAATGACAATTTAAAGTAGATTCAGTGAGTATTGGTTTTATAGGATACTTTTATTACTGTCTGAAATCCTAGTGCTAGGGAATTCATCCAATGCTTAGGTTTATTATTTTGGAATAAAATATAATGAGAGAAGATTAACAAAATGATAGAAATTAGAGATGATCTTAAAATTCGTTTTAAAAAAGACCCACTGTACACCTGGAAAATTTATCTGAAATTGTCAACTCTGAGGCACATTTTGATGAGTCCCTTAAAAATTAAAGGTAAAGAAAAAAAATTCTTTGGTCTCCAGACATAACAGCACCCCTCCAACAAACAAACAAAAACAGCAACAACAAAAAAGAAAGTTTGGCATTATACTTCTTGACTGCAACATATAGAACAAATAAAAGTAGAGCAATGTTTTGGAAAGAAAGTATGATCTGAAATTTTATATCCAACTAGCTTGTCTTTCAACATCAAGGATATAGAAAATTAATGTTGAACAGTAAAGACCTGGAATATTTTACCTGTCCACCTTTCCTGAGTAATCATGGTAAGGAACAAGTTTCATTCAAACGAAAGGTGACTGGGGAAACTTTGGCAAAAGGACTGGTGGTGAAAAATAAATATATTTGTTATCTAAGATTTAAAAATATGAAGCAAGGGTAGAAGAATATTAAGCAAATATTATATGTTCTCACCAGGTGGAAAAAATGCAAATAAAAAGGAAAGGAGGAGAGAGAGGGAAAAGAAAAAGTAAAAATTAGTTCATTGATTGCCATATATGTAATAGGCAGAAATGAAAAGATTTTTAAAACTGACAAGCAAAATAGAAGAAGACTAAAATAATCAAAAGGAGAAATGAAGCTTATCATAAAAGGTGTTAATATAAAGATATCAAACAGAACAAAAACATGAGCCACCTGTTTGTGGTTCTCTAGAGAAGCAAAACCAGTGAAGTGTGTGCATATACATATATGTGTGTATGTATGTATACACACACACAAATAGATCTCAAGGAAATGGCTAACATGGTTGTAGAGACTGGCAAGTCCCAAGTCTGTGAGTTGGGCATTGGGCTGGAGGCTTCTCCTGACTCACATAGCTGTGGAGGTTGATGAAGACAAGATTGGCAGTCAGATGGCAGGCCACTGGCTCACAGGCTGCAGAGGCCAACAAATTCCAAGATCAGCCAGTAAGCTGTTAGCTCAAGTCCCAAGAACCAGAAGTCAGATGATGATGGGCTGTATGCAGGATCCAGAGCAAGAACCTGGAGCATCCATTTATATACTGGAGGCTGGCTACACCCCCAAGGAAACTCCCTTTCAACTGACTGGCTGCTCATAACAGATCTCATCATAGAGTTGACACCATTACATCACTGAAATTTTATATCCAACTAGCTTGTCTTTCAATATCAAATTACATCATAACTGCCAAACCACTGAGACTCATGGCCCAGCCAAGTTGGCACACAACCATCACAGTCCATCCTTGTCACCTTAGCGCCTATACACATCTCCTTAAACCATACATATAGTCTCTAAATAAAGTCATACTTGCACATCACATAATGCAACTAACACATGTACAAGCCAAAATCTGCTAGCCCCGCTTACATCTTATATTTTATAAGAAAACAAAAACATCTGATGCACACATACAAGGAAGAAATACTCATAACAATTACAGCCCTCATTTCTACAACTGGTTACGTGGTCATGGCTAATATTTAGAACTACCTTCTTCTACCACTCATTCCATATTCCCCTTACCCTCAGCAATGCCTCAGCTGGTCACGGTTCTTTGCCTGGTAGGGGACCCAAACCTTCATTCCTGAGGGGTCTGGGACATTAGTAGTCATATCAGTATTGGGTTGCTGTAGTTTTCCATTGACTTTAATCACAGGGCATGGTAGTGCTAAGAGACACCCTAAGGGATAGCCTGTATTCCAGACATACTCTTCTTTATCTCCATTATGAATATCAATCCAACTTCCTTTTGGTAATCAGGATCAATCACACCAGCCAATATGGTTAACTCTCTTCTTTTCCTGTTGATCCAGAGGCATGAGGAGCCCAAAGTGGCCGGGTGGCATTCTGAACTTCCAGTTCAATGGAATCAGTGATATGTCTCCAGGTGGGAGCATTCCTCCCTTTGGAACTAAGACCTCTAGACCTGCAGTGCATAGGGTCGTGGGGAGAGAAAACAAAAATCTTGTGAGTCACTATTAGGGTCACTAGGGGTAATAGTGAATGCTATCACTCCCATCTCCACTCCTTGAACCTTGGACCCATGAATGATGGTTATGGGAAAAACAGCACCATATATTGGACATGTTTAGAGCATATACAGCCTCCTGGAGCAGGCCGGAGAATATTGCCTCAATCCTTCAAGGTATTACCACGTAGTTGGTGCCATAAAATTGTGGCATTAGAAGGCCATTCCATTATCCTATCAAATCGGCCGCTTCAGGATGGTGGGAACATGGCAAGACCAGTGAATTCTATGAGCATGGGCCCATTGCCATACTTTATCTGCTGTGGAGTGAATCCCTTATCAGAGGCAATGCTGTGTGGGATACCATGATGATGGATAGGGCATTCTGTGAGCTCATGGATAATAATTTTGGCAGAAGCATTGTGTGTAGGGAAGCCAAATCTGTATCCAGAGTAAGTATCTATCCCAGTAAGAACAAAACACTACCCTTTCCATGATGGAAGCACTCCAATATAATCAACCTGCCACCAGGTTGCTGAGTGATCTTCTCGAGGAATGGTGCCGTATCAGGGGCTCAGTGTTGGTCTCTGTTGCTGGCAGACTGGGCACTCAGCAGTGGCTGTATCCAAGTCAGCCCTGGTAAGTGGAAGTCCATGTTGCTGAACTCATGCATAACTTCCATCCCTGCCACCATGGCCACTTTGCTCATGAGCCCATCGGGGAATGACAAGAGTGGCTGGGAAAAGAGGATGACTTGTTTTCAAAGAACATGTCATCCTGGCCACCTGACTATTAAAATCCTCCTCTGCCAAGGGCATGAGATACAAATATTTTCACTTCTGTGGCCCATTTGGAAAGGTCCATCCACATGTCTCTTTACCTCCTTGTTATCAATTTTCCAGCTATGTTCCTTCCAAGTCCTTGAACATCCTGCCAAACCACTGGCCACAGCTCATGAATCAGTATACAATTACACATGGCCATTTCTCCTTCCAAGCCCAGTGAACAACCAGGTGCATTGCTCAAAGTTCTGCCCATTGGGGGGATTTCCCTTCAACACTGTCCTTCAGGGAGGTCCCTGAAAGGGGTTGCAGTGCTGCCCTGTCCATTTTCGAGTGCTGCCTGCATTATTATGCAGACTGATCTGTAAACCAGGCATGCATTTTCTTTTCCTCAGTCAGCTGATCATAAGGAACTCCCCATGTAGCCATAGGTGTAGGCTGGGACAGGGCAGGTAGCGTGACAAGAATGGAGACCATGGACATTTGGGTTACTTCTTCATGCAACTTACTTGTGCCTTCAGGTCCTGCCTGGTGGGCCTGATCCTGTATATACCTGTCACGGATTGAACAGTGTCCCCATGATGCCCAGTATTATGTGGTTGTCCACCATTTTGTGATCTGATGTGATTATCCTATGTGCTGTAAATTCTAACCTCTTTGATGTTAATGAGGCAGGATCAGGGGCAGTTATGTTAATGAGACAGGATTCAACCTACTGGATTAGGATGTATCCTGAGTTATTCTTTTTTGAGATATAAGAGAGAGAATTGAGCAGAGAGGAGAGGGACCTCATATCACCAAGAAAGAAGAGCTAGGAGTGGAGTGTGTCCTTTGGACCCAGGATCCCTGAGCTAAGAACATCCTAGATCAGGGGAAGATTGATGACAAGGACATCACCCCAGAGCCAACACAGAGAGAAAGCCTTCCCCTGGAGTTGGTGCCATGAATTCAGACTTCTAGCCTCCTAGTCTTTGAGAGAATAAATTTCTGTTTGTTAAAGCCATCAACTTGTGGTATTTCTATTACAGCAGCACTAACTAGATAACTCAGACAACACCACTTCCATTTAATGATGGAGTGCTGTTGTGAATGTCCTACTTTAAGGCTCTGTAGGTCAGGCATTACTCAGTTCACAATGGGCATATTAAGCCACATGGTGACTTTGTGGCCATGGTTAAACATTCAGTCTCTACTAAGATCTAGTAACAAACCAAAAGCTGTTTCTCAAAAGGAGAGTAGTTACCTGCAGAGGATGGCAGGGCTTTGCTCCAAAATCCAAAGCACCTAGGCTGTCATTCACCAGTAGGGGCCTGCCAAAGACTCCAAACAGCCTCTCCATTGGCCACTGACACTGGATCAGCTGGATCAAATGGCCCAGATGGCAGAGCAGCTTATAAGGCAGCCTGAACCTGTTATAGAGCCTTCTCTTGTTCTGGGCCCCACTCAAAACCAGCAGCTTTTCAAGTCACTTGATAAATAGGGCAGAGTAGCACACCCAAGTGAAGGATATGCTGCCTCCAAAATCCAAAGAAGCCCACCAGGCATTGTACTTCCTTTTCAGTTGTAGGAGGGGCCAGATGCAAGAATTGAACCTTCACTTTACAAGGAATATCTGTGTAAGCACCACACCACTGAACCCCTAGAAATTTCACTGAGGTAGAAGGTGCCTGAATTTTTGCTGGGTTCATTTCCCACCATTTAGTATGCAAATATCTTACCAATAAATCTAGAGTCATTGATACTTCTTTCTTACTATGTCCAGTCAGCATAATATCATCAATGTAATGGATGAGCGTGATGTGTTGCGGAAGGGAAAGGTGGTCAAGGTCCCTGCTAATTAAATTATGACATAGAGCTGGAGAGTTGATATACTTTGAGGTAGGACAATGAAGGTGTATTGCTGGCCTTGCCAGCTGAAGCAAACTGCTTTTGGTGGTCCTTTGAAACAGGTATAGAGAAAAAGGCATTACCCAGGTACCAGGAGATGTATTAATTTCCTAAAGTAATGAAACCACATCTGGAACAGCAGCTGCAATTACAGTCACCACCTGGTTAAATTTTATATAATCCACTGTCATTTTCCAAGATCTATTCATTTTTTCCACAAGTCAAATAGGTGAGTTGAATGGGGATGGGGTGGGAGTCACCACCCATGCATCCTTCAAGTCTTTGATGGTGGCAGAAATCCCTGCAATTCCTCCAGGAACATGGTAGTGCTTTTGGCTTACTATTTTCCTAGGTACGGGCAGTTCTAATGGTGTCCACTTGGTTTTCTGTACCATAATAGCCCTTACTCCACATGGCAGGGATCCATTGTAGGGGTTCTGCCAGTTGCTGAGTATATCTATTCCAGTAATGCATTCTGAACTGGGGAAATCACTACAGGATGGGTATGGTGGCCCACTGTGAGATGGACATACACTAAGACTGTTAATAACCTGACCTCCATATGCCCCCACTCTGGGTGGTGGGCCACAGTGGTGTTTTGTGTGCCCTGGAATTAGTGTCAGTTCAGAGCCAGTGTCCCATAATCCCCCCAAAGTCTAATTATTTCCTTTTCCACAATGAACAGTCACTCCCATAAAAGGCCGTAGATTCCTTTGGGGAAGGCTGGGAGAAAGATTAACAGTATACATTTTTGGAAGTGTAGTGGGGTCCTTCCTCATGGGTACCTGGCTTCCTCTTCATTCAAAAAGTTGTAAGTCTGTAAACTTGATCAAGTCTGGGAACTGACTGAAGGTCTGTGACTCTCTGTTCTGGTGATTCAACTTAGACTGCCGTTTCCTTCACCTAGAATTCTTCTTCTTGCAGGAAATATCTCCAATAGACTGTCTATGCCTCTTCTAATGCCAGCTTCCCTAGACTCTCCTCTCAGGAAAGAGGAGTAGGTTCATTTGAGCCACCCTAGCTTCTCTAAGGAGCCCTAAGGGGATAATCTGGTGCTCGAAGAGGAGTTTTAGCTCCAGAAATCAAAACGAGGAGAGAGAGGAGTGAGAATGAGAGAGAAAGAGAGACAGTGAAGTGAGGGAATGTATATTTTTGAGCAAAAAATTTGTTATTGGTGAAGAGGTAGGCCCTTTATTATGATCATTTTTTTAGTTTCATTTTCGTAAATATTATACATATACATAGTTTAACACTCTGAAAGTCCTAGAAGGCTTAAAATAAAAAAATAGAACTTCCCTTTCTTACCTTACTTCTGATTCCTTCTCCTCAGAATCAATTACTTTAACACTTAAAACCCACTGCCGTCGAGTCGATTCCGACTCATAGTGACCCTATAGGACAGAGTAGAACTGCCCCATAGAGTTTCCAAGGAGCGCCTGGTGGATTTGAACTGCCGACCTCTTGGTTAGGAGCCGTAGCACTTAGCCACTACGCCACCAGGGTTTCCACCTATAGCTGTGTCTTTAGTATCTACCTCCATAAAAACAGCATGCTTATATTGTTATTTCTTTTTAATTTTTTCATTGCGGTTTCAGCGAAAGTTTACAGCTCAAGTTAGTTTCTCATAGAAAAATTGACACACACATTGTTATATGACCCTGGTTGTTCTCCCTGTAATGTGACAGCACACTTCTCCTTTCCACCCTGCATTTCCGGTGTCCATTCCACCGGCTCCTGTACCCCTCTGCCTTCTCATCTCGCCTGCGGACAGGAGCTGCCCGTTTAGTCTCATGCATCTACTTGAGCTAAGAAGCACACTCTTTACAGGTATCATTTTATGTCTTATAATCCAGTCTAGTCTTTGTCTCAAGAGCTGGCTTTGGAAATGGTTTTAGTTTTGGGCTAACAGAGAGTCCAGGGGCCATGTCCTCCTGGGTCCCTCCAGTCTCAGTCAGACCATTAAGTCTGGTCTTTTTACTAGAATTTGAGTTCTGCACTCCATTTTTCTCCTGCTCCATCAGGGGCTCTCTTATGTGTTCCCTGTCAGGGTGCTCATACTGTTATTCCTTGATCAAAAAATTTTAAGTCGTTTTTATATGCTATCTACTGATTTTTTTTTTAATATGGAAGCTGATGATTTAGGTTTCCTAGACGTACCCCGTCATACACATTCAGACATATAAACTTTTCTTTTCCTGATCTTATTAATATGATTTTTAAGATGCATGTTTATGTTTACATTATTATTAATATAATTAATAACTGAAGTACACAGTTGTATAAGTTTTTTTTCCTCCTTAGACTTAATAATTGTCTATTTTTTTTTTCTTGCTTGGTTTTTATATACCTTAACTTTCCACTGGAAATAAGGATTATGTTTCAAACAAGCGTCTGTATTTTCTTTGTATTAGAATTTCCTTCTGGCGCCCCCTATTCCCTTGATTCAATCTAGACTCATGGTGCTCCAGGACTCTCCACAGCTGACACTGCTCATCGTTAATCAAGGGATTTCCTCGCCCCCTTGCAGCCTACACCCTCTCCTGTACTGTATCTCTTTGTATCAGCTTCTTAGTTGGAGCCCATGTTTCTCTGTTTTTGGCTTGTTCCCTCATTTTGGTGGTGCTTATCTTCAAATACCTTCCTGAGAAAGATTTACTAGGAGGTAAATCTTTAGAAGTATTGGAAAGTGTTAAATAGCTTTTTATTTTTTTTTAATCCCAACACATTTTTTATTTATTTGAGTGTAAAATTCTGGGTTGGAGAAATTCGACAGGGAAGTCTGTCCCTAAACAAATTCCATACCTACATGCAAAATCTCTAAATACTTTTTATTGCCTCATTTTAAAATCTGAATGGATGAGACAATCTGGGTATACGGAATGTGTAGTACTGTCAGACACAACTAGGAGAAGTTCACTGGGGTCAGCATGTAGTCTTTGATTTTGTTCAGTATGTAGCCTTTCATTTAAATCACTCTGCCCACTGCTATGCCTAGAGTCTCCAGAATTTTCCTGGTTTAACTCCACCAGGGAATAAACCTTCAGTTTTATTATGGATTGGTAAAGTAGCACCTGGATGGACAGGTTGAGAAAGGAAATCCAGGAGTCCTGTATACTCCTCCTATGATTTTTATTCTATGCTTATCCCAATTTAGAGAAGCCTATGATACCTCTAATGCTTGACACTATCTGGGTCCTGCAGTGAAAATCACCTTGATTCCTGTCTTCATCTAGAAGTTATTAGTTTTATTCCATCTGCTTATTCAACGGCAATGGGTTTGGTTTTTGCTTAGTCAGTATTCATCCAACTGCTTTCAAAGTGTTGTTACTATCTCTACTGTGCTACCGTTCTCTCTTCTTCTTTCTATGTTCATGCTGTTTTTATTCTCTTACTGACGTGTTAGTGGGGTATTGTGAAGAAATGTTGGTAAATGCTGGTATGTCATCTGATATATTTAACCAGAAAGCCCAAAGAAAAGATTTACATATAATCTGTAATTCTCTTTGTGTCTAGTAGTAGAAAGATAAAGGCCACTTTAGTCTGTCTCAGGAATGGCTGGCTTCAACTACACTGGTGTTAACCATAGGGTCTTCTATCTGCTGGGCATTCCAGGCCGAGAAGACTTACACTTGTGGATTTCCATCCCCTTCTTCATCTCCTATGTCTTCATTCTCCTTGGGAATGGTCTGCTCATTTTCATTATCCTCACCAAGAGCAGCCTCCACGAACCTATGTATGTTTTCCTCTGTATGCTGGCTGGAGTTGACATTGTCTTTGCTACCACCACAGAGCCCAAGGCATTGGCCATTTTCTGGTGCAATTATAGAGAAATTTCTCTTAACGG
Source organism: Elephas maximus indicus (assembly GCF_024166365.1). NCBI lineage: Eukaryota > Metazoa > Chordata > Mammalia > Proboscidea > Elephantidae > Elephas > Elephas maximus. The sequence goes on from NC_064825.1 coordinate 54,728,513, forward strand.
CTGCATTGCCCAGCTCTACTTCCAGCATTCCTCCTTCATCTCTGAGTCAGGCATCTTGCTGATTATGGCATTTGACCGCTACATTGCAATATGTTACCCACTGAGATATACTTCGATTCTTACCCACTCCCTGATTGGGAAAATTGGTGTGGTTGTTTTTTGAGAGCACATTGTACAATTTTCCCCATGATATTTCTTCTGAAGAGGCTGACTTTTTGCAGAAATAACATCCTTCCACATACATTCTGTGAACACATTGGCTTGGCCAAGTATGCCTGTGATGACATCCGCATAAATATCTGGTATGGGTTTTTGGTCTTAATGTCCACAGTGATCTTAGATGTTTTCCTCATTTTTGCTTCCTAAGTTCTGATTCTCCATGCTGTCTTTCACATTCCTTCCCAAGATGCTCGCAACAAAGCTCTCAATACATGAGGCTCCCATGTCTGTGTTGTTATTCTCTTTTATGGGCCTGGAATCTTCTCAGTTCTCACACAGTGCTTTGGACACCACATACCACTACATGTCCACATCTTGCTGGCCAATATCACCATGCTTGTTCCACCTATGCTGAATCCCATCATTTACAGGGTCAAGACTAAGCAGATACGAGACCAAGTGGTCTATGTGTTTTTTCCAAAGCAGAAATGACTGGGGATGGCAGAGACTGATTCCTCAGAAATTTTGGCCCTCCCTGAGTTATGTTTTGGTAACTGAACAGAAAAATAAAAACTGAGTCACTAGGAAAAATGGCTGTTTGACTTCTGGACCTTTGGAGCAACTTACCTGAGGTTGTGGGACTTGCCTCTCTAATAATCTGAAAGTAGGAGTCATGTCTAACTCTATAAACAACCGAGTTTTGAGTACAGTCAATGTAATACTGAGTTTTGTTCAAGTAATTATTAAGTTTTCTGCTTTGAGTTATGTTAAGTCCTGGGATGTCTAACCGTATCTCTGGACACCCACTTAAAACTTTCATATGCTTTCTGAAGGTATGATGGGTATTAAGAGAACATGGAGAGTGGTGCTCCTCTTTACTTTTGGTTTGTTATTTCTCAAAATCATCTCCCTCAACATGGTACAGATACTGTTAGTGATCTGTTTTCAGACCTCCTTTCCAGAAACCATTTCAAAGATGTGGTGAATCCCATGTAAGACTGTTTACTACAGATTAGTAAGTAAGCACAAGTAAGCCTGTGCTTACCTTGCTTATTGGATAATCTAACCTCATTTATCACTATTGATGTTAACCTTGATCACCTGATTGAGGTGATGCTCATTCTTTCAGTTTTTAATATTTAAGTTTTTTAATCATTAATGATATAAATATTGTGCTAGGGACACTTTTGTGCATAAGATTTGCCTCTTTGGGGGAGAAGTGAATTACGTTTTGCATGATCTTTACCTTAAGCAGAATTACTTTAAGAAGGTCAGGGGTATGAAAATTTTAGGCTTCCCCCGCCCACTGGAAAATTGCATCTAGAAAAGTTACTACTAATTTTTACTCTCATCAGAAATGCATAAAAGTGCCAAACTTACAGTTCTCTTATTAGCGTTTAGTAAGTAGATCCATTTAAAAAAAATTTCCCATGGGATAAGGTAAAAATCACTTTCGCATTTTCCTTCAGTTTGAATTTATTTCATAAACAGATATATTGACCAAATTTCACTGTGCTTATTGGATATTGGAGCACTGATGGCCCAGTGGTTAAGTGCTACAGCTGCTAACCAAAAAGTCGGCAGTTTGAATCCACCAGCCACTCCTTGGAAAGCTTACAGGGCAGTTCTATTCTCTCCTACAAGGTTGCTAGGTCAGAATGGACTTGATGGCAACTGCAACGGGTTTATTGGATACCGTATTTCTTTGTGGATTAACAGTAACAACCATTTGTTGGACATGGGGAAAGCTTTTTATGTACCTAATCTCATTTAATCTTCATATCAGATCCATTGTTTTTATTCTCATTATACAGACATGGAATTTGAGGTTCAGAGATAATACATAACTTCCCCAAGGGAGTAATATTTATTGCCATCATTTTCTCAGGATTTCAAATATCTAGAATTTTCTTTGGTTTGTTTGGTCAAAGTTTGTTTTATTTAAGAGAATATAACAAATATTTTCAAATCTATCAGTCTTTTCCTTTGTGAGTTTTGCTGTTTTAAACTTTGAGGATTTTCTTCCATGCATGATTTAATTATTATTTACGTTAGTTTTTTTCTAGTTCTTCTTATGGTATTTTTTTTAAATATTTAATCTTTCAAAATGCATGTTGATGAATAAACAAGCTAAGCGAAATAAAGAAGATGAATTTCAATGACCAATGATCCTCATGGTACATCCCCAAGGTGGAATATTTAGTTACCCATTTTTTTTTAGGAAATTTTTATAGAGTACTTATTAACTATGTGTGTTAAGAAGCCCTGGTGGTACAGTGGTTAAGTGCTCAGCTGCTAACTGCAAGGTTGGTGGTTCAAACCCACCAGTTACTCTGAGGGAGAGAGATGTGGCAGCCTGCTTCTGCAAAGATTTACAGCCCTGGAAACCCTGTGGAGCAGTTCTACTCTGTCCTATAGGGTCATTATCAGTTGGAATCAACCCGATGGCAAAGGATTTTTTTAACCATGTGTGTTAGACTGGAGCAGGACATTTATTACCATGGATAATTTCTACAAATTAAATAAATAAAAGCATGCTACATTACAGTATGATCTCAATGATCTTCGGTGATCTTGTTAGTTGCTGTCGAGTTGGTTCTGACTCATGGCAACCTTATGTCTAACAGAATGTGATGTTTCCTGGTTCTGTAACACCTTCAGGATGTTTGGTATGTTTGGAGAAGAAATACATTCAGAATGTTCCTTAGAAGCAAGGATGATGAGACTTTGACTCACTTACGTTGGACATACCATCAGCAAAGACTAATTGCTAGAAAAGGACATCATGTTTGGGAAAGTTGAGGGCCAATGAAAATGAAGGAAATTCAGTTAATTGGCCTAATAATGTGTTTAATGTTTCTGTTTTGCCTCCTAGTTCATTGTGTAGTGCCTGGGGTCTTTAAAGCTTGCACGATGCCACCCAAGGCATGACAATTGGTCTCTATTTGCCTAGAATAACAGAGGAAGAAGGAAAGTTAGAAATAGGAGGAGGATACGGAATATGTGGCTAATTGCCTCCATGAACAACTGCCTCCTTTGCCATGAGGCCAGAAGAACTAGATGGTGCCCAGATACTACTACTGAACATTTTCATCAAAGATTCTGAAGAAGAATCCTGATCAAAAGTGGGAAAATGTAGAACAGAATTGCAATGGAATGCAGGCTTTCTGGGGCCATGAGGGCTGGATGAACCCCCAAAACTATTGCCCTGAGATAATCTTTAAAACATAAACCAGAAATATCCCCTGAAGTCTTCTTAAAAATAAACAATAGTTTAGCTTAACTAGTAAAAAATGCCTGCCTTGAGCACTATGCTCTTTTAAGATCTATCTATGTGGAATTGAAGTGACAAGAGCAACTCAAAAGATGAAATAGGAATCTTAGGGGGCAGTGAGTTTAGCTTAATGGGGGAGAAACAACTCCGAAAAAGAGACTCAGAATGGTTACATGACTCAAAGAACGCAATCAACGTCACTGAATTGTACATGTAGAAACCGTTGAATTGGTGTATGTTTTGCTGTGTATATTCTCAACCATAACAACCAAATAAAATTAAAAAAAAAAAGAAAGAAAGAAAATGAGGAAAATTCTCACAAAGATGGATTGTCACAATAGCTGAACAATGGACTCAAACATACCAAACTCAACCTATAGAAAAACCTCTATATAAATAGGGGAGAAAAAATCTTGTTAAGTTATTAACGAAAATGCTACCACTGAAAATCCCTAGACGATGGAATCAACATTAGTTTTATATACAAAACAACATAAATACTTTTAACTGGACTTGATTTTGTTTAACATTTTATCATGGTATCTTCAACATAGCACTTAATACATGTTGGTTGAATGGGTGGTGAATGAATAAATGAATGGGTGAGAGAATCTATAGGATCCCAGCTTCGAAAGTGCTTCTATATCTTCTAGGAGTCATTGTTGAAGATCAGATGGAGCAAGATCTGGGGCCTTGCTTAGGGTCCCTAACCACATTCTCATTTTTACCCTGACCTCTCCCCTTGAAAACCTCTCTCCAGTCCCTCTTCTGGCCCAAGCTCATGGAGTTTCTCAAGCATACTTTTTTGCAGTAGGCTCTAGGCATCCAGGTAGGAAAAGAGTTAAGGGTTTAACAGTTATGTTACTGACAGAAGAGACGATCGCAGGGGAGAAGAAAGTCAAAAGAGTAAGTCCAAGTCCATGGTCCTTGATGATGATCAGGAAAAGTAAAATTTGCCCTATAGTTTCTCCTTCAACCTGGTCCACTGGCCACAGCACACAGGCTACTGGTTGTGGGAACACCCTGAGATTGAGGTAGGGGCACTGCTTCAGACTGGGGTTCCTGATGGCTGTGATGGACAGTTTGGGGTGAAGACAGTCATGAGGCTGGTACCAGGATAGACTGGACCCTTCTGCCTATGGGCATAAACATTAGGGTTCTGAGTGTGGGGATAGAGGAGGTGGGGGAAACACTGAGTTTATTGACGAAGGACATGGGAAACAATGATGGATTGCCTTCATCATTTGTTCACACTAAAGAGGTTATGTTTTGGAATTTTCCATCGTCTGAGATCAGAGTCAGGGAGGATAGAACAAAATGTTTCTGCAGAAGCTAGGTGGCACAGTGGAAGTATTAGTGGAATGGAATGAGAGAGAGGCAAGACAACTTGCTTCTAGACTTCTTTAACTCACTTCTTCTGTGACCTTGGATAAATTGCTATTCCTTCCGAAGCCTTTGTAAATAATAAGCTGCATGAAAAGATTATTGTAAAGCAAGGGTTGGCAAACCAGCCAGAGTGAATATTTCAGGCTTCGAAAATAGTCTCTGGTTCCAACTACTCAACTATGCCCCCTGCCAAACAGCCATAGACAATATGTAAATGAATGGGTATGGCTGTATTCCAATAACATTTTATCTACAGAAGCAGACAGCAGGCAGGATTTGGCCCATAGGCAGTAGTTTACTGACCTCTGTTATAAAGTCCCAAGCAGTACTGGCATTTATATCTTTGACTCAAGGTTAGTCTATCTCCTTTCAGATATCTTTGACTTCAATCACGTTCTTCCTTCCTCACATTTCTTTATTTGGTGTTATGGGTTGAATTGTGTTCCCGAAAAATGTGTGTCATTTTGGCTAGGCCATGATTCCCAATGTTGTGTGATTACCCACCATTTTGCCATCTGATGTGATTTTCCTATGTGTTGTAAATCCTACCTCTGCGATGTTAATGAGGTAGGATTAGAGGCACTTACGTTAATGAGGCAGAACTCAATCTACAAGATTAGGTTGTATCTTGAGGCAATCGCTTTTGAGATATAAAAATAGAAGTGAGCAGAGAGACAGGGAGACCTCATGCCACCAAGAAAGAAGAACCAGCAGGGAAGTGCATCCTTTGGACCCAGGGTCTCTGTGCTGAGAAGCTCCAAGGCCAGGGAAAGATTGATAACAAGGACCTTCCCCCAGAGCTGATAGAGAAAGAAAGCCTTCCCCTACAGCTGGCACCCTGAATTTGGATTTCGAGCCTCCTAAAAGTTTTTTTAAACTATGAGAGAATAAATTTCTCTTTGTTAAAATCATCCACTTGTAGTATTTCTGTTACAGAAGCACTAGAAAACTAAGACACTTGGCAAAGTCTTATTTGTTCTTCAAGGTTCAACTAAGGATGGCACCTTTAGGAAACCATTTCTTAGTTTTCAGGGAGTTGTCTATGTTTCCACAGCTCCTTGTGTTTACTTTTTCTTTACACTGTCTATATTACATATTACATAGCTAGACATTATTGCTGAATTGTTTGTCTCCCTCCAAGTAGGCCATAGGTCCTCAAGAAGCCATGCCTGGAACATATGGTGTGTGCTCAGTAACCAAAACCCATTGTCCTTGAGTTGATTCAAGACTCATAGTGACCCTACAGGACACAGTCGACTGCCCCATAGGGTTTCCATGACTGTAACTTTTTACAGAAGCAGCCGCCACATCTTTCTCCAGTGGAGTGGGCTGGTGGGTTCGAACTGCTGACCTTTCAATTAACAGCCATTGCTTACCCACTGCATAGCCAGGGATAGAGGAGGTGGGTAAAATTCAGTGAAATTGGGTAATCAATTCAGTTACCATTTTTCCTTCTGAGATGCACTGTATATCACATTCCGGTGGTCAAAGTGGAAACTGAAGTGTAATTCACAGCTTTTAGCTTAGTAACTATTTGAAACTAAGATCTATGGCATTCTAGAGCTGGAAGGATGATCTAATTCATGTAATCATCTAATTACAGATGATCTAATTCGACGTCTCCTAAACTTTAGTCTTAAGGATGATGGAACAGCGTAATTTCATTGAGATCACATAGCTAGTAAACAGAACGGCAAGTAATTTTAACTCATTTTCTTGGCTTCCTAGCCAGGATTCTTTTCACAGCTCCACGCAATGGAGAATGATCTGTTACTCCTTCCACTACTTCAACCCCATTCAGCTTCTTGGAGAGAGAAAGGAGAGGACCACCAAATGCTATATACCTCAATGCACAGGAGACCTCCCCTGGGCATGGCAACCCCTAACCACACTCTTACCAACCACTCACTCTTCATTCTGCTGGGCATCCGTGGCCTGGAAGATAAGCACACATGGGTCTCTCTCCCTTTCTTTATCTCCTACCTTTTTGCTCTCCTTGGGAATAGCCTCCTCGTCCTCACTGTATTCGTTGAGCACAGTCTCCACGAAGCCAAGTACCTCTTCCTCTGCATAATGGCTACAGCTGACTTCATCTTGTCCACTACCACTGTGCCCAAGGCCCTGGTCATATTCTGGTTCCATGTAAGGGAGATCTCCCTTGATGGCTGTGTTACCCAAATCTTCTTCATTCATACCACCTTCATCACAGAATCAGGGGTTGTGTTAGCAATGACAGCTGACCACTATGTGGCCATCTACGACCCACTGCACTATACCACAGTGCTCAGTTGTATTGAAATCATTTTAGAGTTGGCTTGGCTGTGGTCCTGAGAAGCTGTGTTCCTGGTGAAGCTGCTGCCTTTTTGCCATAGCAAGGTGAATGTGCTGCTGCATACTGCTGTGAGCACACAGATGTTGCCATGTTCGCCTCTGCTGATATTCATGTCAATGTTTGGTATGACTTGTCTGTCTTTCTCTCTACTATGGTGCTAAAAGCCTTGCTCATCAGAGTTTCCTACATCCTCATCCACTATGCTATTTTCTGCCTCGCTTCCCAAGGAGTTTGGCAAAAGTCTCTGGGCACATGTGGCTCCCATCTTGAGTCATTTCCGTGTTCTACTTGCCTGGGCATTTTTACCATAATTCCCAGTGTGATTGTTAAGGCTGTGTGTCAGCTTGGTTGGACCATGATTCTCAGTGGTTTGGGAGTTATGATGTAGTCTGGCAGCTATGTAATGATGTAATCACCTCCATAATGAGATCTGATATAATGTAATTACCTGTATGATGAAATCTACTGTGAGTAGCCAATCAGTTGAAGGGGAATTTTCTTGGGGATATGGTCTGCATCCAATATGTATGGACTTTTTGGCGAACCTCGCTGGATTTTGCTCTCCTCTGAACCCTCCATTTGGCTTGTCATCATCTGACCTCTGGTTCTTGGGACTTGAGCCAGAAGTCTGCCATCTGATCTACTGATCTTGGGCTCATCAGCCCTTGCAGCTACATGAGTCAGGAGAAGCCTCCACCCTGATGGCTGACTCATAGACCTTGGACTTCCCAGTCTCTACAACTGTGTGAGCCATTTCCTTGATATAAATCTCTCTCTCTCGCTATATATATACGTATGCTTCACTGGTTTTGTCTCTCTAGAGAGCCCAGTCTAAGACATTTGGAACTTAGAGTGGTTGCAGAGAAGCAAAATTCTAAGGATGAGTTTTCTAAATTGGTTCTCAAGTTTGGTTAGTCATAAAGATATTGATGTCTCTGCTTCTAGTAGTAAAGAGGGCACTGCTAATCCATGGCATGAGGTGGCAATAGAAATATGCAAAAAATCACCACCAATAGATTAAGTAGTATTGAGAGGTGAAAATCTGGGAGATGATATGTTTGAAGCTTTTCAACAATTTTGTCAGGACGAGAAGTATAAAGAAGGTAGTTGGTTAGTCCTACTTTCACCAGAGAAAGTGGTGAAAGAAAGAGATGAGCTCAGGGCTTCAGAGTCACAGCTCAAGTTCCAAATAAATGACCTTAAAGTTGCCACTTGTGCCCTGAAAGAAAGCTTTCATTTTTGCAGTAAGAAAGCTGATAGTGCCAAAAAGCAAACCCAGAGTTTTATCATAAGAGTGGCTAAAATACAATGCCAACTGAATTCCCAACGTCGAGTGGTGACAGAAGTTAAAGGGAGGACATTGATTGGAAAGAAATGGGGTCCTGAAAAACTTGGGATGGTAATCTATAGGCAGATAATCAGGAAGCTGGGAACACTGAGTCCCTAAATTCCTTTGATTTACTCCTGCCAACAAAACCATTAGCCTTCCACCCCCATTTGATGAGATTAACCCCGCTGTGTCTGAAGGGCCTTTGTCTATGATATTGCCCGGAGCAGCCTCTGAGTCACTCCGTGGGGAAGCACTGCCAGAGGCACATGCATTACAAGACATCACTGAATGTTCTCAAAACACATCCTACCACCCATTTTTGCTTCTAGACCTATAACTAGACTTAAATCCAAGAGAGCCCCAAAAGGTGAAGTAAAAAGTGTGATCCAGGAGAAGGTACACTGCACTCCAGAAGAACGGCTTGACTTTTCTAATATATACAAACATATATGTGGGAATTGCTATTAAGGGTGTGGGATAATGGTATAAGGAATATACAGTTGGATCAGTCTGAGTTTATTGACACGGGCCCACTAAGCACAGATTCTTCATTCAGTGTTTCAGCTCTCAAGTTCAGGTAAGGATCTAGTAGTTTACTTGGTTGGGTCACTGAAGCATGGATTATGCAGCGGCCTACAATAAATCAAGGTGGAGCACCAGGCCTGCCTTGGTATGCTGTAGAAGAAGGTATCCAAAGGCTTAGGGAAACTGTCGTGTTAGAGGTTAGATCCATAGGCCCACACATGGAGTGCCCAGAGGACTCACCTTTTACCACATGGTGAGGAACAAATTTGTGAAGGGAGCCCTAGCATCCTTGAAGACTGCTGTGATTGCTATTTTATGTAAGTCAGATTTGACAGAGGGAGTTGCCCCAACTGAATTAAGACATCAAACTACAGTGAGGCTGATTGGACCTGGTGGTGGTAGTGGCCAAGTGGTGGCAGTCAATCAACAAAGACAAGTTGGGTGTGGTTACCATAATGGATAGTGGAGTCAAAGCAGTAATCAAAATAGTCTGGTACAGACTTATGGTGTTGGCTACTTAGTCATGGTGTCCCTAGGACTGAAGTAGATGGGAAGTTTACTAAATAATTACTTGATCTATACAAGCAGAAGAATTCTACGACATGTGAATGGCAGTCTAACTCGAATCGCCAGTGTAGAGAGTGACAGCCCCTCAGTCAGTTCCCAGACTTGAGCCAGTTTACAGACCCACATCCCCTTGAATGAAAGGGAGACCAGGTTCCTTTGAAGAAGGGCTCTACTACACTGTCAAAAATTTATACCATTAATCTTTCTCTCAGACTTCCCCAAAGGAATCCACTGCATTTTACGAGAGTGTCTGTTCACTGGTGAAAAGTAAACAATCAGACTTTTGAGGATTACTGGATACTGGCTCTGAACTGACATTAATTCCAGAAGACCCAAAATGGCACTGGGGCCCACCAGTCAGAATGGGGACATATGGAGGTCAGGCTATTGAAGGAATCCTGGCTCGGTTTTGTCTCACAGTGGATCCAGTGGGTCTCTGAACTCATCATGTAGTGATTTCCCCAGTTCCAGAATGCATAATTGGAACAGATATACTCAGCAACTGGTAGAACCCCAACATTGGGATCCTGACAAGTGGAGTAAGGGCTATTATGGTAGGAAAAGCCAAGCGGAAGCCATTAGATGTCCCTACCTAGGAAAAGAGTAAACCAAAAGCAATACCACATTCCCGGTGGGAACTCAGAGATTACTCCCACCATCAAGGACTTGAAGGATGCAGGGGTGGTGATACCCACCACATCCGCACTCAGCTCACCTATTTGGCCTGTGCAAAAAAACAGATGGATCTTGGAGAATGACAGTGGATTATTGCAAACTTAACCAGGTGGTGACTCCAACTGCAGCTGCTGTTCCAGATGTAGTTTCATTGCTTGAGTATATTCATACATCTCCTGGTACCTGGGATGCAGCTGTTATCTGGCTAATGCCTTTTTCTCCATATCTGTTTCAAAAGACCACCGGAAGCAGTTTGCTTCAGCTGGCAAGGCCGACCACACACCTTCACTATTCTATGGCATAATTTAGTTCGCAGGGAACTTGATCACTGTTCCCTTCTACAAGGCGTCACACTGGTCTATTACATTGATGACATTATGCTCACTGGACTTCCTGAGGAAGAAGTGTCAATGACTCTTGACTTATTGGTAAAATATTTGCATGCGATAGGGTGGGAAATTAATCCCACAGTAATTCAGGCACCTTCCATCTCCGTGACATTTCTAGGAATCTAAAGGTGTTTTTTTTTTTTTTAAGGGTGTGGGGCATGGTAAGGTATTCCTTCTAAAGGATAAGTTGTTACATCTGGCCCCTCCTACAACTAAAAAGGGAGCACAACTTCTGGTGGGCTTCTTCAGATTTTGGAGGCCACATATCCCTCATTTGGGTGTGGTACTCTGGCCTATTTACTAAGTGACTTGAAAAGCTGCTAGTTTTGAGTGGGGCCCAGAATGAGAAGGCTCTCCAACAGGTTCTGGCTGCTATGCAAGCTGCTCTGCCACTTGGGTCATATGATATGGCTGATTCAATGGCTCTGGAAATATCAGTGGCAGATAGAGATGCTGTTTGGATTCTTAGGCAGGCCTCTATTGGTAAATCACAGCACAGACCCTTAGGATTTTGGAGAAAAGCCCTGCGATCCTTTGCAGATAAGCACTCTCCTTTTGAGAAATAGCTTTTGGCTTGTTCCTGAGCCTTAGTAGAGACTGAACGCTTAATCACAGGGTCACCAAGTCACTATGTGGCCTGAGCTGTCCATCATGAGCTGGGTGTTGTCTGATCCACAGAGCCATAAAATCAGATGTGCACAGCAGCACTCCACCATTAAATGGAAATGGTATATACAAGATCAAGAACGAATGGTACTGAAGGAAGAAGTCCAAGCTTGAAGGCATTGGTGAAAAATAAGGTTTCAGGAATTCAGAGAATACCATTTGAGATGTTTCAAGAAACGGATGCAGTGCTGGAGGCTCTCACTCATCTATGAAGGACTGTGGTGAAGGGAAATCTCTTGATGGGCAGAACTGTTAGCAGTGCATCTGGTTGTTCACTTTGCTTAGAAGGAGAAATGGCCAGATGTGCAACACTACACTGATTCATGGGCTATTGCCAATGGTTTGGCTGGATGGTCAGAGACTTGGAAGGAACGTGATTGGAAAATTGGTGACAAGGAAGTATGGGTGCATGTACAACCCTCTCAGAATGGGCCAAAGAAGTGAAGATATTTGTGCCTCATGTGAATGCTCACCAAAAGGTGACCTCAGCAGAGGAGGATTTTAACAATCAAGTGGATAGAGTGATGCATTCTGTAGAAACCAGTCATCATCTTTCCCCAGCCATTCCTGTCATCGCCCAATGGTCTCATGAACAAAGTGGCCATGGTGGCAAGGATAGAAGTTATGCATGGGCTCAGCAACATGGACTTCCACTCACCAAGGCCAACGTGGCTACAGTTACTTCTGAGTGTCCAATCTGCCAGCAGCAGAGACCAACAATGAGCCCTGATATGGCACCATTCCTAGAGGTGGTCAGCCAGCAAGCAACCTGGTGGCAAGTTGATTACACTGGACGGCTTCCAACATGGAAAGCACAGTGTTTTGTTCTTATTGGAATAGACACCTACTCTGGATATGGATTTGCCTTCCCTGAACACAATGCTTCTACCAAAAGTACCATCCATGGACTTAAAGAATGCCTTATCCACCATCATGGTACTACACACATCATCACCTCAGATCAAGTGACTCATTGCACAGCAAATGAAGTGCAGCAATGGGCTCATTATCTTGGAATTCACTGGTCTTACCGTGTTCCCCATCATCCTGAAACTGCTGACTTGATAGAATAATAGAATTGCCCTCTAAAGACACAATTACGGTGCCAACTAGGTGGCAATACCTTGCAGGTTTAGGGCAATGTTCTCCAGGAGGCTGTATATGCTCTGAAACAGCGTCCAATACACGCTGCTGTTTCTCATAGCCAGGATTCATGGGTCCATATACAGTGCTTTTTCTCCCATAGCCAGGATTCATGGGTCCAGGAATCAAGGAGTGGAAATGGGAATGGCACCACTCATTATTACCCCTAGTGACCTACTCACAAAATTTTTGCTCCCTGTTCCCACAACCCTATGCTCTGCAGGTCTAGAGGTCTTAGTTCCAAAGGAAGGAATGCTCCCACCTGGAGACACATCACTGATCCCATTGAATTGGAAGCTAAGAATGCCACCCTGCCAATTTGGGCTTCTGATGCCTCTGAATCAACAGGCAAAGAAGGAAGTTACCATACTGGCTGCTGTGGTTGATCCTGATTACCAAAAGAAAATCATATTGATATTACATAATGGAGGTAAGGAAGAGTATGTCTGGAATGCAGGAGATTCCCTAGGGCATCTCTTGCTACTGTCATGCCCTGTGATTAAAGTCACTGGAAAACTACAGCAGCCCAATTCCTTCATGACTATTAATGGCCCAGGCCCTTCAGGAACGAAGGTTTGGGTCACCCCACCAGTCTAAGAACCATGACCAGCTGAGATGCTTGCTGAGGGTAAGGGGAATATGGAATGGGTGGTAGAAGAAGGTAGTTCTAAATACCAGTTAGGACCATGTGAGCAGTTACAGAAAAGAGGACTGTAATTGTTAAGAGTATTTCTTCTTGCATGTTTGCATCAAATATTTTTGTTTTCTTCACTTATATAAGATGTAAATGGTTAGTATGTCTTCGGTTGTACGTGTGTTAGTTGTGTCTTATTAGGCACAAGTATAACTGTATAATTTCCTTTATGTAGAGATTATGTATAGTTTAAGGAGATGTGTACAGGTGCCAAGTGCTTAAGGTTGTGTGTCAGCTTGGCTCACCATGACTCTCGGTGGTTTGGCAGTTATGATATAGCCTGGTAGCTATGCAATGACGTAATTGCCTCCATGACGAGATCTGATATAATGTAATCAACTTCAGGATGAAATCTGCTGTGAGCAGCCAATCAGTTGGATGGGAATTTCCTCAGGGGTGTGGCCTGTATCCAACATATGGGGACTTTCTGGCAAACTTTGCTGGCTTTTGCTCTGCTCTGGATCCTGCATTTGGTTTGTTATCATCTGACCTCTGGTTCTTGGGGCTTGAGCCAGCAGCCTGCCATCTTACCTGCTGATCTTGGGTTTATCAGCCCCTGCAGCTATGTGAGTCCAGAGAAGCCTCCAGCTTTACACCTGACCCAGACACTTGGAACTTGCCAGCGTCTACAGCCATGTGAGCCATTTCCGTGATATAAATCTTTCTCTATATATACCTGTATCTGTCTATCCAGCCTAAGGCAGCCAGCGATTTGGGCGCCTTGTTCCTCTCCATACACATATCCTGCTGGCCAATGTCTGCATGTTAGCCCCTCCCCTGCTGAACTGCATCATTTACAGGGTCAAGACCAGGCAGATTCGAGAATGTGTGGTAAGTGCTTTGTCTTCCCAGTGGAAACAATGCTCAGTTTGTGTAACTGATTGGGTGCTATGTTTACCAATTTAGGGCTTCACATTTCTTTATCTCCTTTGTGGATACTTATTATTTAAAAGTTCCATTGATTTTGAACAAAGTGACTTGTATTGAATTTGAAGACAAGAAAATCAACAGCCAGATTATCATATGAGTTTGGAAAAGTTGGTTTTTAAGAAAGAGAATGGGCTTGTGGATCAGAATTAGATTTGAATCCTCATGCATTAATAATGCTGTGTTTAGCCTTAGGAAAGTTACTCGTTTTCTCAGCAACTGTGATGGTTAAGGTTGTGTGCAAACTTGGCTGGGCCATGATTCTCAGTGTTTGTTAGTTATGATATAGTTTGGCAGTTGTATAATGTTGTCATCGCCTCCATGATGAGTTCGGCTATGAGCAGCCAGTAAGTTGAAAGCGAGTTTCCTTGGTGTTGTGGCCTGCATCCAATATATATGGACTTTCTGGCAAAGTTCACTGGCTTTTGCTTGCTCTGGACTCTGCTTGTCATCATCTGACCTCTGGTTCTTGGGCCTTGATTCAGCAGCTTGCTGTATGGCCTGCCGATCTTAGATTCATCAGCCTCCACAGCTGTGATCCAGCAGCCTGCTGTCTCACCTGTCGATTTTGGGTTCATCAGCCCCTGCAGCTATGTGAGTCAGAAGCCTCACAGTTGGGACTTTCCAGCCTCTACAACCACGTAGGCCGTTTCCTTGATATAAATCTTTCCTTCTCCCTCTCACTATATGTATATGCATACATACATATATATATACTACATACAGACGCATACATACATATGCGTGTGTGTATATACACTTCCCTCCCTTCGCTTCTCTAGAGAATCTAGCCTAAGACAGCAACTCTTATTTCATTTGTAAAATGGGAAAAACACTACTCACTGACGTATTTCCCAATAGGTAACTTAAAAACATGCTTAGAGTACCAGAAAAAGGGGGACATGAAAACTAAGCTAAACCAAATCAAACAATGAGAAAACTACCTACAATGTACTTATCTAGAGTATTTCAAATAGAATATTTTAAAATAATCTATTTTAATTATATATACTTGTCTGACATTTTGAAAAATAAACTTTCATTTGAATTAGACATGAAGACACCCTATCTTTAAATTTCCTGATTATGCCTGACTGTATCATTATCATAAGGATATGAAAGAGCTAAACGAAATAAAGCTTAAAAAGGATCTTGAATATGTATGAGACAGAGTGAGCAGTAAATAAATTTTTAAGTGCTCATCTCTTTCTGCCTTAGCTTATCTTTAAAATTTTGGTGTAATAAACTTTGCCTCTTCTAATTCAAAAAGAAGTTGTAGAATCAAGGAGATCAAGAAAGGCAACAGATTATATTTGCATCTTAAAGGACTGTATTAATCAAAATTGTAATTGGTGCTGGTAGTGTCTTCTATCTCAAGAGAATTTGTTGTGAGACATGGAGGCGGGTATCTGTGTCACTTGTTAGTGATAATTGGTGGGGGTGAGAGTTGAGATACTGTGAAATCTCTACTGCTTGATTCCTTTTGGTGGGGACCAAGGGGATGGCAGTGTGTTATCTGTGTGATTCCCAAGTATCAGGGTAACCCAATATACCAAGGCATTCAGATTTTTTTTTATTAACTTTTATTAAGCTTCAAGTGAACGTTTATAAATCCAATCAGTCTGTCACATATAAGTTTACATACATCTTACTCCGTACTCCCACTTGCTCTCCCCCTATTGAGTCAGCCCTTTCAGTCTCTCCTTTCATGACAATTTTGCCAGCTTCCCTCTCTCTCTATCCTCCCATCTCGCCTCCAGACAAGAGTTGCCAACACACTCTTAAGTGTCCACCTGATATAATTAGCTCACTCTTCATCAGCATCTCTCTCCCACCTGCTGACCAGTCCCTTTCATGTCTGATGAGTTGTCTTCGGGGATGGTTACTGTCCTGTGCCAACAGAAGGTCTGGGGAGCATGGCTGCCGGGATTCCTCTAGTCTCAGTCAGACCATTAAGTATGGTCTTTTTATGAGAATTTGGGGTCTGTATCCCACTGATCTCCTGTTCCCTCAGGAGATCTCTGTTGTGCTCCCTGTCAGGGCAGTCATCGATTGTGGCCAGGCACCGACTAGTTCTTCTGGTCTCAGGATGACGTAGGTCTCTGGTTCATGTGGCCCTTTCTGTCTCTTGGGCTCTTAGCTGTCGTGTGATCTTGGTGTTCTTCATTTTCCTTTGCTCCAGGTGGGTTGAGACCAATTGATGCCTCTTAGATGGCCGCTTGTTAGCATTTAAGACCCCAGACGCCACATTTCAAAGTGGGATGCAGAATGTTTTCATAATAGAATTATTTTGCCAATTGACTTAGAAGTCCCCTCAAACCATGTTCCCCAGACCCCCGCCCCTGCTCCGCTGACCTTTGAAGCATTCATTTTATCCCGGAAACCTCTTTGCTTTTGGTCCAGTCCAATTGAGCTGACCTTCCATGTATTGAGTGTTGTCTTTCCCTTCACCCAAAGCAGTTCTTATCTACTGATTAATCAATAAAAAACCCTCTCCCTCCCTCCCTCCCCTCCTCGTAACCACAAAAGTATGTGTTCTTCTCAGTTTTTACTATTTCTCAAGATCTTATAATAGTGGTCTTATACAATATTTGTCCTTTTGCCTCTGCAAATTTCCCTCAGCATAATGCCTTCCAGGTTCCTCCATGTAATGAAATGTTTCACAGATTCGTCACTGTTCTTTATCGATGCGTAGTATTCC
Source organism: Elephas maximus indicus (assembly GCF_024166365.1). Lineage (NCBI taxonomy): Eukaryota > Metazoa > Chordata > Mammalia > Proboscidea > Elephantidae > Elephas > Elephas maximus. Next base: position 54,745,281 of record NC_064825.1, read on the forward strand.
ATTGTGTGAATATACCACAATTTATTTAACCATTCATCCGTTGATGGACACCTTGGTTGCTTCCAGCTTTTTGCTATTGTAAACAGAGCTGCAATAAACATGGGTGTGCATATATCTGCTTGTGTGAAGGCTCTTGTATCTCTAGGGTATATTCCGAGGAGTGGGATTTCTGGGTTGTATGGTAGTTCTATTTCTAACTGTTTAAGATAATGCCAGATAGATTTCCAAAGTGGTTGTACCATTTTACATTCCCACCAGCAGTGTATAAGAGTTCCAATCTCTCTGCAGCCTCTCCAACATTTATTATTTTGTGTTTTTTGGATTAATGCCAGCCTTGTTGGTGTGAGATGGAATCTCATCGTAGTTTTAATTTGCATTTCTCTAATGGCTAATGATCGAGAGCATTTTCTCATGTATCTGTTGGCTGCCTGAATATCTTCTTTAGTGAAATGTGTGTTCATATCCTTTGCCCATTTCTTGATTGGGTTGTTTGTCTTTTTGTGGTTGAGTTTGGACAGAATCATGTAGATTTTAGAGATCAGGCGCTGGTCTGATATGTCATAGCTGAAAATTCTTTCCCAGTCTGTAGGTGGTCTTTTTACTCTTTTGGTGAAGTCTTTAGATGAGCATAGGTGTTTGATTTTTAGGAGCTCCCAGTTATCTGGTTTCTCTTCATCATTTTTGGTAATGTTTTGTATTCTGTTTATGCCTTGTATTAGGGCTCCTAGGGTTGTCCCAATTTTTTCTTCCATGATCTTTATCGTTTTAGTCTTTATGTTTAGGTCTTTGATCCACTTGGAGTTAGTTTTTGTGCATGGTGTGAGGTATGGGTCCTGTTTCATTTTTTTGCAAATGGATATCCAGTTATGCCAGCACCATTTGTTAAAAAGACTATCTTTTCCCCAATTAACTGACACTGGGCCTTTGTTAAATATCACCTGCTCATACGTGGATGGATTTATATCTGGGTTCTCAATTCTGTTCCACTGGTCTATGTGCCTGTTGTTGTACCAGTACCAGGCTGTTTTGACTACTGTGGCTGTATAATCGGTTCTGAAATCAGGTAGAGTGAGGCCTCCCAGTTTCTTCTTCTTTTTCAGTAATGCTTTGCTTATCCGGGGCTTCTTTCCCTTCCATATGAAGTTGGTGATTTGTTTCTCTATCCCCTGAAAATATGACATTGGAATTTGGATCGGAAGTGCGTTACATGTATAGATGGCTTTTGGTAGAATAGACATTTTTACTATGTTAAGTCTTCCTATCCATGAGCAGGGTATGTTTTTCCACTTAAGTATGTCCTTTTGAATTTCTTGTAGTAGAGCTTTGTAGTTTTCTTTGTATAGGTCTTTTACATCCTTGGTAAGATTTATGCCTAAGTATTTTATCTTCTTGGGGGCTACTGTGAATGGTATTGATTTGGTGATTTCCTCTTTGGTGTTCTTTTTGTTGATGTAGAGGAATCCAAGTGATTTTTGTATGTTTATTTTATAACCTGAGACTCTGCCAAACTCTTCTATTAGTTTCAGTAGTTTTCTGGAGGATTCCTTAGGGTTTTCTGTGTATAAGATCATGTCATCTGCAAATAGTGATAACTTTACTTCCTCCTTGCCAATCCGGATACCCTTTATTTCTTTGTCTAGCCCTGGCTAGGACTTCAAGTACGATGTTGAATAAGAGTGGTGATAAAGGGCATCCTTGTCTGGTTCTCGTTCTCAAGGGAAATGCTTTCAGGTTCTCTCCATTTAGAGTGATATTGGCTGTTGGCTTTGCATAGAAGCCCTTTATTATGTTGAGGAATTTTCCTTCAATTCCTATTTTGGTAAGAGTTTTTATCGTAAATGGGTGTTGGACTTTGTCAAATGCCTTTTCTGCATCAATTGATAAGATCATGTGGTTTTTATCTTTTGTTTTATTTATGTGATGGATTACATTAATGGTTTTTCTGATATTAAACCAGCCTTGCATACCTGGTATAAATCGCACTTGATCATGGTGAATTATTTTTTTGATGTGTTGTTGGATTCTATCGGCTAGAATTTTGTTGAGGATTTTTGCATCAATCTTCATGAGGGATATAGGTCTACAATTTTCTTTTTTTGTAATGTCTTTACCTGGTTTTGGTAACAGGGAGATGGTGGCTTCATAGAATGAGTTGGGTAGTATTCCGTCATTTTCTATGCTTTGAAATACCTTCAGTACTAGTGGTGTTAACTCTTCTCTGAAAGTTTGGTATTATTTGTTTTCTTCTGGTGCCTGATGGGTTCTTTTGTTGCTCACTTTCTATTTGTTCAAGTTGTAGGGACAGTTCTCTGCTTTTGGCTCGTTCTTCTTTTTGTATGTGTGCATTTATCGATATAAATTGGCCTCTGAGCACTGCTTTTGTTGTGTCCCAGAGGTTTTGATAGGAAGTATTTTCATTCTCGTTGCATTCTATGAATTTCCTTATTCCCTCCTGGATGTCTTCTATAACCCAGTCTTTTTTCAGCAGGGTATTGTTCAGTTTCCAAGTATTTGATTTCTTTTCCCTAATTTTTCTGTTATTGATTTCCGCTTTTATGGCCTTGTGGTCTGAGAAGATGCTTTGGAATATTTCGATGTTTTGGATTCTGCCAAGGTTTCTTTTATGACCTAATATTTGGTCTATTCTAGAGAATGTTCCATGGGCGCTAGAAAAAAAAGTATATTTTGCAGCAGTTGGGTGGAGAGTTCTGTATAAGTCAATGAGGTCAAGTTGGTTGATTGTTGTAATTAGGTCTTCCGTGTCTCTATTGAGCTTCTTACTGCATGTCCTGTCCTTCTCCGAAAGTGGTGTGTTGAAGTCTCCTACTATAATTGTGGAGGTGTCTATCTCACTTTTCAATTCTGTTAAAATTTGATTTATGTATCTTGCAGCCCTGTCATTGGGTGCATAAATATTTAATATGGTTATGTCTTCCTGATCAATTGTCCCTTTTATCATTATGTAGTGTCCTTCTTTATCCTTTGTGGTGGATTTAAGTCTAAAGTCTATTTTGTCAGAAATTAGTATTGCTACTCCTCTTCTTTTTTGCTTATTGTTTGCTTGATATATTTTTTTCCATCCTTTGAGTTTTAGTTTGTGTCTCTAAGTCTAAGGTGTGTCTCTTGTAGGCAGCATATAGATGGATTGTGTTTCTTTATCCAGTCCGTGACTGTCTGTCTCTTTATCGGTGCATTTAGTCCATTTACATTCAGCGTAATTATAGATAAATAAGTTTTTAGTGCTGTCATTTTGATGCCTTTTCATGTGTGTTGTTGGCCATTTCATTTTTCCACATACTTTTTTGTGCTGAGACGTTTTTCTTAGTAAATTGTGAGATCCTCATTTTCATAGTGTTTGACTTTATGTTAGTTGAGTCGTTACGTTTTTCTTGGCTTTTATCTTGAGTTATAGAGTTGTTATACCTTTTTGTGGTTACCTTATTATTTACCCCTATTTTTCTAAGTAAAAACCTAACTTGTATCGTTCTATATCATCTCGTATCACTCTCCATGTGGCAGTTCAATGCCTCTTGTATTTAGTCCCTCTTTTTGATTATTGTGATCTTTTACATATTGACTTCCATGATTCCCTGTTATGTGTATTATTATTATTTTTTTAATTAATCTTAATTTGTTTTTGTGATTTTCCTATTTGAGTTGATATCAGGACGTTCTGTTTTGTGACCTTGTGTTGTGCTGGTATCTGATATTATTGGTTTTCTGACCAAACAACTTTAGTATTTCTTGTAGCTTTGGTTTCGTTTTTGCAAATTCTCTAAACTTGTGTTTATCTGTAAATATCTTAATTTCGCCTTCATATTTCAGAGAGAGTTTTGCTGGATATATGATCCTTGGTTGGCAGTTTTTCTCCTTCAGTGCTCTGTATATGTCATCCCATTGCCTTCTTGCCTGCATGGTTTCTGCTGAGTAGTCTGAACTTATTCTTATTGATTCTCCCTTGAAGGAAACCTTTCTTTTCTCCCTGGCTGCTTTTAAAATTTTCTGGTTATCTTTGGTTTTGGCGAGTTTGATGATAATATGTCTTGGCGTTTTTCTTTTTGGATCAATCTTAAATGGGGTTCGATGAGCATCTTGGATGGATATCCTTTTGTCTTTCATGATGTCAGGGAAGTTTTGTGTCAGGAGTTCTTCAACTATTCTCTCTGTGTTTTCTGTCCTTCCTCCCTGTTCTGGGACTCCAATCACACGCAAGTTATCCTTCTTGATAGAGTCCCACATGATTCTTAGGGTTTCTTCATTTTTTTAAATTCTTTTATCTGATTTTTTTTCAGCTATGTTGATGTTGATTCCCTGGTCCTCCAGATGTCCCAGTCTGCATTCTAATTGCTCGAGTCTGCTCCTGTGACTTCCTAGTGCGTTGTCTAATTCTGTAATTTTATTGTTAATGTTCTGGATTTCTACATGCTGTCTCTCTATGGATTCTTGCAACTTATTAACTTTTTCACTATGTTCTTGAATAATCTTTTTGAGTTCTTCAACTGTTTTATCAGTGTGTTCCTTGGCTTTTTCTGCAGCTTGCCTTATTTCGTTTGTGATGTCTTGAAGCATTCTGTAAATTAGTTTTTTATATTCTGTATCTGATAACTCCAGGATTGTTTCTTCATTTGGGAAAGATTTTGATTCTTTTGTTTGGGGGGTTGGAGAAGCTGTCATGGTCTGCTTCTTTATGTGGTTTGATATGGACTGCTGTCTCCGAGCCATCACTGGCAAACTAGTTTTTCCAGAAAATCCGCTAAAAAAAAATGCAGTCAGATCCCTATCAGCGTTCTCCCTCTGGCTCAGGCTATTCGGATGTTAATGAAGCCACCTGGGGAGGGTGGGGGAGGGATCAGAGACATAGGAGAGTAGCACCTCAGAATATAGCCAGAGTTGCTTGTCTTGCTTGGAATGACTATTATATCTGAGTTTTCCGTGGGGCGCGTCGCCTATGTGTGCTGGCTCTGTGGAGATTGCCCCCAGGGGTCTGGCCCGCTGGAGTTACAGTCAGATCCTCCGCTGCCAGCCCCACGCCCTACGTCAAGGTTCCCCTACTGGGACGGTGCACTCCCGACGCCAAAATCAGTCACTGCCTCCCGGGGACTCCCCGTCCCGCCAGCCACGTCGCTGCGCCGCCTCCGTGAACCAGCTGGGCCCCCTGCGGGGTCAGCTCAGGTGAGCGCAGCAGCTCCCCGCACCTGCGCCGTGACCACGCGTCCTGACTGGGACGCCGCTCTCCCCGCTCCAAGACCAGTCGCTGCCCCCAGGGTACCTCCCCCACTGGCCGTGTTGCCACGACGCCCGCACGAAGCGGCTGGGCCCCCCCGGGGCTAGTTCAGGGGGGTGGAGCAGCTCTTCGCGCCTATGCCGTGCCTGTGCCCAGTCACAATCCCGGCGGGATGGCTCCCCGGCTGGGAAGCTGCTCTCTCCGCTCTAAGACCAGTCACTGCCTCCCGGGGACTTCTCCCACTGGCTGAGCCGCCACGCCGCCCGCGCGAACTGGCTGGGCCCCCTCCCGGAGTGAGTTCGGGGGCCATGGGTGGGCCCCTTGTTTGTGCCATCTCCCCCCCTGGGCTCTGCCCCAAATCGGGCGCTGAAGTTCACCTGACTGGTACGCTGGCTCCAGGCTCTGAAAACAATCGCTGCCTCCCCATATTTGTTCGTTCTCCGTCTCCAAATCTCTGTTTGTTGTTCAGGGTTCGTAGATTGTTATGTATGTGATCGATTCTCTTGTTTTTCCGAGTCTTTGTTGGAAGAGGGATCCGCGGTAGCATCCACCTAGTCAGCCATCCTGGCCCCGCCTCTCGGCATTCAGATTTTGAGAAATCAGATTATTTATTTATCATTATGATAGTCTCCTCCAACCAGTATAGCAATTGAAGGTCACAAACCATTATTTACATTGGCTAACTTTTTTAACCCCAAAGAGACACAGAGAAGCAGAAAAACTGATGATATTCAAATAGAAATGTATGATGTTGCAACCAGCAGCACCATGTAAACCTAAGTCTAGAACTAAAATCATTATGACTCCAAGAAGATCCTGAGAGGCAGCAGGTAGCAGTGGAAGGTACCCAGGGCAAGACGCAGGGTTCTCACTATCTGCTGAATGACTGGAATGGCTTCACCTACAAGGTCAAAAATTCAGGCTTCCTCCAAAGTCTTGGCCTTCTCTGCTTTCCAGGGAGTATATGCACTTGAAGAGTAGGTTTTCCTGAAAGACTTTTAAGAGAATGAGAGCCTTGCCATGACTCATCTTGCCTGATACAACTAAATTCCTATTAGCATTGACCTGTTCACATGTGCAGGATGCCATAATTCTGGTGGCTACGAAGAGAACTCATTCCTGAGACTTTTCCATGCTTTCAAATGATTATTTCACAAAATTTAACACAATCATTACCAGCTATGGTGTTATATTCTATGGTTCCTTGCAGACTGCCAGCAAACGATATGCCTGAGCCTATGGATTCTTTCTAATATCTTCCCTTATAAGGTACACAAGTCTCTGGGTAATGCGCCATGGTTATTGTTCTATGGGCAATGTGGAGCCACTTATGAGGAGGTGCGTGTCTGTTGGAAAGATAATACTAGATGTAGATGAGAAACGAGGTCTGAATGGGATAGACTGAGGCATAATTCCCTCAGGAAGCCTTTTGGTAAACCCAGAAAGATAGAACAGAGATCTGACCAAAGGCAATGGGTGTAGGGATGAAGAGAAGAAAACAAAACTTAAGTCACAAACAAGGTGGAAACATGTTTTTGGTTGATCCAGATGAGTTTGGACCAAATAGAAGTAGTTTGCATCCTTGGAGGGAATCATATGCAATCTAGGGCAGGAATATTGCTGTTGAAAGCCACTGGGCCTTGACTTTCAGTGACTTCCCTGTCAAGGCCTGCTTGCTGGGATGCTGACACTTCTGCAGAGGCAGAGGTGCCTCAGTTAATGGAAAGAGGCAGGGGCAGTAACTGGGAAGTGTATCAACAGGGAGCAGACAGCAGTGTCCAGAAGAGACCAATGGTCAGTGGACCCCTACTATCCCAGCTTCAGTGGACACAGGGTCGGAGGGGCCGTGTTTCTTCCTATGTCACTGAAACTAGTATTGAAGAAGGGCCGCAGAGGCCCAACAAAGGCACATTCAGAGAAAGTGTAGGTGAGGGAGCCATAGTCAGTGATGGTGTAGAAGGAGACGGTGTGGTTCTCATAGTCCACGAAGATCCCAACTTGGCGAGGAGGCACCTGAAGGTAGAGGGAAGTCTGGGGGGAAGTACAGCCTCATATTTTTTTTTGTTCCACAACCAAATTGTCCAGAAGCCATTCTCAGGGCTGAGCATAAATTGTCCCTTCCTCTTGACAGAGTGTCTACAAACCCCCAGGTCCCAGGCTTCCTTTCCGGTCACGTCTACCTCCCAGTAAAGCTTTCCAGAATAGAAGACCTGGGCACCAAGGACCATGGGATAACTATCAAATCTCTCTTCATTTTCAGGCAAGTCCTGGGAGGTGTCTCCAAGCTTCACTAGTCTCTTATCCTCAGAAAGGATGAGCCACGGACTGGCTGTGTCTGGATCCAGAGTGACGTGTACTGCAAAGAGGGGACCATGGTCAGGCTTGGAGAGTGTGGGGTGGCTGGGGGCAGTGATGGTCAGTGGCCTGTGCATGTGTTAAACTTTGGGATGAGGACAAGGGAGTGACGCTGAGGCTCAGCGTGTGAGGAAATGGCGCCCCAGCCAACTCTGGCCCTTGCCTTGACCTTTGAGGGAACCGCTTTCACTATCTCCATGCTGCCCCACCTACTCGAACCTGCCATCTCTCCTAGATGCTGCTGTTCTCCCCCACCCTGGGCATCGGCTCCACATCCACGCTGTACCCTTCAGCTCCCCATGTGAGCCAGTCCCACAACTCCTAGAGCTTGCCTCACCTCCGTGTGTCCTCAGCATCTTCTTCAGCCCTGGCACACGGAACTCATTCCTCAGGTCTGGGGAGGCAACGCCTAGCTCCTTCAGGTTCCAGGCCTCACTCCTGAGGGAAAGAGAATTTGAGACCTCCATCTCCAATTTCTATCACATCCTTCTGGAACCCTAATGGCATAACCACCCTCATGGATGACTGTGATAATTTAATTCTACCCAAATTTACAAAAATCTTTATTCAGTCCCTGGGGGTTGAGGGGGAGGGATTGAGTTCCTATCCAGGAGTTCCTGATTACATGAGCCTCCACAGCATGCAGATAGTCCCTATCTCCTCTCCAAGCCTGATCACCCTTTAAGCACATTCTACTGCATTTTACAGGCAAGGCCATCTGACATAGGCTGAATCACTTCTGTAAGGAACTCAAGGAGTCTTGTCCATGCTGTGGATCTTACTCATGGCTCTCGGGGGTTTGTAACTGGTTAAATTCCATTTAAAAAAGGAATCCCAGCAGGCTGTTGTCTCAGAGCTTCCCAGAATTCTTCTGCTAGCCACAGCTTCACTTTGTGAAGACAGTATAGTCCAATCACTGTGGGCAACTCACCAACAGGGACGACCATTAATTAGCCTTCTGAGACTAGAAAATATTTTATGGACGATCAGGTCCTTGAGAACAGGGAAGAGGATGGGGAAAACTTTAGCCCATGTTTTTCTAACTCAAGAACCTTTTTCATAGGTGCATATGCTTCTTGTCACCCCCTGCCCTTACAAAGAAAACCTCTCCTTACCTTTCCAGGATACTTTTAGCCTCCTGAGGAGAAAAGAGACAGAGAGTAAGTTGTGGAGTTACTGGTTCACCACTGCGACTTTGGTCCTAAGGGTGATGTGACACAAACCTGTGGTCCTAGGGCACTGCTCTGCCCCATTCTAGGGGCAGAAAGCCATTTCTGACTAGCTTGGAGTGTGGGTGGTTGTGGGGTAACCAGGAATCTAGCATGGGTGTGACCTATAGATACAGGAAAGATCTTCAGTTTAAGGACTCTGAGTCAGAAAATGAATGAGAAAGCCCAGATCCAGGGCGGCAGAGGGAAAACAGTCCTGGCTGAAGCCTAGAGAGAATCACAGGGAGAGAATATCTAAACCAGGATCCCCAGAAACTGCTCTATCTCATTTGTAGGCTTGAGTTGTTTGAGGAAGAAGGGCTGATTGGTTAAAGCTCTATCCTGTGCTGTACTTAATGCTGCCCCTCATTAGGTAAAATCAAATCATCTGAGAATATTCCTGTGCAGGGAGTTTGGGGCCCTCACATGGGAGCTGATAGGCTCCTAGGCTGAGTCAAAACCATACCAGAAAGCTCAGTTCAATGTCCGGCAGAAACAAGATTTGGATAATGGGAAGAGAACGCCTGTCAGGTCAACCAAATCAGATCAACCTTTTTGCACAAGCCAGAAAGAAATGGCTTCATGACCACATCTGACAGAGAGTGAAAAGGTGTGGGAAAAGAAGAACTGTGTACTTACTCCTCACTTACTGAGGATATCGTTATCCAAAATTTTGTATTTACAACAAGAGTAAAAAAATCTACTATTCTACTATTTTACACATTAACGAAGTATGTCTGGCCGTAACAGACACCGAGGTGCAAGAGACAGTAACGCTGGCTGTGATGGTTCAGGTTATGTGTCAGTTTGCCTGGGCCATCATTTTCAGTGGGTTGGCAGTTATGTAATGATCTAATTTGGCAGTTTTGTGACAATGTAGTCATCCTGCATTTTGTGATCTGATGTGGTCATCCTCCATTTTTACATAATGCTGATTTTCACATAATGACCTGGTCTTTGGAACCTAACCATGTTGATAAGTGGGAAGTGGGTGTAGAATGTGAGAGCAGAGGGACTTCTAAGACCATCTGGTTCGTAGTTTCCCAAAGTAAGGTAGACATACGGTGGATGCAAGATGATTTTAAGCAGAATGTTCAATGATGAACTTTTTAAAAATTGTGGTAAAATACATATAAGCAAAATTTGCCATTTTACCCATTTTTAAGTAAATAATTCAGAGACATTAATTATATTCACAATGTTGTACAACCTTCAACACTATTTGTTTCCAAACCTTTTTACCACCCCAAACAGAAACTCTGTACCCATTAAGCATTAAATTCCCATATCCGCATACCCATATTCCCTACCCCAGACCGTGGTATCTACTAATCTACTTTCTATCTCTATGCATTTGCCTATCCTGGGTATTTACTATCAGTGGGATCAGGCACTGACGAATTTTAAAAAAATAGCTATGTACTTATTTTAATCTTAGCTCTATCTCTTACTATTTGGGTGGACTTGGTCAAGTTATTTAGCTTTAGTCTTTCATTAAGACTCTTAATGTCTCTGTGCCTTAGTGTCCTCATCTATGAAATGGGGATAATAGTAGCACCCACCTCACTGCATTCACATAAAGATATGCCTGGCATATAATATGTGCTATTTAAGAGCTTGCAGTTATTATTCTTATTGTTATGAAATAAATTAGAATAAAATATAAGTAACATATCAACAAGGAGCCCTGGTGGTGTAACAGTTAAGCACTTGGCTACTAACCAAAAGCAAACCCACCCAGCAGCTCCATGGGCAGCTCACCTGGCAATCTGATTTCATAAAGATTACAGCCAAGAAGCCCTATGGGGTGGTTCTACATCACTATGAGTCAAAACTGACTCGATGGCACATGACGACACTATATCAACACATAATTTCTTGGCTATTATTGTTTAGGACAAATTTCCTTTTAAACTAAATTTACTCAGACTAAAAAAGGGAGACAATTTAAGGAAAAATACTATGTTAAAATCATTTAGGCAGTTCACAGAAGTAGCAGAAAGTATAAAGGTGATACATTTATGGCTAAAGTTTGGAGTATCCATGTTATTTAGTCCACTTCCCACCCACACTGTTTTACAAATGAAGAATCAGATCCAGGAAAGAAAAATGACTTAAACTGGAGTTATGGAGAGAACTGACAGCAGGGCCAGGGCTGGGCTACTGCCTCTTGATTTTCAGTTCAGTGTTTTTAGTTATATCTCATTTATTAAACCCTCCCCAATGGCCAGACACTCCTCTAAGGACCTTAGTGGATTCTTTCACAAAAATGCTTTGAAATATATAACATAATACTCATTTCACATATGAGAAATCTGATGCTCAGAAAGATTAAAGGATTCTCTCAAAGTGACTCCCCCAGTACATGTCAGGCACTTACAAAAGACGTCCGTTTCTGTTCATTGTTGCACGGAATAAAAACCAAGCTGGCTGTCATCATGTCACTTCTGACTCATAGCAACCCCATGTGTGTCAGAGTAGAACTGGCCTCCATAGGGTTTTCTATGGCTGAGTTTTTTCGGAAGAAGACTGCCAGGCCTTTCTTCTAAGGTGCTTCTCAATGGACTTGAACCTCCACATGTTAATTGTTTGTACCAGCCAGGAACTCTGCCACATGGAATATTCCCTTCTAAGTTTGTACCATTCTATACCTTGAATGAAAACCATCCGTGAATCCTAATTCGGTTTATTTAAGAATATTCCAAGGACCAGGTTTCCATTTGCTCTAATGGTAGACCCAGGGAACTGTTTTTTCTCTAGTTACTCCTTGAATCTCAGAGGTAGCCTCTCCCTGGTCTCACCTGAAGCAGTTCCAGTACTGGGCCCCGACTCCTCCTCTCCAGCTCTGAGATCGGCTCCTGCAGGGCCTGGCTTTCCTGGGCCAGTTGGGCCTCAGTCTCCCCCAGGATTCTGGGCTGATCTCTCTCATCCTTCTCAAGTTTCTGCAGCTGCCTCTCTTCTTCTTTAGCCAGGAAGTTTCTCAGCTGCACAAACTCTGCGTGAATCCTTGATTTTTGTGTCTCAACCTTTGTCTTTAGTGTTAAGGGAAAGAGAGGTATGGTTTTTATCAGAGTAACTCAAGGTTCAATGACGGAGGGTGTGGGTACCTATTTCTATCCTCTGCAGATCCATCACTCTGGTTATGTCTGGGGACATACAAACACAGAATCTTGCTGGGAGACTAGCGGGTAAGGCATCTGGGACTAAGAGGGGATTGCGATTGGTGCGAGCCCACTGAAACTGGCCCAGAATCATACCTGTATCAGGCTACGACACCCACGACTTTTCTCAACCTCTCTTTCAAAAGCCAGTCACCTCTCAAATGTATCCCTTGGCCTTCATTTCTCTCTGACTTGTTAAGAGACTAATACCTGACCCCACCCTCAACAAGCTCCCACAGAGAGGCTCACAATATCATTTCTAAGTCATGGGAAAGGGAAGTTTCTGGAATATTCTTTGCCTGTCCTCTTTTGCTGGTAACTGGAGAGTCACTGCTTGCTATTGCAGCCTGGCTCCTCCCTCCCTCACCTCAAATCTTCCTCTTCTGGGATTTGTTGTCCATGAGCTCTTGGCACTCCTCTTAATCCCTGACCTGCCCCTCCTCCACTAGTGTGAAACTCCTTCACCAGTGTGAAACAAGCTTTAGTTCTCTGTTATACTTTCGACCAGTGATCTGGACATGGTCAAGCAACCACCTGCTGAAACTGGTTTTCGTACTTCAACCCTTAAGCCCATTCCTCACAGCCTTTGCCATTTCCTACAAGGCACAGGGGTTGGGCTTCTCTCTTGGGATACATTTGTCCCAGACACCAAGCACTGGTACTGTCATCTGCTGTGACTGGGCTCGGAGGAGCAGGGAGCTTTAGGGTATGGTTTCTCCCACTCAACCCTCTCTCCTATAGACTCTCAATCTTTGTGTTTGATTGGAAGCTCTCCTTCTAGCCTCCTTCATTCTTATTTCCCTTTATCAGGAGATAAGGAGGATGGCTGGTTCTCAGACAGTGAGATATACCAACCCTATAGCTATTCAGATAGGTATAGCTGAGCCCACGAACTTGAATTCTGCCCAGGCTTCTGATCTAAGATCCCTTTCCGGGTTTGACCCTTGCCTTCCAGGCTCCTCTCTTCTCAGCAGTATCGACTTCCAACTTCTCAGCTAACTCCCGCTCTCTTCTCAGCTTCTGTAATGCCACCGGGAGCTTCTCCTGCAGGGAGAGAAAGCAAGTCAATCCCTAACCAGACTAAGTAGGGTGGGGTGGGGTAACATGGGGTGGGGGAAGGTCATCTTCGTTCTTAGAATAGCCTGGGTGCAGAGAAGGTTGGAGTACTGGAGTCTTGAGTGAGGTTGGAATTGAAGAATGGGAAGACTTCAGAAAAAGTCTGATGTTTTCTTGTAGACTAGACCCACACTGTTGGGGTGGCAGGGGTAGGGGGCGTTCTCACTCCTGATTAACCAGGAAGCCACAAGGCAACATGATCCTTGCTAGCTTTTCCCATAGCATGTTCCCTACTCTCGGGGAATGAGAAGGTTGTGTTTAGTCTGCAACTCTCCACTTAGATTAGACATGGAAGGAGATACTCTTTCTTTCCCCAGTCCTTCAACTCCAGAGGCCACTCTCTCCTATCACAAGCTGTGGAGGACAAAGCACTAATCAGGGCCCATCTCCTTTTTACCGGCTCATGCTTTGTGCTAAGGCCTCACCTGGTGCTCATGTGTAGCTTCCTCAGTAGGGATCCTGGAGTGGTCACGGTGTTTCCGTGACTGGGCACACACCCAGCAAAGTGCTTCTCCATCTTCCTCACAGAACAGGTGAAGTTTCTCTCCATGCACCCTACACTGATCCCCCTTAAATTCCCATATCCGCATACCCATATTCCCTACCCCAGACCGTGGTATCTACTAATCTACTTTCTATCTCTATGCATTTGCCTATCCTGGGTATTTACTATCAGTGGGATCAGGCATTGACGAATTTTTAAAAAATAGCTATGTACTTATTTTAATCTTAGCTCTATCTCTTACTATTTGGGTGGACTTGGTCAAGTTATTTAGCTTTAGTCTTTCATTAAGACTCTTAATGTCTCTGTGCCTTAGTGTCCTCATCTATGAAATGGGGATAATAGTAGCACCCACCTCACTGCATTCACATAAAGATATGCCTGGCATATAATATGTGCTATTTAAGAGCTTGCAGTTATTATTCTTATTGTTATGAAATAAATTAGAATAAAATATAAGTAACATATCAACAAGGAGCCCTGGTGGTGTAACAGTTAAGCACTTGGCTACTAACCAAAAGCAAACCCACCCAGCAGCTCCATGGACAGCTCACCTGGCAATCTGATTTCATAAAGATTACAGCCAAGAAGCCCTATGGGGTGGTTCTACATCACTATGAGTCAAAACTGACTCGATGGCACATGACGACAGTATATCAACACATAATTTCTTGGCTATTATTGTTTAGGACAAATTTCCTTTTAAACTAAACTTACTCAGACTAAAAACGTGAGGCAATTTAAGGAAAAATACTACGTTAAAATCATTTAGGCAGTTCACAGAAGTAGCAGAAAGTATAAAGGTGATACATTTATGGCTAAAGTTTGGAGTACCCATGTTATTTAGTCCACTTCCCACCCACGCTGTTTTACAAATGAAGAAATCAGGTCCAGGAAAGAAAAATGACTTAACCTGGAGTTATGGAGAGAACTGACAGCAGGGCCAGGGCTGGGCTACTGTCTCTTGATTTTCAGTTCAGTGTTTTTAGTTATATCTCATTTATTAAACCCTCCCCAATGGCCAGACACTCCTCTAAGGACCTTAGTGGATTCTTTCACAAAAATGCTTTGAAATATATAACATAATACTCATTTCACATATGAGAAGTCTGATGCTCCGAAAGATTAAAGGATTCTCTCAAAGTCACTCGCCCAGTACATGTCAGGCACTTACAAAAGACGTCCGTTTCTGTTCATTGTTGCATGGAATAAAAACCAAGCTAGCTGTCATCATGTCACTTCTGACTCATAGCAACCCCATGTGTGTCAGAGTAGAACTGGCCTCCACAGGGTTTTCTATGGCTGAGTTTTTTCGGAAGAAGACTGCCAGGCCTTTCTTCTAAGGTGCTTCTCAATGGACTTGAACCTCCACATGTTAATTGTTTGTACCAGCCAGGAACTCTGCCACATGGAATATTCCCTTCTAAGTTTGTACCATTCTATACCTTGAATGAAAACCATCCGTGAATCCTAATTCGGTTTATTTAAGAATATTCCAAGGACCAGGTTTCCATTTGCTCTAATGGTAGACCCAGGGAACTGTTTTTTCTCTAGTTACTCCTTGAATCTCAGAGGTAGGCTCTCCCTGGTCTCACCTGAAGCAGTTCCAGTACTGGGCCCCGACTCCTCCTCTCCAGCTCTGAGATCAGCTCCTGCAGGGCCTGGCTTCTCTGGTCCAGTTGGGCCTCAGTCTCCCCCAGGATTCTGGGCTCATCTGTCTCATCCTTCTCAAGTTTCTGCAGCTGCCTCTCTTCTTCTTCAGTCAGGAAGTTTCTCTGCTGCACAAACTCTGCGTGAATCCTTGATTTTTGTGTCTCAACCTTTGTCTTTAGTGTTAAGGGGAAGAGATGTATGGTTTTTATCAGAGTAACTCAAGATTCAAGGATGGAGGGTGTGGGTACCTATTTCTATCCTCTGCAGATTCATCACTCTGGTCATATCGGGGGACACACAAACACAGAATCTTGCTGGCAGATTAGCGGGTAAGGCACCTGGGACTAATGGTGGGAGCCCACTGAAACTGGCCCACAATCATACCTGTATCAGGCTACGACAGCCAAGAATTTTCTCAACCTCTCTTTCAAAACCCAGTCACCTCTCAAATGTATCCCTTGGCCTTCATTTCTCTCTGACTTGTTTAGAGACTAATACCTGACCCCACCCCCAACAAGCTCCCACAGAGAGGCTCACAATATCATTTCTAAGTCATAGGAAAGGGAAGTTTCTGGAATATTCTTTGCCTGTCCTCTTTTGCTGGTAACTGGAGAGTCACTGCTTGCTATTGCAGCCTGGCTCTTCCCTCCCTCACCTCAAATCTTCCTCTTCTGGGATTTGTTGCCCATGAGCTCTTGGCACTCCTCTTAATCCCTGACCTGCCCCTCCTCCACTAGTGTGAAACTCCTTCACCAGTGTGAAACAAGCTTTAGTTCTCTGTTATACTTTCGACCAGCCATCTGGACATGGTCTAGCAACCACCTGCTGAAACTGGTTTTCCTACTTCAACCCTTAAGCCCATTCCTCACAGCCTTTGCCATTTCCTACAAGGCACAGGGGTTGGGCTTCTCTCTTGGGATACATTTGTCCCAGACACCAAGCACTGGTACTGTCATCTGCTGTGACTGGGCTCGGAGGAGCAGGGAGCTTTAGGGTATGGTTTCTCCCACTCAACCCTCTCTCCTATAGACTCTCAATCTTTGTGTTTGATTGGAAGCTCTCCTTCTAGCCTCCTTCATTCTTATTTCCCTTTATCAGGAGATAAGGAGGATGGCTGGTTCTCAGACAGTGAGATATACCAACCCTATAGCTATTCAGATAGGTATAGCTGAGCCCACGAACTTGAATTCTGCCCAGGCTTCTGATCTAAGATCCCTTTCCAGGGGTGACCCTTGCCTTCCAGGCTGCTCTCTTCTCAGCAGTATCGACTTCCAACTTCTCAGCTAACTCCCGCTCTCTTCTCAGCTTCTGTAATGCCACCGGGAACTTCTCCTGCAGAGAGAGAAAGCAAATCAATCCCTAACCAGACTAAGTAGGGTGGGGTGGGGTAACATGGGGTGGGGGAAGGTCATCTTCGTTCTTAGAATAGCCTGGGTGCAGAGAAGGTTGGAGTACTGGAGTCTTGAGTGAGGTTGGAATTGAAGAATGGGAAGACTTCAGAAAAAGTCTGATGTTTTCTTGTAGACTAGACCCACACTGTTGGGGTGGCAGGGGTAGGGGGCGTTCTCACTCCTGATTAACCAGGAAGCCACAAGGCAACATGATCCTTGCTAGCTTTTCCCATAGCATGTTCCCTACTCTCGGGGAATGAGAAGGTTGTGTTTAGTCTGCAACTCTCCACTTAGATTAGACATGGAAGGAGATACTCTTTCTTTCCCCAGTCCTTCAACTCCAGAGGCCACTCTCTCCTATCACAAGCTGTGGAGGACAAAGCACTAATCAGGGCCCATCTCCTTTTTACCGGCTCATGCTTTGTGCTAAGGCCTCACCTGGTGCTCATGTGTAGCTTCCTCAGTAGGGATCCTGGAGTGGTCACGGTGTTTCCGTGACTGGGCACACACCCAGCAAAGTGCTTCTCCATCTTCCTCACAGAACAGGTGAAGTTTCTCTCCATGCACCCTACACTGATCCCCCTTAAATTCCCATATCCGCATACCCATATTCCCTACCCCAGACCGTGGTATCTACTAATCTACTTTCTATCTCTATGCATTTGCCTATCCTGGGTATTTACTATCAGTGGGATCAGGCATTGACGAATTTTTAAAAAATAGCTATGTACTTATTTTAATCTTAGCTCTATCTCTTACTATTTGGGTGGACTTGGTCAAGTTATTTAGCTTTAGTCTTTCATTAAGACTCTTAATGTCTCTGTGCCTTAGTGTCCTCATCTATGAAATGGGGATAATAGTAGCACCCACCTCACTGCATTCACATAAAGATATGCCTGGCATATAATATGTGCTATTTAAGAGCTTGCAGTTATTATTCTTATTGTTATGAAATAAATTAGAATAAAATATAAGTAACATATCAACAAGGAGCCCTGGTGGTGTAACAGTTAAGCACTTGGCTACTAACCAAAAGCAAACCCACCCAGCAGCTCCATGGACAGCTCACCTGGCAATCTGATTTCATAAAGATTACAGCCAAGAAGCCCTATGGGGTGGTTCTACATCACTATGAGTCAAAACTGACTCGATGGCACATGACGACAGTATATCAACACATAATTTCTTGGCTATTATTGTTTAGGACAAATTTCCTTTTAAACTAAACTTACTCAGACTAAAAACGTGAGGCAATTTAAGGAAAAATACTACGTTAAAATCATTTAGGCAGTTCACAGAAGTAGCAGAAAGTATAAAGGTGATACATTTATGGCTAAAGTTTGGAGTACCCATGTTATTTAGTCCACTTCCCACCCACGCTGTTTTACAAATGAAGAAATCAGGTCCAGGAAAGAAAAATGACTTAACCTGGAGTTATGGAGAGAACTGACAGCAGGGCCAGGGCTGGGCTACTGTCTCTTGATTTTCAGTTCAGTGTTTTTAGTTATATCTCATTTATTAAACCCTCCCCAATGGCCAGACACTCCTCTAAGGACCTTAGTGGATTCTTTCACAAAAATGCTTTGAAATATATAACATAATACTCATTTCACATATGAGAAGTCTGATGCTCCGAAAGATTAAAGGATTCTCTCAAAGTCACTCGCCCAGTACATGTCAGGCACTTACAAAAGACGTCCGTTTCTGTTCATTGTTGCATGGAATAAAAACCAAGCTAGCTGTCATCATGTCACTTCTGACTCATAGCAACCCCATGTGTGTCAGAGTAGAACTGGCCTCCACAGGGTTTTCTATGGCTGAGTTTTTTCGGAAGAAGACTGCCAGGCCTTTCTTCTAAGGTGCTTCTCAATGGACTTGAACCTCCACATGTTAATTGTTTGTACCAGCCAGGAACTCTGCCACATGGAATATTCCCTTCTAAGTTTGTACCATTCTATACCTTGAATGAAAACCATCCGTGAATCCTAATTCGGTTTATTTAAGAATATTCCAAGGACCAGGTTTCCATTTGCTCTAATGGTAGACCCAGGGAACTGTTTTTTCTCTAGTTACTCCTTGAATCTCAGAGGTAGGCTCTCCCTGGTCTCACCTGAAGCAGTTCCAGTACTGGGCCCCGACTCCTCCTCTCCAGCTCTGAGATCAGCTCCTGCAGAGCCTGGCTTTTCTGGTCCAGTTGGGCCTCAGTCTCCCCCAGGATTCTGGGCTCATCTGTCTCATCCTTCTCAAGTTTCTGCAGCTGCCTCTCTTCTTCTTCAGCCAGGAAGTTTCTCTGCTGCACAAACTCTGCGTGAATCCTTGATTTTTGTGTCTCAACCTTTGTCTTTAGTGTTAAGGGGAAGAGATGTATGGTTTTTATCAGAGTAACTCAAGATTCAAGGATGGAGGGTGTGGGTACCTATTTCTATCCTCTGCAGATTCATCACTCTGGTCATGTCGGGGGACACACAAACACAGAATCTTGCTGGCAGATTAGCGGGTAAGGCACCTGGGACTAATGGTGGGAGCCCACTGAAACTGGCCCACAATCATACCTGTATCAGGCTACGACAGCCAAGAATTTTCTCAACCTCTCTTTCAAAACCCAGTCACCTCTCAAATGTATCCCTTGGCCTTCATTTCTCTCTGACTTGTTTAGAGACTAATACCTGACCCCACCCCCAACAAGCTCCCACAGAGAGGCTCACAATATCATTTCTAAGTCATAGGAAAGGGAAGTTTCTGGAATATTCTTTGCCTGTCCTCTTTTGCTGGTAACTGGAGAGTCACTGCTTGCTATTGCAGCCTGGCTCTTCCCTCCCTCACCTCAAATCTTCCTCTTCTGGGATTTGTTGCCCATGAGCTCTTGGCACTCCTCTTAATCCCTGACCTGCCCCTCCTCCACTAGTGTGAAACTCCTTCACCAGTGTGAAACAAGCTTTAGTTCTCTGTTATACTTTCGACCAGTGATCTGGACATGGTCAAGCAACCACCTGCTGAAACTGGTTTTCCTACTTCAACCCTTAAGCCCATTCCTCACAGCCTTTGCCATTTCCTACAAGGCACAGGGGTTGGGCTTCTCTCTTGGGATACATTTGTCCCAGACACCAAGCACTGGTACTGTCATCTGCTGTGACTGGGCTCGGAGGAGCAGGGAGCTTTAGGGTATGGTTTCTCCCACTCAACCCCCTCTCCTATAGACTCTCAATCTTTGTGTTTGATTGGAAGCTCTCCTTCTAGCCTCCTTCATTCTTATTTCCCTTTATCAGGAGATAAGGAGGATGGCTGGTTCTCAGACAGTGAGATATACCAACCCTATAGCTATTCAGATAGGTATAGCTGAGCCCACGAACTTGAATTCTGCCCAGGCTTCTGATCTAAGATCCCTTTGCGGGTGTGACCCTTGCCTTCCAGGCTGCTCTCTTCTCAGCAGTATCGACTTCCAACTTCTCAGCTAACTCCTGCTCTCTTCTCAGCTTCTGTAATGCCACCGGGAGCTTCTCCTGCAGAGAGAGAAAGCAAGTCAATCCCTAACCAGAGTAAGTAGGGTGGGGTGGGGTAACATGGGGTGGGGGAAGGTCATCTTCGTTCTTAGAATAGCCTGGGTGCAGAGAAGGTTGGAGTACTGGAGTCTTGAGTGAGGTTGGAATTGATGAATGGGAAGACTTCAGAAAAAGTCTGATGTTTTCTTGTAGACTAGACCCACACTGTTGGGGTGGCAGGGGTAGGGGGCGTTCTCACTCCTGATTAACCAGGAAGCCACAAGGCAACATGATCCTTGCTAGCTTTTCCCATAGCATGTTCCCTACTCTCGGGGAATGAGAAGGTTGTGTTTAGTCTGCAACTCTCCACTTAGATTAGACGTGGAAGGAGATACTCTTTCTTTCCCCAGTCCTTCAACTCCAGAGGCCACTCTCTCCTATCACAAGCTGTGGAGGACAAAGCACTAATCAGGGCCCATCTCCTTTTTACCGGCTCATGCTTTGTGCTAAGGCCTCACCTGGTGCTCATGTGTAGCTTCCTCAGTAGGGATCCTGGAGTGGTCACGGTGTTTCCGTGACTGGGCACACACCCAGCAAAGTGCTTCTCCATCTTCCTCACAGAACAGGTGAAGTTTCTCTCCATGCACCCTACACTGATCCCCCTTAAATTCCCATATCCGCATACCCATATTCCCTACCCCAGACCGTGGTATCTACTAATCTACTTTCTATCTCTATGCATTTGCCTATCCTGGGTATTTACTATCAGTGGGATCAGGCACTGACGAATTTTTAAAAAATAGCTATGTACTTATTTTAATCTTAGCTCTATCTCTTACTATTTGGGTGGACTTGGTCAAGTTATTTAGCTTTAGTCTTTCATTAAGACTCTTAATGTCTCTGTGCCTTAGTGTCCTCATCTATGAAATGGGGATAATAGTAGCACCCACCTCACTGCATTCACATAAAGATATGCCTGGCATATAATATGTGCTATTTAAGAGCTTGCAGTTATTATTCTTATTGTTATGAAATAAATTAGAATAAAATATAAGTAACATATCAACAAGGAGCCCTGGTGGTGTAACAGTTAAGCACTTGGCTACTAACCAAAAGCAAACCCACCCAGCAGCTCCATGGACAGCTCACCTGGCAATCTGATTTCATAAAGATTACAGCCAAGAAGCCCTATGGGGTGGTTCTACATCACTATGAGTCAAAACTGACTCGATGGCACATGACGACAGTATATCAACACATAATTTCTTGGCTATTATTGTTTAGGACAAATTTCCTTTTAAACTAAACTTACTCAGACTAAAAACGTGAGACAATTTAAGGAAAAATACTATGTTAAAATCATTTAGGCAGTTCACAGAAGTAGCAGAAAGTATAAAGGTGATACATTTATGGCTAAAGTTTGGAGTACCCATGTTATTTAGTCCACTTCCCACCCACGCTGTTTTACAAATGAAGAAATCAGGTCCAGGAAAGAAAAATGACTTAACCTGGTGTTATGGAGAGAACTGACAGCAGGGCCAGGGCTGGGCTACTGCCTCTTGATTTTCAGTTCAGTGTTTTTAGTTATATCTCATTTATTAAACCCTCCCCAATGGCCAGACACTCCTCTAAGGACCTTAGTGGATTCTTTCACAAAAATGCTTTGAAATATATAACATAATACTCATTTCACATATGAGAAGTCTGATGCTCCAAAAGATTAAAGGATTCTCTCAAAGTCACTCGCCCAATACATGTCAGGCACTTACAAAAGACGTCCGTTTCTGTTCATTGTTGCATAGAATAAAAACCAAGCTAGCTGTCATCATGTCACTTCTGACTCATAGCAACCCCATGTGTGTCAGAGTAGAACTGGCCTCCACAGGGTTTTCTATGGCTGAGTTTTTTCGGAAGAAGACTGCCAGGCCTTTCTTCTAAGGTGCTTCTCAATGGACTTGAACCTCCACATGTTAATTGTTTGTACCAGCCAGGAACTCTGCCACATGGAATATTCCCTTCTAAGTTTGTACCATTCTATACCTTGAATGAAAACCATCCGTGAATCCTAATTCGGTTTATTTAAGAATATTCCAAGGACCAGGTTTCCATTTGCTCTAATGGTAGACCCAGGGAACTGTTTTTTCTCTAGTTACTCCTTGAATCTCAGAGGTAGGCTCTCCCTGGTCTCACCTGAAGCAGTTCCAGTACTGGGCCCCGACTCCTCCTCTCCAGCTCTGAGATCAGCTCCTGCAGAGCCTGGCTTTTCTGGTCCAGTTGGGCCTCAGTCTCCCCCAGGATTCTGGGCTCATCTGTCTCATCCTTCTCAAGTTTCTGCAGCTGCCTCTCTTCTTCTTCAGCCAGGAAGTTTCTCTGCTGCACAAACTCTGCGTGAATCCTTGATTTTTGTGTCTCAACCTTTGTCTTTAGTGTTAAGGGGAAGAGATGTATGGTTTTTATCAGAGTAACTCAAGATTCAAGGATGGAGGGTGTGGGTACCTATTTCTATCCTCTGCAGATTCATCACTCTGGTCATGTCGGGGGACACACAAACACAGAATCTTGCTGGCAGATTAGCGGGTAAGGCACCTGGGACTAATGGTGGGAGCCCACTGAAACTGGCCCACAATCATACCTGTATCAGGCTACGACAGCCAAGAATTTTCTCAACCTCTCTTTCAAAACCCAGTCACCTCTCAAATGTATCCCTTGGCCTTCATTTCTCTCTGACTTGTTTAGAGACTAATACCTGACCCCACCCCCAACAAGCTCCCACAGAGAGGCTCACAATATCATTTCTAAGTCATAGGAAAGGGAAGTTTCTGGAATATTCTTTGCCTGTCCTCTTTTGCTGGTAACTGGAGAGTCACTGCTTGCTATTGCAGCCTGGCTCTTCCCTCCCTCACCTCAAATCTTCCTCTTCTGGGATTTGTTGCCCATGAGCTCTTGGCACTCCTCTTAATCCCTGACCTGCCCCTCCTCCACTAGTGTGAAACTCCTTCACCAGTGTGAAACAAGCTTTAGTTCTCTGTTATACTTTCGACCAGTGATCTGGACATGGTCAAGCAACCACCTGCTGAAACTGGTTTTCCTACTTCAACCCTTAAGCCCATTCCTCACAGCCTTTGCCATTTCCTACAAGGCACAGGGGTTGGGCTTCTCTCTTGGGATACATTTGTCCCAGACACCAAGCACTGGTACTGTCATCTGCTGTGACTGGGCTCGGAGGAGCAGGGAGCTTTAGGGTATGGTTTCTCCCACTCAACCCCCTCTCCTATAGACTCTCAATCTTTGTGTTTGATTGGAAGCTCTCCTTCTAGCCTCCTTCATTCTTATTTCCCTTTATCAGGAGATAAGGAGGATGGCTGGTTCTCAGACAGTGAGATATACCAACCCTATAGCTATTCAGATAGGTATAGCTGAGCCCACGAACTTGAATTCTGCCCAGGCTTCTGATCTAAGATCCCTTTGCGGGTGTGACCCTTGCCTTCCAGGCTGCTCTCTTCTCAGCAGTATCGACTTCCAACTTCTCAGCTAACTCCTGCTCTCTTCTCAGCTTCTGTAATGCCACCGGGAACTTCTCCTGCAGAGAGAGAAAGCAAGTCAATCCCTAACCAGACTAAGTAGGGTGGGGTGGGGTAACATGGGGTGGGGGAAGGTCATCTTTGTTCTTAGAATAGCCTGGGTGCAGAGAAGGTTGGAGTACTGGAGTCTTGAGTGAGGTTGGAATTGATGAATGGGAAGACTTCAGAAAAAGTCTGATGTTTTCTTGTAGACTAGACCCACACTGTTGGGGTGGCAGGGGTAGGGGGCGTTCTCACTCCTAATTAACCAGGAAGCCACGAGGAAACATGATCCTTGCTAGCTTTTCCCATAGCATGTTCCCTACTCTCGGGGAATGAGAAGGTTGTGTTTAGTCTGCAACTCTCCACTTAGATTAGACACGGAGGGAGATACTCTTTCTTTCCCCAGTCCTTCAACTCCAGAGGCCACTCTCTCCTATCACAAGCTGTGGAGGACAAAGCACTAATCAGGGCTCATCTCCTTTTTACCGGCTCATGCTTTGTGCTAAGGCCTCACCTGGTGCTCATGTGTAGCTTCCTCAGTAGGGATCATGGAGTGGTCACGGTGTTTCCGTGACTGGGCACACACCCAGCAAAGTGCTTCTCCATCTTCCTCACAGAACAGGTGAAGTTTCTCTCCATGCACCCTACACTGATCCCCCTTCATGTCCTCCTTGGTGCTCTGGTCCATTTGTCTAAGGATGTCCATCATGTTGGCTAGCTGCCAATTGGGGCGGATGTTCCTGAGCAGGAATTTCTGCCGGCACAGAGGGCAACTACTGCCGCCATCTTTTCCGACCGTAGAGATGCATCCTCGGCAGAAACTGTGGCCACATTCAATGATCACAGGCTCCACGAAGGGATCCAGGCAGACACAGCAGGTTACCTCCTCCCACATCATTGCCAGGGGCTTCGCTGGGGCCATAGGGGCAGTGTTCCTGTTAAACAGCACCACGGAGATCTTGTGGGGTACTAGTGGGGAGAGGAGAAAAGGAAAGAAGATGGGAAGGGTTGTGTGAGAAAAATAAAATGATTCAAAGGAGGACATGGGGGTGGTGAACTGGAGGGGATAAAAACAAGAAAAAGAAAGAACATCAGTCTGAATAACAAGGGCTTCTCCTCCATGGTCTGGTCAGATGGAAGGGGAAACTGAGTCTCCAAAAGAGGCAAATATAATTGTCCAGAATCTCAGAGGTAAAACTGTTTACAACTATGCTTTCATCATGTCCACCCCAGCTTAAATCCTTCAAAGGGTCTCCATTACAATCCAAGGGGAAAATAATCCAACTGCCTGGGAGAAATGACAAAACGAAGGAAGGAAGGAAGGGAAGATGGGATGGGAAAAAAAAAAAAAAAAATCCTGTGCCCAGCTAGGGGCTGAGCCCATTCAAATACATCAAGTTGTCTGCTGGGGCAGGCATAGTAGCCAATTTGACAGGAAGGGAGGTCCAGGTGGGAGGTGCTGAGTCAGAGGGCTGGGCCTGAATATGAGGCTATGGGGTTTCCAGCTTTCTCACTAGGACCACTTCCACCAATTGCCACTTTGTGAATCCTTCTGGTGATTTTTTTTTTTTTTAATGAAGATTTCCCTCAGGGCCAAGGCTTTTCCCATCCATCTTCTCCCATCTCATGTAATCAATCACTGATTTTGCTGAAAAGTTAATCATAACAATGAACTAGTTACCTGAATGATAGGGACCTCTTTGTGTCAGAGCAGAACTGTGTTCCACAGGGCTTTCAATGGCTGAGTTTTTCAGTAGATTGCCAGGCCTTCCAAGGTGCCTCTAAAAGACCCAACCTCTGGATAGACTCAAAACACCAACCTTTCAGACTGAGCCTCTTAACACTTTGCGACCACCTAAGGACAATTCATTCTTCTTTACAATAATGGCAGGAGTCAAATGCAGAGATATATATGTATGCATATACACATGCATATATACATATACATGGGTACATCAATAAACAGATGCAATAATTTGCATAAAGTTACATAGACTAAAATGAAAAAGAGGAAGGAACAGGGAAGAGGAGGAAAGCATTTTGGAGGTTTGCTTTTGAGGGGTAGGCCAGTGGGGGAAGGGAGCTGCTTGGGAAGGGAGGCGACACTGTGCGCTCAGAAGTGTGGCCAGCACTCCCTGGGCTCTTCTCTTGACTACCTGGTTCCTGTCTTAATTTCCTCCAGGGCACTGACCAGGTCAGTCTTGGACCAGGATACATCCTAGTCCAACGTCCTGAGCAGCCCTGTCCCTCTCACTTGCAGAGGTGGATTTTTGGAGATAGGATAAAAACCCAGGGTCGTCGAGGGGAGAGAGGAGGGAAGGGAAATTCCGTTTCCAGGATTGCTGCCCGCCCCACACTGGGCTCCCCTGGGCCAACCTCCGGGCTACAATCCCGGTTCTCCAAGGTTCGCGCGCCCCTACTCCCCTGACGGGCGCGGCAACAGGGCGGCCTGGCTCCCGCCGGCTACCTCTGCAGTCGCTTCAGAGCTCAGCCTCCTTCTAGGCAGAGGCGCCCTCGCGGGAAGACCTGCTGGGTCGACCAAGTCCCGCAAGGGAGAAGGGGTGGAAGGGAATCTTCAAATCTGGGTAAGGGGAGGCTGGGATCCCCCAGCCTAGCCAGCTTCACTCACCTCAACAGCGCACTCGAAGGCCGCGGGTGGACTCCTGATTCCACTTTCGATTTCCTCTCAAAGAAGAGTCAAAAAAATGGGAGGAGAGTGGGAGGAGAATTGAAGGGACGGGAGGAGAAATGGGTGTGGAGGGACAGAAGGAATAGCAGCAGGGAAGGAAGAGAAGTGGGAGGGCAAACGGGAAGAGACAAGGAGGAGTTGGGGTGAGAGAGGTATTAGAAGATTCTGAGTCCCTAGACTTGGGCATCTTGGAAGCTGGGGTTGAAGGAAAACTCGGCAGCACTTCGTCCTAGGCTCACGCTCTCCCATTATCAAATGTAATGCCTCTCTCCCATTTCCCCCTCCCTGCTCTGCCCAGCTGAGGCTGAGTCCCCTGTAGTCTCTCCCTCTTAAGTCCTAGACCTGAAATTACTCTCTGTGGTTTATGCGTCCTTTTCAGACCTTCTCCCCTCCGCGGCAGCTGCCCACTCTAGAGGAGTGTGTCATGTCCCGCCCTAATTGCCTGTGGGGACAAAGTCAGCTACTGGGGCCTAAGGAAGGAACCGGGCTCTCAGAAAAACGGGTAATTTCCACTACCTTACCCTCAGTGAGCATCAGGGACACAGAAACTGCGGATCCCTTGGTTAGAGCCTGGGGAATGGGAAGGTGAGTGGGTTCTGTGGAGAGCGGATCCTGTCATTCTGTTTGGCTGTTTCGTGATAAATCTACCAAACCATTACACCTATTTGGCTGCTTGGTAATAAATGTGATAAATCTACCAAACCATTACACCTATTCAGTTGATTCCATTAACATAAACAGTCCCTGAAAGCAGAGTGGAAACAGTGAAAAAAATCAAAGAAAAAAGACACCCTGAAAGTGACTGTTTCACATCAGTGTAGACCCTTTGTTGTTTGTTGCAGGAATTGAGTAAGCCTCAGTTGGAAAGAGAATGGGTATGAAAAGAACATAGGTTTCATAATAAGGCAGACATGGACTCAGTCAGTGCGGACCCTACTATTTATTAGCTGGATGCCCATCTCTCTGAGCTTCAATTTACTCATCTAATTAAGCAGGGGTATTAGTGCATGGATTGGTCATGATAAACAGAGAAAATATTGAAGTTGTTAAAGATTTCATTTTACTTGGATCCACAAATAACACCTATGGAAGCAGCAGTCAAGAAATCAAAGGAGGCATTGCATTGGGCAAATGTGCTGCAAAAGACCTCTTTAAAAGTGTTCAGAAGCATAGATGTCACCTTGAAGACTAAGGTGTGCCTGACCCAAGTCATGGTATTTTTAATCACCTCATATGCATGTGAAAGCTGGACACTGAATAAGGAAGACTTAAGAAGAACTGATGCCTTTGAATTACAGTGTTGGCAAAGAATATTGAATATACTGTAGTCTGCCACAAGAAGGAAAAAATCTATTTTGGAAGAAGTACAGCCAGAATGCTCCTTAGAAGTGAGGATGGCAAGACTTTGTCTCAAGTACTTTGGACATGATATCAGGAGGGACCAGTCCCTTGAGAGGGACATCACGCTTGGTCAAGTAGAGGATCAGTGAAAAAGAGGAAGACCCTCACTGAGATGGATTGACACAGTGGCTGCAACAATGGGCTCAAACATAGCAAGGATTGTGAGGATGGTGCAGGATTGGGCAGTGTTTCACTCTCTTGTACACAGGTTTGCTATAAGTTGGAAGTGACTTGACGGTACATAAGAACAAGAACTTTAATGCATGTAAGGTCCCAATGTGGTGCAATCAGTTTTCACTCAACCGCTAACCAAAAAGCTGGCAGTTCAAACCCACCCAGAGGAACCAGGGAAGAAAGGCTGGCAATTTACTTATGAAAAATCAGCCATTGAAAACTCTATGGAGCACAGTCCTACTCTGACATACATGGTGTCGTCATGAGTCAAAGGCAACTGGTTTATTAATGCATCTACCACAGGATTGTTTTGGTACCTGTCCAGTAATATGCACACAATCATTAACATAACATATGCATAGCTGGCATAGTTCCCGGCTTGGTAATTGGCTACAAGATGAAAGATGCCACTCATTCCAAAGTCTCCTGGCTCACTGCCTGTGCTTCAGTACTTGTCTTGGTTATCTAATGCTGCTATAACAGACATACCACAAGCAGATGGCTTTGACAAAGAGAAATTTCTTTCTTTACAGTAAAGTAGGCTAAAAGTCCAAATTCAGGGTGTCAGCTCCAGGGGACTGCCTTTTCTCTCTGTTGGTTCTGGAGGAAGGTCTTTCTTGTCAGTCTTCTCCTGGACTTGAAACTTCTCTGTGCAGGAACCGGGGGTCTAAAGAACTCACTCTGCTCCCGATGCTTCTTTCTTGGTAGTGTGAGGCCCCCAACTCTCTGCTTGCTTCCCTTTCCTTTTTATCTCTTGAGAGATAAAAGGTGGTGCAGGCCATACCCCAGGAAACTCCCTTTACATTGGATCTGGAATGTGACCTGGGTAAGGGTGTTACAATCCCACCCTCATCTTCTTTAACATAAAATTACAATCATAAAATGGAAGACAACCACACAATAGTAGGTATCAGGGTCCAGCGAAATTGATACACAATTTTTTCAGGAACGTAATTAAGTCCGT
Source organism: Elephas maximus indicus (assembly GCF_024166365.1). NCBI lineage: Eukaryota > Metazoa > Chordata > Mammalia > Proboscidea > Elephantidae > Elephas > Elephas maximus. Next base: position 54,774,161 of record NC_064825.1, read on the forward strand.
GACAGCACTTCAGTATTCTTTAACTGGTAAGATGACCCAAATATTTTTCCTGAAGGATCAGTGTCCTTAATGTTCCTGTCTTCAACACGTTAGCACATATTGCTTTCAACACATCAGCCATTGTTATTGGATAATGAGAACTAGGAATCTCTCCAGTGTATACTTTGGGTTTTAGGCAAAACCCTCCTTGTCTCTGTTGTGTGTCAGCAACCCAAGTTCTGCTAATCGTATAAGTCATTTCAGTTAGTATCAGAACCCTGTTTTCAGTGGCTTAGGAAATCCCAAATAGCCAGGCTATAGTCAGAGATTCCAATTTATTAGGACACTTTTGCTTTCCTTGGTAGAAGGGCTTCTCCATTCTTTGCTAGGCTCTCCAAGCTGGTTAAGCTCTATGTTGTAGGGATGGAAAAAAAAATTCTGTAAAGGAGCTATTACCATGATAGCAATGGGGGTACTTCTCTTTTCCTTGATTCTCTGACCAGTGTGTGTATGCTGGATATGAAAAAAATACTTATATATTGGTTGCTGATTGAAAGCTTGTACAGAATTTATATGCCGACCTCCAAATCTCATATAACGGGGTTTTCAAACTGGTGTGATACATGAGCCTTTAGCTGTTCACCCCACAGTTCTATTGGACCAGGTGCTTCTGGCTTTTGGGGTAGACTATAAGACCCATGCATTCCATAGGGTGAGCCCATTATGAGAATTCTTTGACTGTAAAATCAGTTCCATGGTTGCAAGTGATGTTGTTGGGATACCCCATGGGCTAACTTGATGGAATATGTCTTTTTGGTTGTGCAGGACAACATACGTGGGAAAAGCAGATCTGTTTTTGGAATATGTACGTACTCTATGAGTACAAATTGCTGTTGGTCCAATGTAATTAACCTGCCTCTAGAAGACTGTCTAGACTCTCTGAGAAATAGTGAAAAATCAGACTCACAGTTGACCTTTTATGTACAAGTGCCCATGACAGAATTTACTCATACAATTAGAGGCTCTGCCTGTGCTCAGCAGCGTGGGCTTCATATCACTCAGCCTTATCTATTTACCGCTACTGATATGGATACTTGTACATGATCCTATTGAACAAGCAACAGAGAGCTGATCAACATTCACTGGATGGATATTCCTATCTCCCTGATTATTGAATGCCTTCTCTGCATTGGTTAAGAGCTGGGCTGCTAACCAAAAGGTCAAAAGTTTGAATCCACCAGCTGCTCATGGGAAACCTTATGGGGCGGTTCTACTCTGTCCTATAGGGTTGCTATGAATTGGAATTGACTTGAAGGCAATAGGCTTGGTTATTGGTTTTCTCTGCATTGGATGCCCTCTGGTGGTATTCACATAGGACAAAAGTATTTTTTTTTATCTGCACCATTTCCTAGAAATTCAACAGGTAACCTCTACCCAGAGCCCTGGTGGTACAGTGGTTAAGAGATATAGCTGCTGACCAAAAAGTTAGCAGTGTGAATCCACCAGCTGCTCCTTGGTAAACAATAAGGGGCACTTCTACTCTGTCCTATAGGATTGCTCTTAGTTGGAATCGGAATTGGCTTGATGGCATTCGGTTTGGTTTTTGGTTTTAACCTCCACCCATAACTTTTGGTCATCAATCTTTCAATCATATTTTTTCCAAGCCTCCGACCAAAGGCAAAACTATTGAAAATGGCCAAGATATGAAGATAAATTAGTTTATCTTTTCTTCTAAGCGAAGTGTACAACCCCTTGTTTGATGTTCTTCCCATTGGAAAGATTTTTCTTCACTCTTTTTCAGGATAATATGTATTGGACACCAAAGTCGTGTACCACCTCAGTTTTCTTGACCCCTTCTTTTATTCTCTGTCTTAGTCAGAACCCCAGCAATGCTGGTTCACCACTCCACACACATACTTTGGGATTTGGACGAAACATCACACCCCATGGCATGGGATCCAGATTTCTTAGCTACCACTATGGACCAAATTTATAATCAAAAAATTCAGGGAGTTAGCTCTCCATGGAGCAAACACCACTGACCAATGGGACATGGGAGGCAGGAGAAAGTGGAACAAATAAACCCTCCTCTTTTCTCTTCTGTGTACTACTTCAAGGTGTAGCTCCTCCTTGCAACCCTTCTGATGAGCAAACTCACTGGCTGAGGGATCTCCTGTGTCTCCTTGAAATTCATGATGTATCTTTATCCAGTGTGACAGCACATTGTATCGAATTGTTTTGCATTTCCTCTTGCCTCACTTCCTTTTCCCTTTACACTAATTTCTTCACTTCTCCTCCCCCCTTCCCCCCCCACCACTCCCCACTCTCATTGCCTTCTGAATAAAGGGTCAATTCTTTAATCTTACCTAAAGCTAATCTAGAGGACCTGGTTTAAGACATCACCCTGAGTGGGCTGGTTAATCTCTAGGTAAAGCACCATGAGTAACCCAAAACCCAGTGCCAAAGGAACCCTGATTTTGTGGACTCATTTAAAGCCTACTAGACAATATAGGTTTTAGACTGAGTAGAACGGAGAGCACTCTGTCTGTGAGCAGATAGAATCAGCCTTGTGTTTCACTTTTCCTACTTCCATGTATCTTTTTCTCTCCCATCCAGAATTGAGAGAGAATCTGGCCTTGATCACATTAATAGTTTGAAGGGGAATAAAGGATCCTAGAATGAAGTTCTAGAGAACCGTAAGATTTGATGCTCTCAAATTAAGCTCTCTTGACTTAAGTTAGTATTTTAACAAAACACAGTTAAGAATCCGTTAAAAAAATCACCTCCTTATTTTCAGAGCCTGTAATGTAATAAAAATCTGCAATTTTTTAAACTAAAATTTGAAAATAGGGGTGTGTGATAGATATGGAAAGGCGTATCTTGGGGCCCATGGAGGACAAGACTGGTTTCTGGGCTACAAGAACCACTTGGATGATATCACAAACTGCTAACACCTCAAGCAGATCAAACCTTGAAATTCACTGCTCTGTAATCTGCAGACATACTGGGACCTGGTGTGGAACAAAGAGAAGCCAGACATCTTGCAGTGTAGACTGTCACTTCCAGATGTCCTCCTCTCCATGTTGGAGAGAGAGGAGGAGGGGATGGCTCAAGTTGGTGAATTAAAACCTCTGACAAAATATCTGACCAGTGCTCTTCAAGAATGCCAAGGTCATGAAAAGCAAAGAAAGACTGAGAAACTGCTACAGACCAGAGAAGATGAAAGGGAAATGATGAGTAAATAAAATGCACTGGAACTCGGTATTGGATCTTGGAACAGAAAAAGAACGTCAGTGGAAAAAACTGGCAAAATCCAAATAATGTCTGGAGTGTAGTTAATAGCAGTGAACCAATGTTAATCTCTTAGTTTTAACAAATGTGCCACGAATGTGTAACTAACATTAGAGGAAGCTGTGAAAAGGGTATACAAGAACTCTATACCATCTTTGCGACTTTTCTGTAAATCTAAAATTATTAAAAAAAAAAAGAGCTCTGATCATGTGTGGTGGGGATTCCAGACAAGTTACTGAAGCTAGTTCTCATAATCCTGATTCCATGAAATATCCATTACCTAAAACTTACAAATGACGCATACTAGGCTCAAGGGGGTAAAGTCATATGCTCACTATCCCACAGTTGGTGACAGATCCAGAAATAGATCAGAGTTTTTCTGCTACATCATTCTTGATTTATGATCTCCAAGGAAGAGAGAGAGAGATTGCTTCGTCATTTTGGTTTCACATTCAACCACCCTCACCCCCTAGGTACAGGTATAAAGATGAATGGAAGCTCCTTTTCTCCTCTCTAACGCTTTCGCCATGTCTAAAGCACTCACACATGTCTTTGGCTATGCTGCCTGATTTCTTTTAGCCAGAATATACGGAAAGCCTGTGTTCCTTCTCTCTAAAGCAGAAATTAATTACCATCTCTGCTGCCCCAGAAGGACAGAATGTGTCCCAGGCTCATCCCCTTTAGCCCCACCTGCCTTTTTGTGTCACCAGGCTGGGATTTTGGGAAGAGCAGGTGCTCAGTATGGGGTACCTAAGTATCCTCTTGGTGCTGAATCATCAGGATGTACAGCCTGTAGCTTCCTTTCAAGTCCCAGAGCTGCCTGGCCCAGCACTCAGGGGGTTCAGCAAGTTCAACTATGAAAATCTCTTGGATTTGCACCCAGATCCCAGCAGACCTGTTATTTTCCTACCTCCACCAAAGGTTTACAAAGTCCTGATCTTTACTGATCCAGCAAGAAATGCTTTCTACAAACAGAGAAACAGATGAGAGGAGACAAAAGCTCCGGGGCTTTGGTGAGTGCCAGGGCTAGGGCAAGCCAGCTGGGCTTGGGGTGAGGAGATTGAGCACCAAGGCCTTGCGCCACAGGCCTATGCCAGTGTGTCTGCCTCTGGGCAGCACTGAATAGTCTCTGCCTAGTGCAGGGCAACTTCTCTCCAAATCTTTCCATAACCTGAAAGGTGAGAGTAGCCTCAAGGCCTTTACTGAACCTCCCTCTTATACCATAATGGACTTTGGGTAGGCATCTGTGATGAGCTCTAATCATGGCATTCAGGGACAGATTGCCCAATAAGCAGGGTATGCACGGGCTTGCTTGTGCTTACTTGCTAATCTGTAGTCACAATTTCACCGATTTTTCACTACATCAAAAGATCCTAGTGCAGGCCAAATTTCACAGGTGTCTTACATCCTGTTGTGGGCTGCAGAGTTTGTCCTCTGCCTCAGTTTGGGGTCCAGCTGTTTAGCCTTCCATTCGAAGGCATATTCTGACTAGTTGGAGCAGGAGAGGGGTGAGAATCTTCATCCTAAACTAATCCAAGTCAGGAAGGCTGCCAGCCACGTTAAACTGATCATAGGTAACGCTTATTAAAGGTTAATGATTTCTCCATGAGCTCATTTAACCCTCACCACAACTTAATGAGTGCAGCACTTTTATTATCCCCATTTTACAGGGAAGACCATTAGGATGCGGAAGTGTTCAGGAATTTGCCCACAGTCATGCAGCTTATTAGTAGGAAAGCCAGACTTCAAGCCTAGGCAGTGTGGGTCTATAGCACACGCTTCTAATCCTGTGCTGCCTGTGTATGACACAATCTCAGGACAAGATGTATGTAATATGCTGCCCTGTCCCAACCCCTGGAATGACAACATGAGGAGATACAGGCTTTTCATAGACACAAATTATTTATGCTGTGAAAGACAGTCAAGCAAGTTAAAGAGAAATCATATTGTCAGATATCTCAGACCCCATTAGCAGATATATCTGGGTTGGGAGGGAAGATCAAAGAACGCTGGGTTACAATATATTCACCCGTACCAGTGATTATTAAAAAAGGCCTCTGTTCCAGGTTTATGCTATCTTATATTTGATTCTGGAAACCCTGGTGGTGTAGTGATTAAGAGCTATGGCTGCTAACAAAAAGGTCAGCAGTTTGAATCCACCAGGTGCTCCTTGGAAACTGTACGGGGCAGTTCTACTCTGTCCTACAGGGTCGCTATGAGTACGAATCGACTCAGTGGCAATGGTTTTGTTTTTGGTTTATCTTTGACTCTATCTATCTATCTTTCTCAATTTTATATCATTCAGTACTAGAGATGTTCTGTAACCATTCCAGATCCTGGCATTTCTTCATAAGCAGCCAGGGGTGACCAGTTAAATCTAATCAAGGATTTTGGCTGCTTACCTTCTAAATGAGGCAAGACTTATATAATCAGACTTGAAGCAGGTCTATTGTTTAAAAACTATTTAAAGAGATTATATAAAGGATAGTGTAAAAAAAAAAAAACAACCTGATAGGATCAGATTTATCTAAGAAATCATGATTTTTTTTTCTATGTGGATCCTAAATTGATAAACTCTAACCTTTTAAAAATTCCAGTTTTATTCCTTTAATCAGATCTCTCTGCAATTTCCTTAATAGCTTTCAGAATTAATATTAATAAGTCCAATATTAAAGCAGTATTCTCCAAGTATTTCTTTGTTTGGACGTGGTCTGGGGAGCAAGGGGATATAGAGAATACGACATCTCCCCACGCATACCTGAATTTGTCTCTAGACCCTTATGAGAGCCTCAGACAGCTGGAAAGCAGCAGGAGGTGGGGCTCTGAGTTGTTAAGGGGGAGCTGGAGACCCTGCAGACAAGCATCTGTGACTACCCAGTTGCAGGTGCCCAGCCTAGATGGGTTGGTATTGAGCTCATTTCTAAGCAGAGCAGTTTTAGACGTAATCTTGGCTAAAGCACAATAGCATCAGGGGCTTGGGGCAAACATGGGTCCTTCCCCAGCTCCTGACTATCTTTTTTGGCTAGGGCTGCAGTGTCAGGGCCTATTTCCTATAACTTCCATCTTGACCCCAGGCCTGGGACTTCCTCAGTCCCAGGACTCGGCTGGCAAAATCAGAGGCTTAAAGCCTTATATCCCCTTGTGTGGTGGAAAACAAAGCCTGGTTGGCATAGAAATCTTGGGAGAGGAGGGCCTCTAAATTTCTCTAAGTTGGGTCATTTCCTTAAGCTTGTTGACCATAGCTTAGCCTTCAAGTCAGGAGACATTTGGATAAAGACTTTCCTGATTAGAGAGAAAACAGTCTTTGCCCTGTTCCTTGTCTCCTGGAGCTCTAATAAGATGGCAGAGGGGCAGAGAGTGTAGTTTAATTTTTTTTCTCTGCCTTCTCAGAAGGGTCTGCTTTGCATTGATTGTCTCTCTCTCTCTCTCCATCTCACTATCCCTATCATTTTTCTCCTTCCAGATATGGTTTTTACTAAGTTTCTTCTTTGTTCTCTCAGGAGATTACTGCTTTGAGGAGAAGGCTGTTCTGCATATATGCCTAAACCATGAGTTTGTAATTAAACTCACATAGTATGCAAGACAGGAGTAGACAATAAGCACTTGGGCTGTGTATAGTCTTAGAACTATTCTATGGGACATCTCAAGAGCTGATGCATATAAGCAGTCAGGGAGGAGGCTGGAGTGGTAAATGAGAAGATCCTATTAACCTGTAATCCCATTTTATCTTTTTTTGAGAAAGGAAATTTGCAGCATTAATGGTATTAATGATCATTACAGCTAACAAAAAGAAGCAGCATAACGGTGCTTAAGAATGTGGGCTAAAGTTTGTGGTCTTAGGCAAGTTATCCAAGCACTTGTTGCCTCAGTTTTCTTATGTGCAAAATGGGGATGATAATTGTACCCACCTTATAGGGTAATAATTGTTGTTGTCATTACTGTGTACCGCTGAATTGTTTCGGACTCATAGCGAACCTATAGGACAAAGTAGAACTGCCCCAAAGGGTTTCCAAGGAGGGGCTGGTAGATTCGAACTGCCAACCCTTTGGTTACAAGCCTGAGCTCTTAATGACTTTGCCACCAGGGCTCCAACAGGCATTAGTCATTGTAATTATTCTCAGTGCCTATTATATGCCGGGCACATAAGAAGTGTTTTACAAGTATTCTCATTTAATCCTCACAATAACCTCAAGAGGTAAGATATTAGTTTTAAAGATTTTTATGGGTGAGGAACAGGCAGATGTATGAGCTTGGAGTCAAATGGACTGTGCTTCCGTTTACTTCCAGTGTGGTCATTGACAAGTTTCCTCACCTCCCAGGCTCTGTTTCCTTGTCTACAGAAGGGATAGGATGCTACTCACAAGCTTTGGAAGGAGAGGGATTTCATGGGTAATGGGTGTGAAACCCTAGGGTGGTGTCTGGTTACTATTATGATTTAATAAATTCCTGTTGTTGTTAGTTGCAGTTGAGTCAGCTGAGCCTCATGGTGACTTTATGGAAAACAAAAGGAAACGTTGCAGGGTCCTGCACCATCCCCACAATCACTGGTGTGCTTGAGCTTATTGTTGTATCTATGGTGTCGATCCACCTCCTGGGGAGTTTCTCTCTCCACACCCCGCCCCACCTGCTACTTTATGTGTCCAAAGTATGCAAAGTGAAGTCTCACTATCCTTGCTTCTAAGGAGATAATTTCCCACTAGGTGCTAAATGGTTTATATTCTTTCTTAGGTTTACAGTCACATTGTGAGGTCAGATTCTTGTCCTTTCTTTTTACATGCTGAGGTTGTAACTTTTTGGTAAACTCTCCTTTCACCCTCAAGTGTTAGGGAAACAGGAGGAGAAGGATGCAGCCTCCCTTGCATCAGACACTACTTGATTCTTGGGTGTCGTTAGGTGTGCACAGCTTTAGCACTGCGTCCAGAGGAGCCACAATCTCTGAGGAGAGGTTAGAACAACTGGGAGTATTGGGAAGCAGGGTGGCTCAGCTGGATTGGTCTGATGACTGCTCCTCTTAATCGTGTCCTCGTTCTACCCTCAAACCTCTGCATCTGCTTTAAAGAGAAAAGGGACTGGAGGTAGGGGACAGAAAAGTTGGTCTTTAAATGACCCTGTGGGCAAAGAACCTGATAACCCTGAAGTGCCACGACTCGCAATTGCTCTTTCCCTATTTAAAGCAATTGAGAGAATCATCTGTCTTTAGACAAACTTGGTTTTGGATTCTGGCTCCATCACTTAGTTTCATGACCTTGGGAAAATTATTTAACCTCTTTGAGGCTTGATTTCCTCATCAGAAAATATCCCACAGGGCTAGAGGATTAAATAAGGTAATACGTGTAAAGTATATGTACATAAGATGAATGTTATTTTTTGACTCTTACTATTATTTAGTAAGAAAATATCAGAAAGCATGGTAAATAGGGGAGAAAAACGGGGCAGGCCAGGGCAGCTTTAATCTAGTACAGGGATCTCGGAGTCTGTAGGAACCACAGAGGAAGGAAGCATCCAAGTTACCAAGTGCCTGAGAAGGCAGTTCTCTGGCCTTACTTCAGCTGGGACTGTGGATGCGTGGCTGTGGCTTAACCCTGTGGTGCACAGAAGGTTTTGTCTGTCCTCCCACAGAGGACACTATGCAGAACGGCAGTTGGTGACAACACAGTTGCCATATGGGCCACAAGCCACATTTATTGTGAGAATTTCACATAGGATGTCGGCTTAGCTGCTATTTTGCAGTATGAACCCAGCTGTATGTAGAGCAGAAGCCCTTCCCTTTGGGCTCAGACCTGTCAGATCATGCCTTTCTTGCCTGACAGTTGGAGATTCGGTCTGTAATCCAGCACATGGCCTTGAGAATCAGACAGTCTTGAGCTGAGACCAGTTTGATCCAATTACCAATGTTTGACTTGGGGCAAGTTATTCAGCCCGAGGCTCCGTTCCAAACTGACAGGTAACATCCTTAGCTCCGTGTGTGGCACATGGTCAATAAGTGCTAGCAACTACTCTTTATATTTTCTTTTGGTGAAAATATACACAGCAAGGGATACACCATTTCAACAAATTCTACATGTAGAATTCAGTGACATTGTTTACATTCTTCAAGTTGTGTAACTGTTCTCAATATCCTTTTCCAAATTATTCCACCACCATTAACGTAAACTCGTTGCCCCTTAAGCTTCTCATCTAACCGTCCGAGATGGTGTTGTGAATTTGATCCCACATAGACAAATCTTTTCAACTATTCTTATTATCGTCATTAATAATCATTATCACAAACTAATTGGTATAACTGGGTACACTCAGTGTGGAATAAATGAGTATATTTAGCTTCCATTGCTGTACACCCATTGCCTAACACAATACACAGCAGAAACTCAGTTTAGCGAGTAAGACCGTGCTTGTAAAACACATCAGCTGTTTATTCCTTCACCAAACATTTATTTAGTTCCATTCTGTGCCAGATCCTGTGCTAGGTTCTGGGGGCACGATGGTACTAAAGATAAACATTCTCTAGCTCTATGAAGGAAATATCGTCTCCCCACCCCTGTCCCCTGCCTGCCAGCCAAGTAGTCTCCCCGGCTTCCTTTTGTGAGTGTATCATCATACTCAGTGCTTTCTTCCAAAATATTGTTAGCGTGCATTACTATCTCCTTGCCAGTTCTGAGCTAGCAATCCAATTTCTGGCTCACGATGAGGGCCACCTACTGTGGTCCCACAGGGTGAGAACCACAATTCCAGGGCCTTATTCATACAGATTAAAATGTGAATGGTGCCCCCTACAGTCGTACAGAGTGGTGGTCCTGACGTTGATAGTTGCTCATATTATGTATAATAAGTACGTGATTAGACTGTGGTGGACTCATCCCTGCTGGAGACATGTACGTATTAAACTCAGCCTAGGGAGATTGTATGGAGGGTTGGGATGGATGAAATGACTCCCTCTATGAACCTTTCCTCTACCAGTTCTATCCTTACAATTCACCAAAGAGATACCTCCAAAGAACAGAGGCAGAGGAGGGAATAATGGAATTAGGGTATAGTTCAGGGGCTTATGTTTCTGAACTAATATTACAAAGAAGATTGTGCTGAAAGAGTCTTAGACTTTCATTAATATGGGGAAAGGAACTATGTGAGAAAATACTATGTCTTAGGCGCTTTGCTAGCCATCTAACTTCACAGCGTCAGGCTGATTCATGAACGCAGATATTGCAGGCAGGACCGCTGAGGCTCTGTGAAGTTACTTAACTTCTACAAAACTGCAGTTAGAAAATGGCCAAGGTAGTGAAAAGCACAAAACTGCACAGCAACTATTCAGAATATTTAAAGAACTCCTACAAATCAATAGGAAAAATGTTCAAAAAAGAAAATATTCAAATAGCCAGTAAACATACACAAAGGTACTCATTTTATTAGTAATCAGGGAAATGTGCATTAAAACCACAATGTGATACTGCTGAAAACAAAACAAACAAACAAACAAAAAGCAAATCCCTCAATGACTTTGAGTTAATTCCGACTATAGGACAGGGTGGAAGTGCTCCATAGGGTTTCTAAGGTGTGGCTGGTGGATTTGAACTGCGGACCTTTTGGTTATCAGCCAAGTTCTTAACCACTGTGCCACTAAAGAAAGGTTTAGTTTATTTATTTATTTTTTAGTGGCACTAGGGCTCCCAATATTGCTATAGGCACCCTGAGTGGATATAACTGGAAAGATCAACAAAATCAAATATTGATGGGGATCTAGAACAATGAAACTCCCCTACTCTGCTGGGGTGAGTGTAAATCGGTACAACTACTTTGGAAAGCTGTTTGGAAGAATTTACTAAAGCTGAGTGTATTCACAGCCTTTGATACATAAGGAAACCCTGGTGGTAGAGTGGTTGAGGGCTACAGCTGCTAACCAAAAGGTCAGCAGTTTGAATCCACTAGGGGCTCCTGTGGAGCTTTTGTGGTTTTCATGGACATGCTGTGAGCACAAATACAAATTAGGAGAAAGAAAGAATAAAAAGGGAAAAAGTAAATTTTCCCTGTTGGAAAAAAGGGAAGAGCACCCCGCCCCCATCCTCTCTTTAGAGCATTTCCTTTGAAAGACTTGTAGTTGTAAATTCCTTCTCTGCCTCTTTGAAATATATGTAAATCTTTTGAAAGGCAAAATAAGCCTCTTGCCAATTTTACAACCCAGGAATGTTTCCTCAAGGGCATGGAAGTCATCTTTGTGAAATGTAATCAATCAAGGAAGACAGCATCCCTATCTCCCAGTTTCCTGGGAGGACAGGAGTCTAACTTCAGCTGACACTTGCCTCCAAGTGGCAAACCTGCCTCTGGTCATAAAGGTATGAGAAATGAATTATTTTTCTTTGGATAAAGGCAATTAGCAAACTCAGGTGGCTATCCCAATTACCAGGTGATTTTAGGATGGCAGATGGGGCTGAAGTCTTCTTACTTAAGGAATAATTATGATTTACCTTGAGGACATGCATGTAAGGGGTTGCATCTGCCTGGCTATATAAAAGGATAAAATTCCTTTCTGTCTTACCAATCACTTTAGTAAATTACTTGTGCTGTGCATCACAGTCTGGTTCAATGCTTGTTTAGTGATAAGATTGCTTTCCTTATCTTACTTTTGTAGAGAACTTGTCTGGGTCAACAGGAGATTTTGTTTTTAATTATGGTTCTCCAACAATATGCTTTTTTTTTTAACAATATGCAGGGAGGCGAAGATTGGAATGAAACAATGTGCATTTTTCTAGCTGAGACTGAACAAGGCAAGCGTCTGTCTTCTTGTTTCAGCTCTCATACTGTAAACAAGTGTCCTTTTCACAGTTCATTTAGTGCCATGTTTTTCACATTTTGTAGGTAATTTCACTGCTGAAAATGGCCCGCGAACATTGTGCCGAAGTGCTATCTAATGTTCCTAAGACCAAGGGCACTACAGAGAAGATCTTACAGAAGAAATTCGTGTTAGATGAGCTTCATTCAGGCGTGATTTATAGTGCTGTTGGCTATGAGTTCGACATTAATAAATTAACAATATATATTAAATAATGTGCCTTTAAACAGAAACACACATAAAACAAGGTTATGTATTGATTGGTTGGTGAAAATGTTGTGACCAGAGGCTCACAGAAACTTAACGCTATAATTCCCTTAGAGAAATGGTTCCCGAACCAAAAACCAAACCCATGGCCTTTGAGCCAATTTTGACTCACAGCGACCCTATAGGACAGAGTAGAACTGCCCCATAGGGTTTTCCAAGGCTGTAATTTTTATGAAAGCAGACTGCACCATCTTTCTCCTGAGGAGTGGCTGGTAGGTTGGTAGGTTCAAACCACCAACCTTTCAGTTAGAAGTTGAGCACTTAACTACTGTGCCACCAGGGCTCCTTAGAAAATGGTTCACTAGTCACTAACTCAGTGTTTGTGGAGACTTCATAGACTGTAACTACTGCAAATGGTGAGAATCAACTGTATATACCTGACAGAAATGCATATATTTGCTCACAAAAGACGTGTACTAGAATGTTTATGGCAGCGCCTACTATTCATACTAGCTCCAAACTGGAACCTATTCAAATGTCTACCAACAGTAGCATGGATAAAAATATTGAGGTATAGTCACACAATGGAGAACTATACACCAATGAGAGTAAATGAACTACAACTACATGCAGCAATAAGGATGAATCTCAGAGACATACAGTTGAGCAAAGGAAGCCAGACACATAATGTTCATACTGTATGACTCTAATTATACAAATTTCAAAAATAAGCAAAATGAATTTGTGACACTGGGAGTCAGGATAGTGGTTATCTCCAATGGAAGAAGTGACTGGAAGGGGCCACAAGGTAGTATCTGGGGTGCTGACACCAATATTTTATTTCTTGATTTGGATGCTTGTTACACGAAGCTGCTCACTTAGGAAAGTAAATAAGATAAAGCTTTCCAGATTAGAAAGAAATAAATAAAAGAATCTCCAATCACAGATGATGTGACATTTTATGTAGAAAATCATAAGGAATCCATTAAAAGCTATTAAATTTCAACAGAAATTTACTCTCTTTTCTTCATTATTTACTCTGAGAAGACACTCTGGGGGAGGTAGGTTTTTAGCGATAGCTCTATAGGGTTGCTAAGAGTTGGAATCGAGTCAACGACAGTGGGTTTGGTTTTGGTTTTGTTATGTGGAAAAAGGAGGATGCTTAGACCAAAGAGAATATAGTTACTTAGTAAAGATCTGAGTGACTAATGAAATAACCCTAAGCACTTAGATCAACTCAGAAAAATTACTCAATACCTCTTTACTCAAAGAGAAGGTTAGCCAGAAAATGGAAGGAAATAGAGATTCTAAGAAGAATTAGGTTTCTTTCATGGGTTAAAAAGGCATGGGGCAGATCTTCCTTCAGAGCCTACACATAAAAAACCAAAACAAAACAACAAAACCTTTCAGTTAGCAGCCAAGCACTTTAACAACTGTGCTATGAGGGCCCCTTGGGGTACACTTAGTAGGAACTTTATAAATGATGATCAAATGAATGAATGTCTCTCAACCCTAGGGTGGACAATTTCCTCCTGGAATCGCTATGTTCTTCTGCAACGCCAGCACTTTCGCACACCCTACCTTCCTCCTCACTGGCTTTCCAGGCCTGGAGGCCTTTCACCATTGGGTATCTATCCCCATCAACTTGATCTGTGTGGTTTCCATCCTAGGCAACAGTATCATCCTCTTCCTGATCCACACAGACCCAGCCTTACACGAACCCATGTACATCTTCCTGTTCATGTTGGCAGCATCTGATCTGGGTCTCTGTGCCTCTACCTTCCCCACCATGGTGCGGCTCCTCTGGCTAGGTGCTGGTGAATTGCCCTTTGACTTCTGTGTAGCACAAATGTTCTTCATTCATGCCTTCACCTTGGTGGAATCTGGTGTGCTGCTCGCCATGGCCTTCGATCTCATCATTGCTATCTGGAACCCTCTGCACTATGCCACAATCCTTACCCACTCAGCCATGGTCAAAGTGGGGGCTGCCATTCTAGTGAGGGCTGTTCTGCTCAACCTTCCAGGACCCATCCTCCTGCAGCGTCTGCTCTTTCCCCAGATCAGCATACTCTCACACTGCTACTGCCTGCACTGTGACCTCGTAGCGCTGGCCTGCTCAAACACCCGGGTCAACAGCCTGGTTGGCCTGGTCTCCATCCTCCTCTCACTGGGCCTTGACTCCTCCCTTATCATGCTCTCATATGCACTGATCCTACAGACAGTGCTGGGCATTGCATCACCTGGGGAACAGCTCAAGGCACTCAACACGTGTGTCTCACACCTCTGCATTGTTCTCATCTTTTATTTGCCCAAACTGGGGCTGTCTGTATTGCACCGAGTAGAGAAGCACAGCTATCCTGCTCTAGCAGTGTTCATGGCCAACCTGCACTTTGTGGTCCTGCCTTTCATGAACGCTATTGTCTACTGCATCAAGTCTAAGCAGATCTGCCAGGGCCTCTTAAAGCGTTTCCAACAGAAGAGAGTTGATGTCTCCTAAAATAGCAAAAGGACCAAGGGCACCTTGGAATTCATAGGGGAGTGAGAGTAATGGTGAAGGGTTAATTTCTGAGATTTCTGAATGATCTTACCTTTACTGTTGAGCCCTTTGTGGGGCATTATCAGTCTCTACAGTTTTTAGAGACTGAGACTCCAAACCTCCAAAAAATTATAATTTTAGGAGACTGAGAATTTGAAATACCACCTTGATAATCCTCTCATTGCTCTGTCTGACTAGAGCCCAACTATTTTAGTTTCACATATGCTGTGACATCTCCTTACCTAGGGGACTTAACCACACTAACAGAGGATGTGTGTGTATATCTCTTCTTTCCCTAGTTGATTTTTTGTTTGTTTGTTTTCCCATTTGATTTTTAAGCCTAAAGAAAAGAAGAAATGATAAACTATATTTACCTTTGTACTGGCCTCTCCTCCCAAATTATTATTAATCAGCTCATCTACTAAGAAGTAGAAAAGTGGGAGGGGGAGAGGGAAGGAGAGATACATACAACAACACTGCACATGTTGAATTTATCAAGAACTTATTTGCAGCTAAGTTTTCTTTCTGTGTGTCCCTGCTGTGAACTAAAGTTTGGTCCTGCCAAGGCCAGGAAAGCTGCTCCCTATAAATTTTATATAGCACTTGTTTCTTAAGGACCAATTGTAAGGGTGGAATAGACGCTCATCTCTGAGTGGGAGAAGCAGCCAATCGACTAGGATGCAAACTCCATGAGGGTAGGAATTCAGGGGCTGTTTTGTTCAATGATGTGTCCCAACTTCCAAAAACTGTGCCTACAATATAGTAAGTGTCCAGTGCGTATTGTCGAACAATTGAGTAGGGAGGATGAAGGGACAGAAGTTTCTTGTCAGCTGATACCTCAGAAAGAAAGAGGATTGGGAGATATGAATGTCTGGATATGAGGGTAACAAGCAATTGATTGGCTAGAGGAGGATGAAGTAAAGATGGATGTCAGAGACCTTGGGACAAGGTATGATTCTCCCTGTGCCACATGGTCAAGAAGATGGTTTCTAATGGCAGAGCTCAGAGGGAAGATAAGTTTATTGTGGAGCATTTTCTAAAGTTGCCTCCCAACTTTCAGGAGGAGACTTACCTAGAAACTGAAGGATGTCTCACCCCATCACTGGCTTTGCCTTTGGTCTGCTAAATCCTAAAATGTTCATAATTTTTTTAATGCATTGGAATAGGAATATTCCTGGTGGAAAATTACTACTCAAATTTAATAGAACAAGCCATGCAAAAGCTCTTAAAAAGTGCTTTCCCTATACCTATGCACATCCAGACAATTGGGAATTCAACAACTGTGGTCATTTTTGTGTGTCATTTCCATGAACCGGGACAAGAGAGGATGAGGAACTTGTAGGCAAGAAGGCAGGGTGGGCATGCAGTTTTAATTGGAAAGGTTGTTTTCCCTACCAGATTGTATTTACACAAGCACTGAAGCATGGGATTCAAGGAACTCAGAACCCTGTGCCTGTCAGTAAATAGGAGGCTATTGCCAACCACATGCATCTGAAGATGGCCAGGTCCTGTCCATAGAGTCCAAGAGGCAGGGTAATAAGTCCTGTGTTCAGAAATACCCTTTTGGAACATCATGTCTAGTGGCTGCCAACCAATAGTTTCAGTAAATCCAAAAACTGTTTGATGAGACATTTTGGAAAATGAGGGACTTTCAAAAGATGGTTTTGCTGTCCAAGAAGGTCTCTCATCAGGGTCAGAAAGCTTGGGCTGAACAAGTACCATGTCATCCAGTCCCTTCTGTCTACTCTACCCACCACCCCAATAACAAGAAGATTCTGATCAAGGAACCAGTATATCTCTGAGGCTCTCATCACCCTTGATCAGAAACACCAGGATGAGGTTATAGTATTTGGAACCACAAGCAGCCTTGGGAAGTAAAAAATAAACAAGCAAACAAAAACCAAACAAACATTGTATGTAGAGTCCTAGAGCTGGAAAAGTTCCTATTCTGACAATTAACAGGATAAAGCCTGGATATTAGATACACATTTGAAGACTTCAGGGATCCTTTTGCTTCATTATTATTGCCTTTTCTCAGCAGTTCTGAGCTTGAAGCCTTCTCCCTGCGTGATACCATCACCATAGCCTTGTCATTCTTACTGTTGGCCATTCCTTGGCTGCACTGAAGTCATGCGCTAGAAGGGATCTAGGGATGTATGTCTCTACAACTTTACCATCAGTCAGCAGACATCTCAGCATGTCCCATTATGCCTTCCTATGCTTCACAGGCCAGATAACTACTGAAGTAGCTTAGCCTGCCACAAGTAAGGGTCCTGAGATGGCCTCTAAAAAGCTTTGCTACTAGTTTACCCAGTTAAGGATTATCAAGGAGTGATATACAATGGCTTTTAGAACTTGACATCAGTAGTCCAAAAAAAAAAAAAAAAGTGTGTGTACATCAATCCAAAGCCTCTACTCTTAATCATTATACTAATCAGCCTGTCCCCTACCGATGCAAAACACCTGAGTAAAATCTCAGCTCCAACTCATACCAGCTGTGTGACCTTAAGTTGTTACTTCACCTTTCTGAACCTCCCTTTCCTCATCAGTATAAAGGGAGGATAATACCTACCTCATAAAGATGTCATGAGGATTCAATTAGTCAATGTACATAAAGTACTTAATCCAGCAGCAGAGTACCAGTTTTATGTTTGTGTGGTTATTTTATTAATGCCTGTTCGCCTTATGTATTTCAGGCTCAGTGATGGTGGGAACCACATCTGTGTTTCCTGACTTGTCTAACCCTACCATTTAGCACAAGGCCCAGAGTATTATAGGCCTTTTATGCATTAAATGAATGAGTGAATAAATGAAAGACCAAAATCTTGGCAAATGGGAAAAGCTATTGAACTCAATAGAGTCCCATTTGTTATCATTAATATTGTTATCACTGTCATACAATTTGTATCAGGTAATGGCAAGTGCTGTTCGGCTTGTTGCGAATGCAGAATTTTTATTCAAGTTCACCTTGCTCCATAAAACCTTTGGCTTTATTAATTTATAACTTAGCCTCTCAAGAACACTAGTTCCCAAAGGGGTGATTTAAGTCTGGTCTAAAGAGATCTACGATACATAATGCAGCTACCATGACTTGTTCTGGGTTAACTGGAGAGCATACTCTAAATCTATGATACTCTAGAACTAGGAGGGGTTCTTGGTGACTGGGAATCGGTGACTGACTTACCTCATACATTTTTAGATGAGTAAAAAATTTGTGCACACCTTATGCTAAGCTTGGCTACTAGAAATCAAGGGATTGGTGGGGGATGGTTGCAGACAAAAGGAGAAGGCTTATGGAAACCAGGATATATATCACAAGTCCATCAAAGCCAAGTCTCTCCAAGCTGATTAATCTACATTGTGCATGGACTGGTCATGGGGCAAGTGGTTTCCTAATTGTCCTCTATAAGGCAGAGAGCTGTTTTTGTCCTTTACAAAGAAGGAAAAGAAAGCCTATAGAAGATGATCTAATGAACAATTGCTGTGAATTCACTCAGAGTGATGTGAAGTTATGATTAATGCAAATTTATTTTTGCTGTAATGCTTTGTGAATATAAGCTCATGCCATCCAACTAACTTAACTAACTTAAAGCAAGATGCAAAATGCAGAAGTCCATGGTAGCTTTGAGCGAGACTCTAATTTTCTGCAGCCAGAGAACAGGTTACTTAAAATCAGGCCCAAGATAAAATTGTAAGGGTGGCAGAAATACAAAGAAGGTCCAACTCTTTGCTTTATACAAGCAGTTAACTCAAATATAAAGCCACAAATAGTTTAAATGTAAAAAGATGAAAAAAATACACTGTGCAAAGTTTAAGCAGAATAAAACTAGTGTAGCTATAACAACACCAAAGTTAACTTAAAAATTAGAGTATTACCAGAGATAAAAAGGATTATTTAATAATACTAAACATGTCAAACTGTATCTATCTTTTATCTATATGTGTACATTAATTCTAAGTGTGTATGCACCTAGTAATAGAGCTTGCAAATATACAAAGAAAAAATTGACAGAACTAGAAGTAAAAATAGGCAAATCAACAAGTACAGTTGGAGATTTCAACACCTCTCTCTCTGGCAGTAATTTATAGAAGTAGATAAAATATCTGTAAAAATATGCAAGAGTTGAAGAATATTACCAATCAATTTGACCTACTTGATATTCATGGAATAGTACATCCGAAATTGCAGAAACACATTCATTTAAAGTGTATTTGGAATATTTATCTAGACTATATCAGGGTTATGAAACTAGTTTCAATACATTTTAAAGGATTAAAATAATACAGCAGAGGTGGGGCCAAGATGGCTGACTAGGTAGATGCTACCTCGGATCCATCTTGCAACAAAGACTCGGAAAAACAAGTGAATCGATCAGATACATAACAATCTACGAACCCTGAACAACAAACACAGATTTAAAGAGTTGACCTGAATGACAGAGATGGAGAACGAACAAATACGGGGAAGCAGCGGCTGTTTTTGGGGCCTGGAGCCAGCGTCCCAGTCAGGTAACCTTGGCGCTGGGCTTAGGACTGGGCCCAGGAGAGCTGAACACAAAATCTTGTGATGGCGCAAACAAGGGGCGCAGCCCTACACTCATGAACTGACGTCGGGAGGGGGCCCAGCTGGTCCAGGGGCGGCATGGCAACGCAGCTGGTGGGAGAAGTTGCCAGGAGGCAGTGACTGGTTTTGGAGCCGGGAGTGCAGTGTCCCAGTGGGGGAACCTTGGCGCCGGGCTTTGGACTAGGCACAGGGGAGCTGGACACGGCATCCGCTCACGGCACAAACACCAGGCGCAGCTCTGCTCCCCTAAACTAACCCCGGGAGGGGGCCCAGCTGGTCCACGGGGGTGGCACGGTGACGTGGCTGGTGGGACTAGAAGTCCCCAGGAGGCAGTGACTGGTTTTGGAGCTGGGAGTGCAGCGTCCCAGCAGGGTAACCTTGACACTGGGCTTTGGACTGGCAGCAGATGATCTGACCGCGGCTTTAGCGGGCCAGACCCTCAGGGGCAATCTCCACACAGCCAGCACACATAGGCGACAGATAAAATGGTCATCCCAAGCAAGATAAGCAGCTTTGGCTATATTCCGGGGTGCTACTCTCCTGTTTTTCCGAACCCCCCTCCCCTTCCCAGGCGGCTTCATTAACATTGGAATTTCTTAAGCCAGAGGGAGAACGGCTCCGGCTCCGCTGCGGCTTTGCTTTTCCCTTTTTTGGGGGTCTTTTCCTAACCCATTCTTCCGGCCTGAGAGAAGCAACCACAAAAAACCCAGAGACCAAAAATCCTTCCCTAACTGGACTAAAAACACAGAACCACCTCCAGCCAAGCACATATGATCCAAATCTCAGGTTTTCATCCTTACAGGGAACAAGGTGGCAGTTATATTCCAAAGGCAGTTCTGATAGGGAGCTGACTGCATTTTTTTTAGAGGATTTACTGGAAAAACAAGTTTCCCAGGTCTGATATCTCTGCTTCTTCAACAGAGCCCTAACTGACCCACAACAGGGAATTGAGGGCTGAAGCTCCCCCCAGACCACCTAGCCTCTTGCCTTAGGGGTCTAAGGAGGGTGACACCTACCAATCAGTAGAGGTACTTGCATTGGGGGCCTAAGGTACAGCTGCAGTGCCCTCCCACCCAGGTGCTATAGGAATAGAGACACACCTACCTCACTGACACTTGGGGGAAGCCTGTCAGCATCTGCCCCCCCTGGAGTGTGAACCCCAGCTGCTAATAGAATCTGGTGCACACAACTATCACCACTACTTCTCAAGGTGGATAGGTGTTAGGGTGCAGTACACACTTGATGACCCAAAATCAGATTCTAATCAAGAATAGTGAATAGACTCAGGCATATATATCTGGCAACAGCCCAAACCAGCTGGTAATAGGTCATAAGTAAGTCAAGGGCTACAACAAACAAGACAGCACAATCTAGTAGCCCATCCACGTATATTGAAAGAAAACAAAACAAGATAAGACTCAGTGAGCAAATATAGAATAAACCACTACTATATATATATATTTTTTTTATATCTTAGTGATGGCTCGGAGACAGCAGTCGATATCAAACCACATAAAGAAGCAGACCATGACAGCTTCTACAACCCCCCAAATAAAAGAATCAAAATCTTTCCCAAATGAAGATACAATCCTGGAATTATCAGATACAGAATATAAAAAACTAATTTACACAATGCTTCAAGACATCAGGGATGACCTCAGAAATGAAACAAGGCAAACTGCAGAAAAAGCCAAGGAACACACTGATAAAACAGTTGAAGAACTCAAAAAGATTATTCAAGAACATAGTGGAAAAATTAATAAGTTGCAAGAATCCATAGAGAGCATGTAGAAATCCAAAAGATTAACAATAAAATTACAGAATTAGACAACGCAATAGGAAGTCAGAGGGGCAGACTCGAGCAATTAGAATGCAGACTGGGACATCTGGACTACCAGGGAATTAACACCAACATAGCTGAAAAAAAATCAGATAAAAGAATTAAAAAAAATGAAGAAACCCTAAGAATCATGTGGGACTCTATCAAGAAGGATAACTTGCGGGTGATTGGAGTCCCAGAACAGGGAGGGAGGACAGAAAACACAGAAAAAATAGTTGAAGAACTCCTGACAGAAAACTTCCCTGACATCATGAAAGACGAAAGGATATCTATCCAAGATGCTCATGGAACCCCATTTAAGACTGATCCAAAAAGAAAAACACCAAGACATATTATCATCAAACTTGCCAAAACCAACGATAAAGAGAAAATTTTAAAAGCAGCCAGGGAGAAAAGAAAGGTCTCTCCTACAAGGGAGAATCAATAAGAATAAGTTCAGACTACTCAGCAGAAACCATGCAGGCAAGAAGGGAATGGGATGACATATACAGAGCACTGAAGGAGAAAAACTGCCAGCCAAGGTTCATATATCCAGCAAAACTCTCTCTGAAATATGAAGGCAAAATTAAGATATTTACAGATAAACACAAGTTTAGAGAATTTGCAAAAACCAAACCAAAGCTACAAGAAATACTAAAGGAAATTGTTTGGTCAGAAAACCAATAATATCAGATACGAGCACAACACAAGGTCACAGAACAGAACATCCTGATATCAACTCAAATAGGGAAATCACAAAAACAAATTAAGACTAATTAAAAGAAAAATGCTCATAACAGGGAGTCATTGAAGTTAATATGTAAAAGATCACAATAATCAAAAAGAGGGACTAAATACAGGTGGCATAGAACCGCCATATGGAGAGTGATACAAGATGATATAGGACAATACAAGTTAGGTTTTTACTTAGAAAAATAGGGGTAAATATTAAGGTAACCACAAAGAGGTATAACAACTCCATAACTCATAATAAAAGCCAAGAAAAACTTAACGACTCAACAAATATAAAGTCAAATACTATGAAAATGAGGATCTCACAATTTACAAAGAAAAATGTCTCAGCACAAAAAAGTAAGTGGAAAAATGAAATTGTCAACAACTCACACAAAAAGGCATCAAAATGACAACACTAAACACTTATTTATCTATAATTACGCTGAATGTAAATGGACTAAATGCACCAATAAAGAGACAGAGAGTCTCGGACTGCATAAAGAAACACGATCCGTCTATATGCTGCCTACAAGAGACACACCTGAGACTTAGAGACACAAAGAAACTAAAACTCAAAGGATGGAAAAAAATATATCAAGCAAACAATAAGCAAAAAAGAAGAGGAATGGCAATATTAATTCCTGACAAAATAGACTTTAGACTTAAATCCACCACAAAGGATAAAGAAGGACACTACATAACGATAAAAGAGACAATTGATCAGGAAGATATAACCATATTAAATATTTATGGACCCAATGACAGGGCTGCAAGATACATAAATCAAATTTTAACAGATCTGAAAAGTGAGATAGACACCTCCACAGTTATAGTAGGAGACTTCAACACACCACTTTCGGAGAAGGACAGGACATCCAGTAAGAAGCTCAATAGAGACACGGAAGCCCTAATTACAACAATCAACCAACTTGACCTCATTGACTTATACAGAACTCTCCACCCAACTGCTGTAAAGTATACTTTTTTTTCTAGCGCACATGGAACATTCTCTAGAATAGACCACATATTAGGTCATAAAACAAATCTTTGCAGAGTCCAAAACATCGAAATATTACAAAGCATCTTCTCAGACCACAAGGCAATAAAACTAGAAATCAATAACAGAAAAACTAGGGAAAAGAAATCAAATACTTGGAAAATGAACAATACCCTCCTGAAAAAAGACTGGGTTATAGAAGACATCACGGAGGGAATAAGGAAATTCATAGAATGCAATGAGAATGAAAATACTTCCTATCAAAACCTCTGGGACACAGCAAAAGCAGCGCTCAGAGGCCAATTTATATCGATAAATGCACACATACAAAAAGAAGAAAGAGCCAAAATCAGAGAACTGTCCCTACAACTTGAACAAATAGAAAGTGAGCAACAAAAGAATCCATCAGGCACCAGAAGAAAACAAATAATAAAAATTAGAGCTGAACTAAATGAATTAGAGAACAGAAAAACAATTGAAAGAATTAACAAAGCCAAAAGCTGGTTCTTTGAAAAAATTAACAAAATTGGTAAACCATTGGCTAGACTGACTAAAGAAATACAGGAAAGGAAACAACCCGAATAAGAAACGAGAAAGGCCACATCACAACAGACCCAACTGAAATTAAAAGAATCATATCAGATTATTACGAAAAATTGTACTCTAACAAATTTGCAAACCTAGAAGAAATGGATGAATTCCTGGAAAAACACTACCCACCTAAACTAACACATTCAGAAGTAGAACAACTAAATAGACCCATAACAAAAAAAGAGATTGAAACGGTAATCAAAAAACTCCCAAGAACAACAACAAAAAAAAAACCCTGGCCCGGACGGCTTCACTGCACAGTTCTACCAAACTTTCAGAGAAGAGTTAACACCACTACTACTACAGGTACTTCAAAGCATAGAAAACGACGGAATACTACCCAACTCATTCTATGAAGCCACCATCTCCCTGATACCAAAAGCAGGTAAAGACATCACAAAAAAAGAAAATTACAGACCTATATCCCTCATGAACATAGATGCAAAAATCCTCAACAAAATTGTAGCCAATAGAATTCAACAACATATCAAAAAAATAATTCACCGAAACCAAGTGGGATTTATACCAGGTATGCAAGGCTGGTTTAATATTAGAAAAACCATTAATGTAATACACCATACAAATAAAATAGAAGACAAAAACCACATGATCTTATCAATTGATGCAGAAAAGGCATTTGACAAAGTCCAACACCCATTTATGATAAAAACTCTCACCAAAATAGGAATTGAAGGAAAATTCCTCAACATAATAAAGGGCATCCATCTATGCAAAGCCAACAGCCAACATCACTCTAAATGGAGAGAACCTGAAAGCATTTCCCTTGAGAACGGGAACCAGACAAGGACGCCCTTTATCACCGCTCTTATTCAACATTGTGCTAGAAGTCCTAGCCAGGGCAATTAGGCTAGACAAAGAAATAAAGGGCATCCGGATTGGCAAAGAGGAAGTAAAATTATCTCTATTTGCAGATGACATGATCTTACACACAGAAAACCCAATGAAACCTCCAGAAAACTACTGAAACTAATAGAAGAGTTTGGCAGAGTCTCAGGTTATAAGATAAACATACAAAAATGACTTGGATTCCTCTACATCAACAAAAAGAACATCAAAGAGGAAATAATCAAATCAATACCATTCACAGTAGCCCCCAAGAAGATAAAATACTTAGGAATAAATCTTACGAAGGATGTAAAAGACCTATACAAAGAAAACTACAAAGCTCTACTACAAGAAATTCAAAAGGACATACTTAAGTGGAAAAACATACCTTGCTCATGGATAGGAAGACTTAACATAGTAAAAATGTCTATTCTACCAAAAGCCATCTATACATACAATGCACTTCCGATCCAAATTCCAGTGTCATTTTTTAAGATGATAGAGAAACAAATCACTAACTTCATATGGAAGGGAATGAAGCCTCGGATAAGCAAAGCATTACTGAAAAAGAAGAAGAAAGTGGGAGGCCTCACTCTACCTGATTTTAGAACCTATAATACAGCCACAGTAGTCAAAACAGCCTGGTACCGGTACAACAGCAGACACATAGACCAGTGGAACAGAATTGAGAACCCAGATATAAATCCATCCACATACGAGCAGCTGATATTTGACAAAGGCCCAGTGTCAGTTAATTGGGGAAAAGATAGTCTTTTTAACAAATGGTGCTAGCATAACTGGATATCCATTTGCAAAAGAATGAAACAGGACCCATACCTCACACCAAGCACAAAAACTAACTCCAAGTGGATCCTAAACATAAAGACTAAAACGATAAAGATCATGGAAGAAAAAATAGGGACAACCCTAGGAGCCCTAATACAAGGCATAAAGAGAATACAAAACATTACCAAAAATGACGAAGAGAAACCAGATAACTGGGAGCTCCTAAAAATCAAACACCTATGCTCATCTAAAGACTTCACCAAAAGAGTAAAAAGACCACCTACAGACTGGGAAAGAATTTTCAGCTATGACATCTCCGACCAGCACCTGATCTCTAAAATCTATATGATTCTGTTAAAAAATCAACCACGAAAAGACAAACAACCCAGTCAAGAAGTGGGCAAAGGATATGAACACACACTTCACTAAAGAAGATATTCAGACAGCTAACAGACACATGAGAAAATGCTCTCGATCATTAGCCATTAGAGAAATGCAAATTAAAACCACGATGAGATTCCATCTCACTCCAACAAGGCTGGCATTAATCCAAAAAACACAAAATAATAAATGTTGGAGAGGCTGCAGAGAGATTGGAACTCTTATACACTGCTGGTGGGAATGTAAAATGGTACAACCACTTTGGAAATCTCTCTGGCATTATCTTAAACAGTTAGAAATAGAACTACCATACAACCCAGAAATCCCACTCCTCGGAATATACCCTAGAGAAATAAGAGCCTTCACACCAACAGATACATGCACACCCATGTTTATTGCAGCTCTGTTTACAATAGCAAAAAGCTGGAAGCAACCAAGGTGTCCATCAACGGATGAATGGGTAAATAAATTGTGGTATATTCGCACAATGGAATACTACGCATCGATAAAGAACAGTGACGAATCTGTGAAACATTTCATAACATGGCGGAACCTGGAAGGCATTATGCTGAGCGAAATGAGTCAGAGGCAAAAGGACAAATATTGTATAAGACCACTATTATAAGATTTTGAGAAATAGTATAAACTGAGAAGAACACATACTTTTGTGGTTACAAGGAGGGGAGGGAGGGAGGGTGGGAGAGAGTTTTTTACTGATTAGTTAGTAGGTAAGAACTACTTTAGGTGAAGGGAAGGACAATACTCCATACAAGGTCAGCTCAACTGGACTGGACCAAAAGCAAAGAAGTTTCCGGGATAAACTGAATGCTTCAAAGGTCAGTGAAGCAAGGGCGGGGGTTTGGGGACTATGGCTTAAGGGGACTTCTAAGTCAATTGGCAAAATAATACTATTATGAAAACATTCTGCATCCTACTTTGAAATGTGGCGTCTGGGGTCTTAAATGCTAACAAGCAGCCATCTAAGATGCATCAATTGGTCTCAACCCACCTGGATGAAAGGAGAATGAAGAACACCAAGGTCACACAACAACTATGAGCCCAAGAGACAGAAAGGACCACATGAACCAGAGACTTACATCATCCTGAGACCAGAAGAACTAGATGGTGTCCGGCCATGACTAATGACTGCCCTGACAGGAAGCACAACAGAGAACCCCTGAGGGAGCAGGAGATCAGTGGGATGCAGACCCCAAATTCTCATAAAAAGACCATACTTAATGGTCTGACTGAGACTAGAGGAATCCCAGTGGTCATGGTCCCCAAACCTTCTGTTGGCCCAGGACAGGAACCATTCCCGAAGACAACTCATCAGACATGGAAGGGACTGGACAGTGGGTAGGAGAGAGATGCTGATGAAGAGAGAGCTAATTATATCAGGTGGACACTTGAGACTGTGTTGGCATCTCCTGTCTGGAGGGGAGATGGGAGGGTAGAGAGGGTTAGAAACTGGCAAAATTGTTACGAAAGGAGAGACCGGAAGGGCTGACTCATTAGAGGGAGAGTAAGTGGGAGTATGGAGTAAGGTGTATATAAGCTTATACGTGACAGACTGACTTGATTTGTAAACGTTCACTTAAAGCTTAATAAAAATTATTAAAAAAAATAATACAGCATGTTTTCCAACAACAATGGATTCAAAATAAATAGTAATAAGATACATAGAAAATCTCCAAACAATTGAAAATTAATACATTTCTAAATAACTCATGAGTCACAAAGAATTCATAAAGTCAACTAGAAAGCAGTTCAAAATATTTTAGCACAGTATATGAAAATTTGTGGGATACAGACAAAGCAATGAGTAGAAGGAAATTTGTGTATTTAAGTTCTATTTTAATAACTTGTTTTTGTTGCTAAGAATATACACTAATTCAACAATTTCTACATGTACAATTAAGTGATACTGATTACATTTTTTGAGTTATGCAACCCTTCTTTTCCAAGTTGTTCCTCCCTCATTAACATAAACTCACTCCCCCTAAGGTTTCTGTCTACTCTTTTGAGTTGCTGTTATCAATTTAACCCCATACAGACAGTTCTTAAAAGAGCATAATACTCAAGGCAGACATTTTTTACTAGTTAAGCTAAACTATTTGTTGGTTTTAAAAGGAATTCAAGGGATATTTTTGGTTTATGATATAAAGGTTATCTCATAGTTTTAGGGGCTCATCTATCATCCATGGCTCTAGAAAGTCTGGATCCCATGAGAATTTGAAATTCTGTTCTACATTTTTCCCCTTTTGATCGGGACTCTTCTATAGACTCTTTGATCAAAAGGTTCAGTAATGGTAGCCAGATATGTATAAATTCTTATATTAGGAAAAAAAAAAGAAAAATTTAAAATAAACAATTTGAGTTTATACCTTAAGAAGCTAGAAACAGAAGGACACAGTATAAAGTAAATAGAAGAAAGGAAATTGAAAGATATGAACAAAATCAATGAAAGAACAAATAAAAAACAAACTAGAGAAAACTCGACAAAGCCAAAATTTGTACCTTTTAAAAATTAATTAAATTAAACCCCTCTACCCAGCATGACGGAACAGGACAAAGAGAGAGAAGACATGCAAATACCAATATCACAAATAAAAGAGATGATATCACTACAGATCCTACAGACTTGAAAGGATAAGAAGTAGGACATTTTGAACAACTTTATGCCTGTAATTTTGATAATTTAGAGGAAATGGTAAGATTGTTAGAAAACACAAAATCTGAATGGAACTATACCCATTAACAGCTGACTTTGAAATAAAAAACACAAAGTAAATTTCAAGCTCAGATGTGTTTCCTGGGGAATTCTATCAAATTCTTAAGGAATAAACGAAACAAATTTTACATGAGCACTTTCAGAAAATGCAGTAGAAGGGAATACTTCCCCGTATACTTTATGAGGCAAGCAAAATACTAATATACAAAATTGATAAGGAAATTGCAAGAAAAAAATCACAAGACCAATATATTTCATGAAGATATACATATATGCTTATCAAAATATTAGCAAAGTGAACCCAACAATATATAAATATGATAATATATAATGACTAAGTGGTATTGTGTTAATGAGGAACCTGTATGTAGACCAAGAGGCAATCATTCGAACATAACAAAGGGGTGCTGTGTAGTTTAAAGTCAGGAAAGGCGTGCATCAGGTTTGCACATATTTCACCATATTTATTCAATCTGTATGCTGAGCAAATAACCTGAGAAGCTGGTCTGTATGAAGAAGAATGGGGCATCAGGATCGGAGGAAGATGCATTAACAACCTGTGATATGCAGATGACACAACTTTGCTTGCTAAAATGAAGAGGACTTGAAACATTTACTGAGGAAGATCAAAGACTATATCCTTCTGTATGGTTTACACCTCAACATAAAGAAAACAAAAATCCTCACAAGTGGACCAATAAGCAACATCATGATAAGCAGAGAAAAGATTGAAGATGTCAAGGATTTCATTTGTCAACGCTCATGGAAGCAGCTGTCAAGAAATCAAAAGCGCGTTGCATTGGGAAAATCTGCTGCCAAAGACCTCTTTAAAGTGTTAAAAAACAAAGATGTCACTTTAAGGACTAAGGTGTACCTGACCCAAGCCATGGTATTTTCAATCATCTCATATGTGTGTGAAAGCTGGACAATGAATAAGGAAGACCAAAGAAGAACAGATGCCTTTAATTATGGTGTTGGTGAAGAATATCGAATATATCATGGGCTGCCAGAACAATGAACAAATTTGTGTTGGAAGAAATACAGCCAGAATGCTCCTTAGAAGCGAGGAAGGAGAGACTGTCTCATGTACTTTGGACATGTTATCAGGAAGGACCAGTTCCCGGAGAAGGACATCATGCTTGGTAAAGTAGAAGGTCAGCGAAAAAGAGGAAGACCCTCAAGGAGATGGACTTACACAGTGGCTGCAACAATGGGCTCAGGCATAATGATCGTGAGGATGGTATACAACTGGGCAGTGTTTCATTCTGTTGTACATAGGCTCACTATGAATCGGAACCGACTCAACGACACCTAAAAGCAACAACAACAAGAAGTGGTATTTATACCAGGAATGCAAGGGAGTTTAACTTTTAAAATTTACCAAAAAACCAAAAACCAAACCAAGTGCCGTCGAGTCGATTCCGACTCATAACGACCCTATAGGACAGAGTAGAGCTGCCCCATAGAGTTTCCAAGGAGAGCCTGGAGGATTCGAACTGCTGACGCTTTGGTTAGCAGCTGTAGCACTTAACCACTACACCACCAGGGTTTCCATTTAAAAGTTAGGTCAATATAATTCATAGAATTAATGAATAAAGGAGAAAAATCATATGATTACCTAAGTATAGTTAGAAAAATTATTTGACTAAATTCAACAGCATTTTGGATAGAAACTTTCCATAACTAGAAATAGAAGGGTACATTGTCAACCTGAAAAGGGACATCTATGAAAAACATACAGTTAAATAATACTTGATGATCAAAGACTGAATGCTTTCCTTGTAAGATGAGGTACAAATTCAAGGATGTCTGTCTTACTACTTCTCTTCAACATTGTGTTGGAGGTCCCAGCCAGTGGAATAAGACAAGAAAAAGAAACCAAAAATCATACCTCAAAATCTATTTTTATTTTTTAGGAATTAGCACATTGAATCTAAAATTTATATGGGAATGTAAAGAGCCTAGGATAGCCCTAACCATTGCGGCAAGTACAGTGTTGGCAGACTTACAATACTTCATTTTGAGACTTTCTATAAAACTATAATTATCAAGACAATGTACTATTGACATAAAATAAACAAATCGATTAATGAAACGAAACAGAATTCAGGAGTACATCCACACATAAAGAGTTGATGATTATTGACAACATTGTCAAAGCAATTTAATTCAGAAAAGAATGGCTTTTAAACAAAACAATACTTGAACAACTGCACACCTATATGAGAAGGAACCTTGATCTCTGCTCATGCCATACAAAATTATCATTTGTGTTGGGTCATAGGCTTGAAATTATGACCTGTATTTATAAAGTACTAATTATAAACAAAATCAATAATTTGGACCTAAAACTAAAAATTTCTTTTTATCAAACAATACTAGTAAGAAAATCAAAATGCAAGCTAAAAATCAGATAGAATATTTTCACTACATATATCTAGCAAATAAGTTGTATTCAGACTATATAAACAGCTACTACAAGTCATCAAAAATCAGAAAACAATAAAAATGAGCAGAAGAATTGAACAAATGTTTCATAGAAGAGGCTATATGCACAGTCAGTAAACATATGAGAAGTAGCTCAATGTCATTAACCATCAGAAAAATGCAAATTAAAAGCACAATGAATAACTTTATGCTTACTAAAATGATTAAAATGAACAAATAATGCCAACATCAAGGGTTGGCCAAGATATTGGACAACCTGGGAGTAGTCATCCATCACTGGTGAGAGTACAGAGTGGTACTTTGGAAAACCATCTGGCAGAGTCCATTAAAGTCAAGCATACATCTATCCTGTGATCCAGTAATTCTAATTCTAGGTTAAAAAAATATTCATAGCAGCTTTATTCTGAGTAGACAAAAGTGGGAAACAGCCAAGATGTCCAAAAGGTAAGTGGTTTAACAAACTTTGGTATATTCATACAATCTAATGGAACACTACTCAGAGAGAGATAAAAAGGAAATGCATTTTTTTTTTTTTTTTTGAAATTTTACTGATACGCACAACGTGAATGAATCTCAAAAACATTATGTTGGGCCACAGAAGCTGGACACAGGAGAATACATTCCACATCATTTCATTATATGAACTTCTAGAACAGCAAATTGAATCCAAGGTGATCGAAATCAAACAGCGGGGGAGCAGAAGTATCGCATGGAAAGGGGCACAGGGAAGTTTCTGAGGTTATGAAGATATTCTGCATCTTGACTGTGGTGCTGGTTATACTGCTGTATACATGTGCCAGAGGTATTCAGTCTGTACACTTAATGTTGTTCTTCTGTGCTGTTACATTAATGACAACTTATAGAGACCCTACAGGACAAGTATAACTGTCCCATAGGGTTTCCTAGGATGTAATCTTTATAGGAGCAGATGGCTAGGACTTTCCTAGCTCCTGGTGGGTTTGAACCTTTTGGTCAGCACTGCTCTACCAGGGCCCCTCGTACACTTAATAGATACTTAATATATGTGCATTTTATTTCATATACCTCACTAAAAAAAGTGGTTTAGGAAAAAATTAAAGCCATAGCAAATATAGTCTCAAATAGGATGTAGCCAGTTTTCCTGACTTCTTCTACAGTTTGGGTTAACTATCTTGGGGAGTAGACTTTATTTGCCGATCTGTGGCCTTGGATTGTCTGGCAACCTGAGAAAATTGAGTCTACTAATCTTATGTGCACTGAGCCCTGGAGTGAAGGAAGAATCACTTCGATGACTTCAGGTTAGGTAATCTCGGAGAAGGTGGCTTTTCATACCCTTACAAAGGGGGGACAGGGCAAGGTGGGCCCTGGGACCTCATTTCTCCTGAACAAGTTAGGTGTCTTTATACCCACAGTTCCTGTGCTTACCCTAATCATAGTAATTTAATTCCGTTTGGCCAGTGTGTCCTTACATGTTTGTTTTCTCTAACAGTGAGTGGTCAATTTGAGAGGAGGACTTTTGGCCTCATCAAATCCATACACCTAGATTTTAGCAAAATATCTGACCCACAGTACATGCTCAGTGAATACATCAAAATTCATCTTCCAGAGAACCTTCCCAGAGTGACACTACACTTTGTTTCTTATTCCTTTGCACAGTTTGCCGTAATTCTTCTTCATTTCTTGTTGTCTCTATGGCCCATAACTTAGTGTTCTGTCTCTGTCTGTCTTATTTTGTGTGTGAATCCTAGTCAGACTCTGAGCTCACTGAGGAAGGTATCCATGTATCCCTATAAGAGTGGGAATACCTGCCTATGGATGAGAGGTTATTTTGTCAGACCAGTAGCTATATTTTTCTCATTTTACTAAAGTCTCCTGGAAGGTGGGAGACACATCAGAACAGCAGGGTAGGATTCTCTGGGGGGCTACCATCAAGCTGGTGGCCATACTATCCCTTAGACAGAGGTTCCTTGAGTGTTACACCCATATCTACCTCACAAGTAGGAATCACTTGGTGGTTTTTTCCCCCATCTGACTTGTGCTATGTCTCCACTGAAGGTGGGTTTCTGTCTTCTAGTCATGCAGGGAACCACAGGTCTCTCAAACATTGTCCAAGGCTGAGGGAAGGAGAGAGTAGAGTCCCAGGGCTGGGTTGAAGACTTTATGACTGAGCAGGGGCCCATTTCAGCAGTCGGATGGTTCCCTCCCGGATCTGCTTGGTCTTCATGCCATAGATGACGGGGTTAAGCATGGGTGGCACGACAAGGTAGAGGTCAGCCAGGAGGATGTGGATGTGCCGGGGCACATGCTGGCCAAAACGTTGTGTGTAGAATGAGAATAGCCCTGGTGTGTAGAAGAGTAGGATGACACCCAGGTGGGAACCACAAGTGCCAAAGGTCTTGGCCCTTGCCTCCTTGGAGGAGAGGCCTAACACAGCCCGCAGGATGAGTGTGTAGGAGACAGCGATGCAGATGGAGTCAGTGCCCACCACTAGTGTGGCAGCTGTGATGCCATAGATATTGTTCAGCTTTGTGTCCCCACAAGCCAGCTTTACCACTGCCATATGCTCACAGTAGGAGTGGGCTACCACTCGGCTACAGTAGCTCAACCGTGCCAGTAAGCAGGTGAGTGGGGTCATGAGCCCCAGGCCACGAAACACAGCAGCGGCCCCCAGCTTGCTTGCAGTCTCTGGGGGCAATAATGATCCATAGTGCAAAGGTCAGCAGATGGTCAAGTAGCGGTCAAAGGACTTGCTAGCAGGATGCCAGATTCTACAGCTGAGAAGCCATGGATAAAGAACATCTGGGCAGCACAAGCCCCAAAGGCGATCTCGGCAGCATTTGCCCAAAAGAGTGCTAGGAGCTTGGGCATGGTGGAGGTGCAGAGCACCAGGTCAATGGTGGACAGCATGCATAGGAACAGGTACATGGGCTGGTGCAGGGCAGGCTCTGAGCGTACCACCAGCAGCACTGCCATGTTGCTAAGTACTGCCAGAGCATACATGGCACAGAAGGGAAATGCAATCCAAAAGTGGGGTGACTCCAGGCCAGGAATTCCCATGAGCAGGAAGGAGGCTGAGTTCGGATGGCTGTGGTTTGTGTGTTTCAAGCAAGTGGACAGAGAAGACCTTACTGCCTTGCTCTGAGCCCTGGGAGGCCCTGAGAGATGAAATAACTGGGATTTATCCTCATGATTTGACTGAAACTAAAATGGCAGAAGGAAATATTTGAGTTAGACCTCATGAAAAACATTCAGAATGAGAAGATTGTAGGACATTGGCAAATGATGCAAGGCACGATGTGGGTTTACCATCACACAGGTTCAAAGGAGCCCTTGCCAATTCTATTTCAGTGATCTCTAGATTGTCAGGCAGCGTGTATGTGTGATGGCCGTGGAATCTGCTCCATGGAGAAGGTAAGGGGCTAGACACCTTTGCAGCTTTTTTCTTTCTGCCTGTAAACTCTAGTATTATTTTCTCCTGATTCATATATCTTTGTGACAATATGATAAGGTAATGATCAAAGTCAGGCATGCTGGGTGTCAGGCTCCAATGTGGAGAGATCAAAACTGAGGGGAAGAAAGAAAATCTTGGAAGAATTTTTCATGCCATTGCCAGAACCTGGGTTCTGACTAGGAAGAGCCAAGTACATGGTGAGGGACTGAGTCTCTTGCAGTCTGCCACAATCATAAGACTGCTTGGCTTATATTTAGTACCAGGATTCTGTGTTTGCCTCAGGTGTCCTATATTGATAGGTAGAAGCAGGTAGAATCGTGCATACCTGGTCAAGTAGTGAGGGGTCAGACTGATCTGGTCATGTTATCTGATAAAAATGATTGAGAGATGATTGTGTACAAAGGTCTGTCAAAAAGGGGATGAAAGGGAATTTTAGTCACTGGGAACACAGAATTATTTCCTGTAAGCAAATACAGAGACCAAGACTGGTCAAATGATAGTACTGAGCATATCTCTACCCCATCTCTTCTGTCCATTACCCACACAGTCTATCTCCCCGGATCTTCCCCTCACGCATGTGTTCCTTCTCATCTGTCTGTTGTCCAGTAAAAAAAACTTGCTGCCATCAAGTCGATTCTGAATCATAGTGACCCTACAGGATACAGTAGAACTGTCCCATAGGGTTTCCAATGAGCGCCTGGTGGATTTGAACTGCTAACCTTTTGGTTAGCAGCCAAGCTCTTTACCACTGTGCCACCAGTCCAGTAGCCAGTCAGTAATTGAGGATTTGAGAGAGAAGGGAAGAGTAAACAAAAAAAAGTGGAAATGGAAAGGCGACAAAGATAAAAAGGAAAGATGAGAACAAGAATCAGAAACACATAGAAGAGGGTAGAAAAGTAAAGAGAAAGAGAGAAAAGAACATTTCCTCCAAGGGCTTCTAATGGGATGTGACTGGGTTCTGGTTGCCAACTAAAACAGAGATTGTGGAACCAATTGGACCCTATGAAGACAGAGTATTTCTATTCCTTATCTTAAGCTTCAATACTCCTTGTAATGCCTAGCATCAGGTGCCCATACCTGGAGATCACAGGAAACCGTCTTGGGGACAGAAGCAGGAAAGGAAAGAGTAAGGACTGTAATGTGATGTGGGGAAGGAACTCCGGATCAGGATGTCTGGCTGGGTGTCTACTATAGCTATCACTGGGATATTGAAACAAATCATTTCACCACTTCCTGTCTCATCATCCCCTCTGCCACGTGTTTCCTGTTTTTCCTTCTGTGCTAGGCTCCTCCCTGAGTTTCTACCACCCAGCCTGGGTTCAAAGCTCCCCATAGGGGAGGTGAGCATTGTTTTTGGAGTCATGATTTTGGAAGCATGGGCTTCTAGGTGCCCTTCCTTTGGCGTAGAGAATTGAGAGCTGAATAATGCAGTCATTCCTGGGACAACCATGCGTTGTTTCCCTTCCTTTCTCTTCCTCTACCTCTGTATTTCCATAATTGAATCAGGTTTCCTGAGCTCCTGCTGCCACTCAAGGAACTTATATTCCCTCCTTGATCTGGGAGCCATAAACTCCCTTTGCCCTAGCCCCATTTGTACGGATGGGAAAACAGAAGTTGGAAGAGCACATGTTGAGCAGGATATGCCCAGGATCCAGAAAAGAAGTTGAAGTGAGGACTTTGAGGTTCTGACTTTCTCACCTATACCTATACAAACTCTAGAGATCAGACAAGGAAAATCTTCCAGACTTCTACAGATTACTCTCACAGAACAATTCTACTTCACATCCTGGCATTTGGTATAGGAAAGATCTTAGCTAAAATGTATAATAATAGGAGCTGAAATACCAGGAACAAGGCTGCCTCATAAGGAAATGAACAAGTTCTTCATCACTTTCCCATATGTGTTCATGAACACCCAGAAAAACACCTGCCAAGAAGTCAGCATTTATTAATGGAAGACCAAGGGTAAACCAATTCAAATCCCAGCTCTATCACTCTCC
Organism: Elephas maximus indicus; assembly: GCF_024166365.1. Taxonomy (NCBI): domain Eukaryota; kingdom Metazoa; phylum Chordata; class Mammalia; order Proboscidea; family Elephantidae; genus Elephas; species Elephas maximus. The sequence goes on from NC_064825.1 coordinate 54,810,326, forward strand.
AGCTGTGTGATCTTGATCAATTCGCTCAACCTCTCTCGACCCAATTTATTACTTGTGATCTGGAGAGGTTTATTCTTACTTCATAGGCTATCAAGGAACTTCCGTAGGAAGATTATCATGGAAGATGCTCATCTGAAGAGCCAATCACATTACATGGGACACAGCAGTGGTAAAAAGTATAATTTACCTGTTAAATTCCCTTTATCTGAAGGGGAGACTACCTCAGTGAGAAAATTATCTTAGTGGTGGTCAGGTCTTCGATCTGCTCACAGTGTGCCTATTGTAGCATTGAGCACACAGACAGACAAACTTACTATATCTAGGACCAGGGAGTAGTAGTGGAGTCTCAGGTCCTGCAGGGTTTAGAGTGGGAGTGAGTAAAAAAGCTGGAGTATTTATCCTGTTATTCAGGCCCCAGTTGAGAGTGGGGATTCCCTTGGGACACTGAAAAAAGACCTCTGGGATGCTGGAAAGAGTTAGCAAAGTGAGGCCAGGAACTTTGGGCCTTGATGGGGGAGGGAATGATAAGATAGCAAAGAAGATCTTTGAAAGTTTAGTGCAGGTAGGAAGGGGGTAGGCAGATAGATCCCTAAGCACAAATAATCTAAAAGGCTTTTTAGCATAGGAACAAATTTGGGGATATTTTCCTAATTTGGGATATTTTGCTAATTCTCTCCACCCCAAATATTTGCTTCCCTGTGTTTCTTTTGGGCAAACTACTCAATTTCTCTGAACATTAGCTCTTCATCTGTGAAATGGGAAGGTGATAAAGATAAGATGATATATGCAAAGCATGTACCATTTCGCCTTGTGTATGCCAAGCAATCAATAAAAAGTTTGAATTATTTTATTATTTTATCCAACCCAGCGATCATTCTACTATATGCAAAGAACTATACTAGATGTTAGAGCAAGGAGATGAAGGATTGTGTCTCTGTCTAAAGAAATCACAGTTGGGCTTGGAGAAATGGGCAGACATATAAAAACTAATTACAATTGAATGAGCTATATGTAGACATATGAAAGACAAAGAGGCTCATTTGTCTGAGGAAGAGTTAAGTCTGTCAGAGAGAGTTAAGGATTTAGAATTTAGAAGTATAAGGTGGACTTGGTGGGAGGGGCACACCAGAGAGAGGAGATAGCATGTGCAAGGCAAGAGACAATGGGAATGTTCTGGGAACCAATGGAGTCCAGTTCAAAGTCAAAATATTCACAAATCTTTCCTAATACTCTGAGCCCCAATGGCTATCCTTTTTCTCCTCTCGCCCACACCACATCTTATCAAATGCTGTTGTGCTACAGTCCACTTTAAATTTTGCTGATGTAATGATGGTGTGTAAGTTAAGTAATAGCTCTTAGTCTCTTGTTCCTCATGTGTAAAAATGGGGCATTTATTACCTACCTTGTGGGGTTGTTGAGAGATATCATATGAGAGATTACATAAAAGGCATTTAGCATACTGCCTAGCACATAGTAAGTCCTCAGATAAAACAAAAATTGCTTTTGAGTCAATTCTGACTCATGGCAATCCCATGTGTGTCAGAGTAGAACTGTGCTCCACAGGACTTTCAATGACTGAGTTTTCAGAAGCATATCACTAGGCCAGACTCAAACCACCAACCTTTAGGTTAACAGCTGAGCATGTTAACCATTTGCACCACCCAGGGACTTCAGGTCTTCAGTAGATTGTTATTATTATTATATTTGAGTTGGCTTCCTACACAATGGAACTTGTGAAGGAAGAGATGAATTAATTTTTCTCCGATAATGCTTAGAAGATGATCATCATGATACTAGGAATTGGGGGAAGAATGCTGAATGAATTGATGGAATTCTAATCAAATGTAGGCCAGGAAGCTTGATGTAAGACAATCAGAAATCAATAAATATATATTGGTGACTTACTATGTACCTGACATTGTCCTGGAGATAAAGGTATTTGAAAAGATTCTTGGTTTTAAGGAGCATTAAATAGAGATGGTGAGAGAAGACCTAGTGGGGGCTGGCATGGACCAGATGATAAAGAAGAAGGAAAGGGCTTTGTTCTCTGAGCATTTAGCTTCCCTGGTGACCTCACAGAGGACTTCTACTTCAGGAATTAAAAGTTTCAGGAATCCTGGGTTATGGCCCCCTCCCCATTTAGTTCCTCCAGGGACACAACTGGTTCTAATAGACGAAATTTAAGGGTAAGTGGCAATCACAGATCAACGAGACGACTCAAGTTTTCTAGCAGCCCCACAGTGCTCAGAGCCAAACCTAGATTATCCAATATTCTGATGGGACTCAGAAACAGACATGGCTGCTCAGTGTTAACCTGGGGTACCACTGGATAGATTTTATGCAGCCAACAACATAAATTCTACAGATAATTTTTGATCACCTATTATGTGCCAGGAAACACTGGTGGCATAGTGGTTAAATGCTAAGGCTGCTAACCAAAAGATGAGCAGTTTGAATCCACCAGGTGCTCCTTGGAAATTCTATGGGGCAGTTCTACTCTGTCCTATAGGTCACCATGAGTTGGAATAAACTCGACGGCAACAGGTTTTTTTTTTTTTTAAATTATGTTCCAGCATTTAAGTATTGGAAATGTGGCAAAGAACAAAGAAGACAAAATCCATATTCTCACAGAAATTCTATGCTGGTAAGACAGACTTTCATTAAAAATTAATATATAACATAAAACAGGTATTGGAAAGTGCCATGGAGGAAAAAAAAAAAAAAAAAAAAAAGCAGGATAGGAAGTAGAAAATGTTGGGAAGCACAATTTTAGGCAGGGTGGTCATAGTAGGCCTTTCTGAGAAGGTGACATTTGATCAGGCATCTGGATGAAGTGAGCAAGCAAATCATGCAGCTATATGAAGGACTATTCTCCAGGCAGAGGGAAGAGCAGATGCCAAAGACCTTAAGACCTGGAATATATTTGGTAAATGTGAGAGACCATCAGCCCGTTGCTGAAGTGGAGTGATTGAGAGGAGAGGGTAGGACATGAATTTGAAGGGGTAGCCAAGGTCTAAATTTTGAAGGGTGTTGTAAACATGATTTAGACAGGATTTTATTTGAAGTGTGATGAAAAGCTACTGAAAGATTTTGAACAGGGTTCTGTCATGCTGTGATTTAAGTTTTAAAATATTCACTCTGGGTTCTCGATAGGGATGTAGGGGGATAAGGGAGAGTGGGAAGCTAGTTGGAAAGTTATTGTGACAGTCAAAGAGTGAAACGATGGTGGTTTGGAGTGGCAACAGTGGAAGCAATGAGAAGTGATTACATTTGGAATATGATTTGAAGGTGCAGCAGACAGGATTTTCTGACAAAATGATTGAAATGTGGGGTTATGAGAATATTATATGATTCAAGGAAGGCTTCGTTTTGAGCAAATGAGTGAGTAGAAGAGCTTTACTGCATGGGAAACCCTTAGGGAAGTGTAGATTTATAAGGATGGAAGGATAGGGGAATCAGAGTTTTGTTTTGGACATGTAATTTTGGAAATGTATGTTAGATAAGCAAGAGTAGATGTCTGGTCAGCAATTTATATTTACCAAGCTGAAGTTCAGAGTAGATGTCTGAACTGATAATTTGTGAGTCACCAAATAAGAGATAAAGTCATGAAAAATGAGATAATCTAAAGAATGAATATAGAGAAGAGACTCTGACATCAGAGGTTGGGAACAGATGAAGTAGTCAGAAAAGGATATTCGGAAGAAGAATCTAGTAAAGTAGAAAGAAAGCCTACATAGAATGTTGTTCAGGAAGCTAGGAAATAGTGAGTACTCCACTCTGCCAAGTACTGCCACAGGGTTGACTAAGATGAAATTTAAGAATTGATTACTGGGTGTGTTAACACTGTGGTCATCGGAAACCTTGGTGCTGCAGTTATTTGTAGTGATGATATCTGTAGCATGACAGTGGCAGTAGGTGGTTGAGGTAAGGTAGAAGATAATTGGATATGAAGAACTTGAGAGACTGAGAGACCAGAGATCGCCTACACGGATACTGAAATCACTGAGAAGGATGACAGAGTAGAAGTGGAAGGCAGAAGTAGAAGCGAGTCTGTTGTTAAAATCTTCAATGGATGAAGAAGAGTGATCAGAGATATGGAATGGTAATAAGGTTAAGTTTTTAAAGCAAGTTTTTCTGAGAAGGGGAACAGAATCAAGGAGTGTTGCAGAGGAATAAATAAAACTAAGGAATGAAGGATTGTACTGATGTTAATCAAGATGAACTTTTTAAAATAAGCCACAGATTTGCATGGGAGGAGGGAGATGGTAAAACCTAATAACATTTGTAAAATGCTTTACAGTTTGCTAAGTCTTTCTCATATATGACCCATCTTTTTTCACTACAACTCCATAAGATGGGCATGGGAGATATGGTTATTGCTTTCATTTACAGGTGTGGAAGCTACAACTTTACACATATAAGTGATTCACATCAGTTTCTACAAGTACAGAGATGGCACAATCTTGAACCCAAGGCTTCAATTCTAAAATATTTCCCTACACCAGGATAATTAGTCTGAGTTTTATTTCTTCTAAATTGAGCATGCTGGACATGATGAAGACAGTAGGGTGTCCTGATTTACGAAATTGAATTTGAAGGGAGGAAACTAGAGTTTCCAGGCTGTTTTCCTAGGCACCTTTAAGTAGGTTTAAACCACCAACTTTTTAACTGGTTTTCCTGCACTTAACCATTTGTGCCACCACCCAGGCACCCACAGTGAATTTTCCGGATAAGAATTTAACTTAAGCAGTGATCTACATCTTTTAAAAAGCTTCCCTGGGTGACATGAAGACCACAGAAATCTCTCTTTCCACTGTATACTCCCTAAAGGCTTGCTGTATTGGCAATTAATATCCTGATCACCCAATTACTTTATAAGTGCCTTGCAGGCAAACAACAGGTATTATGTTTCTCTGTGTATGTTCTTCAGGCAGAAATAAAATTATGTGGATCAAAACATGGAAATGCAGGAAGAAATGAGGAACACTGGAAAGGGTAAATATGTGAATACATATAAATGCATATTGACTTTACAAAAGATAAGTAGAATTAAATAGAGCTGAAGTGCTTTAACATTCTAGCAGTTAACGCCAACATGGTTATTTAAGACCCGATCACTCACAATCTCATGTGCTTTTCATCACTGCCCCCATGACTTTATACCCTCAGACTGGAGTCAGGGAACGAGTGAGGTGCTGTTTCCCCTCCACTGACTGCTTTATCTGACCCTTGTCTGGATACTTTGACTCTAATCTATACGCACTTAATGTAGTGTATATCACTTTAGCCTTCCCTGACCATGACCCTAGATCCCTGTTTCCTACAAGCAAGATCTGGCAATTTAGCCAGTATATCCTCTGTTCTATTACATAATGTTCAACCATGAGATTCTCCTGACCCCAAGCCTGTTTTTTCTTTGTATTGCCTCTGCCCTGATGCCAACTTTTAAAAAATATTATTTTATTATGTTTTTGGTGAAAGTTTACACAGCAAATTAGGTTCCCATTTAACAATTACTACATGAATCCTTCTGCTGTAAAAGCTCTTTTTAAAGTGTTAACAAGCAGAGACGTCACTTTGAGGACTAATGTGCGCCCAACTGAAGCCATGGTATTTTCAATTGCCTCATAATACCTGTGAAAGTTGGACAATGAATAAGAAAGACCAAAGAAGAATTGATGCCTTTGAATTATGGTGTTGGTGAAGAATAGTGAATATACCATGGGCTGCCAGAGAATGAACAAACCTGTCTTGGACGAAGTACAGCCAGAATGCTCCTTAGAAGTTAGGATGGGGTGATTTTGTCTCACATACTTTGGACATGTTATCGAGAGGGAACCAGTCCCTGGATAACGACATCATGCTTGGTAAAGCAGAAGGTCAGTGAAAAAGGAAGATCGTCAAGGAAACAGATTGCAACAGTGGCTGCAACATAATGGGCTCAAACATAGCAACAATTGTGAGGACGGTGCAGGACCAGGCAACATTTCATTCTGTTGTACATAGGTTCGCTGTGAGTTGGACTGACTTGACACCTAGCAACAGCAACAGTACAAATTGTTCGGTAACATTGGTTACATTTTCCACAATGTGTTAACATTCTCGTTCATTCCAGTCTGGATATTTCATTTCCAGTAATCTGGTTTCCCTGCCCCCCATACTCCTTCATCTGTGCTTTAGAATAAGTGTTGACCATTTGGTCTCATATAGATTTTTTTTTTTTTTTAAAGTGCACGGTACTCACTGGTAATATTCTTCATTTTATGAGCCAATCTGTTATTTAGCTGAAAGGTGACTTCAAGGGGTAGTTCTGGTTCAAGGTTTATGGAGTACCTCAGGGCAATAGTCTCAGGAAGTCCTTTAGCCTCAACAGGTCCAGTAAGTGTGGACTTTGCAGGAATTCGAGTTCTGTTCCACATTTTTCTCCCCTTCTATCAGGATCCATCTATTTTGGTCCCGATGAGAACAGTCGTTAGTGGTAGCTGGGCACCATCTAGTTCTTCTGGTCTCTGGGTAGTTCTGGTCTCTGACTGTGGTTTGTATAAACTGTTAGCTTCTTCTCTGAGTCTTTGGCTTCCTTTTTTCTTTTTTGATCTGGACAAGAAGAAATTGATAGTTGTATCTTAGATGCAGCTCACAAATGCTTAAGACCCCAGACACTACTTACCAAACTAGAATGTAGAACACAAACTTTGTGAATGGTATATGCCAATTGACCAAGTTGTCCCAAGAGACTATGGTCCTAAGGTTTCAAACCCATAATACCAATCCTGCGAGATGCTTGGTTATGTCTAAGAAGCATCTGTAACTGTGCGCCCTATGTGCTATATGAATATACGTGCATGCACACACGTATATATACATATAAAAACATACATTTATGTATGCACACATATATACACATAAACAAACCTATACACATATATGCATACATACACACATATGTAACTACACATATATTTTTGGTTGTTATTGCAAAGCGTTTACCAAAAACATTCTTTTGTGTGTGTGTGTGTATGTGTGTGTACTTCTGAATGACATCATTTACTTTGGTAAGCTGTGTGTGCATTTCCCACATTCAGTGGTACATTTCCAAAATAACAAGTGCCTACTAACAAGTGTCTGTCTACTATCTAAAGAGTGATTTCCCCTCTCCCCACTCACCCATTCCTACTAACCACCAAGGAACACTGGTTTCTGTATGTATACCTATTTTTGTCTTTTTTATAAACGTGAGATCATACAATATTTGTCCTCTTGGGATTGACTTATTTCACTCAGCATAATGTCTTCCAGATTCATGCACATTATGAGACTCATCATTATTCTTTATGGTAGTGTAGTATTCCATTGTATGTACCACATTTTGTTTATCCAGTCACCAGCTGATGGGCACTTAGGTTGTTTCCATCTTTCTGTTATTGTGAATAGTGCTACGATGAACATAGGTGTGCTGACACCAACTTTTGCCATTTAAGGTCTATCCCAGGTTCCCTTCATATTGCCTGAATCATCAGTCTGGCTGTGCTTAGTTAGTATAGGCTCTACTTTTAAAGGTCCTATGTAGGAACCCCACTTTTCCAACATTCCAGGAGCCCCAATTTATCATGGGGGTGTGCTGAGTCCACATTCCCTCAGGACCAAGAGTTAGGCAAGATACAGATAGGTCTAGGATACTTCTTGGGTGGTGAGTGAGTGTGACTAGGATACAGTGCCCTGAAATTGCTTCTATAAAGCATTATTGGGCGTTAGGGCAGGCAAAGTCCAAAAAGCTCCTGGTAAAACTAGCTTTCTTCTCAGGTCTTTGCAAAATATCAGGCACTGAGGTCAGTTTTAGGTAGAAAGAGCCTCTTTATTATTTCTATACTTTTAATAATTACAAACCACATAAATAATGGCTTCTCAATTTTTTATTTAGGTCTTCCCATCCACTCTGAGTTAGGAAGAACTGAGATTATTATTCTCACTATAGGAATAACGAAACAGATCAAAGATCAGGGAAGTTAAGTGTCATGCCAAAGTTACAAGCTGAAATCAGTTTGTAACATGTATGGAAAATAAAACTCTTAATAAATGACCTTGGTCTGGTTAGGCTGGAAGTCTTGCCCTTTCAGGTCACAGTCAGGATGGGCGTTAGTTGCAGTTTATATGTTATAATTAGACTCTTTCTTAGGAGACACTGTAGGAAAGAGGCTAGGGGTAAGGAAAAGTACAGCAAAGACTAAGGCACAAGGAAGCCCTACCTGAAGTGCTCACAACCCTGAGAACAAGGCATGACCTTGGGAAGCATGAATTAGTGCCACTAAACGGGGATACGGCATGGGCTGCAGGAAACCCTAGGGAAAGGATCCCTGGGATAGGGGCATCCGCTTGAGTCAACTACTAAAGAAGAGGCCTGAGCCTATCATGAGCCCCTGAGGACTCTTCTAAAGTGCAGCAGTTTCTGCTTCCAAATCCTTTTGAGAGAAGAGCTGAGATATATGAGGATAAAGCCAGCTGCTTCCTTCCCAGCTCCCTCCTTCCCAGCTCCCTCCTTCTCAAACTTCTCTCACTGTAGGTGGAAAGCTGTGCTGGAGTTGCAAGAAGCTAGTGGAAAGGACCAAGAATTGTACTTCAGACTGAGGACTTTGACCAGAGCTGGAACTGCAGAAAACCAGGAAATAGGTGACAGGTGTGGTGAGGGAGAAATGACGAGGGCACTCTCAATAACCTCCCACACCCTGTCCTGTGCCTAGATATCAGCCCCACCCTCCTGCCCCCAATGCAATTTCCTTCTTGCCTGTATTATGGCTTTTCAATGGAAGGAGAAGTCTTGACAGTCCCATCCAAATGTTTTATCTACAAATTCAGTCCCTCCTCCTATCACAGAGGATGCTTGCTTCATTTTTAGGCCAAACAATATGAGCCATCTCCAAGAAGTCTTAGCTGGATCCTATCACTTCTCACCTCCTATCATTGCTCCTCCCAGCCCCCACAAGAATCCCCATCCCGTTTAGGAAGTTGCTACAGTATTCAGGAAAGAGATAATGAGGCCTGTACCAGGAAGATGTCAAGGTAAGGTAGGAGATATATTTCTTAGCGATCCTTCTGCCACATGCCACACCCTTGAAGCACATTAGGTGAGTGACCATCTTCCCTTATCTGGGTATTAATTTCCCAAATCTATCATTTTTTTTTTTTTTTATCATTTTCATATCCTCTTAGGATAAACGTGTAGGCTACCAAAGAGCTGCAAGTGTTGACTGAGTACTTTCTGTGAATGGGGCCTGCTTTTAAACACTTTTGGCAGAGGCAAAAAAACAGAAGACAAATCCTGTCGTCAAGTGTGAGCGTCTTGGCTCTGGAAACGGGATATGGGTACAGGACAATGACTCCTAAACACTGGACTAAACATTTACTGCAGAGAAGTTTCTTGGGTTCTATTGATAAGAGGAAGAAGAATGGCTCTATTCACTCTCTTACTCTGAGATTCTGATTCCGGGAGCAGAAGATCTTGCATGAACTTCAAAGGAAATAAAGCTTATAGACTGATGGATACTTTGTGCTTGTGTGGGAAGAATTAGAACAGATAATTTTTTCTTTGTGTGAGGTTGGGTTGGCAGGTCACAGGATAGTCAGTGATGTTCAGAAGAAGGATGCAGGAAATTGGTGGACATGGAGATTCAGAGATAAAGTGAAACATGTTTTGATTTATGGAAAATGCATATTCAGGATGTTAAAGGTGAAACAGATATGTGGGATCATTTCACAGTCATTAATAGAGCTCCTGTCATCTACCAGGTGCTGTTCTAGGTAATGGAGATATAACAGTTAAAAAAAAAAAAAAAAGCCACTACTGTCATAGAGTTTGTTTGCTATACATCCACTTCACATTCTTGGATAAAATTCACAAGTATTAGTAAGACTCGGCAAAAATACTTTCCAATGAGAAGAAGATTTTATTCTGATGCAAGTAACCAAGGCTTGTGGGGAGTTTCTTAGAACTTCCATCCTGGATACATTTTGAATTAGGAGCTAACCAACCAGTCTAAGTCCATAACAGATGGGTGGAAGGGAGGGTCTTTTGCAAAAAAGTCTTAAGGTTTATTTTTCAGTAGTCTGGTAGTTGGTGAAATGTTCAACACCTACTGTATATGCTAGAGGCTGGGAATATCGAAGTGAATAAAGCGCAATCCCTTTACTTCAAGTCCCTTCATTTCAAAATATTGTGGGCATTTGTGGGAAGGAATAGATATTGGAGAACAAAAGGGTGACTCTATACTCTTGTTAGGTGGTTTTTGTAGCAGTAACAGATGAGAGAAGATGGTGTCAGTTTGATGACTAAGGTGTGACTGATCCAAGCCATGCTCTCTCCAATAGCCTCATATACATGAAAAAGTTGCATAACTGAAAAGGAATATAGAGGAAGAATTGATGCATTTTGACTGTGGTGTTGGCAAAGAATATTAAGTATAGTGTGGACTGCCAAATGAATGAACAAGTCAGTCTTAGAAGAAATACAACCAGAACGTTTCTTGGGAGCAAGAATGGTGAGATTTTGACTGACTTACTTTGGATACATCGTCAGGAAAAACCAACAGCTAGAAAATGACATCATCTTTTGTAAAGTAGGGGCCAACAAAAATGAGGGGCATCCTCAGTGAGGTAGATTGACACAAGAGCTTCAACAACGGGCTCAAACATACCAACAATCATGAAGATGGTACAGGACTGGGCAATGTTTCATTCTGTTACATAAAAGGTTATTGTGAGTTGGAGCCAATTCAATGGCAACTAATAACAGCAACAACAAAAAAGAGAATAGAGTCTGGAAAAAACTGGTAAACTCAATGTTGAAGGATTAGACAGAAGAAAAGAAAAAAATGAACAAGAGAAGAGGGAAAGATTAAAATATTGTTAAGAAAAAGGGTATTTGGTGTGGAAGCCAGAGGTCAGTATTGCTGAAGAGGTGAGAGAGTTCTCCTGTGATGAAAATTAAGGAGTTGAGAGATGTGTGGAGGAAGAGTCATATGAACAGAAAAATCAACATGAATATTAATGAAGAATCAAAAAAAAAAAGCTCCTCATTTTCTCAGTAAGCTGGCAGCAGGGTTGTATTTAGTGAGATTTGTGGGTGTGGAAAGGACCTGGAAGGTATATTCTAGAGCACTGCTCTCCAAAAGAACTTTCTGCTATGATGGAATTATAATGGATCTACATTGTCTAATATGGTAGCCACCAGTCACTTACAGTAATTGAGCACTTAAGAAGTGTATTCTGTGAGTGAGAAACCAAGTTTTTCATTTTATTTAATTTTAATAAATACACATTTGAACTTAAATAGCCACATGTGGCTCATGGGAACTGTATCAGACAACATAGTTCTAGAGAAAGTGTAGAGGTTGTACGATTAATCGAGAACGGCAGGCACTCAAATCTGAGATTTCAGAACAGAAATGATTGGGACTTTGGTTTGATTGGCATGTAGGATGGTGCCAGTGTATGTCTGACAGAAATACAGTAAACATATTTTTACTTCTTTTATCAAGGTAATCCTGACATCACTAAGAACACAGAAAATACTACCTCTTCTCCATTTCTTTCTGAATGCTGTCTTGTAGTATGAATCCTATTGAGTATTCTATTTATTCAATGAGAGTACAAGTTCCTTGAGTGCAGGAAACATGGACTATGTTTCTCCATGTCTATGAGGACTCCTAACTTATTTTAAATAGGGTTTAGGAATGCAAAAAAAGAGCTAATCCACCCAGGTGGGATATCAGAGCTTGAATTCTGTAATTTTATGTGCCTAGAAGGTGTACATAGAAGGTGAAGGAACCCTGTGAAAATCAACAAGGAGAATTTCCAGAAGCCATGTCAGTCTCCAATATCACAGCAACCCATCCAGCTGCCTTCTTGTTGGTAGAGATTCCAGGTTTGGAGCACCTGCACATCTGGATCTCCATTCCCTTCTGCTTTGCCTATACACTGGCTCTGCTGGGCAACTGCACCCTGCTCTTCATCATCCGCTCTGATGCAGCCCTCCATGATCTCATGTACCTCTTCCTGGCCATGTTGGCAGCCATTGACCTGGTTGTCTCCTCTACAACACTGCCTAAAATGTTTGCCATATTCTGGTTCAGGGATAGGGAGATCAACTTCTACGCCTGCCTGGTTCAGATGTTCTTTCTTCACTCTTTCTCCATCATGGAGTCAGCAGTGCTGCTGGCCATGGCCTTTGATCGCTATGTGGCCATCTGCAAGCCCCTGCACTATACCACAGTGCTGACCAGGGACCTGATCACCAGGATTGGCATGGCTGCTGTACTCCGAGCTGTGACACTAATGACTCCACTTCCCTTTCTGCTCAGACGCTTCCACTATTGCCAAGGCCCAGTGATTGCCCACTGCTACTGTGAACACATGGCTGTGGTAAGGCTGGCCTGTGGAGACACACGCTTCAACAATACCTATGGCATTGCTGTGGCCATGTTTATTGTGGTGTTGGATCTGCTGTTTGTTATCCTATCTTACATCTTTATCCTTCAGGCAGTTTTACATCTTGCTTCTAAGGAAGCTCGCTACAAGGCTTTTGGGACATGTGTCTCTCACATAGGTGCCATCCTGTCCACCTATACACCTGTGGTCATCTCCTCAATCATGCACCGTGTGGCCCGCACCGTTGCTCCCCATGTCCACATACTGCTTGCTATCTTCTATTTGCTTGTCCCACCCATGGTCAACCCCATCATCTATGGTGTTAAGACCAAGCAGATTCGGGATCACGTGCTCAGTCTATTCCGGAGAAAAGATGTGTAGATGGATAGCTGTTTTCTCACACCCATGTCCAGTACTATGTGGATGCTGGTTTGATGTAGATGAGAAAATCTAAAGTAGGAAAATTGCAGAGTTTCCATGTTGGCAATTCTCAAATATGATAGGGAAAGAGGTCCCATTTCTCACAGAGCCACCAGTTAGGTCAGGCCTGGTTTGTCCCTTTCCTCTGGTCTGATAGCAAAGGTTTGACCTCCCGATACTCATCGACTTCTTGAGTGATTAAGGAAGGCATAAAGAATCATCCAAAGTGATATACTCTGAGCAGGCATTGTCATCTAGGTGAAAAGACAGTGGAAATACTGGCTAAGACTGGCCCAACTGCATAGATTTTGGTGAGCTCTTCATCTAGGCTGTGAGTGAGAAATTCAACCCCAAATTCAGTAATCCAAAGGCCAACACTGAAATTACCTGTATATATTTTCTGAAAAGTGGCCTTCAGTGTCTGCCTGAACATAGCCACTGTTTGTTAACCTACCACTTCACAAGACTATTGGCTCTACGGTTAGAGTTTCACTTACAAGGAGACTTATTCCTTCTGTTAAGTCAGTTCCTTTTTTAATTTCCTTTCCTGGCTTTACCCATGCTCATGGCCAGTTTATTTATGGAATACTTAGCAAAGGAGCCCTCTGACATCCCTTTATATTAATGTATAAGATCACTTAACTAACTGTTTACATGCATATGTATTGTGTCTCCAAAACTTTTCATAGTATCTAGAAAGAATAAATTTTTGAATGAGGAGGTAACTCTCATCTTTGAGTTATAGGCTGGGAAACACACTTCTCTTTTGAAATTGAGACTTATGGAGATAAATAAGAAAATAGATAGTTACAATATGTAGTTGTAGTAGACTATATTATTGTTGGGGCCCTGGTGGCACAATGGTTGAGAGGTCGGCTGCTAACTGAAAGATGGGCAGTTTGAATCCACCAGCCACTCCTTGGAAGCCCTATGTGGCATTGGAATTGACTCAACGGCAATGGGTTTGGTTTTTGGTATATTATTTTTACAGATGTTCTTTTGCTCCCCCCGCCACCCCATTATGGGAGGAGTATTTCCTATCCCCACTGATGTTAAACCAGGTCATGTCACTTGCTTTGGCCAACAGAATTTTAGTGGCCTTGAAATGTGTCATTGTGAACAGAAAATTTAAAATGTGATTGCATAGCTTGTCTCAGTTTGTCTTGGTCTTCTGCCACAAGAATTAGAATGTCCCACATCAGGGTTTCTCTTTCACTATGGACCCAGGATGGAGAAAAGACATGGAGCAGATGTGAATCTGATTCACAGCCTGGAGTATAGAACAGATGGCCCAAAGTGTTCATACAGCACAGGTAAGGCTTTGTTGTTGTTGTTGTAAATCACTGAGATTTTGGGGTTGTTTGCTTCACAGCATAACTCAGGGAAAGCCGATTGCTGGAGTTGTGAGCTCTATATTGCACTTCAACTTAATATAGTTCAAGGCTGCGTATTTGAAGAAAAATGAAGAAAATGCATTATTCCTTCTTCTAATCTATTCTACAAATGATGCTGGATTTCCCTCATGTTTCTGCTTCTCTTTGTCTCCTTCTTATGCAAACGCTCATACCTGAGCATTCTTTTAGTTAGTTCTTTTTCACAGATGCTTTCATATAACTCCTTCTTAAAGGCTTACTTACGCTACCATGTTCTTCTACTATTCATTTTATGACCATATTGTGCCCCTCGTAACAATTCTGAAGAAACTCGTGCAATTATAAGGAAGAGAGAACCTGGTAGGCTCTGTAAAAGCATCTCCAGACCTCGGTTGTTGTGTCACAGCTTGCAGCACAGGCACCTGTGAAAGGTGACGGGTTCAGTGAATGCCTGGACGGTTCCCGGGGACGTCAGTCCTACTGCCAACCAGTTCACGGTGCTGGACGGCGAGGAAGAAAGTGGTACGGACAAAGGGCCTCTGACTTTGTGCCCTGAGGCCTACCCACCCCTGCTTTTTTGCCTTTCCCTCTATGATTCCAGCTGACACCAAGAAGCTAAACTGGAGGAGATGCTGCTGTATTTTTAACCCATATAGAGACACAAAACTCTTGTCTGTTTTGCCTCAGCAGAGTTGGGATATTTTGTGCGACAGATTAGATTACTGTTTAAAAATTTCACTCTCTTCCCTCCCTACCTGGAGGTGGCTGCAGTATACTTTCTCACATATTGACTATGGGCTTGGCTAGGCGCCCCAGTTTGGCCAATGGGGTATTAGCAGATTTGGTGCAATCAGAGACTTGAAACTTGCTTGTGCAGTTGGGCTTTGTCTTTTCTGACTCTACAGTCACCATGAGAACAATGTGCCCTGCTTATCCCGCTTGTCCAAGGAGGGTGAGAGTCATGTGGTGCAGAGCTGCCTGGACGACTCGCAGCTTGAAGCAGAGCCTCACAGCCAAGCCCAGCTTCAATCAGCCAATACTCAGCCAATCTGCAGATGCTGAAGTGAACCCAGCTGAGATCAGCAGTCATTTCAGGCAATCTCCAGATGTATGAGAAATAAAGGCTTATTGTTGTGTGCCACTGAGGTTTTGTGGTTATTTGTTCCACAGTGATAACTGACTCTTACATTTAGAAGTTAATTATTAATCTATCATTATTATTTAGTAAATTTAAAACAGTATAATTCATTAGACAAAGGTTTCCGGGCTGCAAAATTTTCTTTTCCCTTATGTTTGGTGCCAGAATAACCTTGCCTATTAGGTGATACTCATACACTCCCATAGAGAGTGATTTTGCCCCCCATACAAGGCTAACAGTATATAAACTCCATTAACTTGTAATAAAAATACACATTGTTAGCTTTACTTAAAAATAATGAGTTATGTCCCATCTTTTATCAACATTGTGTGCTTAAATGAAATATAGCACCCATGAAAACAAACACAGATAATACATGCATGTTATTTTTGAACTGGAAGTTCAACACTTACATAAACAATACAAGACTATGTGTGTGCAGTAATTCAAGCTTAATTGTAAAATGTCCAGCCACTTGTGCACTCTAGTTTTGCATGGCCCGGAGTCTGAGTAATCTTCAGTGAACACATTGCTTAGCCAGTGCCTGAACATGGATCCCTGATTGACAGAGATACTCATTTTAGCTAGGACACCCTCAGCTTGATGAACATTTCGTGGGTGCTTTGCTCAGGATAACTGCATGCACTAGCTTAAAAAAGAAGTTTTGACTCCATTGTTCTAGGGTGTAACAGGATCTGCAATTTATAGAAGATTCTCAGGTAATTCTAAAGTGCAGACATTTTTGGGAACTAATTTTTTTTTTTTTTAATGCTCACCCAGAGGCCATATTACAAAGGTGCGGTATTGCTAAGATTTGGTAAAATTTACTTTTATCACACTGTATGAGAAAATGAAATAAATATATTGTGAGACGTTTGGCAGACATACCCCTGGCTATTATATCCATTTTTTTTTTCTATTTTACGTATGATGTTTATAATAAGCATAATATTTTAAAGCCAAATACATGAGCTTTCAATGTTATAAACTATTTTCCTGCCATATTCTGTATCATAGTTGAATTACTTCTAACGATAAAAAAAAATTGCAATCAACAGAATTCTCAGATGTAAAATCATCATGCATGACTTGATTATTACTGAATTATGACTGATTCTGTAATAAGGCTCATTTTATTTCTATCCTAGATTATTATATCATCTTAGTTTTGGCATCTGGATAGTTGAAGATTTATTTTTTTGTGTTTTTTTTCAAAAATTTCTGAGTTTCTTCAGTTTGTATTTCTTTTGCAGTAATGTCATTTATAACCTTGTTAGTATTGAAGATCTTAGTAGTTATGGGCTTTACAGATTGTCACAGTTAATAAAGACAGATTTAAGCTTTGCAGGTAAATTTTCTTATATAGTATTCCCATCTTTCCATTTCAACTTTTTCTGACACCCTTCTAATTTGTTTCGTGGCTGTCATTTCCATGTAGAAGTATTTTATTTTAATTAGTGTCTTAGTTATCAAGGGATGCTTTAATAGAAATACCACAAACAGATGGCTTCAACAAACAGGAGTTTATTCTCTCACAGTCTACAAGTCCAAATTCAGCCCCAGGGGAAGGTTTTGTCTCTCTATTGGCTCTGGAGGACAGCCCTTGTCATCAATCTTCCCCTGGTCAAAGAGTTTCTCAGCCCAGGAACCCTAGGTCCAAATGCTGTGTTGTTCTCTTGGCTCTCGTTTCTTGGTGGTATGAGGTCCCCATGTCTCTCTGCTCACTTCTCTCTTTTATATCTGAAAAGAGTTTGGCTTAAGATGCTATCTAATCATTATAACTGCCACTAATCCATCTCATTACATCATAGTGATAGAATTTACAACACATGGGGAAATCACATCAGATGACAAAATGGTAGACAATCATACAATACTGGGAATCATGGCCTAAAGAAGTTGACACATATTTTGGGGGGACACAATTCAATCCATGACAACTAGTTGACAAATTTATCCATCCAGCAGGATAATTCAAATATTTGATCAGGTTATATATCATATTATTAAGGATATTGAACTCTTTACCCAGTAGCAATAATTACAGGACTCTTTTTGTTTACCAAAATTGTCAGTGCTGGTTTGGCCATTAAAACCAAATAAAGGGAAAAATGATATACTGAGAGACAAATTTATAATGGTTCATAAAATCTTAAAATTTCTAAAGCAGTGATAAATGTTTTAACTCCTACAGAAGGTCATGAACATGTAAACAAATGAGTGGGGTTATCATCAAAATTGAGTAAATGGCCCTGAAATGGACTGGCTATCCCAATACCTCAAGGAAAGCAGCCCTCTACATGAAGTTCTGACATGTCCTCTCCCTCTGGATCTTACACCACTAATCATGACTCCCTGTTATTTAGGCTGGGCTTTCAACCTCTTCTCATTTTTTCATCTAGATCACTCCCCAGGATAGATTGAGATTTTGTTTGGGGTACTACCTGTATAAAATTGGAAGTAAGATTTAAGTGTATGCAATCACATAAGTAGATAGTAGAGAACAAAACAAAGACCACAATCAGATTCCAGCATTTCTACCTCCATGGAATAGGACAAAAATGAAGAATGACATGAAAGAATTTGCCTCCTTCTTAAAAGCTTTTTTTTTTTTTTTCAAAAGCTTAGTGTGCTAAAGCAAAAAAAAAAAAAAAAAAATAGACTTAAAAGCAGGGTTGGCCACAAGCCTGAGGAAATGTGGAATTTGATAAAAGGTTGAAGAAGCCAGTGAAAGTTACAGGTAGGCTGTCTGTCCATAAACAGTAGAAGCAGAAGGCTGAATTAAAACTATTAAAGGGGACGAAGTCATGCATATATTGCCTCTAAGATTGCAAAGCTCCCAATTTTCTAAAAAGGTTAGTCTACAAAATGTACTTGTTGTTGTTAGGTGCAGTCCAGTCAGTTCAGACTCATAGCGACCCTATGTACAACAGAACGAAACACTGCCTGGTCCTGTGCCATCCTCACAATCATTGCTATGTTTGCGCCGATTGTTGCAGCCACTATGTCAATCCATCTCATTGAGGGTTTTCCTCTTTTTCAATGACCCTCTACTTTACCAAGCATAATGTCCTTCGCCAGGGACTGGTCCCTTCTGATAACATATCCAAAGTATGAGAGATGAAGTCTTGCCATCCTTGCTTCCAAGAAGAACTCTGGCTGTACTGCTTCCAAGACAGATTTTTTGTTCTTTTGAAGTCCATGGTATATTCCATATTCTTCACCAGCACCATCATTCAAAGACATCAATTCTTCTTCAGTCTTCCCTATTCGTTGTCCAGCTTTCGTATGCATGAGGCAATTGAAAATATCATGGCTTAGTCCTCAACACTTTAAGATGTCTTTTGCAGCAGATTTGCTCAATGTAATGCATCATTTGATTTCTTGACTGCTTCTTCAATGGGTATTGATTGTGGATCCAAGTAAAATGAAGTCTTCGAGAACTTCAATATTTTCTCCACATAGAATGATGTTGCTTATTGGTCTAGTTGTGAGGATTTTTTTTCTTTATGTTGACCAGTGTAATCCATACTGAAGGCTGTAGTCTTTGATCTTCATCAGTAAGTGCTTTAAGTCCTCTTCACTTTCAGCATACAAGTTCATGTTATCTGCATATTGCAGGTTGTTAATGAGTCTTCCATCAATCCTGATGCCATGTTCTTGTCATATAGTCCAGCTTCTCAGATTATTTGCTCAGCATATGGGTTGAATAAGTATGGTGAAGGATACAACCCTGATGCACACCTTTCCTGATTTTGAACCATGACGTATTCCCTTTTTCTCTTCAAACAACTGCCTCTTGGTCTATGTATAGGTTCCGCAGGAGCACAAGTAAGTGTTCCGAAGTTTCTATTCTTAGAATTGTTATCCATCATTTGTTATGATTCACACAGTTAAATACCTTTGCATAGTCAATAAAACACAGGTAAACATCTTTCTGGTATTTTCTGCTTTTAGCCAAGACCCATCTGACATCAGCAATTATATATTTAAAAACAATATACCACCTGGAGAGCAAGAAAGGGTTTCTTCAAATAATGGTGGAATGGGAAGATCTAAAGTTTGGAGTAGATGATGTATTTTGAAAAAGTTTGGAGACAGATAGAAAGAAGGTCTCCTGTTAAACAGGGACATCAAAAATTAGAAAGATAGAAGAATCGAGAGGGAAGTACTGCCTGAGACCAGGATAACTGGTTTCTTTGGGCATGAAAGGTACATGAGAGCTGGATTCTGCCTTGTGCACTCTGTAGCTTATGCCCCAACCTACCCTATGCCCTCAAAAATTAAACACTCTTCCCCCATCAATCTCTGCTGAGCCTTGGGGTATTCTCCGCAGCAATTACTATTTTCAATTTGTTCTCTGCCATTATTCTGGTTATGCCAGTTTTCTCTGCCTGCCCTTATCTCTTTCCATTGACCTGTGCCACTGTGTTCCCTTTTACCTCTAAGTATTGCCCTGGTGGTGCAGTGGTTAAGAGCTAAGGGCTGCTAACCAAAAAGTTGGCATTTCGAGTCCACCAGTCACTACTTGGAAACCGTATGGGGTAGTTCTATTCTGTCCTATAGGGCTGCTATATGTATATATTTTTCCCCTGCACTGTAACTTTTGGTTATTCTTCCCAACTCTGTCTTTCAGTCCTGTCTGGGTTCTCACAACCTTAGCCTATGTCACCTTACCCTACTACTTGGTCATGTGATCTAAACTTGGGTCTCTTTTAATGTTAACCACAAACTGCTTAACTCAGCATGTGTTTTCTCAACATTTGTCATGGTCTTTCCCTAACCCAGCTTGGATATCTTCCTCCTTGACTATTCCCAAAACCAGTTTGTGGTACCTCAAGTAAGAATTACCACCTTCACATGTTCTGTCTCCTTAGCCTAACTCAAACTTTAATAAAGCAAGCCCTGTGTAGAACCCCCCCTGAATCCAATGTGTTACACTTCAGGCAAGAGAGGTGAGTTCTTATCCCTGAGAGGCAAGAGCTAGAATGTCTATTGCAGGATCTGGGTATCTCTATGGGAAGACAGGTGGAAGTGACCAGAGACAGGCTCAACAGGAGCTGTTGGGATGTGTCATGAAGAGTTAGTTCAGGTTAAAGGACACAGGGGTTCCTGTGAAAACCAACTTCCCTTCTCAGGACCTTGGCAGAATAGGTGCTGAGATTAGTCGTAGGAGGAAAGCATCCCTCTTTGCTATTATTATTAATAGTTGATAATTTCTGAGTAAATAATAATGTCATTGTTCCTCAATTATCTCCTTAGATCCTCCCCTAAGTCCTGTGAGGTGGGCAGGACCAGTATTACTGACCACACTGAGTAGATAAGGAAACAGTCCAAGGAATCAGAGGTTAAATGCCTCACCAAGGTCACAAATGGTACTCAATCTAGATTCCCACCCATAGCTCTAGCCACAGCTCTGTCTAGTATGCCACACACCTATCAGAACATAAAATGAAGCAAAACACCAAAAATCAAAACAAAAATAGATTATAGATAGCCTTGACTAGTTATGATTGAAATTCACCTTTATGTCACAATGAAAAAGTACACACAATAGGCATCTCTAAGGAAACTCTATTTCTCGGTTGGCACTGCAAGAAAGGAAGGTGAGGATGGGGAGAGGCACAAAGATTACTGAAACCAGAATACATTCTGCCTCAAGGGCGGCATGACTGAAAGGCACACAATGGGGAGAGAGTAGGGTCTGCAGGAAGTCAGGGGCTGGAACCCCAGAAGACTGAAGACTGGGGCAGAGAAGTCCCCTGGAGTCACCCCTAGAGAAGAAACCAGGCCCTTCAGGATGTTCTTCAGGGACAGACACTGCTGTTTTCTTTTTGTTTTGGGAAACGAATATGATAATAAATCAGGCCTCTCTTTTCAACTCTCTCCCACCCTTCTCTCACTAAGAGAGGTACAGTGCATTCTTTTTTTCCTGAAACCTACTGAGCATGTCAAGAATTAAGCCTTACGTCGAGGGGTGAGAATACCTTGGGCCAAGAGTGGTAGGGGAGTTGACACAGATGGGAGAGGGACAAGCAAACCAGAAGTACTGATGCTGGGATCCAATGGCTCCTACAAACAAGCAAAAAAAAAAAACAAACGCTTTGTCTGCTGCATGGATCCAAACTTATGACGACTGTAAAAGGTAACATAGTGGCACAGATCAACGGAAAGAGATAAGGGCTGGCAGAGAAAACTGGCATAACCGGAATAGTAGCAGAGAACAAGTTGAAAATAGTAATTGCTGTGGAGAATACCCCAATGCTGAGCAGAGACCTGAGGGGGGAAGGGTGTTTAATTCTGAAGGCATAGGGTAGGTTGGGGCATAAGCCACAGAGTGCACAAGGCAGAGTCCAGCTCTCATGTACCTCTCATGCCCCAAAAAACTACTTATCCTGGTCTTAGGCATTGCTTCACTCTTGATTCTTCTTTCCTTCTAATCTTTGGATGTCCTTATTTAACAGGAGGCCTTTTTTTCTATCTCCAATCTTCTGCAAATACTTCATCTTCTCTAAACTTCACATCTTCCCATTCCACCATGATTAGAAGAAACCCGTTACTGCTCTCCAGGTGGTATATTGTGCAAAGGCAGGGGATGAGCACATTTCTCCAGAATGGAAGTCATTCAGGCATTCATTTAAAAAAGCACCTATTGATTGCCAACCACATTAAGTGAAGTCTGTGAATACAGAAACGAATAAACTCAGCCTTTGTATTCAAAGCGCCCACAGGCCAGTGAATGGACAAACACATGCATTGGTAGGTAACACAGATCTACTCTCATTGTGTTACTGAGTGTAAAGAATTAGTGACTCTTCATTGAGATGAATGAGAAAATCTGCCAGGAGGATTCTGAGAGAGCTTCACCAAGAAGGTGACAGGATCTTGGCTAGGTAAGAAAGGGGCAGAGGAAAGCATTCCAGAGAAATAGCTACAAGCATGGCTATTTCAAGAAATGGCAGGCAACCCAGTGTGGTTCAACCTATGATGCATATTTAGGGGGATGGCAGGAAGTGAAGCTAACATTTAGTCAGGAAGAAGTCTGCAAACATGTTTAGTGGTTTTCATTTTTCTTGTAGCAATAGTATCTCATAAATAGTTTTTAGCAGAGAAGTAAAATATGTGTTCTGTCATACTGAAGTTCGGGGGGGTTGTTGGTGAAAAACTAAAGCTGAAGTTTTAACAGTGACACAGGCAAGAGATGATAAGATGTGAATTAGGGAAGGCACAAAGGGCACAAGAGAAGTGTGAGAGACAATTCAGAGACAGGATCAAGGGGCATCATCATTGACTAGAAAGGAGCTCCTCAAGCTCTAGCATCTGTCAGAGGGCGGTTTGGCTGCAGCAGAGTGAAGAAGGAAGGTGGAAGATGAGGCTGAAGAAGTGAGCAGGACCTATACTGGACGAGATTTTCTAAGCCAGTGTTGGGAGTGTGCGTTCCATTCTAAGTGCAATGCTAAGTCCATGAAGATTTTAAACAAGGCCTGGCATGGTATAATTTGCTTTTTAAAATGGCCTCTTTGATTGTAAATGTGGAAGTTATTGTGTTGGTGAATGTTTTGGTATGTTTATTTTCACCACAATAAAAAAGAAAATAAAAATAAAATGGTCTCTTTGGCTGCAGTATAGAGAATTGATTATAGGACCAAGATTCAGGCCACGGAGACCAATTACGAGGCACTGTACCCTGGCTGTGCAATGGTTAAGAACTTGGCTGCTAATCCAAAGGTCGGCAGTTTAAATCCACCAGCTGCTCCTTGGAAACCCTATGGGGCAGTTCTACTCTGCCCTATAGGGTCGCTATGAGACAGAATTGACTTGATGGCAAGAGGTTTGGTTTTTTTTTTTTTAGTAGTTGAGATGAAAGATGATGAGGACCTAATTAAGAGCAGTGGCAGCGGACAGGAATAGAAAGGGGAGTGAAACATATTTTGTAGCTTGAGAGGATTTATTAATGAATGGATGTGAAGAATGAGGGAAAGAATGAAATCAAGGATTACTCTCAGGTTTCCAATGGGTGGCAGTAATATTTGAGATGGGAAAGGCAGGCGATGAAACAGTTTGTGAGTTTAAGGGGTGTTAGCTAGAGGAATAGATAAGGCCAAGGAATGAAGGACTGTGCTAATGTTAATCAGCATAAATTTTTACACCAACTGCTCTGACAGGAATCAGAATAGAGGGTCCCAGACGGAGTGGAGAAAAATGTAGGAGAAAATTCTAACACATACACACACGCGCGCACACACACACACAAAGACCAGACTTACTGGTCTGAGAGAGAGGGATGAAACCCAGAGAGTATGGCTCCTGGACATCCGTATAGCTCAGTAATAAAGTCACTCCTGAGGTTCACCCTTCGGCCAAAGATTAGACAGACCCATAAAACAAAATGAGACTAAATGGGCGCCCCAGCCCAGGGGCGATGACAAGAAGGCAGGAGGGGATAGGTAACCTGGCAACAGGGAATCAAAGGTCAAGAAGGCCAGAGTGTTGACATGCTGTGGGGTTAGCAACCAATGTCTCAAAACAACATGTGTATTGTTTAATGAGAAACTAATTTACTCTATAAACTTTTATCTAAAGCACACACACATACACAGACACAAAAAAAGATGGACTTTTTAGAAAAAGAGACAGATTTGCATGGGAGGAGGGTGATAGTAATGACAAATAGCATTTATACTATGCTTTACCGTTTGCTAAGTCCTTCTCACATGTTTTATCTTTCCTCACTAAAACTCTGTAAGATGGGCATGGGAGATGTCTTTATTGATTATATCTATAGACAAGGAAGTTCAGACCTTAAACATATAAATGGCTCATGTCAGTTTCTACACAGAGAAATGAATTTGAACTTTCTTTCTTCTAACTTGAACATGTTGGACACGAATTGTCTGTGAAACTACAAGATTGAGGCAGCAGGTGTATGATTTATGACATTAAGGCAGGAAATCAGAGTTCTCAGGGTTCAAATCTAATCTGTGATATTTACTTTACCAGTCATGTGATTGTCAGTAAGTCACTTAACCTGTAGTTATCCCAATTCAGAAAAGGGCCCAGCATTTACTAAGTACTTTCTATGTCCCAAGATTTGTCCTAAGTTTTTGTTCACAGCCATTATTTTTAGAGCAGTTTTAAGTTTACAGAAAAATTGTGCAGAAAGTATAGCAAATTTCCATCTATCCCTTCTGTCTCCTGAACTCTGTTTCTCCTGTTGTTATCTTGCATTCCTGTGGTAGATTTGTTGTAATTAATGAACCAATTTCAATGTGTTACTATTAAATAAAATCCATAGTTTATATTAGGGTTCGCTCTTAGGGGTGTACAGTCCTAAGGATTTATACTGAAGTATAATGTCATGTGTCCACCATTACAGTGTCACACTGAATAGTTTCAGTGCCTCCAAAGTGCCTGTGCTTCACCTGTTCATCCCTCCCAACTTCTCCCCTGAACTCTGATCTTTTTACTGTCTCTATCATTTTGTCTTTTCCAGAATATCATATATTGCAATCGTATAGTACATAGCCTTTACAGTTTGGCTTCTTTCACTTACAATATGTATTTAAGGTTATTCTGTGTCTTTTGGTACTTTCATAGCCTGTGTCTTTTTGTAGCTGAATAATACTCCATTGCACGGATGCTCCAGAGTTTGTTTATCCATTCACCTTCTGAAGGACATCTCAGTTGCTTCCAATTTTGGGCAATTATGAATAAAGCTGTTATAAACATTCGTGTTCAAGTATTTATGTGGACATACATTTTCAACTCAATTGGGTAACTACCTAGAAGTATGGTTTCTGGATCTTATGGTAGGTCTATGTTTAACTTTGTAAGAAAATACCAGATTGTTTTCCACAGGGACTGTACCATTTCATATTCCCATCAGAGAATTCCTTTTTGTGTACATTCCCACTAGGAGCGAATCAGAGTTCCTGTTGCTTCATATCCTTGCCTGCATTTGGTGTTGTCAGTATTTTGAATTTTAGCCATTCTAATCAGTGTGTGGCATAGTGGTTAAGTGCTATGGCTGCTAACCAAAAGGTCGGCAGTTGGAATCTACCAGGTGCTCCTTGGAAACTCTATGGGGTAGTTCAACTCTGTCCTCTAGGTTTGCTATGAGTTGGAATCGACTCAACGGCAATAGTTTTTTCTTTTTTTAAAGCGTATTTATTTTTACGTACAGCTTGACATTTCAGGACAACCCCCCTGCCTGAAAACACACGCCTCCTTTCAAAATTTGGACTATACGTTGAGTTGGGAGGCAATAGGGAGACCATGAATATTTTTGGATAAAAATTTAACTTAAGCCAAAATTTACATCTTTTATAAGGCTGCCTTTGGCATCATGAAGAAAACAGAAAGCTCTCCCTCCATTCTATTGTATTGTGGTTCTAGCTTTATTGGGATTTAATATCTTAGTCACCAAATGACTTCATAAGTACCTAGAGGGCAGGAAACATGACTTATTACGTTTCTCCATGGACATTGGGATTATTTTCCAATTTCTTTTACGGTCTAGAAATGGGAACAAGTGCTAATACTTCCACATGGGTGATGAGAGTTTGAACTTGAACCCTGTGCTTCTGCTGACCCTAGATACTCTCTAGGAATCCTGTGGAAGTAGGCAAGAAAGAAGAGAATTCCCAGTGGATATGTCAGCCTCCAATATGACCTCAACTCATCCAGCTGCCTTCTCGTTGATGGGGATCCCAGGCCTGGAGCACCTGCACATCGGGATATCCATCCCCTTCTGCTCAGCGTATACACTGTCCTTGCTAGGCAACTGCACCCTGCTCTTCATCATCCGCTCTGATGCAGCCCTCCATGAGCCCATGTACCTCTTCCTGGCCATGTTGGTAGCCATTGACCTGGTCCTGTCCTCTACAACAGTGCCCAAAATGCTTGCCATATTCTGGTTCAGGGATAGGGAGATCAACTTCTATGCCTGCCTGGTTCAGATGTTCTTTCTTCACTCCTTCTCCATCATGGAGTCAGCAGTGTTGCTGGCCATGGCCTTTGATCGCTATATGGCCATCTGCAAGCCCCTGCACTACACCATGGTGTTGACTGGGCACCTAATCACCAGGATTGGCATGGCTGCTGTACTCCGAGCTGTGACACTAATGACCCCTTTCCTGCTCAAACTCTTCCACTATTGCCGAGGCCCAGTGATTGCCCACTGCTACTGTGAACACATGGCTGTGGTAAGGCTGGCCTGTGGAGACACATGCTTCAACAATATCTATGGCATTGCTGTGGCCATGTTTATTGTGGTATTGGATCTGCTGTTTGTTATCTTATCTTACATCTTTATCCTTCGGGCAGTTCTACAGCTTGCTTCTCAGGAGGCTCGCTATAAGGCATTTGGGACATGTGTCTCTCACATAGGTGCCATTCTAGCCTTCTACACACCTGTGGCCATCTCATCAGTCATGCATTGTGTGGCCCGCCGGGCTCCTCCCCATGTCCACATTCTTCTTGCTAACTTCTATCTGCTTTTCCCACCCATGGTCAACCCTATCATCTATGGTGTCAAGACGAAGCAGATTCGTGAGCAAGTCATAGGACTATTCCTAAGAAAGGATGTGTAAATGGAGGGCATGGGCTGTGTGGAGCGGTATAGGACAGTTCCAATGTTGCATAATAGCAAGTGGAGGGTTGCCAGAATCTCCATGTTTACTTATTTCCCAGTATAATGAAAAAAATAAATGGTGTCCTGAAACTCACAATTTTCTAATCAGGACTCACAGGTTTGTGTCCCTTCATAGCCTCTGGACTCGAGTTGGTGATTTTGCTGTCTCTTTACAGAACCCTCCCTCTTGTCAGATTCTTGACCCAATATCTTCTGGCGAGCTCACCTAGAGACACAAAAATATTTCCAAGTTCATTTATTTAAGAGAAGACTGTGAGAATCTGAGTTTCTATCCCAAGTAACTGGGAACTTGGTGAACTCACCACCTGAGAGAGGACCAGCATTACATCTGATGCAGGAATCTCTCCTTAGTCACTCTGACAGTTGATGTTCAACTTTTGCCTAAACACTCCTGTGTTGGGGAGTTTACAACCTTCCAGTGCTACCGATTCCAAGTCAGACAACTCTGCTTGTTGGAAAATTATTTCTTCACTTGAACCAACCTACAGATTTTTTGATTTCTTCTTTTGAGCTCTCCATGTTCACGGATAATCCTTCTCATTAAGCACTTTGGATAAGACATGTCCTTGACATCTCTTTGTACATCATACAACTCTTTTTTTGCACATAGACATATTTTATACCTTTAACAAGGATGTGAGTTCCTCAGTTACTAATTCTCCACTAAATATTGAGCATTAAGAATGTGCTAATTCCTTGCTCAGTATAGGTGACACACAGGCTGCTAAGGCAGGGATGCCACACCTATGTTTCTGTTCTGAGACAGAGAAAGAAATGATAATCACAACGCATTGTGATCTCTGAACTTCCCACCCAGGGGCCCAGCATAGTGGAAGAAATGTTATGGAAAAGCAAATGGGAGATGGGAATATTGACATGTGTTTTTCTCTTTCTCATGCAAAACCAGATACTAGAGAATTCTTAATGTTAATGCTGACAAGTGCAGCTTTACTGCTCACACAAGCCCTCACACACCATCTTCCGCAAGTGCATTCTTCTACATTTATCTTGTGACCTTTTTCTTTCCACAGAGACTACTGTTTATAAGTTATAAACTTATGTCTATGTCCATATGTACATCTATATCACCTCTCTATCTTATTTAGCCTTGAAAGATGATCTCTAAGCCCGTGTCAGCTGGGGTGTAGAAATTTGGGAGCTGTGGAAGCTTAGGAGGTGAAGGGAGTGGCAAGAACCTAAACTTCTCCTTTCCCTTGTTTCCCACCTCTGTTCTCATGATTTCCTCTGACACTAACACAAATACTCCAGGGTAATGATACTCTACTTCTAGCTCCTTTGTAGTCACAATCCCTTGCTTGTTTCTTCTGTGCATAGCTGGGGCAGGTTGGAAGCTTATAAAACCTTTACATACTAACAACATATAAGCATAGTTGTTAGCTACCGTCTAGTCAGCCCTCGACTTATGGTGGCCTCATGCACAACAGAATGAACCACTGCCCAGTCCGGTGCCATTGCCATGAACGCACATGGATCAGACTGTTGTGAGCCATAGGGTTTTCTTTGGCTGATTTTTGGAAGTGGATCATCAAGTCTTCTGCCTTTCTTCCTAGCCTGTCTTAGTCTGGAATCTCTGTTGAAACCTGTTCAGCGTCATAGCAATATGCGAGCCTCCAGTGGCAGACAGGTGGTGGCTGTGCGTGGGGTGCATTGGCCGGGAATCAACTGTGAGTGTCCTGCATGGAAGGCCAGAATTTAAAAAAAGTGAACAATCACTGCCCCCTGATTTTCAATCCTTTACCCAATCTCCTTAGTATCAATATTTTATGGTTACCTTCTTCCCTGAGTTTCACGTATGCCATTCAGATCCTCTGAAATGAAATTTCCTAAAGTCGTTCCCTTGTCTCCTCCTTCCTGCTCCCTGTTAACCCTATTATTAGAAGGAGATATGGGATATTGGACAACCATTTGTCTATTTAAATTGGGGTATAACCTGGTTTGAGGACTTCAATTCCAGTGGACAGTAAGGTCTCATTTCAAGACTCATTAGATTAAGATTTATCACATATTGCCTCCATCTTTTTCTGGGAAAGTAAAAGGACTGGAAAAGCTTGCCAACGCAATCGAAATTTTCTAGACCTTTACTAACAGAATTGTAGACTGTCTTCAAGAAGGTGTTAGAGTATAACATAATTTCTGGAAATTGTGCTTTATGACACTGTCAAAGAGACATTAGAAATTATCTGCCAAAAGGGTGGAGGATTGAAATTTTACTTCTTGTGGTCTGTATGCTTGTGCTTATTGTGCTTAGTTTTATGAAGTTAAATGGGTACGGAAAGGGATATTCTAGTACAAAACTCATGCCCTAATTTTCCCTCTCCATTTCCTGAAGTTGGGTCTACACCACACAGAAAACTCATGATCAAACAAAATAGGCTCTAGCATTTCACTTAAACTCTTATCCCCACAGATCAGATAAGACCCGGGGATTGCAGAGGCTTCCACAGTCAAGCCTTTTCTGCCATTACTAAACATTTATATGTGCCATAGATGCAGAACAGTCACCTGGGTCGAGCCCCTGCCTTAAGAATGTGTACAAGTCTCTCTCGGATCTGCTTGGAATGGACAGCATATACAACTGGGTTAAGGATAGGTGGGATGAGGAGATAAAAGTTGGCCGGAAGGATATGGATATGGGGAGGCACATGATGGCCAAAGCGGTGGGTGAGAGAGGAAACAGCAATGGGGATATAGAAAACAAGGATGGCGCAGATGTGCGAACCACATGTCCCCAGGGCTTTAAGCTTGGCTTCAGGGGTTTCCAGACCCATCACAGCCCTGAAAATCATCACATAGGAGGCAGTGATGGCTATTGAATCCAGTGTCAATATCAGGAATCCAATTCCCATTCCATATAAGTTGTTGACTGTTGTGTCACCACACGCCAAGGTAACCACTGCCATGTGCTCACAATAAGAATGGGCAATTATTTGAGTCTGATAAAGGGACAGCCTAAGGTGGATCATCAGGGGCACGGGTCCAATGTAAAGTACCCCCCGGAGGAGTACAAACAGCCCCAAACAGCCCACTACCTCATGGGTGAGCACTGATGTGTGATGTAGTGGGTCACATATGGCCACATAGCAATCAAAAGCCATGGCAAGGAAGATGCCTGACTCAATAGTGGCGAAACAGTGGACGAAGAACATCTGTGTCAAGCAGGCGTCCAGGCCAATGTTGCAGGCACCAAACCAGAAGATGGCCAGTAGTTTGGGCATGGTAGAGTTTGACAGGACCAGGTCAATGATGGCCAACATGCACAGGAAGAAGTACATGGGCTGGTGCAGGCTTCGTTCCACCCTTACCACCAGTAGAATGGTCACATTCCCCAACACGGCCACAAGGTACATGGAGCCAAAGGGAATGGAGAACCAGATGTGCAAGGATTCCAGCCCTGGGATGCCAGTTAGCAAGAAGGAGGTAGGCATTGAGCAGACATTATTAGAGGTAAACATGTTTGGGAATGTGATGTATCCAGGAGGCAGGAGGTCTTAGTTTTAGACTTCTACGCCTGTGTAAGACACTGCCTCTGGCAACTGTAGACTAGCTTCTCATTTCTATCCTGGGCAAGTGGTGGAACCTATAATGAAGAAGATTTCTGAACGCCAACTTGAAAATCAATATATTAAATATTTGGAAAAGAAACTGTCCATGATATCACCCCCTTGTTAAATCACCCCCTTGTTAAATGTAGAAACAGGCCTTCTCGTTATTTCTACTGTGAAATTGTCCTGCTACACTGTAGAAGTCCCCCAAAATGTTTATCCCCATTGACCTAGTTGATTTGCTTTGGGGAACTTTTCTTAAAGGAAATTGTAAATACATACAAGTTCTATGTTCAATGATTAAACTCAAACCCATATAATGTGCTTATCCCAGGATGTGCATATACTGCTCTTTTCACTGTATGAATAACAATAATAATAACATTGATAACAAACACTGATTAGCTATTTGCAACTGCTGATTTTTATAGCAATAAAAAGTTGGAAACGAGATGTGTTAAAAAATCATTGCTTAAATTCTAGTACATCCATTCATTGAATTATAACTATTGATAACTTTTTTAGAGTTATGTGTTTACCTGGAATAATGCTTAGATCATATTATGGTAAGTAAGGAGATGGCAGGAGGCAGATTAAGCTATGATATAATTCCATTAAAATATATAAGTATGTGTCACATAGATAAAAAAAATTAAAAAACACCCTTAAATAGAAAAAGAAAGATTTGTACCAAGTTAGTATTTGTTGATTTTGGGTAGGTATGCTCATTGGTGCTTTTAACTTTTTTCCTTTATTATACATGTATATTCTATCATTTAGTAATGACCAAGAGTTTTAAAAATAAGCATATAAATAATAAAGTCTAGTCAAAAACATGTAAGGGGACAATTTACTAAGGAAAATATTAAAACCAAAAAAAAAAACCTGTTCCCATCAAGTTGATTCTTACTCATAGTGACCCTGTAGGACAGAGAACTGCCTCCACCCCCAATTTTTTTTAGACCAAAAAAAAAAAAAAAAGAGAGAAAGAAAGAAATGTGCATGGGCTTGTTTAAGACAATTTGGGGGGATTTTGTGATTATGTTCTTTCCCTCCTTATCTATCCACTAGGGTGATCTAAGATGGGCCTTGAAGAATGGGGAAAAATTGCCTAGGTAAAAACCTAGGAGGTAGGGAAGGTTCTCAGCAGAAATATGGCTGTGTGAAGAAAGAGCCTATAAAGATTCTGTAAACCTTTATAGAAGCAGACTGCCACATCTTTTTCCCACAGAGCGGGTTCAAACTGCTGAACTTTAGGTTAGTGGTGGAGTGTTTAACCACTGCACCACCAACCAAAACCCAAACTCACTGCCGTTGAGTCAATTCGGACTCATAGCGACCATATAGGACAGAGCAGAATTGCCCCACGGTTTCCAAGGAGCAGCTGGTGGTTTCAAACTGCCAACTTTTGATTAGCAGTCCAGCGCTTTAACCCCTGTACCACCAGGGCTCCTTGAATATCATGTTGGTGAAGTACAATTTCCCCTTTCTCTAACTGGGTTTGTACCAGTTTGCTAAGATTGTCAAATGAATTGACTTCTTCAAAGATGACCACATTTGGCGTAGGTCCTAATGTCTCAAAGAAAACCCAGGTTTCATGGATAAACAGAATGAGGAAGAATAAATGAAGTTCCTTCAGAAAAGTTTACTCTAAGGAAATATTATTAAACTTTTTTGCTGAGAGCTTGAGAATCACCTGCAATTGAGAGAAGTCATACATTAAGTACATTGTTTTATGAGCAAATCTCTGGACATTTTGCCCATTGTCTGGTAGCAGGGATTCAAAAGAAGGGACTGCTATAAAAGTCAACGAGATCTTATTAACCACAACCATCTTGGTTTCTACTCTTTAAAGAGATGGGGAGGGTTGGGGAAAGGATGTGGGCGTGGGGGTGGATCAGCACCTTCTTGCCCTTCTGCCCTTCAGATACCGCCAACTAAGACTCTAGCAATGACTCCTATGGCTTCACTCCTTCAGCATTTAAAATCTAAGAACACACAACATAGCATGATTGAGGCCCTCCCCGCCTCAGGCCTACCTTCCTGATCTCTCCCATCTGGTTTCTGCAGGGTCAGCAAGTCTCAGAAACCCCATACTTGCCATAGTGACTTTCTTCACACAGACATGTTTTTGTTGAAAGGCTTCTCCACTTCCTTGCTTTTCACCCAGGCAAATTTCCCCCATTTTTCAAGGCCCATTCTAGATAACCCTTCTAGATAAGCCTATTCTAGATAACTCTTCCAGAAAGCCTTCTGTGTTATCTCTAGTCTATACCATAGTTAAGGAGGCAAGAGAACATAATCACAAAATCCTCCTAAATTGTCTTAAACAAGCCCATGACATTTCAATTTTTTTTTTATCTAAATTATAAGTAGGAAATATATTTCCATATCATGTAAGCATAACAGATACCCTAATGTAGCCTCAAAACAAACAAACCCATTGCCGTCGAGTTGATTCCAACTCACAGCAACCCTACAGGACAGAGCAGAACTGAGAACTGCCCCATTGGGTTTCCAAGGAGCGGGGGATGGATTCG
Source organism: Elephas maximus indicus (assembly GCF_024166365.1). Classification (NCBI taxonomy): domain Eukaryota; kingdom Metazoa; phylum Chordata; class Mammalia; order Proboscidea; family Elephantidae; genus Elephas; species Elephas maximus. The sequence goes on from NC_064825.1 coordinate 54,843,430, forward strand.
AACTGCTGACCTTTTGGTTAGCAGGCAAGCTCTTAACCATTGCACCAGTGTAGCCTCAAAGGAGGTCCTTAATTCAGGCTTCAAAACACAGTTCATGTTTTTATGAGTTTGCTTACTTCTTGGTCAGGTATTGACTAGGTACTGAAAAGGAATAAAAGTTTTATAAACTTTAAAATGGTTCATAAGTGCTTTTTTACGTTAACTCTCACTGACTCTTCAGAAATTCCATGAATAGGGTACTTTACTATGCAAATAAGTGATAACTTCTGTAAAGTCAGTTCCTCAGGAGTCAAACATAAGGTTATGCTGAATCTGTCAGATAAAGATGGCAAAGAAATAAAGGTCTTGGGAGGCAGCACCACAAGACAATTCAGGGCACTAACTTTGTGGTCTAACAAATCAAGATTTCCTATTTCAGATCTTCATATTGCTCTGTGAGTTTTGGCAAAGTGTTTAACCTCTTGAAGTCTCAGCCTTTTTCATATATAAAATGGGGATAAAGGTACTGCAAAGGAGTAGAATAATGACTGTATGAGATAAATGTGGAACTCTTATCACATGGCAGTAGCTTCCCTTTCCTGAATTCTTAGTGTTAAGTATGAAGATTAGACCAAAAATGTACAATCTACAAATTGAAATAGTTTCCTTGTATTTGTTACATGGGCCATCTTAGAGGATACATCAAAAGTCCAGGAATTATAGGAATGGGGCAGGGGTTTAAGGTGAACACTGGTCAATAAACAATTTGATCACACATCAGGGGGGATGTCTGAAGTTTTCTGTAAAAATATTGTGATGGATCATAATCTTAAAGCAGAAAGGGGTTTAATTACTCAATATTGGGACAAACCAAGGTAGTAGCTACTCACCACAAAAAAGTCAGTGTCCAGAGGATAGCCTTAAACCCAGGAGCCTAACTTTGATTTGTGTTAGCCCCAGTTAAGCCAATTATACTATGATTAAGTTGTAGGCTGGAATGAAGAGAATGTGAGCATATGTATACAAATAATATCCACCAAGTTGACAATTGGCACCTTAAGTGGTGGTTTGAATGTCAGAGAAACATTTTCTGCATCAACCTACTAAAGGGGATCCTTACCTGAACGCTGGTGACATGCCTACTTGTCCTGGGAGAGACATTCTGAAGGTGGGTTTGAGGCTCCAGGAATAGACTTTTCGTTATGGTCAAATAAGCATGGATTAGAAGCAAGACAGACAGAGGTGCAAATACTAACTCCGCCATTTCCAGCTCTGCGACTTTAGGCAACTTAATCTCTCAGCCTCCATTTTTTATTCAGTTTCCTAGTCTGTGAAATGAGAGGAGTAATAGCACCTTAGGGTTGTTTCGTGTATTAAGCAAACTGTATATAAATGTGTGTGTTTGTGTGTGTGTATACACAGAAGGCCAAATGTTCCGATGCCTGGCTTCTGGAAAAGGCACAGTTTCACTTCCTCACCTACTCCTCTCCTCTGTTCTTTGCCTTCTTTCACACAACACAGACGCACAATCAGGGATGGATTATCTAATACACAAAGTAAGCACGGTGCTTATCACGCTTACCAGATCAGCTGTAGTGAACGATTTCGTATTTTTTCACCACATGAAAGATTGTGCTTGTAGGTGTGGCTGGCATCTGTCTCTCTCCCAACCCCACAGCACCTTCCTACAGGATCAAAGCCACTTTTCAAATACAGCCCTTGACAGCAAGGTATGCACAGGCTTACTTGTGCTTACTTACTGGTAGTGAACAATGTCACGATTTTCACTACAGAAAAGATGTGATGAAACCCACTTATATTGAGCTTGTTTCCTATACGTTTGACTAGATCTTTGAAGATCAGTCCTGCATGGATCAAAGGAAAAATGTAGCTTCTGGAAATTGAAAACTGCTTCCAGTGACTTTGGCCACCTCTCTGGAACGTACTTACCCCTTGGGGTGCTGTTTACAGATATCTAGGCTCAGTTCTTTACAGGGGTCAACTCTTTGGAGGCTCAGACACTTTCAGCTCATAGTCAAAGAAGGCTAGGATGTTGGTCTCTTCACCACTTTCTTCTATGCCCCCTCCTTATCCAGTCCTGAAAATAGCTAGTTATTTCCCAAGGGTTGCACAGAGAAACCTGCCTCCTTCCCTCTGGATGTTTAGTTACCCCCTTAGGAGGAGCCTTCACTGTCTATTCCACTCTACCTCTCAGAACTAGAACCCAGAATTCATTCCTACTCCCTTGTGTGGCTGTTGGCTGGCCCAGGTCTCTGTCTACCCACCTCTGGGCCTGAGGTACTCAATGGCTCCAAAGAGAATATCAGGATAGAGTTCACAAGAGAAATGTGGAAAAAAAAAAAAAATCAGATATTGGTATGACCAATATAGACACTGTTTTTTTGGAGGGGGGTTAATCATTGCTTCTTTTTTTTTTTTTTGTATTATACATATATGTATATACTCAAAACTTAGTATAAAACTAGGCTATACAAAGAAGGAGAAAGAAGACAATTACTTAAATATAACCTTTATCAGTACTGTAATTTTTCATTCTGTTTCTGCTTTTTTTCCTACTCATGTTTGCTTAAAAATAATTATTTATAACCACAAATCACAGTAGCTGTTTGTCCATTCCTGTGGTTTACTTTACCTAAAAATCCCAGAGTAGTGGGAAGCCTAGTTTGAGTTTTCCCTCAGAGCAAAGTGGCACAGACATATTTGTCAGTATTCTTTTCCTACCCGACCTTTGGTTAGGCTCCCAGGAGGGAAATTATCAACCGTTCTGTAGGCTCAGTAATTCTGTTATCAAATTGTTTTCCCAAAGCATTTTTCCAGTTTGTTTTAACCCAGCAATAAGTGAGTTAGTTTGCCAAATTTCTGTGTTGTAATTTTAAAAATATTCATTATGTGGATTGGAAAAAAAAAAAAAAAAGGATCTTGTATGAACACTTTTTACATTTGAACAATTTGTAGCCAATTGTATTTATTTATTTTTAACAACTTATTTCCCCATTTTCCCTACTAAAAGAACCACACCAGCTGCTGTTGTAGCAACCCTATAAGACAGGGTAGAACTGCCCCATAGGGTTTCCAAGGAGCTCCTGGTGGATTCGAACTGTCAACCTTCTGGTTAGCAGCTGTAGCTCTTAACCACTGTGCTGAAAAAAAAAAAAAAAATTCTTAAATGAAAGTGGGAAGAAAAATTTCAGGAACTATGTCAAAGATTTTAATGTTTTCTATAGGAAGTTCTGAAATATGTACAGGGAGATACATTTAAAATCACTTTGCATGACTCATAATATTCTATCTTGATTATGAGTTCCCTCAATTAGATTTCTTAATTATTCACAGAATATTTTCTCTCATCTGTAAGTTACTGTCATTGTCTTACTTTCCTCCTATTCATTCTCCTCTCTACTGCTGAAGTGCCATTTTGAAAGCGTAACATTTGATTGTTTCACTCCCCAAATGTTGATTTTTGTGACCACTTTTTCCATCTAGCTATATATTTATTTTCCCACCATCTCTGGGAAACAGCTGCCTTAACACAAATTAACATCCTCAGGTAATTCTGGAAGATTATTGCTCTCTCCCTGGCGCAGGCTCAAGCTAAAAGAGTTGTCAACACCTTAAGTAAAACTGTAGGGATATAGAAATTTAGATTCAGGATAGAAGAGTTGAATCTGACTGTAAAACTCCTGCTCTTAAGTTATAATCCTTGCTTTGGAACTAACTAGTTAGAATGGTTAAGAATCATATGACCATGTGAAATTGATCTATCTTTCTAGTCCATAAAATACTTATTGTGAAAAATGGACCTATTTTTTAGAATTTTTTTTAAGAGTTAGCACATTGACAAATAATAATTGCCTAATAAGTGTCAACGTTAATAACAAAAATAGTAAGAAGGCTGCCCCCAAATAGTTTCTCTGTTTCATCCATCATTGTCTCATACTGAGCTCTAGTCAATATTTGAATCAAAACTGATCTGTGGGTGTCCTAGTTACTTGTCCTAGCCTAATAAATCAGTCTTTATTCTCTCTGTCTGGGTGATCAGCTTGGCACATTTCCATAAAGGGCAAATGATAAATAAGTTGGGGCAGCTTGTTCTTTCTTTTGTGAATCCTTAGCTTTGGTCTTAGCCTTTACCACAGCTTCTTCAAAGCTCCCCATTATTTCCCTTCATGGACATTTTTAGAAAATTCAGCATGAATCTCTTGAAATCTGAGTCTTGATTCTTCTATTTACAAGTAATTTTTTGGATCAGTCACCCTTTCTGTTTGGGTTTTGTTAGAAAACAGGGTTACAATTTCTGTTCTACTTATAACATCAAAATAATGTTAGACAGTATAACAAGTAAATAAATTTGTGTGTGTCACGTCTCAAGTTACAAAAAAAAAAATTTAAGAATAATTGTATTCATTTTCCATATAGATGTGTGACTTGGAATAAGGTCCTTAATCTCCAAATATTTGTTTCTACAGCCGGTTTTGAAAACACATTAAAAAAAATCTGACACATGTTGTTGTTATGTGCCGTTGAGTTCATTCCTACTCACAGAGACCCTATATGACAGAGTAAAACTGCCCCCAGAGGGTTTCCTGGAGTATAATCTTTACTGGAGCAGATTACCATGTCTTTTCTCCCATGCAGCGGCTGGTGAGTTGGAACTGCTGATCTTTTGGCTAGTAGCCATGTGCTCTAACCATTGCTCCAGGAGGTTCCTTATCTGACACATAGTAAAACCAAAAAAAAAAAAAAAAACAAACCCAAGCCTGTTGCTGTCGAGTCAATTTAGACACAGCAAGTACTTCATAAATCAGAGCCTTAATGTTGGAAGTATCTGTTTTCACATTTATCTTCTATACTAGAGACTGTGAGAGCAGAGATCCCATCCCCAATGGACAGTAAAGGACTTGGGCCACGGCCGGTACTCAGGAAATGTTTGGAGAAGTGAATCCTGGTCTCCAGTTGCTGCTTTTTTTTTTTTTTTTTTTTGCTTAACTTTCAAACGAATAGCTGTTCTCTTGTATTCAGATTCTTGCTTTGCAAGACTTCGTGACACTCTCACCCTTACCCTACACACATCAGCTCCTAAGGGCCAAATGGAGTACTTAAACTGGAGGGATCTTAGAAGCTCATCATCCCTGTTTACTTTGATCTTTGAATGATGGGAGCTATCGCTTCAGTTCCTCCTCTGATACAGAAATATTGGAAAAAGTAGAGTAGGGTTTGGGAGAGAAATTGGACAAAAATTATCACAAGAATATCGACAGCTCCAGTCCAAACAATGGCCATAAAAGCCATCCGCAGGGTCTATAGGGTTTCTGCTGTGGGGTAACGGCAGGATATGGAGACCTAGAAAAGATGGGCTTTAAACATCTTCTTGAAGCATTGGAGAGTTAATTTAATAGTGAATTATTAGGCTGAGATCTGAGACAAGAGAAATCCAGAGTGGTAAAACTGGCATTTGGGAGCACATTTCACCTGATGGCATTTGTTAATTCTGAAGAGGTAGCTGGGAGGCTGAGCTATAATTTTGACAGTCAAGACAGGCTAGGGAAAAAGAATTTGCAGCCCAGAGCTTGTTGAAGAGAAAGTGGCCTTGGTAAAGATATGCCAAACCCCATTCCTTCACACACTTTAAGTTTGGATTCTTAAAGGCTGCATAGTGGGCATAAGGGTAAACTGGAAATAGACCAAAATTTGCAGGGATTGAAGCTCAGCTTCACATCTCCTTAATCCCTGATTGAGATTACTAATATCCTTTGGTACCTGGCAGAAACCAAACTAAGTCATATCTGAAGGAAAATTACGTTATCTTAGACGTTAGATCATTTAAAAAAATTTTTTTTAAACAAAATATCTGGTACACAGAAAAAATAAGCAAGTACAGAGGAGAAAAGGCAACATGAATGAGAACTAGTTATGAACATATCTGCAGAGGCCCCACAAACTGAAGTTATCAGGAAGAGAATTTAAGATTACTAGTAGTACTATTTCACATAGGTAAATGAAAAGATTTAGAATTCCAGCACAGAACTGGAAACTATGCACAAGGATTAGTAGATATGAAAAGGAACACTAATTTATATTAAGAACTCAATGGATAGATTTGGTAGCAAGTTAGGCAAACTGAAAAAAGAGTTAGTAACACAAAAATTAGCTCAAAATATGTTAAAAAAAAAAAAAGCATGGACAGATAAAAATGAAGAAAAATAAAGGAAAAAATATTCTGAAATAGAGGATAAAATGAGAAGGACTAACATGCAATTAAATGGTGTCCTAGAAAGAGAGGAGGAGAAGGTAAGGCAGAAGCATTATTGTGAGAGACTGTCTGAGAATTTAAAAAATGACTCAAGATATAAAGCTACAGATTCAAGACATCCTATGAAAACCAAACTAGGTAAATTAAAAAAAAAGAAAAAGTAAATTTCCACACCTACACCTATCATTGTAGAATTGATGAATACCAAACATAAGGCAGAAAAGATCTTAAAAGAAGCCAGAGGACAAAAAACTACTGAAAAAGGAGCAACATTTAGACTGACAGCAGCAGTATTTTCAAAAGAAACAATGGAAGCCAGGAGATAATGGAACCATATCTTCAAACGGCTGAATGATAACAGCCAAATTCTAAACTCAGGTAAAATATCTTTCTTTAAAACAAACACTAAGAGAATTCAACATCAGCACACCTACGCTATTTGTGCCCATTCCAAAGAAAGGTGACCCAACAGAATATGGAAATTATTGTACAATATCATTAATATCACATGTAAGTAAAATTTTGCTGAAGATCATTCAAAAATGGTTGCAGCAGTACATCGACAGGGAACTGCCAGAAATTCAAGCTGGATTCAGAAAAGGACATGGAAAGAGGGATATCACTGTTGATATCTTGGCTGAAAGCTGAGATTACCAGAAAGATATTTACTTGTGTTTTATTGATATGCAAACCATTTGACTGTGTGGATCATAAAAAATTATGGATAAAATTGCAAAGAATGGGAATTTCAGAACATTTAATTGTCCTCATGAGGAACCTGTACATAGACCAAGAGGCAGTTGTTCGAGCAGAACAAGGGGATACTGTGTGGTTTAAAATCAGGAAAGGTATGCATAAGGATTGTATCTTTTGTTATAATTATTCAATCTGTATGCTGAGCAAATAATGCAAGAAGCTGAACTGTATGAAGAGGAATGTGGCAACAGAATTGGTGGAAGACTCATTAACAATTCTGTTATGCAGATGACACAACCTTGCTTTCTGAAAGGGAAGAGGACTTGAAGCACTTACTGATGAAGATCAAAGACTACAGCCTTAGGATAGATTACACCTCAACATAAAGAAAATAAAACTCCTCACAACTGGGCCAATATGCAACATCATGATAAACAGAAAAAATATTGAAGTTGCCAAGGACTTCCTTGTACTTAGATCCACAATCAATGTCCGGGGAAGCAGCAGTCAAGAAATCAAATAACATTGACACTGGAGGGACCCTGGATGACATGGCTATGGACTCTATGTTAGCCCAAAACTAAAGCTATTCCTGAAGCCACCTCTTCAGACAAAGATTAGACTGGACTATAAGACATAAAATAACACTCGTGAACAGTGTGCTTCTTAGTTTAAGTAGATTAAAAAAAAAAAAAATGAGACTAAATGGGCAGCTCTTGTTCAGATGTGAGATGAGAAGGCAGAAAGGAAGAGAGCTGGTTGAATGGACACGGGAAATCTGGAGTGGAAAGGAGGAGTGCCCTGTCATATTATAGGGAGAGCAACTAGGGTCGCATAATAATGTGTATATAAGTTTTTGTATGAGAAACTAACTTAAACTGTAAACTCCCACTTAAAGTATAATAAAAAAATAAAAGGGCAAAAAAAAAAAAAGAAGAAAGAAATCAAACAACGTATTGCATTTGGCAAATCTGCTGCAAAAGACCTCTCTTAAGTGTTAAAAAGCAAAGACGTCACTTTGAGGACTAAAGTGCACCTGACTCAAGCCACAGTATTTTCAATCACCTCATAAGCAGGAGAAAGCTGGACAAAGAATAAGGAAGACCAAAGGAGGACTGATGCCTTTGAATTACGGTGCTGGCAAAGAATATTGAATATACCATGGACTGCCAGAAGAAAGAACCAATCTGTCTTGGAACAAGGGTAGCCAGAACGCTCTTAGAAGCGAGGATGGCGAGACTTCATCTCATGTATTTTGGACATGGTTTCAGGGGGTACCAGTTCCTCAGAAGGACATCATGCTTGGTAAAGTAGAAGGTCAGCAAAAAATGAGGAAGGCCCTCCACAAGATGGATTGACACCATGGCTGCAACAATAGGCTCAAACATAGTAACGATTCTGAGGGTGGTGCAGGGACCAGGCAGCATTTCATTCTGTTGTACATAAGGTTGCTATGAGTCCGATCTGCCTCCACAGCACCTAACAACAACAACAACACCTACACTAAATAAGATACTAAACAGTGTTCTTCAGGTGGAAGAAAAATGACCTGAGATAGAAGTTCAGGGAAGCAGGAAGGAATAAAGAGTAATGAAAAGAACAAACGTGGGCAAATCTAAATATCAACTGTATAGATTAATTTTAACATGAGGTTTAAAACGTATGTAATTTTTGTGGAGTGTGTGTACATATCATCATGAAGGGAGTAAATTGAGCTCATACTCTCCGGAGAGAAGATAAAAGTAAGATATTTTGAAGTGAAAAAAGAAAAATGAGTAATACAAAATAAGTAAATAAATAAAAATTAATAAAAAACAAGAGACAAGATGGGAAAAGTGTCATAGAACACTAGGCAAAAAAGCACATATTAAATGGTAAACTGAAACTTAAATATATCAGTAAATACATCAAATATAAAAAAAACCCTCCTATTAAAAGCAAAAACAAACAACACCAAAAAGACAGCAACAAAAAAAACAAATGCCAAAAAAGAAAATCAAACTGGGTTTTAAGAATACAAAAATTAAATTCTGTTTACAAATGACAGAGCTAAAATATGAGTATACAAAGAGCTTGAAAGTAAAATGATGGAAAAAGATACACCACACAAACACTAACAAAAAGAAGCCTGAAAAAGTAGACTTGAAGGCAAAGAGCTTTACCAGCACTTCCTGAAATCAGCAGAGATGTTCTTTCTGTAGTATACTGGGTGTACTATTACATCCTCGTAGAGTACCAAGCAGCCATTCTCAGGGCAACCTCAAAGGACAGGGTCTGGGCTCCTGTATTACACTACTCAGGGCATCAGGAACTAGGGCAAGGCCTCCCCTGGCCCCCAGCGTAATGGAGGTGGGGCTGTAGGGAAAAAAGTCCAGTTTCCTACTCTACAAATTGGGGGTCTTGGAGTGGATGATCCCAAGGTTTCCACAGGCTCAGAGGAGTGTCTATTGGCTACAGTCCTCCATCGATGAATCATACTCCACGGCCCTTAGAAAGTGTTTTCCACTCCCTGGAGGTCCGTCTGGGAAAAGAGCCTTGGGGCTTGGGGTGCTGAGGACTTGGGGTAGGGCAGAGCATGACAGAACACTGGGACATAAATCCGGGGTCAATGGGTAAGACCAGTTTTTGTGGGCGCCATGGGCTTCTCCTCTGGGAGTGGGGCTGGAATCATTCTCCTGGCTGTGGTGAGGATACCTCCAGAGTGAATTGGGCATGACAGGGCCAGTGGAGGCAAAGGTGAGCAAAGTTTCCAAGGTGTCTCACACTGGTGATGTAACCTGCAGGTTCTGCTCCTTTACGTGCCTTGAGACTGGGAGAGCCCTTGATGGCACCTAAACAAATATTCTTTGTTTTTTTTTGGTTTTCCTGCGTGGAGTGTCAGTGCTACTTTGGGCCACAAGGGTGGACAGCAGCCTATTCTTCATTGGTGACCACTAAGCTTTACTGGTGCAAGAAGAACCAGGGAAGAGTCATCCAGAGGTCATTATGGTTTCCCACCTGCCTCAGACTTGCACTTCCCTTTTTTAGCACCCATCTGATAATCTGAGATGGTCAGAGGAGAAAAGGGGGACTCTGAGATCACCCCATTTATTCTTTCAAAAACTATGCTCCAAACATCCTATGACAGAAGCTACATTAGGCTCTGGATGTAGAAAATGACTAAAAATGATTGAAGAGGTCTCAGCCCCACAGGCGCACATAGTCTGGGGTGGGGGTGGGGGATAGGAAAATCATGCAAAAAAATTCACGTGAAAGAAAACAGCAAGTACAATACTGATAATAAGGCAGCATGCTGTGAGGGAGGCCTGGGAGGCCACTAGGTGGCTGCTGCTGGAGGCTGAGCTGATGCCCCAGGTCTGCACAACACAAACTAGAAGAGGCTGACTCCCTGAACTGTGAGGGATGGTGAGATCAGTAGAAACCCCAGAACTCTCAGGGCACCCCAGGCCGACGTCCAAAGGACGTGCTATGCTCCCAGTGCTTCTTTCTTGGTGGTATGAAGTCCCCCCATGTCTCTCTGCTCACTTCTCTCTTTTACATCTCAAAAGAGATTGACTTAAGACAAAATCTAATCTTGTAGATCTCATCAACATAACTGCTGCTAACTCATCTCATTAACATCATGGTGAGAGAATTTATAATACATAGGAAAATCACATCAGATGACAAAATGGTGGACAACCACACAATACCGGGAATCATGGCCTAGCCAAATTGATACACATAGTTTTTGTGGGACACAATTCAATCCATGACATTGCAAGAGTAAAATGTGCACAATCGTAAAGCCTTATATTTTTGTCACCTCTTTTTCTGCCTCCAGTGTCCCACATTCTTATCCTATCCTATGTGTGCAGTCCTTCAATGCCCTTCACTGTCTTCAAGATAAAATCAAAACTCTTCAAGATGCTGGAATAGGCCTTCAGCATCTGCGCCATGCTTGCATAATATTTCATTGCTCACAACTACTTCTCACTCTCTACTCTCTGGGGTTTTAAATATTCTGCTTCCCCTTTATGGAATATATTCTGCTGCTACCCTCTTACCTGAATCTCTCACTTTTCATGTTTTAGTTGAGATGTAACTCAAAATGACATCTTGGGTCAGGGTTACTGACAATTCACAGGCTGCGCATCTCTGAAATAAGTTCCTGGGTGAGAAACACTCAAGTTGTCCTTCCCTGTTATTGTTGTCCTTGCTTCTCTTCCCTATGCCTGTATCAGAGTAATGCCCAGGATTTCAGCGTATTCTAATTTTCCCATGCAGGATGGATACAAATATGGTAAGACTAGGTCAATATGTAAGCAAAGGAAAGTAAGAAACCAGATGAATTAGCCTTCCTCTAACCTCAAGATCTTGGACAGCAAAAGGCCCGCTGAGGCTGGTGAGGATCACGATCAGGAGTTTAAAAGATGTTCATGCCTGCTGTAAGTCTACCATTAAGAGTGGTAACTTTGGGCCTGTTCTTTATCTTCTCAGATTTCAATATTTTTATCTTTAAATAAAAGCATTGATCTTTTGTTCTCTATAGTCACACAGAGGCCTGATATTGACTCACATTCTATCCAGGACTAGAAACACACAGGCAACACATATCAAGACTATATGGTAGTCATGCATTATTAGGCAGTAGTCACAGTAGTAGGAAACCCTGGTGGCACTGTGGTTAAGAGCTATGGCTGCTAACAAAAAGGTCGGCGGTTCGGATCCACCAGGTGCTTCTTGGAAACCCCTATGGGGCAGTTCTACTCTGTCCTATAGGGTCACTATCAGTCAGAATCGACTCCATGGCAACAGGTTTGTTTTTTTTTTTTTTTTGGCTTAGTCACTGTAGTGCAGTGGTTAAGAGCTCCAATGCTAACCAAAAGGTCAGTGGTTCAAATCCAACAGCCACTCCTTTGAAACCCTATGGGGGCAGTTCTACTCTGTCCCATAGAGTCTCCATGAGTTAAAAGTGACTCGATGACAATGAGTTTGTTTTTTTAGTCATGATTCCATTATGACACCAGTAACAAGAAAATTCTTTACGTCTAATATGCTTGCTCCTGAAGAAGGGAAAAGTAACATGAATCAGATCAGCTCAAGGTCTGTAGTCTGGCAAAGATGGGTTGCCTTAGAAATCTAGTAAGGTTGACTCGACTGAAGTGATTATATTTGAAAATTGGCTAGCCCATATATTTCAGAACTTAAGGAATGTTGCAACACAGCTCATTCTTTTTTTTTTTTTTTAACATTTATTGAGCTTCAAGTGAACGTTTACAAATCAAGTCAGACTGTCACATATAAGTTTATATACACCTTACTCCATACTCCCACTTGCTCTCCCCCTAATGAGTCAGCCCTTCCAGTTTCTCCTTTCGTGACAATTTTGCCAGCTTCCAACTCTCTCTATCCTCCCATCCTCCCTCCAGACAGGAGATGCCAACACAGCCTCAAGTGTCCACCTGATACAAATAGCTCACTCTTCATCAGCATCTCTCTCCTACCCACTGTCCAGTCCCTTTCATGTCTGATGAGTTGTCTTCGGGAATGGTTCCTGTCCTGGGCCAACAGAAAGTTTGGGGACCATGACCGCCGGGATTCCTCTAGTCTCAGTCAGACCATTAAGTATGGTCTTTTTGTGACAGCTCATTCTTTGTGGAGCAGTATTTAGGGGAGAGCCAGAGGCATACCTTCTCTGAAAGTTGCAGGCCAAGGATAAAAAAAAGTGTTTCAAGGTAGAGCCAATGAGCAATGTGAGGCTGGAGAATATGAAATTATGAGGCACAGGGGAAATGAGGGTGTTAATGTCAAAGCAATTCAGACAATTAGCCATACTTGACTCAGATAGGTAACTAAATCTGACTGAGAAAATTGAAATTAATGGATGTAGAGACAGAGGAAATGAGGGAGTGAGAAAGCAGGAAAGATTGTAACTCCTAGTCAGATAGTGAAATTTTATAGTGAAATGTAATGGAGATGAAAATGAAAGACAGTGGATTTGAGAAAGTCCAGGAATCAGACAGGGAGTTGAGTGGCTTGTCTTCATAGAAATAAAACCTCCACCATTGATGTCAGGAGCTGGGGTAAAGTGGCAGATTGATGGAGGTTGAAAAACCCTCAATAAATTATTTCTGTCCACACACAGCCTCAATAGGTCCTTCAAGTGAGAAGGAGGGATAGAGAGATGGTGTTACCTTTATTTGCAGCTTATAACATCTGGTCGTGAGTCTCTGACAAGCTGAAAGAATAAACCCTGGAAATACTAATGGGTAACTCCAAATTTGTCTGCTTTGCTTTGAAGTGCATGGGGCATGAAGAATGGTTAGCCACCATTACTGAGGGCTAAAGTAAACAGCGCCCTCGGAAGACAGCCTTTTTTAGTCATAAGCTAAAGATCTGGGAGAGTAGTTTTCTTGGAAAGTCTGACAATTTAGGATTATTTATTTATACAGGATAAGAGCTCCAAAAACTTGAGGATACAATATACTTAGTATATGGAAGATGTAGAATTTAAACCTAAGGCATCTGAACCCAAAACATTTGCTTTTAACAGTTTATAAATTTTAGGCAAATTACTTAGCCCTTCTGTGCCTTAGTTTTCTAATCTGAAAAGTGGGCATTATAAAAATCCATATCTCAAAGATTTATTTTGGTGATAAAGGAGGAGAAAAAATATGCAGGGAGGACTGAATAGCCAGAAGAGCCACAGTAGGGCAGCGAGAGGCAATAATGAGATGAGAACATGAGATAAGATAGGAGTCCTTAGAGGTGCTGGATAGGAATTTCATTCAATGACTGAAAATTAGAGGGGATAAGATTTGGTTTTAAATATTGATTGGGGTCTGTCTTAGTTATCTACTGCTGCTATAACAGAAATACCACAAGAAGATGGCTTTAAAAAAGAGAAATTTATTCTCTTACAGTCTAGTAGGCTACAAGTCCAAATTCAGGGTGTCAGCTACAGGGGAAGGCTTTTTCTCTCTGTTGGCTCTGGAGCAAGGTCCTTGTGATGCATCAGGTCTGGCAGTATCTCAGTACAAGAACCTCAGGTCCAAAGGACGTTCTGTGCTCCCAGTGCTGCATTCTTAGTGGTATGAGGTCCCCCGCCTCTCTGCTCGATTCTCTCTTTTATAGCTCAAAGAGATTGGCTTAGGACACTACCTGATCTTGTACATCTCATCGTTATAACTGCCACTAATCCATCTCGTTTCATCACAATGATAGGATTTACAACACATACGGAAATCACATAAAATGGTGGACAATCACACAATACTGAGACTCATGGCCCAGCTAAATTGATAGATATTTTGGGGGGGACACAATTCAATCCATGACAGCGTCAAACAACCCAACATTTTGCAAGTCAATCTGACACCTAAATTGGCTGAGATTTCCAAGCGGTATGTAGCCACATCTCAGAGTGAAGATGAGGATTTGTATCTGAAGGGGATTCTCTCAGCTACTTGTACACCCACAGATCCTTGAGGCTCTTACAGAAACCTCCCATGAGTTGGAAAGCACAGAAAACTATAGACTGTCAATGGCCCAGTGAGGAGTGGATTTAGTGGGGTCCTAGAGATTGGATGGGTTGTGGGTTGATGAAGTTTATGGGTGGGACTTGGGATATGGGGAGTTCAGAATGGGATGAAGGATGTGATAAAACTTACAAAAGGCGTGAAACTCACAGGCGGGTGTCAAGGATGCAGTGAGGATAAGGAAAACTGAGGTTTAGGGAAAACTTGGTCAGGGATACACATACAGTAAGTGGAAGAACTGGCATGCAGAATCAGAAAGCTGTGGGCCCATGTCCATGCACTTAACCACTGTGGTATATACACCACTTCCCTCATAGGAAACAAAACAAAACACCATGAACTTACATTTGTCTGATCTCAAAGCCCAAATCCTGGCTCTACCACTTATAAGTTAGGTGGATTAGGGGAAAATGTCTTACTTGTCCTGAGAATTAGTATTCTCATTTATAGACCAAGGAATTAATCTTCAAAACTTCAGAGATGATTTATACAAGTCACTCAAATGGTATTTATTCCCATATTCTCCTATTCAGCATCTGACCTAGTAAGTTAAAAATTCTTTCTTTAGAATCTCACATAAACAATGGATTACTTCAGAGAGACAGCAATACCAAACTCATTAAGAAAGTTATAAACTGGAAATCCAATATTGAATTGTAAACAGAAATAGAATTGTTTTGGCCATTGGTATTATTGTGTTGGCCTGACCAGCATATTCTCTTCACCTTTGATTGACCTACATGGGAAGCTAAATTGTAGTGACAGGATTGCTTGGACGAACCGGTACATTCACATAAAAGATTAAAATATTTAATGCCATCAGAGGCAGGGCCAAGATGGCTGACTAGGTAGATGCTACTTCGGATCCCTCTTGCAACAAAGACAAGTGAATCGATCACATACATAACAATCTACGAACCCTGAACAACAAACACAGATTTAAAGAGTTGACCTGAGTGACAGAGACAGAGAACGAACAAATACAGGGAAGCAGTGACTGTTTTCGGAGCCTTGAGCCAGCATCCCAGTCAGGTAACCTTGGCACCAGGCTTAGGATTGGGCCCAGGGGAGCTGAACACAAAATCTTGTCACGGCGCAAACAAGGGGCGCAGCCCTACCCCCCTGAACTGACCCCGGGAGGGGGTCCAGCCGGTCAGCACGGGTGGCGCGGCGATGCCGCTGGTGGGAGAAGTCCCCAGGAGGCAGTGACTGGTTTTGGAGCCAGGAGTGCAGCGACCCAGCCATGGAACCTTGGCGCCGGGCTTTGGACTGGGTGCAGGGGAGCTGAACACGGCATCTGGACACGGCGAAAACACGGGTGCAGCCCTACTCCCCTAAACTAACCCCGGGAGGGGGCCCAGCCGGTCCGCGGGGGCGGCGCGGTGACGGGGCTGGCGGGAGGAGAAGTCCCCGGGAGGCAGCGACTGATTTTGGAGCCAGGAGTGCAGCGTCACAGCAGGGGAACCTTGATGCTGGGCTTTGGACTGGCAGCGGAGGATGTGACCGTGGCTTCAGCAGGCCAGACCCTCGGGGGCAATCTCCACACAGCCAGCACACATAGGCGACACACCCCTCGGGAATCTCAGATAAAATAGTCATCCCAAGCAAGATAAGCAACTTTGGCTATATTCCGGGGTGCTACTCTCCTGTTTTTCTGAACCCTCCCCTCCCCTTCCCAGGTAGCTTCATTAACATTGGAATTTCCTGAGCCAGAGGGAGAACGGCTCCGGCTCCATGGCGGCTTTGCTTTTCACTTTTTTTTTTTTGGTCTTTTCCTAACCCATTCTTCCGGCCTGAGAGAAACCACCACAAAAAACCCAGTGACCAAAAATCCTTCCCTAATTGGACTAAAAACACGGAAGCAGCTCCAGCCAAGCATATATGATCCAAATCTCGGGCTTTCATCCTTACAGGGAACAAGGTGGCGGTTATAATTCAAAGGCAGTTCTGATAGGGATCTGACTGCATTTTTTTTTAGGGGATTTACTGGAAAAACAAGTTTTCCAGGTTTGATATCTCTGCTTCTTCAACAGAGACCTAACTGACCCACAACAGGGAACTGAGGGCTGAAGCTCCCCTCAGACCACCTAGCCTCTTGCCTTAGGGGTCTAAGGAGGGTGACACCTACCAATCAGTAGAGGTACTTGCATTGAGGGCCTAAGGTACAGCTGCAGTGCCCTCCCACCCAGGTGCTATAGCAATAGAGACACACCTACCTCACTGACACTTGGGGGAAGCCTGTCAGCATCCTGCCCCCACTGGAGTGTGAACCCCAGCTGCTAATAGAATCTGGTGCACACAACTATCACCATTACTTTTTGAGGTGGATAGGTGTTAGGGTGCAGTACACACTTGATGACCCAAAATCAGATTCTACTCAAGAATAGTGAATAGACTCAAGCATATATATCTGGCAACAGCCCAAACCAGCTGGTAATAGGTCATAAGTAAGTCAAGGGCTACAACAAACAAGACAGCACAATCTAGTAGCCCATTCACATATATTGAAAGAAAACAAAACAAGATAAGACTTAGTGAGCAATTATAGAATAAACCACTACTATATCTTAGTGATGGCTCGGAGACAGCAGTCGATATCAAACCACATAAAGAAGCAGACCATGACAGCTTCTACAACCCCCCAAACAAAAGAATCAAAATCTTTCCCAAAAGAAGATACAATCCTGGAAGTATCAGATACAGAATGTAAAAAACTAATTTACAGAATGTTTCAAGACATGAGGGATGACCTCAGAAATGAAATAACGCAAACTGCTGAAAAAGCCAAGGAACACACTGATAAAACAGTTGAAGAACTCAAAAAGATTATTTAAGAACATAGTGGAAAAATTAATAAGTTGCAAGAATCCATAGAGAGACAGCATGCAGAAATCCAAAAGATTAACAATAAAATTACAGAATTGGAGAATGCAATAGGAAGTCAAAGGAGCAGACTCGAGCAATTAGAATGCAGACTGGGAAATCTGGAGGACCAGGGAATTAACACCAACATAGCTGAAAAAAAATCAGATAAAAGAATTTAAAAAAATGAAGAAACCTTAAGAATCATGTGGGACTCTATCAAGAAGGATAACTTGCGGGTGATTGGAGTCCCAGAACAGGGAGGGAGGACAGAAAACACAGAAAAAATAGTTGAAGATCTGCTGACAGAAAACTTCCCTGACATCATGAAAGACGAAAGGATATCTATCCAAGATGCTCATCGAACCCCATTTAAGATTGATCCAAAAAGAAAAACACCAAGACATATTATCATCAAACCTGCCAAAACCAAAGATAAACAGAAAATTTTAAAAGCAGCCAGGGAGAAAAGAAAGGTCTCCTTCAAGGGAGAATCAATAAGAATAAGTTCAGACTACTCAGCAGAAACCATGCAGGCAAGAAGGCAATGGGATGACATATACAGAGCACTGAATGAGAAAAACTGCCAGCCAAGGATCATATATCCAGCAAAACTCTCTCTGAAATATGAAGGCGAAATTAAGATATTTACAGATAAACACAAGCTTAGAGAATTTGCAAAAACCAAACCAAAACTACAAGAAATACTAAAGGAAATTGGTCAGAAAACCAATGATATCAGATACCAGCACAACACAAGGTCACAAAACAGAACATCCTGATATCAACTCAAATAGGGAAATCACAAAAACAAATTAAGATTAATTAAAAAAAAAAATGCTCATAACAGGGAATCATTGAAGTCAATATGTAAAAGATCACAATAATCAAAAAGAGGGACTAAATACAGGTGGCATAGAAATGCCATATGGAGAGGGATAGAAGGTGATACAGGACAATACAAGTTAGGTTTTTACTTAGAAAAATAGGGGTAAATATTAAGGTAACCACAAAGAGGTATAACAACTCCAGAACTCAAGATAAAAGCCAAGAAAAACGTAACGACTCAACAAACATAAAGTCAAATACTATGAAAATGAGGATCTCACAATTTACAAAGAAAAACATCTCAGCACAAAAAAGTAAGTGGAAAAATGAAATTGTCAACAACACACATAAAAAGGCATCAAAATGACAACACTAAACATTTATCTATAATTACGCTGAATGTAAATGGACTAAATGCACCAATAAAGAGACAGAGAGTCTCGGACTGGATAAAGAAACACGATCTGTCTATATGCTGCCTACAAGAGACACACCTTCGACTTAGAGACACAAACAAACTAAAACTCAAAGGATGGAAAAAAATATATCAAGCAAACAATAAGCAAAAAAGAAGAGGAGTAGCAATATTAATTTCTGACAAAATAGACTTTAAACTTAAATCCACCACAAAGGATAAAGAAGGACACTACATAACGATAAAAGGGACAATTGATCAGGAAGACATAACCATATTAAATATTTATGGACCCAATGACAGGGCTGCAAGATACATAAATCAAATTTTAACAGAATTGAAAAGTGAGATAGACACCTCCACAATTATAGTAGGAGACTTCAACACACCACTTTCGGAGAAGGACAGGACATCCAGTAAGAAGCTCAATAGAGACACGGAAGACCTAATTACAACAATCAACTAACTTGACCTCATTGACTTATACAGAACTCTCCACCCAACTTCTGCAAAGTATACTTTTTTTTCTAGCACACATGGAACATTCTCTAGAATAGACCACACATTAGGTCATAAAACAAACCTTTGCAGAATCCAAAACATCGAAATATTACAAAGCATCTTCTCAGACCACAAGGCAATGAAACTAGAAATCAATAACAGAAAAACTAGGGAAAAGAAATCAAATACTTGGAAACTCAACAATACCCTTCTGAAAAAATACTGGGTTATAGAAGACATTAAGGAGGGAATAAGGAAATTCGTAGAATGCAACGAGAATGAAAATACTTCCTATCAAAACCTCTGGGACACAGCAAAAGCAGTGCTCAGAGGCCAATTTATATTGACAAATGCACACACACAAAAAGAAGAAAGAGCCAAAATAAGAGAACTGTCCCTACAACTTGAACAAATAGAAAGTGAGCAACAAAAGAATCCATCAGACACCAGAAGAACACAAATAATAAAAATTAGAGCTGAACTAAATGAATTAGAGAACAGAAAAACAATTGAAAGAATTAGCAAAGCCAAAAGCTGGTTCTTTGAAAAAATTAACAAAATTGATAAACCGTTGGCTAGAATGACTAAAGAAACACAGGAAACAAATAACCCGAATAAGAAACGAGAAGGGCCACATCACAACAGACCCAAAAGAAATTAAAAGAATCATATCAGATTATTACGAAAAATTGTGCTCTAACAAATTTGCAAACCTAGAAGAAATGGATGAATTCCTGGAAAAGCACTACCTACCTAAACTAACACATTCAGAAGTAGAACAACTAAATAGACTCATAACAAAAAAGATATTGAAATGGTAATCAAAAAACTCCCAACAAAAAAAAGCCCTGGCCCGGACGGCTTCACTGCAGAGTTCTACCAAACTTTCAGAGAAGAGTTAACACCACTACTACTACAGGTACTTCAAAGCATAGAAAATGACGGAATACTACCTAACTCATTCTATGAAGCCACCATCTCCCTGATACCAAAACCAGGTAAAGACATCACAAAAAAAAGAAAATTACAGACCTATATCCCTCATGAACATAGATGCAAAAATCCTCAACAAAATTCTAGCCAATAGAATTCAACAACATATCAAAAAAATAATTCACCGAAACCAAGTGGGATTTATACCAGGTATGCAGAAAAACCATTAATGTAATCCACCATATAAATAAAACAAAAGACAAAAAGCGCATGATCTTATCAATTGATGCAGAAAAGGCATTTGACAAAGTCCAACACCCGTTTATGATAAAAACTCTCACCAAAATAGGAATTGAAGGAAAATTCCTCAACATAATAAAGGGCATCTATGCAAAGCCAACAGCCAACATCACTCTAAATGGAGAGAGCCTGAAAGCATTTCCCTGGGGAACGGGAACCAGACAAGGATGCCCTTTATCACCGCTCTTATTCAACATTGTGCTAGAAGTCCTAGCCAAAGCAATTAGGCTAGACAAAGAAATAAAGGGCATCCGGATTGGCAAAGAGGAAGTAAAATTATCTCTATTTGCAGATGACATGATCTTATACACAGAAAACCCCAACGAATCCTCCAGAAAACTACTGAAACTAATAGATGAGTTTGGCAGAGTCTCAGGTTATAAGATAAACATACAAAAATCACTTGGATTCCTGTACATCAACAAAAAGAACATCAAAGAGGAAATAACCAAATCAATACCATTCACAGTAGCCCCCAAGAAGATAAAATACTTAGGAATAAATCTTACCAAGGATGTAAAAGACCTATACAAAGAAAACTACAAAGCTCTACTACAAGAAATTAAATAGGACATAGTTAAGTGGAAAAACATACCTTGCTCATGGATAGGAAGACTTAACATAGTAAAAATGTCTATTCTACCAAAAGCCATCTATACATACAATGCACTTCCGATCCAAATTCCAATGTCATTTTTTAAGGTGATAGAGAAACAAATCACCAGCTTCATATGGAAGGGAAAGAAGCCTTGGATAAGCAAAGCATTACTGAAAAAGAAGAAGAAAGTGGGAGGCCTCACCTTACCTGACTTCAGAACCTATTATACAACCACAGTAGTCAAAACAGCCTGGTACTGGTACAACAACAGACACATAGACCAGTGGAAGAGAATTGAGAACCCAGATATAAATCCATCCACATATGAGCAGCTGATATTTGACAAAGGCCCAGTGTCAGTCAGTTGGGGAAAAGATAGTCTTTTTAACAAATGGTGCTGGCATAACTGGATATCCATTTGCAAAAAAAGGAAACAGGACCCATACCTCACACCATGCACAAAAACTAACTCCAAGTGGATCAAAGACCTAAACATAAAGACTAAAACGATAAAGATCATGGAAGAAAAAATAGGGACGACCTTAGGAGCCCTAATACAAGGGATAAACAGAATACAAAACATTACCAAAAATGACGAAGAGAAACCCGATAACTGGGAGCTCCTAAAAATCAAACACCTATGCTCATCTAAAGACTTCACCAAAAGAGTAAAAAGACCACCTACAGATTGGGAAAGAATTTTCAGCCAGGACATCTCCGACCAGCGCCTGATCACTAAAATCTATATGATTCTGTCAAAACTCAACCACAAAAAGACAAACAACCCAATCAAGAAGTGGGCAAAGGATATGAACACACACTTCACTAAAGAAGATATTCAGGCAGCTAACAGATACATGAGAAAATGCTCTCGATCATTAGCCATTAGAGAAATGCAAATTAAAACCATGATGAGATTCCATCTCACTCCAACAAGGCTGGCATTAATCCAAAAAACACAAAATAATAAATGTTGGAGAGGCTGCAGAGAGATTGGAACTCTTATACACTGCTGGAGGGAATGTAAAATGGTACAACCACTTTGGAAATCTATCTGGCGTTATCTTAAACAGTTAGAAATAGAACTACCACACAACCCAGAAATCCCACTCCTCGGAATATACCCTAGAGAAATAAGAGCCTTCACACAAACAGATACATGCACACCCATGTTTATTGCAGCTCTGTTTACAATAGCAAAAAGCTGGAAGCAACCAAGGTGTCCATCAACGGATGAATGGTTAAATAAATTGTGGTATATTCACACAATGGAATACTACGCATCGATAAAGAACAGTGACGAATCTGTGAAACATTTCATAACATGGAGGAACCTGGAAGGCATTATGCTGCGCGAAATGAGTCAGAGGCAAAAGGACAAATATTGTATAAGACCACTATTATAAGATCTTGAGAAATAGTAGAAACTGAGAAGAACACACACTTTTGTGGTTGTGGGGGGAGAGGGAGGGAGGGTGGGAGAGGGTTTTTTTACTGATTAGTTAGTAGATAAGAACTGCTTTAGGTGAAGGGAAGGACAATAGTCAATACTTGGAAGGTCAGCTCAACTGGACTGGACCAAAAGCAAAGAAGTTTCTGGGATAAACTGAATGCTTCAAAGGTCAGCGGAGCAAGGCCGGGGGTTTGGGGACCATGGTTTAAGGGGACTTCTAAGTCAATTGGCAAAATAATTCTATTATGAAAACATTCTGCATCCCACTTTGAAATGTGGCGTCTGGGGTCTTAAATGCTAACAAGCGGCCATCTAAGATGCATCAATTGGTCTCAACCCACCTGGAGCAAAGGAGAATGAAGAACACCAAGGACACACAACAACTAAGAGCCCAAGAGACAGAATGGGCCACATGAACCAGAGACCTACATCACCCTGAGACCAGAAGAACTAGTTGGTGCCCAGCCACAATCGATGACTGCCCTGACAGGGAGCACAACAGAGAACCCCTGAGGGAGCAGGAGATCAGTGGGATGCAGACCCCAAATTCTCATAAACAGACCATACTTAATGATCTGACTGAGACTAGAGGAATCCCGACGGTCATGGTCCCCAAACCTTCTGTTGGCCCAGGACAGGAACCATCCCTGAAAACAACTCATCAGACATGAAAGGGACTGGACAGTGGGTAGGTGAGAGATGCTGATGAAGAGTGAGCTAATTATATCAGGTGGTCACTTGAGACTGTGTTGGCATCTCCTGTCTGGAGGGGGGATGGGAGGATGGAGAGAGTTGGAAGCTGTCAAAATTGTTACGAAAGGAGAGAGTGGAAGGGCTGACTCATTAGGGGGAGAGCAAGTGGGAGTACGGAGTAAGGTGTATATAAACTTATATGTGACAGTCTGACTTGATTTGTAAACATTCACTTGAAGCTCAATAAAAGTTAATAAAAAAAAAATTTTAATGCCATCAAAACAAAATAAAACCTTTAGGACAGAGTAGAACTGCCCCATAGTTTCCAAGCAGTGCCTGGCAGATTCGAACTACTGACCATTTAGGTTATCAGCCATAGCACTTAACCACTACGTCACCAGGGTTTCCACCAATACCATGAAGCTGGATGTTTTCCTGTGTTATAGACCCTGGTCTGCCATTGGTTGTCATCTCATCTTTGGTCCAGGACGCCCTCTTCTGGACAGTGTTAGAATGGACACTGATAATGTTTGCTTCTACTTCTCCTTTCTTGTTTCTCTTCTGGCTAATTTAATATGTTTAAAAGTACTAACTTTCTCCATTAGAGAACGTATTTCTTTAATGTTCTTATGTACCTCTTATATGTGTACTTATCCATAAATTGGAAAAAATGAAGAAAAAGTTGTTTAGAGAGTTGGTCCATAAAGTCAAATTATTGAGAGGAAAGGCCTTACTATAACCTTAAACAACAGGATTTGATTCAACAAGTGTATTGGTTTCTTGAATACTTATAAATTATTAATATTATGAAAAACAACCGGGTACAAAAAGAGACATATCTCACCTATTTAAGTTTATCAAAGGCAGAAACCGTCAACTGGATGCTGTGAATAGTAAACTGAGTTTCAAAAGCTAGGTATGGATCTGTGTGGAAAGACCTTCCTCCTTTTTTCCACTTGGCTGAGGGTATGGCACGTGCACAGGCATGGAAGCAAGCAAGAGTCCTGTTTATTTTGGCAACTACCAGCAATTTTACACAGAATGTAAACTTTAAGTTGGAGAGCAGGTAGAAAACTTCTGGAAGTTTCCAGGTTCTCCTGAGATTCCAAAGAAGTAGGTTCAGCTGAAAGGAGTACATGATAAACAGAGATTCTTTCTATATTGATTCTACTACATTAAGCCCTGTTCTGACCATATTGGGCCCTGGTCTAAAGGAATGGTTCAGGATATGTCTTCCAGGCTTAGGATAGAACTAATCCTGATAGCACAGAAATAACGCTGGAATGCTGCTGATAATGATGCTACTTACTAAACACCTGATGTGTTTCAGTCTTACTACTAGCCCCTTTACATACAGTATCTCAGTTAAACAACAACTCTCCAAAGGGATAGGTATTATCATTCCTGTTTTACATTTGAAGAAACAATTGTAATAGAGATGAAATAACTTGCTCAAGACCATGCAGTGAGTATGTAATTAAACTGGCTTTCAAACTCAAGCCTTTGGAGTTCCAAAAACCATGTCTTACTACATGTCCTGATGTTGATGTCCCACTGACTCATGAACATCCCATTAAGATACACTAAGAGATAAAATATATCTCCTCAGTTTTGCCTTCTCTCCTTCTTGAGGAATGAGATGTTAGGTTGTGAAGGAACTAGAGTTTGGAAAGATGTAAAGGATATGCAGTGTTCTATTCACAAGTCCATGAGTCCTTCCCATACAATGTAAACCAGAGTATCTAATTTTTAAGGAACAATCATTGGTTGTCTTAAAGTTAATTCAGGACTCTTGACCATCATCTCTAAATGGTGTAAAGAGACCAAACTTTGTTAGAGATTTACAACCAGGCTGAGCTCTAGTCCTTTGTGTCTGATGCCCAAGCGGTTCTTCATCCCTTTCTTAGGAAGGTCTTTCTGATTTCTACTTGGTGCCCTCAAAATAGATACGAACCTCTGGGAGGTCGGTTATAAGAAAAAAGCACAGGGTCCAGACCCTAGGGATTATGACTAAATTAAAAGGTCTGTACTTTCCCTTAGTCCACTCTGGACTAACCCTGACATGCCAGAAATAGTTATGCTCAGTGTTAGATTTTGTGCCCAAGCTTCTGGCACAAAGTCTGCTATTTTCTTTCTCTATTGAGGGATTTTTTTTTTTTTTTAATTGAGGGAATTAGGGAGGTGGAGAGTCCAGATGAACTCCCTAGACTCCTGAGCAGAATGCTTATAAGTGCTTGGCCTTAGAAGCATTTTCGTAGCCCCAGGCACTTTCTCCATGACATTATCCAGCCCAGGTAAGGACATCTTATAAAGGGGAATCTATAAAAGGAGCAGCGGTCATCAGAAAGAATCCCCAGCCTATTAGGATGAACAGACCTGGGACTCTGGGGGAGCCCACTTTAGATCTTGCTCCTATATAAATCTAAGACAATCTTAGAAGGAATTCTCTTAGAAGTTAGAAAGGATGAAGTCCCCACAGATCTACAAGCAAGGAAGCTGAAGAGGCCTCTAGTTAACCGACGCCTAAAAAGCGCATCTAAAACACCTCCCAAACCAAAAAAACCAAACCCATTGCTGTCAAGTCGATTCCGACTCATAGCGACCCTATAGGACAGAGTAGAACTGCCTCATAGGGTTTCCAAGGAGCACCTCGTGGATTCAAACTGCCGACCTTTTGGTTAGCAGCCATAGCTCTTAACCACTATGCCACCAGGGTTTCCAAAACACCTCCAGGTCCTTCAAATAGGCACGATATTTTAAACTCATTCAACAAAGCAGGCACTGTGCTAACATAGAACTTAGAGTAGAGAACAAGACAGTATGAATCCTACTCTCGTGGAACTTATATTCTCCTTGGGGAAACATATATTAAGCAGGCAATTCAGACCATGATACATGTGCAGAGTAAGGGAGGGTGCTGAACACAGATGAATGGTCAAGGCAGACTTTTCTTGGATGAGCCAGGTGTGGAAGACAGGAACATGGTGTGCCATTACAATCCCAAGAAAGAACAGGGTTCATTCTTGGAGACAAAAGAACATGGTGCAGTTGGGAAATGGAAAAATAGACTCTTTGGAAGGTAGTGAGCAGGGTGAGAGATGGCAAAAGCTGTGGGAAGTCATGGCATAGGTATTTGAAAAGAGAGCTCAGGTGGGAGTTGTTTTACAGTGGGTCTTTACACCCTTACACTGCTGCCAAATAGGAGCTGAAGCAGCCTCCTTCAATTATATTTAAGGAGCTGCTTCTGACTAGGGAGATGTACATCAAGGAGATATTTTCACAGTGTTACGATCTGAGGGCAGGAATGGGGCTCAGTTCCATCCACCTACATCTAGCAGCTGAAGCGCATCTCTTCAGTCCTGGGAGTCCTTTCCAGTTTTGTGACATTTTCCTGGAGATGGATGGGAAGAGGAAGAGATGAGATGGAAATGAAACATCCATCAGGAAAACGGCTCTGTCTATTGGCAGGTACAGGGAAAGAAAGCAAGGGAGAGGAAATCAAAATTAAATCCATCCTCTCCGGGGTTCCAGGCCAGTTGAGAGGACAGAGGAAATTGGCTTGGATCTAACAAAGGCTGTGATGGATCAGAGGACTGCTGGCCTACCAGAGAAATCACTTTCTCTAATGCCCATAATTAAGTAGGTATACATTTAGCCTCATCTGTACATTTGGGTCTTGTGAACTCTTCCTACAATGTGACTTCTCTGCCCAAACCTAGAAAGAGACCACTGGGTCTCAAATGGCATCAGAAGGGAAGATAGTGTGGAAACTATTTCAGTAGTTTAGCAGATGAAGAGGATAACTGATCATGGAGAATCATGGGAACAGAAGAAAAATCCATTTGGCAAGTCCTGCTGATCTTTGCATTGAAGGACTCTTTCCTTTCTGGAATAAAGCAAAATTATTATTCTCCATATGATTACTTCATTACATTTTGATTAGTATAACATCTTCCTCAAATTACAAGAGCCATTTGATTACAGGCAGAGGTGAGGTAGACAAGTTTCCTGTAATTGGAAATCCATAATCAGGGAAAAGACCATCCTGCCCTTGATTGTCATGCCACTATAGCTCTTTGACTTTAAAATTAGTTCTGTGAAGTTGTCACCTTTTAGATTATGGGTACCTCAAAGAATGTGGGCTGAGGAAGCAGTCAGCTTGGCAAAAAGCAATATTGGGTAAAGACGTATACTGATGGGGCCCTGTCTGATATACACATGAAAGGACAAATGGCACAGTCAAGGGGGCAATTGGAGAGGCTTTAACGGAAGGACTATCTACAGAGGCATGGGCAAAGTTAAGGAAACAATCAAAGGATGATGAAGCACCTGGGATGAACATGAGTGAGTAGCCACTACCTATCTCAGGCAAGGGAAGGTGTAGTTACCACAACACAGGAGGAGTCACTCTTTACGAGCAGCAGACTTTTGTAGAAAATGGCAGGAATAGAACTGGGGACTAAATGCCTGATATGTCTTTTCCACCTCTGTCATCTCCTGCTGTGCTTCACATTAGTTGAACTCAGCTGGGAACCAGAGAAAAACAGGAATATGGGTGATGTAGCCTGTAAAAGTCAGCTTTCGGGGCACAGAGCAAGGACCTAGAAGGGCAAATGGAGAGTAACCAGCACAGAGGACAAGGAAGCCAAGTCAGGCTTCCACCAGCTAAGCCTCCCACCCGACCTCGCCTGGTCTTTTCTATTACAGGCTGGATATTGTGCAGTCCTTTCTTTCCCAGTCCCAATGATTCAGCCTTTTTATCTTCCCTTTTTACATCTCCCACCAAAGGTCTTTCTATATCCATTTGTAGTAGTCAGTGAGAATCTTAAGATGGAAAGGGAGCCCAGCTCGTGGAGAGAAATTCTGAGGGATAAAGTCACTACAGCAGGCTTACATGGGCAGTCATTCTCCCCTACCATGGCACCCTACAGAAATAGATATTCCAAAGTTCTTTGAGGTTTACTGAATGTATTTTTGGTTTTACACATTAGCCTCAACAATTGAATAATGAGAGCTAACACTTAGTGTTACCTTGTATCAGGCATTGCATTCTCATTTAATCCCACGACCAAAAAAAGAAAAAAAAATTAGTTGTAGTCTAGAGCAGTTACGTTTTTTGTGAAGTGAGGCTAGTTGTATTTGGCTAATGGGATAAAGCAATTTGCCTAACCTCCCCTCCCCCATTGCCAGGATCTGAAACTAGAGAATTCCAGAGCCCAAACTAATGACTACTCTGTTATACTCAACCTAATTAGGTTTAAAACGTAGAAGAGAAAGCTACTTATGTACTCCTGCCCTCATATATATTCCCACAATATACTTAGGAGCATATGCTGGTGTGATCTTTTAGATAACGAAAAAAAAAAAAACAAAAAAACCTGTTTGTGTCTTTTCTCTAATATGCATCCCCTTCTAGCTGGTTGCTCTGGACCCTGAGTAAGCAAGGTCATTTCTTCTTTGACCAAATATGTATCTCCTAGGCTTCATGCCACTCTGCACTGAATGTCTCTCCTTTCCTGCTGGGCGTGGACCTCTCCATTTCTAGAATCTTACCTTCATACTGAACCTCCATGAAGAGAGAAGATCCTTGTGAGATACTGCTTTTGGGTAACAGACATGCATAAACTGAGCTCCAGTCATCAGCTTTAGCCTTTCAGAAATCACCTTGATGTTGGCTGGTGAAGTCCTATCTTCACCAACCCACACCTCTACCTTGAGATTTTTGTCTGCAGTTTAGACATTATTTCAGCTCATCCAATAGCTAATACTGGCCCTAAGCTTAACCTTCGATTTACCATAGAGTCTACATAGCATCCAAGAGTCCTTTTGACCCTGTTATCTCTCAGATTCAGTGTGTCCCCTTTTCTCTCCAGGAGCCCACACTCTGACACCTTCCAATGCAATGGTGAGAGCCACCTCATAGCCTACCTGTGGAGGTAAATAACCAAATAGGTATCTGTCTGCCTTAGGTTAATTCACTCATTGATGCAAGAATGTTATTCCTCGAGGGCCATACTACAAAAAGATACTTATCCATTTATTCATTCAAATATTTATTTTGGCTTGTGCTTGGGAAATTTTGTGGACATTTCAGAAATCCTGGTTGCATAGTGGTTAAGTCCTATGGCTACTAACCAAAGGTTCAGCAGTTCGAATCCACCAGGCGCTCCTTGGAAGCTCTATGGGGCAGTTCTACTCTGTTCTATAGGGTTACTATGAGTGGGAATTGACTCGATGGCAACGGGTTCGGTTTTCTGATTTTTTTATAACGTAGTAATTTACACTATGCTATTATTTTATTATTTTATTTTTGCAATTACTACCAAGAAAGTAAGGCTCATTGCATAATATCTTAACTATCCAATAATCCTATTCTTTATTATAGGACCTAACAGTAAAATATGCTTCTCTTTTATTTCTAGAGAAAAAAAAGTTCTGCTGCATTTTTGGGCATAAGTGAGAACATTCATTTGCGTATACCCATGCTCACTTTTCATAATATCTGTTGGGCACCCAGCTCCTTCCAGCTCACTGGCATCCCAGGGCTGGAGTCTCAGCACCTCTGGCTCTCCATTCCTTTTGGCTCCATGTACCTGGTAGCTGTAGTGGGGAATGTGACCATTCTGGCAGTGGTAAGGGTGGAGTGCAGCTTGCAACAGCCCATGTACTTTTTCCTGTGCATGTTGGCTGTCATTGACTTGGTTCTGTCCACTTCTACTATGCCTAAATTACTGGGAATCTTCTGGTTTGGTGCTGGTGACATTGGTCTGGCTGCCTGCTTGGCCCAAATGTTCCTCATCCGCTGCTTCGCCACTGTCGAGTCAGGCATCTTCCTTGCCATGGCTTTTGATCGCTATGTGGCCATCCGCGACCCCTTACATCATACCACAGTGCTTACCCATGAGGTGGTGGGTCGTCTGGGACTGGCTGCCCTCCTTCGTGGGGTACTCTACATTGGACCCTTGCCTCTGATGATCCGTCTGCAGCTGCCCATTTACAAGTCCCGGATAATCTCCCACTCCTACTGTGAACATATGGCTGTAGTTACTTTGGCATGTGGTGACAGTAGGGTCAACAATGTCCATGGGCTGAGCATTGGTTTCTGGTGCTAATCCTGGACTCAGCAGCCATTGCTGCCTCCTATGTAATGATTTTCAGGGCTGTGATGGGGCTAGCCACCCCTGAGGCCAGGCTTAAAACCCTGGGGACATGCGGTTCTCACATCTGTGCCATCCTGATCTTCTATGTTCCCATTGCTGTTTCTTCTCTCATTCACCGGTTTGGTCACCATGTGTCTCCTCCAATCCACACCCTGCTGGCCAACTTCTATCTTCTCATTCCTCCAATCCTCAATCCTATTGTCTATGCTGTCCGTACCAAGCAGATCCGAGAGAGGCTTCTCCAAATCCTGAAGAGAGAGATGAGGAACAGATGACTGTTGCTTCCTTCTTCCTTTCCAAAAATGCTCATGGAGAAGAAGGCTGTTACATCTTTATTTAGAAAGAAGCCTGCTTCTCCATTTGGGAACTTCTCAAGCAGTCTGAGATGTTAGGCCCTGTGGTCTCAAATTTTTTGTAGTTCCAAAGGAATGGTAAGAAAGAGTGTACAATTCTCATTTCTATGAATGGAAGATTATATCTAATCTTTTTATGATTAAAGGATATTTGAGCCCCAAGGGAGGTAAATCAACAAAAATGATAGCAACATCAATAACACAAATAACAGCTAATGTTTGATATAAAATCCCTGGTGGCACAGTGGCTAAGTGCTTGGCTGTTAAGCAAAAAGGTCAGAGATTCAAACCCACCAGCCACACCAGGGGAGAAAGATTTACAGCCTTGGAAACCCTATGGGGCAGTTCTACTGTGTCCTACAGGGTCGTCATGAGTTGGAATTGAATTGATGGTAAGGGGTTTGGTTTTTTGGTTTGATACAAATATGTATATATACATAATTGCATACTTCTTATGAATATCCTGACATCTTGTGAGGTAGGTATTATTGTGCATATTTTATACATCAGGAAATAGAACAATCTTGATTTATAAGCTGCATAAAAAGTTGTTTATGCTGCCTAGCTTGAACGCTTTGGTTGAAGTTTATTAGTATTTTTAACCTGATAATGTATTACACTTTCTACTTAGAGTCTGTTTTCTGTGCATATTTTAATAAGCAAATCCTAAAAACTGATCATTTCATGGAAGTGGCCTTGGCTGAGAAACTTACAAGTTAAGCTTTTAGCAACTGGAATGTGGCTAAAACTGCTTGTACTAATAATTCTAGATAAATATTGAGCTGTATGCCTAGCAAGGTATGACGATACCAATCATGAAAATAGAAAGTGGCCTAGAAAAAAATATCAGCTCAATGAAGGGAAATGAGACAAGATGACTATATCTCAAAATTGCCCTTGTTGTGTTTTCCTGCAGGCCTGCTCCCACCAAGCAGCCTGAAGGATGTGAGGGCTCCGTGGAAAGGAAAACCTTCCCCTTCCCATAGAAATCCCCTCTGAACCCTGATCCATCTGTAGGACCCTTGTTCATGATGTACTGTGTTCCTAAAATGGATCAGCTCAAAATAAGGTAAAGTTCCAAATTCTAGAATTTATGGAAACTAACATTGACTTTACTATCCAGATTAATTATTTGCTCAATACCTAAAAAAAAATGGTTAATTGACATAAAGCACTTAAGGTTGATTGAAAGCTACTGATGTAACTCTCACAATCACGCCTTAAGGTAGTAATGATAGTAATCCCACTTTGCAGGTGAGGAAACTGAGATTTCTAGAAGTGGTAAGAAACAGTCCAAGGTCATTCAGCTTATAAGAGATAAAGCCAGGAGGCAGGAATTAAGCCCAATTTTGTTTGTTTTTAACCCTGAGGCTCCTACCCTCTCTGATCTTCTTTTTCCTTGGCTGTGAAAGAGGGCTTCCAACTTTGAGTGGACAGAACAGGAAAGAGCTCTGTAGCATGTCCAGGCTGTGGTGCAAGCAGCCCTGCTACTTAGGCCTTAGGATCCAGCGGAATGAGGTCCTGGAGGTGTCCATGATGAGGAAAAGATGGACCTTATGGAAAAGCCCCAGTGGAAGAATCACTATGTGAGCACCTGGTATTTTGGAACAAGGTTATGTCATCTACAGCAGAAAACTGACAACTTTTGAGAAATAGCTCCTGGTGTTTTATCAGGCCCTAATAGAGACAAAAAAGAGCCCTGGTGGCACAGTGGTTAAGCACTAAGCTGCTAACTGAAAGGTTGGCGATTGGAACCTACCAGCCACTCCATGGGATAAAGATGTGGCAGTCTGCTTCTGTAAAGATTACAGCCTTGGAAACCCTATGGGGCAGTTCTACTCTGTCCTATAGGGTCGCTTCGACTCGATGGCACTGGGTTGGTTTTGGTTAAGTTGAAATTGACTTGACAGCAACGGGTAGTAGAAACAGAACATTTGGTCATGGGGAACGAAGTGATCATGCATCCTGCCCAGTATGAGCTGGGTTCTGTCAGACCCACCAAATCATAAAATTAGGCCTAGCATCTGTCATTGTAATATGGAAATTGTTCATCTAGGATCAAATATAGTAGGACCGGAGGACCCTAAGTAAGTTGCATAAGCAGGTAGCCTTGACTCTCATGTCAACCATGCCATTTGTGTAGTTCTCCTTCTCCAGATCACATCAATGGACACATGAAATGGTCCCATACAACCAACTAAAGGAGGAGAAAGCCAGAGCTTGACTTACAGATGGGTTGGCTAGGCATGACCTAAAATGGACGGCAGTTGCACTGTAGCCAAATAAAGGAATGGCATTGAAAGAGCAGAGAAGTAAAGACTTCCGGATGGGTGGAACTGCAAGTACTACACCTGATCATTCACTTTCTGTGAAAGAAAAAATGGCCCAAGGTGAGAATATAAATTCCTGGGCAGTGGCCAGTGGTCTGCTATCTTGTCAGTGGCCTAGAAAGAAAAAGACTGGAACATCAGAAGCAAGGAGTTCTGGGGTAGAGGCAAATGGATGGACATATCCGAGTGGGCCCAGGTTGTGAACATTTTTGTATCACCCAAAATCAACTGCCACAAAACAGGTATTGAGCGACTAAGCAGACAAATGATTCTGCTAGTTGACATTAGCTAGCCTTCATTGGTTGTCACCTTAGAATTGGCATAATGGATACCCGAGTGGAGTAGGAGAAATGGAGACTAACATGTAAGATCCAACTGACTGAGGCTGACTAGCTACTGCTGCCTCTTATATCCAGTCTATCAGCAATAAACTCCTGTGCAGAACCCCAGATCTGATACTATTCCTCCAGGAGGCACTTGGTGGTCTACTTTACATTGGGCTGCTTCTCTCCTGGCAAGGCCAGTGGTTCATAGTGATACATACTTATTGGTGTCTGTTTGCCTTTCTTGCCCACATAGCCTTGGCCAGCATCATTCTTTTAGGGTCTACTGCATAGTTGGGCATGGCTAATCTACAGGCATGAATCCCACATGACACAGCATCTGACCAGGGGACCAGTTTAAAACAGCAAAAGATGTACACAGGATAGGGCTCATGACAACAGGATCCACTGATAGTACCACATACCTCACCAAGCAGTTGACCTCACAGACATCCCTCCCAACCCCTACCAACCAGTTAACCTTACATGTCCAATTCCATCATGACATCTTCTTGAAGAAACCGTTCTAATGCAATTATGAAGAGAGTCTTACCGCAAAATGTTCAATTTTATTCCCCTAATTTTTTTTTTAAAAGTTAGTCCCTGTTGGAAGAGTTAATACCTCTTACAAATATAGAGCCCTTTGAGGTCTTTTTTCATATGACTCTCTCAAAGCTATTTAAAAAGAAACAAAAAAACATGTAAATGAAGCTCAGCAATGCTTTCTCTTCCTCATTCCAGGACAGAATACAAGAGGGCAGTTCTAGTGCAGATATGAATGTGAAGGATTTAGCTTCATTAAAGTGCCCTTTGAAACTGAATTCAAGGTGTAGCCTAAAGGTACAGTAGGTCCGTTGACATTACCATAGGCATTCCACAAAACTAAGAATGTCCCAGGGCAGAAAAACACAGCTATAAGACAGCCTCTTGGACTGCTCTGGACTAGCAGACTGACACTGCTATAGCCCAGGTTCCTCAATTTTCCTCTGCAGCATCTTATTTTTATATCAAATATGATTATGGGTAGAGAACCGCCTCCCAACTCTTGGACCCAGAAAACAGATGGGAAAAGAGAGGGCATAAGGGATATATGACTGACTGCAAATACTCCTAGTGGAGCTTCAGGATAGAGGTTATGTTTAGTCACTCAAATGAGTTTTAATTATAATGAGGATTACCAGCCTGAGTTGTTAGGACCCCTATCCTGTGTGGTAGTTCCTCTACACAGCCTTCAAAATTTATCTACACTCAGCAAGATAACTTACTAAGAGAAGGGCCTGTTCATAAGTCAAGCTAGAAAAAAATATCACTATGTGCATGGAAGATAATTGGATTCCTACCTTAATCCATATATAGAAATTAACTCTGGAAGTATTAAGGACTTAAATGTGAAGCAAAACTTTAGAACTCTTGTTTCCCATTTAAGTCCTTTATACTTCTAGTTAATTTCTATATGTCGATTAAGGTAGGAATGCAATTATGGGTAAATAAATTTTAGGCCTTGGGTTAAACAGAGATTTTTAAAACCAAACAAAGCTGTCCACTCTGAGGAAAGTTAGAAAATTTGACTAAGTCAGATTTTCTTCCAGAAGTGCCTTAAAATGAAAAGTTACAAATGGAAAGAGATTCATGATATAAACAAAGGATCGGCACCAAGAAGGTCTAAGGAATTCCTGTAAAATCAGTAAGAAAAGCCCAAGTACCAAGAGAAAACTGGATAAAAAGACACAGTTCTCTCATAGAAAAGGAAACATTTTCAAACATACACAGGAAGAGATGTTCATCATATTTAGTGATCAGAGAAATACAAATCAAAACCACAATGAGATCATTTTAGACCCTTTACTTTTCAGAAAAGATCTGACACGTTTTAGAGAGGATGTTAGTTCACAGCTTCTCTTATGGTACAAAATCAATACCATGACTTTGGATGAAAGTTTGGCGTTGTCTCTGAAACCTGAATATTTGTATTCCCTGCAATTTAGGTTTTACTCTAAGTATGCCAACAGAAAGCTTACAACAGGAAACATGTATGAGTATTCACAGCAGCACTTTCATAATAGCAAAGCCCTAGAAACAACCCAAACACCCATTGATAAGAAAATGAATAAGCTAAAATATTGTCACATAATGGATTATCAGCAACACACACACACACACATCTTCAAATATGTGAAGAAATACGGAAAGGTTACACAGCACGATACACCTTTTTAAAGTTAAAAAAAAAACAAAAACAAAAATCACTCAGTTCTAGTTTAGGAATACATTTTAGACAAATGAAAAACATGGTTCTTTCGCTACACCTTTCCTAAGTCAGAGCTTGATTCGTTTGAACTACGATAAGAACAGACCAGCCTTGTAAAGATTATCAACGTGGGAGTTTGGCCTATTTCCATGGCGTTTCCTTGTTGTTTTTACTGCTACCACTGGCTTCCTACATCATCTGAAATTGAACTGTACTTTAGTCTATGTTTGGAGCCCTGGAGGCACAGTGGTTGAGGGCTATGTGGTGCGCTACAGCTGCTAAGCAGAAAGTGGACAGTTCAAATCTACCAGCTCCTTGGAAACCCTACGGAGCAGTTCTACTCTGTCCTATAGGGTTGCTAGGAGTTGGAATTGACTTGACAGCTAGGAGTTTTTTTTATCTTCCCGGTCTGTGTTTACATAAGGTGTTCAAGACTAACAACAACAAGAATTCTCTGTGGTGCAATAATGGTAGAAGATTAGGCAGACTGGATGTTGTCTCTGTTTCTTTTTTGCCCTTGAACTATTTTGTACAGACTAGCTGGCATTCCTCTTAGGTATCACATATATTTTGGGCATCTTACTGGCCAAAGAGTTTTTAGCAGACAGCATTTTAAAGACACTCAGGAACATCATGAAGTCAAAACTCTCTAGATAAATTTATCTTCCTGTCCAGGTTATAAAGCTAGACTTCGGGGGAGTTTTCTTAGCAGGAATGACCTCTAGCCATGTAATTTCCTCTGTAGGAAGCTGTGTCATTGAGCAGTTAGTTTCAGATAGGGAACAGAGTTGAGAAGAAAAAAATGCCAGTTAGGATGCTGAATCAAATTGTGAGCTAGACACTACAAGGCCTTAGTATCCTAACTGTAGAATGCTAGTTAAATGTCTGGGTATCTCATCCAGATTCTCTCAGATATTGACTTAAAACCAGAATTTCTCTCCCAGACTATTCAAGAGTCTCAACTATAGGAAATCCTTTCCAGCTTGAAATGAGGCTTGCTAAGTTATTTCTCAAGGATGATTGATCTTATCTGATATTAGAAAATCTTCCACAGTTGATCCAGTATTCCACAGTGCCCCGTTTTATTCTTCATAATGAATTGCAAGGAATTGTTGGAAATATCGTTGTAATTGGGTCACTTGTTTAATGATCGTACTCTGTTTCTTCCACAGTATTAAGCAGAAATTCCTTGCCAGGAGCTATGAATATTCATGGTTTGTATAATATTCTGGATGTTGCATAAGAACAAATTTGTGACTTGTATCTAGTTCCTCTTTGTTTTCCGGACACAATATCTGTATTCAGAGACTCAGGATGATATAGGGTAGGTCCATGTTTAATTGGAGCTCACAGAAAAATATCACCCTCACTGAGTTAGTTTTCCGGTTTGGGAAAAAAAAAAACAACCAACAACTGGAGTTATTTTGGCTGACTCCCAACCTGGCTGAATGTATAATCCAGGCTTTCGAAGATGCTACAAAAATGACAAATTGAAATGTAATCTTGAGGTGCAACATTCTTCTCCCAAAGATGTGTATTGCTGATTGCCCCCAGGTTACTTAGAAATTGTGGAAGTGTAAACAAAGTGCCTCCCATGAGGACTTAACATCCATGTTACCATCTGTACTCCTTAGGAATACACACAATGCATTTATATACATCAGAGTTACAGGTCTTATACACTGTGCAATACAGACTACACCAGACAGCTCGCTGGCCATTGAATTTTGACAATAGTAATGAATGCTTAAGAGAACTGGGAAGAGAAAAAGAAATTAAATCTTTCAGATTTAGTAAAGTATTATAGTTCATACACCAGTGTTAACCAAGCCAACTAAAGTAGACAAAAGGACTTTTTAATATTCCAAATACATAAAGGAAAGAATATTGAATATACCCTGGACTGCCAAAAGAACGAACAAATCTGTCTTAGAAGAAGTACAACCAGAATGCTCCTTAGAAGCAACAATGGCGAGACGGCATCTTACATACTTTGGACATGTTGTCAGGAGGGATCAGTCCCTGGAGAAGGACATCATGCTTGGCAGAGTACAGGGTCAGCGGAAAAGAGGAAAACCCTCAACTAGGTGGATTGACACAGTGGCTGCAACAATGAGCTCAAGCATAACAACGATTGTAAGGATGGCTCAGGACCAGGCAGTGTTTCGTTCTGTTGTGCATAGGGTGGCTATGAGTTGGAACCAACTCGATGGCATCTAACAACAACAACAACAAAAGGAAAAGCTATATGCTTAGTTTGTCTGAAAACCTAAATTATTTGCAAGAAATATTCTGTAGTTGGCTTTTATTTTGGTCAATTTTCAGCTCATGTGGCACTAGTAAATTTACAATGGAATCTTCGCTTTAAGCATTTTTAAAAGTAAGCAAAGCCTATTAGAGGTGGTGGCAGTTCAAAATACTACTGTATAATGAAGATACCTGTTATAGTTCTTTCCATTTCCTTAGTAATGTTTCTATCTCTAACCTATTGCTATCGAATCAAATCTGACTCATAGAGACCCTATAGGGCAGAGTAGAACTGCCCTATAGGGTTTTCAAGGAGCAGCTGGAGAATTTGAACTGTCGTCCTTTTGGTTAACAACCAAGCTCTTAAGCACTGAGCCACCAGAGCTCCAAGAATTATTGACAGAAATTTGCAATTAAAAAAAAAAATTAAATGTGACTCCTAGGCCTCAATTGTTCTCTTGACAGAAAACTAGTAATT
This sequence comes from Elephas maximus indicus, assembly GCF_024166365.1. NCBI lineage: Eukaryota > Metazoa > Chordata > Mammalia > Proboscidea > Elephantidae > Elephas > Elephas maximus. The sequence continues at coordinate 54,881,618 of NC_064825.1, forward strand.
AATTTAAAAGAAAAAGATTTCCTAATTCAAAAAGAAACTTCTACTTTAACTGCATTCTTCACTACAGAGAAAAGTTTAAAAAATAAAAAAAAAAATTAAAACCATGTCCATAATGTAGGGTATGCTTAAGTATCCTCACACCTTTTTGGACTGTGTTCCCTGCTATTTGTTTTTCTAAAGGAAAATAAAAATATGTTAAGATGTAGCCCCTGTATTACTTGGCTGTGACTGTAAATGTTTCAAGAGAAAGTTCATGCGTACATAATTTGAATCCATCCAGAGCAGGAGATCCAGAACTTCGCTGAGCAGAGTTACTTAAGGAACTTATTCAAAGTAAAAATTCTTAGCCCTACTGAGATTGCTTCAGTGAGTAGGGATGAAGTTTAGAAAAATCTATGTGCTGAATGTATACAGAGGAGCCCTGGTGACTCAATGGTTAAGTGCTGGGCTGCTAACAGAAAGGTTGGCAGTTTGAACCCACCAGCCACTCCTCAGGAGAAAAGACCTGGTGATCTGCTCCTGTAAAGATTACAGCCTAGGAAACCCTGTGGGGCAGTTCTACTCTGTCCTATATGTCCTATAGGGTTGTTATGAGTCGGATGTGACTCGTTGGCACACAACAGCAGCTTTGTAAACCAATTAAGTTGGAATCTCCAGTGACAGGGTCCAAACATCAAGTTTTGCTTTTTAATGCTCTCTGGGTGATTTCAATGTACAGCCAAGGTCCATAACCACTGCCTTAATCACTCACGGGTTTTAGTCATCGTCTTTGTGCAAATTGAAGATGATTCCCAAATCTTTCCCTTTGATCCAGACCTCCCCATTAACATCAGGCCAGTATATCCAGCTGACTCTGGACTACCACAGAGTCAATATTTATAGAGAACTAATTACACCACGTGTCAGGGGTTGAGGGTTTTACAATTCACCATCTCATTTAATCCCTGTGGGGTGGCTATTTTCATACCTCTTTTACAGGTAAAGGAGCCCAGGTGGTGCAGTGGTTGAAAGCTTGGCTGCTAACCAAAAAGTTAGCAGTTTGAATCCACCAGCCATTCCTTGGAAACCCTATGGGACAGTTCTACTCTGTCGTATAGGGTTTTTATAAGTTGGAATTGACTCAACGGCAATTTTTTTTTTTTTAATAGGTGAAAAACTGAGTCTTTTTGATATTAAATAACTCATTCAAAATTAAACGTGATAACCAGCCAAGTACAGATAAACATGACTTGCTTGCTGATCACTATATTGTTGTCCATGGTACTTCCCAGTAGTTCACTAAACAGAATCACTTACTTTGAAAGATAGCATGACCTAGAGAGTAAGATTCAGACTAATTTGGGGACTTAAGGAAATGAGAAGGAGAGCTAGAATTCACAAAAAGTATAGGCAATCCTGGGAAAGGGTGTCACAGAATATGAGCACAATTCTAGGGGTGGGGGGTCCAAGGCCGAAGCATTTCTCTGATGTGGCATGAAAAGCCCTTCTCCACTATAGACCTCCATTTCCCAAACTACATGATAAAGGCTTTGAACTAATGCCAAAGTTATTGTTATGGATTGAATTGTGCCCCTCAAAAAGATATGCTGGAATCCTAACCCTTATACCTGTGAATGTGACCTTGTTAGGGAAAACACGGTTTTTCTTTGCAGATGTTATCAGTTAAGGAGGTCACCCTGGAGAAGGGTTGTCCTAATACCCTCTGAGTGTTGTCTTAAAAAAGGGGAGGACAGAGAGATAGGGGCGCACATGCAGAAGATGTCGTGTGAAGATATATCAAGGACTGCTGGCAGCCACCAGAAGGTAGGAGAGAAGTACAGAACAGTTCTTTTCTCAAAGCCCCCAGAAGGAATCCACATGACCAATACCCTGATCTGGACTTCAGCCTCCAGAACTGTGAGACAGTAAATTTATGTTTTTTTAAAGCTATTCACTTTGCGGTATTTTATTTTGCTATGGCAGACCGAGGAAACTAAGATAGTTACCTACTAGCACTGTTTTGCTTCTTTGTTAAGATTCTCTAATTCCCTAGAGATGAATAAAAGTGAAAAGTAATTCAACGGCAGCATTGAATCATTGTGAGTTCAATTCGTCATTTCATAAAAAAAATGAGAAGCAGGTGCTCAAGCATCTCTGACGTATGAAGAACTCTCCTGGGTACAGATGAAAGGTATATAGGGGAGGATAGAAAAGCTCTGATGGACACCCAAATGACATACCTACTGTACAATATAAGATGTATACAAAAACTTCACAATTCATTTTATATGCATAACATCCTGAACTCCAATTAAGATAATAATAGTATAGGGAAAAAATTGTATACCAATTCACTTATGACAAAAGGAACAAAATCTTTAAAAAATAAAAATCAGCAAATAAAAACCAAACATGTAATAATAATAAAGAATAACCAAGAGGCTCTAGTCAAAAAAAAAAAAAAGAAAAAAACTAGGTTAAAATTAGGTCATTTCTTAATGTAATTCATTTTATAAACTTATTTTTGTTGTTGAGAATACACACAGTAGAACATTCAACAATTTGTACAAGTACAACTCAGTCACACTGATTACATTCTTTGAGTTGTACAACCATTCTCACCTTCCTTTTCTGAGTTATTCCTCCTCCACCAACATAAACTCACTGCCTCCTAAGTTTCCCATCTAGTCTTTGGAGTTGCTGTTGTCAATTTGATCCCATATAGATAGATCTTAAAAGAGCACAATGTTCTAGGCAGACATTCTTTACTAGCTAGGCTAAACTACTGTTTGGTTTCAAGAAGACTTCAGGGGATGTTTTTGGTTTAAGCTTTAATGGTTATCTCAGGGCAATAGTTCCAGGGAACTATCCAGCCTCCATGGATTCCTTGAGAATTGAAATTCTGTTCTGCATTTTCCCCCTTATGATCAGGATTCTTCTAAAGAAACTTTGATTAAAATGTTCATTAATTGTAACTAGGCACCATCTAGTTCTTCTGGTCTCATGGCAAAGGAGGCAGTTGTTCATGGAGGCAATTTGCCACACATTCCAATTCCTCCTCCTATTTCTGACTCTCCTTCTTTCTCTGTTGCTCCAGGCAAATAGAGACCAATTGTTGTACCTTGGATGGCCCAGGCACTATGCAATGAACTAGGAGACAGAACAGAAACACCAAATATGTTACTAGGCCAATTAACTGGGATGTCCCATGAAGCTGTGACCCTAAACCTCCAAACCAAGGAACAAAATCCCATGAGGTGTTTGGTAGTATATAATTAAGTTGTAAAGTATCTTGGTCAGTCATGGATGAGAAATAAGATATCTCATCTGTGCTTTAATACATATAGAAGTATATGTAATATATGGTTATATTAAACCCATGATTTTTTTACCCTACAAAGCAAAAACTTATCAGAGTTTGGGTGCCCACCCAGAGAAGCAGTGGAAGCAGCATATTTCAGAAGGGGTCCTACTGGGGTCACAGCTGCCAGGGACACTGCTAGCAATAGTTAGAATGTCCCTGGATCTGCCCTTTTAGATTGAGGAATTATGTTTCTGCTCGAGAAAAAAATTAAAAATAAACACAAATTCCACGTTTAATAATTCTGTGTATTCTTTAAGGGAATGTTTACAAAGATCAGATCCTCTGGCTTCTTGAATCAAACTCATTGTCAACAAGGAAACATCCCTATTCAAGCCTAAAAAGTAGAATTAGTGCCCAGGGATTCCCAAATAATATTTCTGCTTCCGGTTTCTTTCATTCTTGAAAGAACATTTCCTTTCAATTACATTAATATAATTAATGCAGCGTTAGTACTTGTTGAACTTATCCAACAAATATTTAACTGTGTACTACATGCCAGGAATTGAGCTGAGGAAAAGGGGGGAAACAGACGCAGTGCCTGCCTGCATCAATGTACATTCTAGAGTGGAAGGTTAAAGACAGTAAACAGACTATTTTCACCTAAGTTCCCCCAGGAGGGAAAACCTGAATCAAAAACTTATATACTATTACTTTGTTAAGGGATATAATTCAAGGAAGCACGAATGAGGAAAGGGGAGTGAGACAGAGGTGTTTTACCAAAATTGCCACCATTTTTGTAACGAGTGTAACAATGCTCATCATCCTGGCACGTTCCTGTCAGAGGGAGTATGAACAATGTCATCCTAGAAAAATCTGTCTAAGAAGAGGAGGGGGAAAGGATTTATCTGATGGCTCCCATTTCCCATTCATAAACACCGGCTGCATCAGGGGCAAACTGACGCTACTTCTGTGTTGCTCATGCATAGGCGTTAAGCAAGTTCCACAGCAACTTAGGATTTCATGTTAACAAGGAAGCTTAGAGGTGACAGGTGAGAGATAAATGACGTAGGCATGGGGTGAAGGACTGCTTGGTAGTGCCTGCATGAGGCTGACCATACTCCACACAGAGAAGTTGCCACATCAGGGGACTGAATGAAATAAGTAGACAGAGGTCAAGGAGATAGGTGAGGATAAGAGGCTCCAAAGTGGTGTATAAAAAGTGATGGATATATTCCACCCCTTGCACCATGTATATCTACTCGTGCTCTCTGTTACATCTAGGTTCCATACCAGAATATGTGACATGTATTTTTGTAAAAATGAGATGCCTTCACTTTATCCCAGAAAAGGGAAGTACAAGTTCAGTCATTCATGGGTTTACTTTTAAAATAGTGACTGGCTAGCGCAATCTGTACAATAGTTTGAGGCCAGAGAATAAGTGAACTAAGCTATAATCTCTCCTGTTGCAGTTGGTTTTAAGGTTGTATTTGATATTCATCTTCTCTTCACTACCCATTGTAGTGTTTTCTAACTCTTTTCTAACTTTTGACTAGTCCAGGTTGCTTGCATGCTGGGTATGCTAGATTTTTATTCCCAAGGAGTCTAAACTGTTACCTGCCTTGCCCTTGTCAGGCCATGGTTGCTTCATTTACCCATTCATCATTACCACTGAACATAGAAACACAAAGACATGCTGATTAATCCCCTGGGTTCCAGATATATTTATCCCTCCCTCCATTCTGCAGCAGCAACATTAGCTCATCATCGTAAAAAGGGTAAATTAAGTTTATCAGTAGAGAGACATATTTTAACCTGCTAGTATATTGGCTGCTAACTGAAAGGTAAGAGGTCTGAATTTACCAGCCTCTTGGAGGGAAAAAAGACCTGGTGATCTGCTCCTGTAAAGATTGCCCAGGAAACCCTATGGGGCAGTTCTACTGTGTCCTATAGGGTTGCTATTGGTTAGAATAAACTCGGTGGCACACAACAACAACAACAGCCTATTGGCACGAAGAGCCCAAAAAGACCAAATGGTAATTTCAACTTCAAGTTCAGTAGAACATTTACTAGGACTCTGGCAGAAGAATTTCTCCCTGTGAACTAAGACCTCTGTGAACTCAGACCTCTGTGAACTCAACAAAGACTAAGACTGCAAGGGTAGGAAATTTAAATTCCAAAGTTGGGTCACTGTGAGTGATGAGGAGAGAAGCCAATCATATTCCCATCCCTTGGTTTCTGGGACATGAGTTCTAGTTATTGGGGACACAGTTGTATGTGTTGGCTGTTAGTTTACAGCATACACTTCATTCTGGAGGTTTGTACTCTCATCTCATTTCTTTCAGGCCCCTTACAAACTATCCAAGCCATATGCCACTACTCAGGAGTTCTATGATCAGATCCAGAACCAACTCAGAATAAAGACACTCAAAACCAACATTAGTGGACTTTTCATTCATTTTAGTGAACTTTTCATTCATTTTAGTGAACTTTTCCTACCCCTAAATAAGTACCTTTTAATCTAGCAATAGAAAAAGAAAAGGGAAGCATATTACCCAGCATGACAAAGACTCTCTTGCTCCATCTGTGCACAGGACAGCTTAGACACTTTAGGCAACAGTCTTTTAAGCTGGTTCCTTTGACAGGTATAAACAGAAAAATCAAAGGCAAACCTGTGTGGTAATATCATCAGGCATGACAAGCTTTTAAAGTCTTGACAAGCTTTTTCAAGTCTTAACAGCTGTCTCATTCCTCTTAAAAGTAAGAGAATTGTTTAATGTTAAACAAAACAAGCAGAATTATACATTTGGCATTTTATCTTTGTTACTTAGCCTCCCTAAATTTAGATTATTCAATCTGATCTACTATGCTTAAGTAGCAAAATTATTTGAAGGGACAACTATTTCCTGAAATAACTTCACATGAGAAAAGCAAAACAAACAAGCCAATAAACAAAACAAAGACCAAACATAGCTTGCTCATTTAATGAGCTGTTTACAAAAGAACTTCAATTTAGTTATTTTCCCTGATATTAAAAGGAAGAAAAATATTACATGATGTTCAGTTGAGAAAAATGATCCCCAAATTTTGAATGTCAAACATATCCCTTCAATAAAAAGTTGAGCTAAATTAAGATATTTGTCAACTGATAGTGGTTGCTTTGAAAATCATGTAATTATCCTTGAAAAAATGATTATTTTTAATTCTAAATCCCCCACTAACTCTTTGGCTGTGACAGTTATGCTTGGATACGGCATCAAGTTGATTTGTGTAGTGTGAGATTCATTAGTACCGTTCACTAAATATTTTGCCCGCTTCTAGACACATGGTAGTATTGCATTTCTTGGCAGGCCACATGATCAGTTCTGCCCAATGTTGTGAGCAGAAGTGACATGTGCTGCTTCTAGGTCAAGTGTTCAATTTCCAATATGAGACACTCCAGAGCTCTCCTTCCACGTTGCCATTGAATGTTCCAGATAGTGGCTAATCTGTCAGCATGGGTAGAGAAGTGAGAATGACAATGTAGGAGCAGAGCCTCAGCCACGAATAAGAGGCACAGGAATGAGAACTAAATCTTTGTTTCAAGCCATGGAGATTTTGGAGTAGTTTATTACCACAATATAATCTAACCTGTCCTAAGTAATAAATGTTGGGAGGAAGAGTTCCCTCCAACCAGCACCAGCTGTCAGTGGGGAATTTCTTCAAGAATGTAGTAAACAGATATACAAATTCATCAGTTGGGTCATTGGGAGCGGTGTAAGTGTGGCTAATCAAACAACTTTCACTCCTTAATTCTTATACCTATAGATTCTATCTAATTGGGACAGAACACCTTATGATTGTCATTAGTTTAGGGTGGCATCAGTGACATCTGCATCCTGTAGGATATCAACATATCCTCTGAGGTTTTATTACCCAACTCTGAGGGACTGAGGGCTCTGTTAAGGGAATAAACCCAAAAACTTTTCCTGATTATAGTATGGACTCCTGTATTGTTGCTACCATGCTTATAATTACAATTTTCTTTTTTTTCTTTGATTGTACTTTAAGTGAAAGTTTACAAACCAAGTCAGTCTCTCATATAAAAACTTACACCTTGCTATATACTCCTAGTTGCTCTCCCTCTAATGAGACAGCATACTCCTTCCCTCCACTCTCTGTTTTCTTGTCCATTCGGCCATCTTCTGACCCCCTCTGTCTTCTCATCTCCCCTCCAGACAGGAGCTTCTCACATAGTCTCATGTGTCTACTTGATCCAAGATGCTCACTCTTCATCAGTATCATTTTCTATTCCATAGTCCAGTCCAATTCCTACCTGAAGAGTTGGCTTTGGGAATGGTTCCTGTCTTGGGCTAACAGAAGGTCTGGGGACCATGACCTCTGGGGTCTTTCTAGTCTCAGTCAGACTATTAAGTCCGATCTTTTCACAAGAATTTGGGGTCTTCATCCCATTGGTCTCCTGCTCCCTCAGGGGTTCTCTGTTGTGTTCCCTGTCAGGACAGTCACCCATTGTAGCCAGGCACCACCTAGTTATTCTGGTCTCAGGATGATGTAGTCTCTAGTTTATGTGGCCCTTTCTGTCTCTTTGGCTCATAATTACCTAGTGTCTTTGGTGTTCTTCATTTTCCTTTGGTCCAGGTGGGTTGAGACCAATTGAGACATCTTAGACCATCACTTTCTCGTGTTTAAGACCCCAGATGCCACTCTCCAAGTGGGATGCAGAGTGTTTTCTTAATAGATTTTATTATACCAATTGACCTAGATGTCCCCTGAAACCATGGTCCCCAAACCCCCGCCCATGCTACGCTGAGTTTGGAAGCTTTCAGGAAACTTCTTTGCTTTTGGTTTAGTCCAGTTGTGCTGACCTCTCCCGTATTGTGTGTTGTCTCTCCCTTCACCTAAAATAGTTCTTATCTGCTATCTAATTAGGGAAAATCCCTCTCCCTCCTTCTCTCCTCCCTCTTGTAACCATCAAAGAATATTTTCTTCTCTGTTGAAACTGTTTCCCCAGTTCTTATAATAGTGGTCTTATACAATATTTGTCCTTTTGCAACTAATTTCACTCAGCATAATGCCTTCCAGATTCCCCCACGGTATGAAATGTTTCATGGACTCCTCATTGTTCTTTATCGATGCGTAGTATTCCATTGTGTGAACATACCGTAATTTATTCATCCATTCAAGGAAGCACCTTGGTTGCTTCCATCTTTTTGCTATTGTAAACAGTGCTGCAATGAACATGGGTGTACATATATCTGTTTGTGTAAAGGCTCTTATTTCTCTAGGATATATTCCAAGGATTGGGATTGCTGGATTGTATGGTAGCTCTATTTCTAGCTTTTTAAGGAAGCACCAAATTGATTTCCAAAGTGGTTGTACCATTTTACATTCCCATCAGCAGTGTATAAGTGTCCCAATCGCTCCACAACCTCTGCAACATTTATTGTTTTGTGTTTTGGATTAATGCCAGTCTTGTTGGAGTGAGATGGAATCTCATTGTAGTTTTGATTTGCATTTCTCTAATGGCTAATGATTGTGAGCATTTCCTCATGTATCTGTTAGCTACCTGAATGTCTTCTTTAGTGAAATGCCTGTGCATATCCTTTGCCCATTTTTTAATTGGGTTATTTGTCTTTTTGTAGTTGAGTTTTTGTAGTACCATGTAGATTTTAAAGATCAGTTGCTGATCAGAAATGTCATAGCTATAAATTTTTTCCCAGTCTGTAGGTAATCCTTTCACTCTTTTGGTGAAGTCTTTGGATGAGCATAGGTGTTTGATTTTTAGGAGCTCACAGTTATCTAGCTTCTCTTCTGCATTATTAGTAAAGTTTTGTATACTGTTTATGCCATGTATTAGGGCTCCTAATGTTGTCCCTGTTTTTTCTTCCATGATCTTTATCGTTTCAGATTTTATATTTAGGTCTTTGATCCATTTTGAGTTCTTTTTGTGCATGGTGTGAGGTATGGGTCTTGTTTCATTTGTTTGTAGATAGATATCCAATTATGTCAGCACCATGTGTTAAAGGCTGTCTTTTCCCCATTTAACTGACTTTGGGCCTTTGTCAAATATCAGCTGCTCATATGTGGGTGCATTTATGTCTGGATTCTCAATTCTGTTCCATCGTTCTATGTATGTTGTTGTCCCAGGCTGTTTTGACTACTGTGGCGGTATAATAGGTTCTAAAATCAGGTAGAGTGAGGCCTTTCACTTTGTTCTTCTTTTTCAGTAATGTTTTATTTATCCGGGGCCTCTTTCCCTTCCATATGAAGTTGGTGATTTGTTTCTCCAGCTCATTAAAAAATGCTGTTAGATTTTGGATCGGAATTGTGTTGTATCTATATATGGTTTTTGGTAGAACAGACATTTTTACAATGTTAAATCTTCCTATCCATGAGCAAGGTATATTTTTCTACTTCTGTAGGTGTCTTTTGGTTTCTTGCAGTAGTGTCTTGTAGTTTTCTTTGTATAAGTCTTCTATGTCTCTGGTAAGATTAACTCCTAAGTATTTTATCTTCTTGGGGGCTACTGTAAATGGTATTGATTTGGTGATTTCCTCCTCAGTGTTCTTTTTGTTGGTGTAGAGGACTCCAACTGACTTTTGTATGTTTATCTTGTATCCTGATCTCTGCTGAAGTCTTCTATTAGTTTCAGTAGTTTTGTTGAGGATTCTGTAGGGTTTTCTGTGTGTAAGATCATGTCATCTGCAAATAGAGATACTTTTACTTCCTTACAAATCTGGATGCCCTTTATTTCTTTATCTAGCCTAATTGCTCTTGCTAGGACCTCCAGCACAACGTTGAATAAGAGTGGTGATAAAGGGCATCCTTGCCTGTTTCCCAATCTCAAGGTGAATACTTTCAGGCTCTCTCCATTTAGGATGATGTTGGCTATTGGCTTTGTATAAACACCCTTTATTATGTTGAGGAATTTTCCTTCTATTCCTATTTTGATGACAGTTTTTATCCTGAATGGGTGTTGAACTTTGTCACATGCCTTGTCTGCACCAATTAATAAGATCATGTGGTTCTTTTGTTTTATTTATATGATGGATTACATTAATTGTTTTTCTAATGTGGAACCATCCCTGCGTACCTGGTATGAATCCCACGAGGTCATGGTGAATTATTTTTTTGATATGTCGTTTAATTCTATTGGCTAGAATTTTGTTGAGGATTTTTGCATCTAAGGTCATGAAGGATATAAGGTTTGTAATTTTCTTTTTTTGTGGTGTCTTTACCTGGTTTTCGTATCAGGGATATGGTGGCTTCATAGAATGAGTTTGGGAATATTCTGTCCTTTTCTATGCTCTGAAATACCTATGGAAGTAGTGGTGTTAAATCTTCTCTGAAAGTTTGTTGAACTCTGCAGTGAAGCCATCCTGGCCAGGGCTTTTTTTTGTTGTTGTTGTTGGGAGTGTTTTGATTACCTTTTCAATCTCTTCTGTTCTTATGGGTTTATTTAGTTGTTCTACCTCTGTTTGTGTTAGTTGAGCTAGGTAGCATGTTTCTGGAAATTCATCCATTTCTTCTACATTTTGAAATTTGTTAGAGTACAGTTTTCGTAGTAATCTGATATGATTTTTTAAATTTCAGTTGGGTCCGTTGTAATATCACCCATCTCATTTCTTATTCAAGTTATTTGCTTCCTCTCCTGTTTTTCATTTGTCAGTTTGGCTAATGGTTTATCAATTTTGTTAATTTTTTCAAGGAACAAGGTTTTGGTCTTGTTAATTCTTTCAATCGTTTTTGTTTTCTATTTCATTTAATTCTACTCTGATTTTTATTATTTGCATTCTTCTGGTGCCTGAGGGTATCTTTTGTTGCTCTCTGTCTATTTGTTCAAGTTGTAGGGATAATTCTTTGATTTTGGCTCTTTCTTCTTTTTGTATGTGTGCATTTATTGATATAAATTGACCTCTGAGCACTGCTTTTGCTGTGTCTCAAAAGATCTAATAGGAAGTTTTTCATTCTCATTGGATTCTACGAATTTCTTTATTCAGTCCTTGATGGAATATAACCCAGTCATTTTTGAGCAGGGTATTGTTCAGTTTCCAAGTGTTTGATTTTTTTCCCCTGCTTTTTCTGTTACTGATCTCTACTTTTATGACCTTATGTTCAGAGAAGATGCTTTGTAACATTTTGATGCTTTGGATTCTGCTAAGGGTTACTTTATGACCTAATATGTGGTCTATTCTACAGAAACTTCCATGTGTGTTGGAAAAGAAAGTATACTTGGTTGCTGTTGGGTGGAGTGTTCTGTATCTGTCTATGAGGTCACGTTGGTTGTTTGTGGCATTTAAATCTTCCGTGTCTTTACTGAGCTTCTTTCTGGATGTTCTGTCCTCCACCGAAAGCAGTGTGTTGAAGTCTCCTACTATAATTGTGGAGCTGTCTATCTCACTTTTCAGTGTTGTTAGAGTTTGTTTCATGTATCTTGCAGCCCTGTCATTGGGTGGGTAAATATTTAATATGTTTATATCCTCCTGGTATATTGTCCCTTTAATCATTATATAGTGTCCTTTCTTATCCTTTGTGGTGGATTTAACTTTAAAGAGTATTTTGTTAGAAATTAGTATTGCCACTCCTGCTCTTTTTTGATTGTTATTTGCTTGATATATATTTTTCGATCCTTTGAGTTTCAGTTTGTTTGAGTCTCTAAGTCTAAGCTGTGTCTCTTGTACGCAGCGTATAGTTGGATCACGTTTTTTTTTTATCCATTCTGCCGCTCTCTGTCTCTTTATTGGTGCATTTAGCCCATTTACATTCAGCATAATTATGGATAGGTATGAGTTTAGTGCTGACATTTTGATGTCTTTTTTTGTGTGTTGTTGACAGTTTCTTTTTCCCACTTAATTTTTGGTGCTGAGTAGTCTATCTTTATATATTGTCTTTTCCTCTTATTCGTTGTTGTTGTTTTTCTGCTGAGTCACTATTTTTTTCTTGTATTTTATTTTGATGAGTAGGATTGTTAGTCTCCTTTGTGGTTATCTTAATATTTGCCCCTATTTTTCTAAGTTTAAACCTCATTTTTATTTCTTCATATCGCCTTGTCTTCCTCTCCATATGAAAGATCTATGACTATGTTTCTCAGTCCATCTTTATTGTTTTAATGTTGTCTTCTTTTACATAATGATATCATTGTTTCCCTGTTTTGAGTGTTTTTTTAATCTCAATTTATTTTTGTGATTTCCCTATCTGGATTGATATCTGTTTGTCCTGTCCAGTGTTTTAGTCTTGGGTTGATATCTGATGTTATTGATTTTCTAACCAGAGAACTCCTTTCAGTATTTCTTGTCATTTTGGTTTGGTTTTAATGAATTCCTTAAACTTCTGTTTATCTAGAAACATCCTACTTTCGCATTCATATTTGAGAGACAGTTTTGCTGGGTCTAAGATTCTTGGCTGGCAATTTTTTTCCTTCAGTGCTTATTATAAATCATCCCACTGCCTTCTTGCCTGCATGGTTTCTTCTGAGTAGTCCGAGCTTATTCTTATTGACTCTCCTTTGTAGGTGACTTTTTGTTTATCCCTAGCTGCTCTTAAAATTCTCTTTTTATCTTTGGTTTTGGCAAGTGTGATTATAATATATCTTGGTGACTTTCTTATAAGATCTACCTTAGGTGGAGTTCGATGAGCATCCTGGATAGATATCTTCTCATCTTTCATGATATCAGGGAAGTTTTCTGCCAAAAAATCTTCAAGAATTCCATCTGTATTTTCTGTTATCCCTCCCTGTTCTGGTACTCCAGTCACTCATAGGTTATTTCTCTTGGTAGAGTCCCATATGATTCTTAGGGTTTCTTCATTTTTTCAAATTCTTTTATCTGATTTTTCTTCAAGTATATCAGTGCCAAGTGCTTTATATTCGATCTCACCAATTCTGCCTTCCACTTGCTCAATTCTGCTCCTCTTTCTATTAATTCTGTAATTTTATTGTTAATCTTCTGAATTTCTGATTGCTATCTATTCTCGTGGCTTATTAAATTTTTCATTGTTCTTGAATAACCTTTTTAATTTCTTCAATTACTTTATCTGTGTGTTCCTTGGCTTGTTCTGTGTGTTGCCTGATCTCCTTCCTTATGTCTTGAAGAGTTCTGTACCTTAATCTTTTGTATTCTGCATCTGGTAATTCCAGGAATGCACCTTCATCCAGAAAATCCCTTGATTCTTTGAGAGCTTCTTGAAACAATCATCGTGTGCTTGTTTATGTTATTTGATGTTGACTGTTGTCTCCGAGTCATGTATAAATTATTGTGTTAGTTTATGTTTGCTTACTATATCCTAGCTTCTTGCTTTGTTTTGTTTTTGATATGTCCAAATAGGTTGCTTGAGTGAGCTAGCTTAATTGTGTTTGCCTTTGAAGCTCTAACGTTCAGCCACCAGATGGCTACAGCTGTTACCAGGTATATAAGCCTAGGAGTCCATTCAATTTTCTCGTATGGATTCAGCTCAGGTGTCCAGGTAGTAGGTCATCAAGTGTGTGGTACAGGCTCTGTCCTACAGTCTTAGAGGGGCAAGGTGATTGGTGTAGGTACCAGTATCTGGTTGCATCAGGGGGTCACACTCTGAACAAGGCAGGGAGCTGACAACCATCCTGTGTGTAAGGAATGTGTGTTCCTGTTCCCTAGAGTGCACAGGTGGGTGGGTTCTGCAGGTGGACCTTGGGCACCCAGTGTTTCTGTTTGTAAGGACCGGGAGGTACCAGTTATCCTTAGACCCCTGTCGCGGGTGGCTAGGTGACCTGAGTGGAGCTACCAGCCCTTTGGCCCCTGATGTGGGTAGGTGAGGACCCTGTTTAATAGGCAAAGCAGTGTCAAACATCAAACACCCACATCTCCACCACACAGTTCAAACAGTTGCAGTCTAACAACAAGGACCTATTCTCTTGAAATAGGCCCACACAGGTCCATGCAAAGGGGAAAGCTATTCAAAGTTCACGGACCATTTATGCCTGGAGAGGAGCTGCTTCTGTCCTGAGCTCCCCAAGTTAGTGGAGCTGGCAGATTATCTTTTCCCCTGTTGTGAACTTATTCCTTTTCCAATGCTGGAAGAATGGCTCAGAGTAGGTAACAGGACCTATCTCAGGCCCAGGGAAATCGACAGCCAGTGAAGCTGACTTTGGGGCTGGCAGCATGGTAAAATATACGCAAGTACTTAGTTTTCGCCCGTGAGTGCCATTCTTCTCTCGTTCCGGAGGTGTGAGTAGGCTGTGCGGCTGGCTCTTTCTCCCTGAGGAAACTGCGGCCGAATGCTACCACCGGCCTGCCACAGTTGCTCCTGGGAATGGTGCCTGGTGATTCAGGTCTGGAAACTCCTCTCCACTTCTAAACTGTCTCTCCCTTTCCCTGCCACTCAGTTGGTTTTCTGACTTTGCCTTGGATGCTCAGGGCTTCTAGCTTTTCATAAGTATAACCATTTCACTTGTTTTTTGGGGTCTTTTTGGTAAAAGCGTTCACCACAAGCATCTGACTACTTCACCATCTTGGCCCTGCCTCCTAATTACAGGTTTATTTGTTCAGAAATCATAAATAAAATATAAAAGTGAACATAATTGTAAAATACAATTAATATTGTTGTTGTGTGCTGTTGAGCCGATTCCAACTCCATAGGGTTTCCTAGGCTGTGATCTTCATGGGAGCCGATTGCCTGGTCTTTACTCTCACAAAGCAACTGGTGGGTTTAAACAGCTCACCTTTTGGTTAGCAGTCAAACGCTTTACCACTGTGCCACCAAGGCTCCTTCAATTAATAATAGGGCCAAATAAATAAATAAAAACTATGAGATATTATGTAAAACAATATTATAACAAAAAATATTCACCTTCTCAATACTGAATCTTATTTTTCTTTCAGATAGGTGTAAATCATAAAAAGTGATAAAACTAAATATGAGACTCAGATAAATTTAGAAAATAAAATTAAATGCTCACTGAAAAATTTGTATTTCTTAGTTAACTTCCCAGCCATGGAAACCTTAGGGAAGGATACACGTAGGGAGCTAGAAGTAATAAATCCTCACGGCGGAAGGCCAAAGACCTCAAGTAATTGATGTGTCTCTATCTGAACCCCAACCTCAAGAGACTTATTAAATTGATCCAACTCTAAGGAGAATTATTCTGCTGCTTGGAAAACTCTGTTGCATTTTCTGTAAGAAACATACATTTTTAATATGAATCAAATGGATTCTTGTATGCTTTCTTCAGTAGGTGATATCATGGCTGGTTCTTGATGGCACAAACGGACATTCTTCCTTTGGGAGATGTCCATGTGGGCACAGGATCCTAATGAAAACTGTTGTTGTTACATGCCCTAGAGTCGATTTTTGACTCATAGTGACTCCATGTGACAGAGTAGAACTACCCTTTAGAGTTTTCTAGGCTGTATCTTTATGGAAGTAGATCACCATGTGGATCTTTCTGCTGTGGGGTGGCTTGGTGGGTTCAAACCATCAACCTTTCAGGTAGCAGCTGAGCTTATAACTGTTGGGCCTCTAGGGCTCCTTAATGAAAACTACCTCAAACAAAAAGGTTGTGAGATTGAAACGGACTTTGCATTAATACTTACTTGCATGCATATATGTGTGCACACACAAACACATCTACACAGATAACCCTGAAACTTGCTTTTATGCCTAGGTGGTACATCCAAAGCTTTGGCCTAGTGCTTGTATACCTAACTCCTGTGTCACACCAACATAATAACTTCTGAGATTTTGATGCCTGCAAGCAATCACAGATTTATACTACTACCTAAAATTCATCCACTAGTTGACTAACGCATCTCTTCCTTTCATATTTATACTTTCTTGAACTGTCTAATGCATGTCCTGGGCCAGTCTGAGTGGGAGATTTCCATTTCTGAAATGACTAAACTGATCCAAACAGGTGAGAATCACTAGAGTTAGTGAATATAGATCCCCATGTCACCTCACCAGGTACAGCACAAGCATCTAAATTTTCTTGGCTGTACGTGGGGGCCTAATGCCACAGCCCTGATTTCTTTGGCAGTGATTAACAACGATCTATAATAAACCAAAACCACTTCTATCGAGATGATTTCCTATTCATAGTGACCCTATAGGACAAAGCAGAACTGCCCCATAGGGTTTCCAAGGCTGTAAATCTTTATGGAAGCAGACTGCCACATCTTTATCCTGTGGCATGGTTGGTGGATTTGAACCATTGACCTTTTGGTTGGCAGTTGACCACTTTAACCACTGGGCAACCAGGGTTCCTTATGGTCTATAATGAATCAAAAAACCAAACTCGTTGCTGATGAGTTCATTCTGACTCAGAGTGACTGTATAGGACAGAGTAGAACTGCCCCACAGGGTTTCCAAGGAGCAGCTGGTAGATTGGAACTGCCTACCTTTTGGCTAACAGCTGAGTTCTTAACCACTGTGCCACCAGGGCTCCATGGCCTGTAAGAGTAAGCCTCAAATATTCCTATGCATATGATTCACCTGGGAGGTCTTGTTAACATGCAAAATATGATTAAGCAGGCCTAGGGCAGACCATTATTAACTTTTTTTTTTTTTATAACTTTTATTAAGCTTCAAGTGAACGTTTACAAATCCAATCAGTCTGTCACATATAAGTTTACATACATCTCACTCCCTACTCCCACTTGCTCTCCCCCTCTTGAGTCAGCCCTTTCAGTCTCTCCTTTCTTGAGAATTTTGCCGGCTTCCCTCTCTCTCTATCTTCCCATCCCCCCTCCAGACAAGAGTTGCCAACACAATCTCAAGTGTCCACCTGATATAATTAGCTCACTCTTCATCAGCGTCTCTTTCCCACTCGCTGACCAGTCCCTTTCATGTCTGATGAGTTGTCTTTGGGGATGGTTCCTGTCCTGTGCCAACAGAAGGTCTGGGGAGCATGGCCGCCGGGATTCCTCTAGTCTCAGTCAGACCATTAAGTTTGGTCTTTTTATGAGAATTTGGGGTCTGTATCCCACCGATCTCCTGCTCCCTCAGGGGTCCTCTGCTGTGATCCCTGTCAGGGCAGTCATCGATTGTGGCCGGGCACCAACTAGTTCTTCTGGTCTCAGGATGATGTAGGTCTCTGGTTCATGTGGCCCTTTCTGTCTCTTGGGCTCTTAGTTGTCGTGTGGCCTTGGTGTTCTTCATTCTCCTTTGCTCCAGGTGGGTTGAGACCAATTGATGCATCTTAGATGGCCGCTTGTTAGCATTTAAGACCCCAGACGCCACATTTCAAAGTGGGATGCAGAATGATTTCATAATAGAATTATTTTGCCAATTGACTTAGAAGTCCCCGCAAACCGTGTTCCCCAGACCCCTGCGCTTGCTCCGCTGACCTCTGAAGCATTCATTTTATCCCAGAAACTTCTTTGCTTTTGGTCCAGTCCAATTGAGCTGACCTTCCATGTATTGAGTGTTGTCTTTCCCTTCACCTAAAGCAGTTCTTATCTGCTGATTAATCAATAAAAAACCCTCTCCCACCCTCCCTCCCTCCCCCCCTCGTAACCACAAAAGTATGTGTTCTTCTCAGGTTTACTATTTCTCAAGATTTTATAATAGTGGTCTTATACAATATTTGTCCTTTTGCCTCTGACTAATTTCGCTCAGCATAATGCCTTCCAGGTTCCTCCATGTTATGAAATGTTTCACAGATTCGTCACTGTTCTTTATCGATGCGTAGTATTCCATTGTGTGAATATACCACAATTTATTTAACCATTCATCCGTTGATGGACACCTTGGTTGCTTCCACCTTTTTGCTATTGTAAACAGAGCTGCAATAAACATGGGTGTGCATATATCTGTTTGTATGAAGGCTCTTGTATCTCTAGGGTATATTCCCAGGAGTGGGATTTCTGGGTTGTATGGTAGTTCTATTTCTAACTGTTTAAGATAACGCCAGATAGATTTCCAAAGTGGTTGTACCATTTTACATTCCCTCCAGCAGTGTATAAAAGTTCCAGTCTCTCCGCAGCCTCTCCAACAATTATTATTTTGTGTTTTTTGGATTAATGCCAGCCTTGCTGGTGTGAGATGAAATCTCATCGTAGTTTTAATTTGCATTTCTCTAATGGCTAATGATTAAGAGCATTTTCTCATGTATCTGTTAGCTGCCTGAATATCTTCTTTAGTGAAATGTGTGTTCATATCCTTTGCCCACTTCTTGATTGGCTTGTTTGTCTTTTTGTGGTTGAGTTTTGACAGAATCATATAGATTTTAGAGATCAGACGCTGGTCGGAGATGTCATAGCTGAAAATTCTTTCCCAATCTGTAGGTGGTCTTTTTACTCTTTTGGAGAAGTCTTTAGATGAGCATAGGTGTTTGATTTTTAGGAGCTCCCAGTTATCGGGTTTCTCTTCATCATTTTTGGTAATGTTTTGTATTCTGTTTATACCTTGTATTAGGACTCCTAGGGTTGTCCCAATTTTTTCTTCCATGATCTTTATCGTTTTAGTCTTTATGTTTAGGTCTTTGATCCACTTGGAGTTAGTTTTTGTGCATGGTGTGAGGTATGGGTCCTGTTTCCTTTTTTTGCAAATGGATATCCAGTTATGCCAGCACCATTTGTTAAAAAGACTATCTTTTCCCCAATTAACTGACACTGGTCCTTTGTCAAATATCAGCTGCTCATACGTGGATGGATCTATGTCTGGGTTCTCAATTCTGTTCCATTGGTCTATGTGCCTGTTGTTGTACCAGTACCAGGCTGTTTTGACTACTGTGGCTGTATAATAGGTTCTGAAGTCAGGTAAAGTGAGGCCTCCCACTTTCTTCTTCTTTTTCAGTAGTGCTTTGCTTATCCGGGGCTTCTTTCCCTTCCATATGAAATTGGTGATTTGTTTCTCTATCCCCTTAAAATATGACATTGGAATTTGGATCGGAAGTGCGTTAAATGTATAGATGGCTTTTGGTAGAATAGACATTTTTACTATGTTAAGTCTTCCTATCCATGAGCAGGGTATGTTTTTTCACTTAAGTATGTCCTTTTGAATTTCTTGTAGTAGAGCTTTGTAGTTTTCTTTGTATAGGTCTTTTACATCCTTCGTAAGATTTATTCCTAAGTATCTTATCTTCTTGGGGGCACCTGTGAATGGTATTGATTTGGTGATTTCCTCTTCGGTGTTCTTTTTGTTGATGTAGAGGAATCCAAGTGATTTTTGTATGTTTATTTTATAACCTGAGACTCTGCCAAACTCTTCTATTAGTTTCAGTAGTTTTCTGCAGGATTCCTTAGGGTTTTCTGTGTATATAATCATGTCATCTGCAAATAGTGATAACTTTACTTCTTCCTTGCCAATTCGGATACCTTTTATTTCTTTGTCTAGCCTAATTGCCCTGGCTAGGACTTCCAGCACGATGTTGAATAAGAGCGGTGATAAAGGGCATCCTTGTCTGGTTCCCGTTCTCAAGGGAAATGCTTTCAGGTTCTCTCCATTTAGAGTGATATTGGCTGTTGGCTTTGCATAGATGCCCTTTATTATGTTGAGGAATTTTCCTTCAATTCCTATTTTGGTAAGAGTTTTTATCATAAACGGGTGTTGGACTTTGTCAAATGCCTTTTCTGCATCAATTGATAAGATCATGTGGTTTTTGTCTTTTGTTTTATTTATGTGATGGATTACATTAATGGTTTTTCTGATATTAAACCAGCCTTGCATACCTGGTATAAATCCCACTTGATCAGGGTGAATTATTTTTTTGATGTGTTGTTGGATTCTATTGGCTAGAATTTTGTTGAGGATTTTTGCATCAATGTTCATGAGGGATATAGGTCTATAATTTTCTTTTTTTGTAATGTCTTTACCTGGTTTTGGTATCAGGGAGATGGTGGCTTCATAGAATGAGTTGGGTAGTATTCCGTCATTTTCTATGCTTTGGAATACCTTCAGAAGTAGTGGTGTTAACTCTTCTCTGAAAGTTTGGTAGAACTCTGCAGTGAAGCCGTCCGGGCCAGGGTTTTTTTTTTTTGTTGGGAGTTTTTTGATTACCGTTTCAATCTCTTTTTTTGTTATGGGTCTATTTAGTTGTTCTACTTCTGAATGTGTTAGTTTAGGTAGGAAGTGTTTTTCCAGGAATTCAACCATTTCTCCTAGGTATTCAAAATTGTTAGAGTACAATTTTTCATAATAATCTGAAATGATTCTTTTAATTTCGTTTGGTTCTGTTGTGATGTGGTCCTTCTTGTTTCTTATTCGGGTTATTTGTTTCCTTTCCTGTATTTCTTTAGTCAGTCTAGCCAATGGTTTATCAATTTTGTTAATTTTTTCAAAGAACCAGCTTTTGGCTTTGTTAATTCTTTCAATTGTTTTTCTGTTCTCTAATTCATTTAGTTCAGCTCTAATTTTTATTATTTGTTTTCTTCTGGAGCCTGATGGATTCTTTTGTTGCTCAATTTCTATTTGTTCAAGTTGTAGGGACAGTTCTCTGATTTTGGCTCTTTCTTCTTTTTGTATGTGCGCATTTATTGATATAAATTGGCCTCTGAGCACTGCTTTTGCTGTGTCCCAGAGGTTTTGATAGGAAGTATTTTCATTCTCGTTGCTTTCTATGAATTTCCTTATTCCCTCCTTGATGTCTTCTATAACCCAGTCTTTTTTCAGGAGGGTATTGTTCATTTTCCAAGTATTTGATTTCTTTTCCCTAGTTTTTCTGTTATTGATCTCTAGTTTTATTGCCTTGTGGTCTGAGAAGATGCTTTGTAATATTTCGATGTTTTGGAGACTGCAAAGGTTTGTTTTATGACCTAATATGTGGTCTATTCTAGAGAATGTTCCATGTGCGCTAGAAATAAAGTATATTTTGCAGCAGTTGGGTGGAGAGTTCTGTATAAGTCAATGAGGTCAAGTTAGTTGATTGTTGTAATTAGGTCTTCCGTGTCTCTATTGAGCTTCTTACTGGATGTCCTGTCCTTCTCCGAAAGTGGTGTGTTGAAGTCTCCTTTTTTATCTATCTCACTTTTCAATTCTGTTAAAATTTGATTTATGTATCTTGCAGCCCTGTCATTGGGTGCGTAAATATTTAATATGGTTATGTCTTCCTGATCAATTGTCCCTTTTATCGTTATGTAGTGTCCTTCTTTATCCTTTGTGGTGGATTTAAGTCTAAAGTCTATTTTGTCAGAAATTAATATTGCTACTCCTCTTCTTTTTTGCTTATTGTTTGCTTGATATACTTTTTTCCATCCTTTGAGTTTTAGTTTGTTTGTGTCTCTAAGTCTAAGGTGTGTCTCTTGTAGGCAGCATATAGATGGATCGTGTTTCTTTATCCAGTCTGTGACTCTCTGTCTCTTTATTGGTGCATTTACTCCATTTACATTCAGGGTAATTATAGATAAATAAGTTTTTAGTTCTGTCATTTTGATGCCTTTTTATGTGTGTTGTTGACAATTTCATTTTTCCACTTACTTTTTTGTGCTGAGGCGTTTTTCTTAGTAAATTGTGAGATCCTCATTTTCATAGTGTTTGACTTTATGTTAGTTGAGTCGTTACGTTTTTCTTGGCTTTTATCTTGAGTTATAGAGTTGTTATACCTTTTTGTGGTTACCTTATTATTTACCCCTATTTTTCTAAGTAAAAACCTAACTCGTATTGTTCTATATCACCTTGTATCACTCTCCATATGGCAGTTCAATGCCTCCTGTATTTAGTCCCTCTTTTTGATTATTATGATCTTTTACCTATTGACTTCCACGATTCCCTGTTATGTGTATTTTTTTTTAATTAATCTTAATTTGTTTGTTTTTGTGATTTCCCTATTTGAGTTGATATCAGGATGTTCTGTTTTGTAACCTTGTGTTGTGCTGATATCTGATATTATTGGTTCTCTGACCAAACAATATACTTTAGTAGTTCTTGTAGCTTTGGTTTGGTTTTTGTAAATTCTCTAAACTGGTGTTTGTCTGTAAATATCTTAATTTCGCCTTCACACTTCAGAGAGAGTTTTGCTGGATATATGATCCTTGGCTGGTAGTTTTTCTCCTTCAGTGTTCTGTATACGTCGTCCCATTCCCTTCTTGCCTGCATGGTTTCTGCTGAGTAGTCTGAACTTATTCTTATTGATTCTCCCTTGAAGGAAACTTTTCTTTTCTCCCTGGTTGCTTTTACAATTTTCTGTTTATCTTTGGTTTTGGCGAGTTTGATGACAATATGTCTTGGTGTTTTTCTTTTTGGATCAATCTTAAATGGGGTTCGATGAGCATCTTGGATAGATATCCTTTCGTTTTTCATGATGTCAGGGAAGTTTTCTGTCAGGAGTTCTTCAACTATTTTCTCTGTGTTTTCTGTCTCCCCTCCCTGTTCTGGGACTCCAATCACCCGCAGGTTATCCTTCTTGATAGAGTCCCACATGATTCTTAGGGTTTCTTCATTTTTTTTAATTCTTTTATCTGATTTTTTTTCAGCTATGTTGGTGTTGATTCCCTGGTCCTCCAGATGTCCCAGTCTGCATTCTAATTGCTCGAGTCTGCTCCTCTGACTTCTTATTGCGTTGTCTAATTCTGTAATTTTATTGTTAATCTTTTGGATTTCTACATGTTGTCTCTCTATGGATTCTTGCAACTTATTAATTTTTCCACTATGTTCTTGAATAATCTTTTTGAGTTCTTCAACAGTTTTATCGGTGTGTTCCTTGGCTTTTTGTGAAGTTATCCTAATTTCATTTGTGATATCTTTAAGCATTCTCTAAATTAGTTTTTTATATTCTGTATCTGATAATTCCAGGATTGTATCTTCATTTGGGAAAGATTTTGATTCTTTTGTTTGGGGGGTTGGAGAAGCTGTCATGGTCTGCTTCTTTAAGTGGTTTGATATGGATTGTTGTCTCCGAGCCATCACTGGGAAACTAGTTTTTCCAGAAAATCCGCTAAAAAAAAAATGCAGTCAGATCCCTATCAGAGTTCTCCCTCTGGCTCAGGCTATTCGGATGTTAATGAAGCCACCTGGGGAGGGTGGGGGAGGGAACAGAGAGATAGGAGAGTAGCACCTCAGAATAGAGCCAGAGTTGCTTGTCTTGCTTGGAATGACTATTATATCTGAGATTCCCGCGGGCGCGTCGCCTATGTGTGCTGGCTGTGTGGAGATTGCCCCCGGGGGGTCTGGCCCGCTGGAGTCACGGTCAGATCCTCAGCTTCCAGCCCCATGCCCAGCGTCAAGGCTCCCCTACTGGGACGGTGCACTCTTGATTCCAAAATCAGTCGCTGCCTCCCGGGGACTTCTCATCCCTCCAGCCGCGTGGCCGTGCCACCCCTGAGAACCAGTTGGGCCGCCTCCCGGGGTTAGTTCAGATGGGTGGAGCAGCTCCCCGTGCTTGTGCCGTGACCGAGGGTCCCGGCTGGGACGCTGTTCTCCCCGCTCCAATACCAGTCGCTGCCTCACGGGGACTTCTCCTACCGGCTGCGTCCCACGCCGCCCACGCGACCCGGCTGGGCCCCTTCCCGGGGTTAGTTCAGGGGGGTGGAGCAGCTCTCCGTGTTTATGCCATACCTGCGTCCAGTCCAAATCCCGGCGGGACGGTTCTCCGGCTGGGACGCTGCTCTTCCTGCTCCAAGACCAGTCACTGCCTCCCGGGGACTTCTCCTACCGGCTGCGTCCCATGCCGCCCGCGGAACCGGCTGGTCCCCCTCCCGGGGTTAGTTCAGGGGGGTGGAGCAGCTCTCTGTGCTTGTGCGGTACCTGACTGGTACGCTGGCTCCAGGCTCTGGAAACAATCGCTGCTTCACCGTATTAGTTCGTTCTCCGTCTCTAAATCTGTGTTTGTTGTTCAGGGTTCGTAGATTGTTATGTATGTGATCGATTCACTTGTTTTTCCGTGTCTTTGTTGTAAGAGGGATCCGAGGTAGCGTCTGCCTAGTCCGCCATCTTGGCTCCGCCTCCCCATTATTAACTTTTTAACAAGCTCCCAGGTGATATCTCCACTACTGGTCTGAGGATCATACTTTGAATAGTAAAGGTAGCAGACCCTGATAATTTCCTTGGCACAGCTGAAATTTTACCTGCAACAACTATCTATAGTATTCTGTTTGTAACACATATTCTTTTGATTACTGATCATGATAAATATTTATTGAGCACTTACTTTGTGCTAGGCAATATAATACTCTTCACACATAGTACTATCTTATTTATTTCTTACAATAAGTGAGTAAATGAGGTATTAAAAACGACATCCAACTTATAAATGAGGACCCTGAGACACAGACAAATTACTCAGGCTGGTTCAAAGGTAATAAATTCTCTTGTGACAGGTTATTAGGATGCCTTTACCTTCCAAAGACTCAGAGAAGATATGTCAACTGACAGAGTCTGGCAAGTGAGAATAGCTTAAAAATGGAAGTCCCCCCATGGACAAGAAATGAAAATAAGCAAATTTTTATGTACTTACACTTATCTATGAATGACAATTTAAAGTAGATTCCGTGAGTATTGGTTTTATAGGATACTTTTATTACTGTCTGAAATCCTAGTGCTAGGGAATTCATCCAATGCTCAGGTTTATTATTTTGGAATAAAATATAATGAGAGAAGATCAACAAAATGATGGAAATTAGAGATGATCTTAAAATTCGTTTTAAAAAAGACCCACTGTACACCTGGAAAATTTATCTGAAATTGTCAACTCTGAGACACATTTTGATGAGTCCATTAAAAATTAAAGATAAAGAAAAAAAATTCTTTGGTCTACAGACACAACAATGCCCCTCCAACAAAGAAACAAAAACAGCAACAACAAAAAAGAAAGTTTGGCATTATACTTCTTGACTGCAACATATAGAACAAATAAAAGCAGAGCAATGTTTTTAAAAGAAACTGAAGGAAAGAAAGTATGATCTGAAATTTTATATCCAACTAGCTTGTCTTTCAACATCAAGGATAGAGAAAATTAATGTTGAACAGTAAAAAAAAGACCTGGAATATTTTACCTGTACACCTTTCCTGAGTAATCATGGTAAGGAACAAGTTTCATTCAAACAAAAGGTGACTGGGGAAGCTTTGGCAAAAGGACTGCTGGTGAATAATAAATATATTTGTTATCTAAGATTTAAAAATCTGAAGCAAGGGTAGAAGAATATTAAGCAAATATTATATATTCTTACAGGTGGAAAAAATGCAAATAAAAATGAAAGGAGGAGAGAGAGGAAAAAGCAAAAATTAGTTCATTGATTGCCATATATGTAATAGGCAGAAATCAAAAGATATTTAAAACCGACAAGCAAAATAGAAGACTAAAATAATCAAAAGGAGAAATAAAGCTTATCATAAAAGGTGTTAATATAAAGATATCAAATAGAATAAAAATATGAGCCACCTGTTTGTGGTTCTCTAGAGAAGCAAAACCAGTGAAGTGTGTGCATATACATATATGTGTGTATGTATGTATACACACACAAACACATAGATCTCAAGGAAATGGCTAACATGCTTGTAGAAACTGGCAAGTCCCAAGTCTGTGGGTTGGGCATTGGGCTGGAGGCTTCTCCTGACTCACGTAGCTGTGGAGGTTGATGAAGCCAAGATTGGCAGTCAGATGGCAGGCCACTGGCTCACAGGCTGCAGAGGCCAACAAATTCCAAGATCAGCCAGTAAGCTGTTAGCTCAAGTCCCAAGAACGAGAAGTCAGATGATGATGGGCTGTATGCAGGATCCAGAGCAAGAACCTTGCTGGAGCATCCATTTATATACTGGAGGCTGCCTACACCCCCAAGAAAACTCCCTTTCAACTGACTGGCTGCTCATAATAGATCTCATCATAGAGTTGACGCCATTACATCACTGAAATTTTATATCCAACTAGCTTGTCTTTCAATATCAAATTACATCATAACCGCCGAACCCCTGAGACTCATGGCCCAGCCAAGTTGGCACACAACTATCACAGTCGATCCTTGTCACCTTAGCACCTATACACATCTCCTTAAACCATACATATAGTCTCTAAATAAAGATAAAGTCATACTTGCACATCACATAATGCAACTAACACATGTACAAACCAAAATCTGCTAGCTCCGCTTACATCTTATATTTTATAAGAAAACAAAAACATTTGATGCACACATACAAGGAAGAAATACTCATAACAATTACAGCCCTCATTTCTACAACTGGTTACGTGGTCATGGCTGATATTTAGAACTACCTTCTTCTACCACTCATTCCATATTCCCCTTACCCTCAGCAATGCCTCAGCTGGTCACGGTTCTTTGCCTGGTAGAGGACCCAAACCTTCACTCCTGAGGGGTCTGGGACATTAGTAGTCATGTCAGTATTGGTTGCTGTAGTTTTCCACTGACTTTAATCACAGGGCATGGTAGTGCTAAGAGACACCGTAAGGGATAGCCTGTATTCCAGACATACTCTTCTTTATCTCCATTATGAATATCAATCCAACTTCCTTTTGGTAACCAGGATCAATCACACCAGCCAATATGGTTAACTCTCTTCTTTTCCTGTTGATCCAGAGGCATGAGGAGCCCAAAGTAGCCAGGTGGCATTCTGAACTTCCAGTTCAATGGAATCAGTGATATGTCTCCAGGTGGGAGCATTCCTCCCTTTGGAACTAAGACCTCTAGACCTGCAGTGCATAGGGTCGTGGGGAGAGAAAACAAAAATCTTGTGAGTCACTATTAGTGTCACTAGGGGTAATAGTGAATGCTATCACTCCCATCTCCACTCCTTGAACCTTGGACCCATGAGTGCTGGTTATGGGAGAAACAGTGCCATATATTGGACATGTTTAGAGCATATACAGCCTCCTGGAGCAGGCCGGAGAATATTGCCTCAATCCTTCAAGGTATTACCACGTAGTTGGTGCCATAAAATTGTGTCATTAGAACCCCATTCCATTATCCTATCAAATCAGCTGCTTCAGGATGGTGGGAACATGGTAAGACCAGTGAATTCTATGAGCATGGGCCCATTGCCATACTTTATCTGCTGTGGAGTGAATCCCTTATCAGAGGCAATGCTGTGTGGAATACCATGATGATGGATAGGGCATTCTGTGAGTTCATGGATAATAATTTTGGCAGAAGCATTGTGTGTAGGGAAGCCAAATCCGTATCCAGAGTAAGCATCTATCCCAGTAAGAACAAAACATTACCGTTTCCATGATGGAAGCACTCCAATATAATCAACCTGCCACCAGGTTGCTGAGTGATCTTCTCGAGGAATGGTGCCGTATCAGGGGCTCAGTGTTGGTCTCTGTTGCTGGCAGACTGGGCACTCAGCAGTGGCTGTATCCAAGTCAGCCCTGGTAAGTGGAAGTCCATGTTGCTGAACTCATGCATAACTTCCATCCCTGCCACCATGGCCACTTTGCTCATGAGCCCATCGGGGAATGACAAGAGTGGCTGGGAAAAGAGGATGACTGGTTTTCAAAGAACATGTCATCCTAGCCACCTGATTATTAAAATCCTCCTCTGCCAAGGGCATGAGATACAAATATTTTCACTTCTGTGGCCCATTTGGAAAGGTCCATCCACATGTCTCTTCCCCATACCTCCTTGTTATCAATTTTCCAATTATGTTCCTTCCAAGTCCTTGAACATCCTGCCAAACCACTGGCCACAGCTCATGAATCAGTATACAATTACACACGGCCATTTCTCCTTCCAAGCCCAGTGAACAACCAGGTGCATTGCTCAAAGTTCTGCCCATTGGGGGGATTTCCCTTCAACACTGTCCTTCAGGGAGGTCCCTGAAAGGGGCTGCAGTGCTGCCCTGTCCATTTTCGAGTGCTGCCTGCATTATTATGCAGACTGATCTGTAAACCAGGCATGCATTTTCTGTTCCTCAGTCAGCTGATCATAAGGAACTCCCCATGTAGCCATAGGTGTAGGCTGGGACAGGGCAGGTAGTGTGACAAGAATGGAGACCATGGGCATTTGGGCTACTTCTTCATGCAACTTACTTGTGCCTTCAGGTCCTGCCTGGTGGGCCTGATCCTGTATATACCTGTCACGGATTGAACAGTGTCCCCATGATGCCCAGTATTATGTGGTTGTCCACCATTTTGTGATCTGATGTGATTATCCTATGTGCTGTAAATTCTAACCTCTTTGATGTTAATGAGGCAGGATCAGGGGCAGTTATGTTAATGAGGCAGGATTCAACCTACTGGATTAGGATGTATCCTGAGTTAATCTCTTTTGAGATATAAAAGAGAGAATTGAGCAGAGAGGAGAGGGACCTCATATCACCAAGAAAGAAGAGCCAGGAGTGCGGTGTGTCCTTTGGACCCAGGATCCCTGAGCTAAGAACGTCCTAGATCAGGGGAAGATTGACGACAAGGACGTCACCCCAGAGCCAACACAGAGAGAAAGCCTTCCCCTGGAGTTGGTGCCATGAATTCAGACTTCTAGCCTCCTAGTCTGTGAGAGAATAAACTTCTGTTTGTTAAAGCCATCAACTTGTGGTATTTCTATTACAGCAGCACTAACTAGATAACTCAGACAATACCACTT
Organism: Elephas maximus indicus; assembly: GCF_024166365.1. Lineage (NCBI taxonomy): Eukaryota > Metazoa > Chordata > Mammalia > Proboscidea > Elephantidae > Elephas > Elephas maximus. Next base: position 54,910,337 of record NC_064825.1, read on the forward strand.
CCATTTAATGATGGAGTGCTGTTGTGAATGTCCTACTTTAAGAATCTGTAGATCAGGCATTACGCAGTTCACAATGGGCATATTAAGCCACATGGTGACTTTGTGGCCCATGGTTAAACATTCAGTCTCTACTAAGATCTAGTAACAAACCAAAAGCTGTTTCTCAAAAGGAGAGTGGTTACCTGCAGAGGATGGCAGGGCTTTGCTCCAAAATCCAAAGCATCTAGGCTGTCATTCACCAATAGGGGCCTGTCAAAGACTTCAAACAGCCTCTCCAGTGGCCACTGACACTGGATCAGCTGGATCAAATGGCCCAGGTGCCAGAGCAGCTTATAAGGCAGCCTGAACCTGTTACAGAGCCTTCTCTTGTTCTGGGCCCCACTCAAAACCAGCAGCTTTTCAAGTCACTTGATAAATAGGCCAGAGTAGCACACCCAAGTGAAGGATACGCTGCTTCCAAAATCCAAAGAAGCCCACCAGGCATTGTACTTCCTTTTTAGTTGTAGGAGGGGCCAGATGCAAGAATGGATCCTTCACTTTACAAGGAATATCTGTGTATGCACCACACCACTGAACCCCTAGAAATTTCACTGAGGTAGAAGGTGCCTGAATTTTTGCTGGGTTCATTTCCCACCATTTAGTATGCAAATATCTTACCAATAAATCTAGAGTCATTGATACTTCTTTCTTACTATGTCCAGTCAGCATAATATCATCAATGTAATGGACCAGTGTGATGTCTTGCGGAAGGGAAAGGTGGTCAAGGTCCCTGCTAATTAAATTATGACATAGAGCGGGAGAGTTGATATACTTTGAGGTAGGACAATGAAGGTGTATTGCTGGCCTTGCCAGCTGAGGCAAACTGCGCTTGGTGGTCCTTTGAAACAGGTATAGAGAAAAAGGCATTACCCAGGTACCAGGAGATGTATTAATTTCCTAAAGTAATGAAACCACGTCTGGAAAAGCAGCTGCAATTACAGTCAGCACCTGGTTAAGTTTTATATAATCCACTGACATTTTCCAAGATCTATCCATTTCTTCCACAAGTCAAATAGGTGAGTTGAATGGGGATGGGGTGGGAGTTACCACCCATGAATCCTTCAAGTCTTTGATGGTGGCAGTAATCTCTGCAATTCCTCCAGGAATGTGGTAGTGCTTTTGGCTTACTATTTTCTTAGGTACGGGCAGTTCTAATGGTGTCCACTTGGTTTTCTGTACCATAATAGCCCTTACTCCACATGGCAGGGATCCATTGTGGGGGTTCTGCCAGTTGCTGAGTATATCTATTCCAATAATGCATTCTGAACTGGGGAAATCACTACAGGATGGGTATGGTGGCCCACTGTGAGATGGACATACACTAAGACTGTTAATAACCTGACCTCCATATGCCCCCACTCTGGGTGGTGGGCCACAGTGATGTTTTGTGTGTCCTGGAATTAGTGTCAGTTCAGAGCCAGTGTCCAATAATCCCCCAAAAGTCTAATTATTTCCTTTTCCCAAATGAACAGTCACGCCCATAAAAGGCTGTAGATTCCTTTGGGAAAGGCTGGGAGAACGATTAACAGTATACATTTTTGGAAGTGTAGTGGGGTCCTTCCTCATGGGCTCCTGGCCTCCTCTTCATTCAAAAAGTTGTAAATCTCTAAACTTGATCAAGTCTGGGAACTGACTGAAGGTCTGTGACTCTCTGTTCTAGTGATTCAAGTTAGACTGCCGTTTTCTTCACCTAGAATTCTTCTGCTTATACAGATCAAGTAAATATTTGGTAGATTTCCCATCTATGTCATTCCTAGTGACACCATGACTAAGTAACCAACACCAAAGGTCCTTAGGAGTCAGACTATTCTTATTACTGTTTTGGCTCTGCTGTCCGTTATGGTAACCATGTTCACCCTTTCTTCATCAATTGAGTGCGGTCATTTGGCCCTTACCACCACAGGGTCCAATCAGCCCCATTGTAGTTCGGTGTCTTAATTCAGTTAGGGCAGCTCCCACTTTCAAATCTGACTTACATAAAATAGCAATCATTGCTATCTTCACAATTTTTTTCTTCACCATTTTGGTAAAAGTTGTGTCCTCTGGGCACTCTATGTGTGGGTATGTGGGTACTAACCTGATAAATCTACTCTAGCTTGCCAATTTCCCTAAGCATCTGCATACCTTCTTCTGCAGTATACCAGGGTAGGTCTGGTAATTCAACTTGATTTAATGTAAGGCACTGCATAATCCATGCTTCAGCAAACCAACCAAATAAACTATTAGATCTTTTCCTAACCTCTCCAGCTGAAACACTGAATGATGGATCTATGCTTAGTGGGCCCATATCAATAAACTCACAGAGAGAGGGAGAGAGGGAGAGGGAGAGAGAGAGAGAGAGAGAGAGAGAGAGATTCAATAATTTATCTTAAACGAATGGGTCACGTGGTTGTAGAGGCTGGAAAGTCCCAAGTTTGTGGATCAGGTGTCACGCTGGAGGATTCTCCTGACTCATGACTCTTATAGCTACAGGGGCTGAGGAACCCAAGAGAGTGAGACAGCAGGACAGTGTGAGAAATAACCAGTTTCCACCGAGTTGAGTCAATTCTGATTTATGGGGACCCAGGGAAACCCTGGTGGCATAGTGGTTATGTGCTACGGCTGCTAACCAAAGGGTTGGCAGTTTGAATCCACAAGGCACTCCTTGGAAACTCTGTGGGGCAGTTCTACTCTGTCTTATAGGGTCGCTATGAGTCGGAATTGACTCGACAGCACTGGGTTTTTTTTTTTTTTTTGGTATGTGTGTTAGGGTAGAACTGTGTTTCATAGGGTTTTCAATGGCTGATTTTTTTGGAGGTAGATTGCCAGGCCTTTCTTCCCAGGCACCGCTGGGTAGGCTCAAACCTCCAACTTTTCAGTTAGCAGCTAAGCATGTTAGCCATTTATACCACCATACCTCCTGGGAAACCTCAATAATACTTGGAGCAAGGGACTTTTAAGAACTGGAGGTCTTGCATTAACTACTGTATATAATGAGCTAATAAACATGGATGACATATGTGTTCCTAAGGCTAGATTTTTTATCTATTTTTAAATGTTTAAACCCCTACATTGGCATATAGTGTGGAGAGATGAAAAAGAGAGATTTGAACTTTTTTCTGAAGATTAAAAAGCCAGGTCAATATTTCTCAGTTTTTGTTAGCGTTAGTATGTTGACCGCTGAGTCAATACTCCATTTTTATCTCCAAGGTCAAAAATTTCTGCTCAATTTTTGAAATATACCATTTTAATCTAATTTTTCTGCTTGATCTATTCCTTTTCAGGTTACAGCAGTTTTGTTCAATGATTAGTTTCATGTAATCCCAAGCATTCTTCCATATTATGCAGGCTATGAAGTTCTAAGCACAAGGACTATCCTAGAATAATGACTACAAGTCTGGGAGAACCAAAGATGTGGAAAGCTCTTGCTTCCACATATAATACCTTTTCTCTGTATCATTCTGTTATCTTGGTTCCTTGCCCTTTTTGGAGTTCTTCTTACTCTTGGAACTCTTTTGTCATGGAAATGGGTGTGGTAAGGTGAGTTTAAGGCAATTTCCTATTTGTGAAGGTCTGCCACTGCTATTAATGCCTCAGCAGGAGCTAGGCTGAATCCAAGAAAAGTGGTCCATCTATTCCCATCAGCACTATCTCAATTGAGCTGTCTCATCTCATCCTGGGGTTAGTCAAGTAGCATTCTAATTGTCTTCTGCATTTGATTCCCTTTTCCTATCAATATTTTATATTGTTGTTTAGGTATATGATCTGGTCTATTCTCTGAATTATCCTATAGGCAACAGGAAACCACAGGTTTTAAAGTTCAAACTTCTGAGCATGGCAGTTTCTGAGGCTAACAGATGCCTCTATTAGATGCTAAGCCTGGTCAATTGAACTTAAATCCACCTAGTGACTGGGAATGTGCTGGGTCAGCCTGAGGAGGGCATGGACCTTTCAGAAAGGCAACAGCGGCCTCTCACCATTCAGATCACTAGTAATTGTATGTCTCCACTGAGAATTTGAGGAACTGACAGCATGCAGCATTGTATCCTGATTTTTCATATTTCTATATCCTTTGTCATTCAAACAAGGAACTTTATACCCCTTGTCTATTGGATTCTTGCTCTTGACTTCATTCCTGTCCCATGATGATGTTCCTGTAGTCATGTATTTTAAAATATGAGTCCATGTATCCATCTAGCCTCATTTTAAGTACCCTGCACTCTAGTTTCTCTGGTTTATTCTCTGTTCAGGGACTATTTTGTCTTTTCATACTTTTGTGCTGAGGTCCATGACTTTTCAACAGTTTGAAAAGTTTATCTCCTGCTCCATTGGTCTTCCCTGCATCCCTTTCTCTGTTCAAATCACTCTTCATAACATAGTGTCTTAAGAAATATTTAATAAATGAAGCCCAGGATGAATCCCCAGGCAAAGCTGAGAAACTGAATTGTAAAGCTGATTTTGAGATATTAAGGCGGCGTAGTGGTGAAGAGCTATGGTTGCTAACCAAAAGGTCAGAAGTTAGAATCCACCAGGTGTTCCTTGGAAACCCTATGGAGCAATTCTACTCTGTCCTATAGGGTCGCTATGAGTTGGAATCACTTTGACGGCAACTTTTTTTTTTTTTTAAATTAGCACGACTGGTTCTATAACAAAGCATAATGAATTATGATTGCCTGAATTGAAATCATGACTTTCTGGCTGCCTAGCTTTGAGACTGCCTATGTACTTCTGTTTCATCTGTAAAATGTAGATGTAATGGGACCTACTTCATAGGACTGTGAGAATCGAATGAGATAAACTTGGAAAGAAATTTAGCAGGGTGCCCAGCACATAGACAAATCTAACAAATGTTGGGCTTTCGCAAATCTACCCAATGTTGGGCTTTTTGTTTTTATTTCAGAAAGCACTCTATATGCTTATTCTAACTCCTAAGTGTCCCTGAGGACGAGAAAACAAAGACTCTTCAGCCATTAAGCACCTGACTCTTCCCGCAATCTGGAAGGCCTCAGAGGCCAGGACAAAAACTAGTCTCTGGAGGAGTTACAATCTTTGGCTGTTGGGCAGAGGCCAAGGAAAGCAGGGGTGTCTAGGGAGAAGGCAGGAAGACAGAGTATCTAATGGGGAAAAAGGGCCCACAGTGGGAGGTCTTTGACAATGACAATACTCTTCTCCTTGGATCTATGTTGCTCATCTTTGATCTCAAATTGACTCAATTCCTGCTTATCCTAAAGGATTCTGTCTAAACACTCTTTTGAGTGAAAGAAATGTGAGCTACCAGGCATAGATGCACCAGAGAAAGTTGAATAAAGAAAACTCTGGGGATGTAGGTAAGCTCCCTGGAGACCAGGCGTTGGGCTGATAGAATCTCAAGGCCAGGGTCACCAAGGGAGAAGGATATAAACTCCCACCTCACAATAAGACCTTTTTCTGAAAATGATGGGAAGAAGGGGGAGGTAGGAGAGAGAACATGCAACACATTTTGGTTCACTCTTTGGTTTAAAGCAGAGAGAGAAAGGGGTAAGTTCAGCCTTGGGATGGTGGAGAGACAGTTCTCAGAGTCTGAGGAGGGCTGTAAGAAAAGAAACCAAGCAATAGGGCTGATTTGGGAGTATGTTTGGCTGGGTGGGGGAGGTACTCAGGTAGGAGCACAGGGTTTTCTTAACTGTGAAAAGAAAGGCTCTTTTCACATGAGTTATTCTATAGTGCCTTTAGACAATTTAATTTGAATTATGTATTCCTGGATATTTTAAATGGGAATGAAAAATCCTCATAAATTCTATTGACTTAGTTATTGAAGTTATTTGTCTAAATTTGTTTTCAGTAATTGACCTTCCAGATCTCCACGTAAAAGTCTCTGAAGCAGTAAAAAACCAAAAAGCCCCATTGTCATTGAGTTGATTCAGACTCATAGTGACACTACAGGCCAGAGTAGAACTTCCCCACAGGGTTTCCAAGGAGCGCCTGATGGATTTGAACTGCTGACATTTTTTGGTTACTCTTGCAGCTCTGGCAGCACAGTGGTTAAGTAAAGACAGAAGCAAGTGCTGGGATGGAAACGGGTCTTAGGAGAGCTTGGCCAGAGCGTTCTGAACAGTGCATCTCAACAGCCAGGAAGCAAGGTGCTGTATCTTGATCTAGATAGTGGCTACAACTACATGTATTAACTTGATAAAAAATTATCAAACTAAACCTGAAATTTGTGCATTTTACAGTACGTACGCTGCACTTCAGCAAAAATGTTTTAAAAAAGTTTACTAAAAAATGAGAGAAGGGGCAGTAATGTTGGATGTTATAGAGAGGCCAAGTAAAACATAAAGAAGTCATTGAATTTATTGTCAATGGAGATCAGTGTTGATCTTAGCAAGAAAAATTTCAGTAGCAATAGGTTGAACAGTGAATAAAAAGGAAGGTGGATTGATGCAGGGCATCTGGAGAGGAAGATTCTGGATCACAGGTGAATGGGAGAGGAGGCATTCTGGTTCCTCAGGCTCTTCTGCTCTTTGAGCACTGATGCTTAACCTTGGGTTTTAAACATCCAGAAGACATAAAGCAGTCTTAAGAATATTCTAGTTTTTATTTTTCACTCTTCACAATTATTCTTCTTCAACAACTTTTCCCTAGTATTCTCATGATCTATCACTGAAGATGTCTCACTCAGTGGCATTACATAGCAAGGTTCTTCTATTTTGACTGTGATGCGGAGTTCACTACCTCATTCGGTCGGTTCCACTATAAGGCACTGCTCATGTTTAGGGTTTCTCTTTGTTTTTGTTCTTGTTTCAATAACAACCACAGTTTTCAACCATGTCCCAAGAAATCTGACTTTTAGAAAACTCCTTAGACTCAAGGCTGCTGTTGGTACCTAGCTGTGGAGTCAGTCAGTGCTAAGCTTTCCAAGAAGTAAACAGGAGGGACAAAGATATGTCACATGGTTACAATTGGGAACCAGGAGAATGCTTATCTAGTGCTTGGCTAACAGAGAAAATGTCTACTGCAGCAGATGGAATCGTGAAGCCAAAACTCTATCAATCTGATTTACTCAATTATTCAGAAAGGGATCAGGCCTCTGATGAGAAATTAAAAAAGGGTAAGTAGAGACAGTGTCCAAAGGTAAGGATAAAGGAACTTCTCCAACTGGAAGCCCCTTAGTGAGGGGTACAGGAAGTGATAGCTAAGGGCAGGCTAGTCTTGGGGCTTGGCAAATAAGCATCTTTCGTTTATGATTGTCTGAACACCTAAAAAACAGTTCTTGGGCTATAAATGACTACTGCAATGTCAAAACAAGTCACACAATTGATGTGCTCCCTCAGGCTAAAGGAGTCTTTAGGGATGCAACACTAAGGCAATGAGGTTTTGAGGAAAGAGATGCTCAATTGTACCTACTATGGTGTGGTCTACTCCCTGGAACCTTGATTCCAGGTCCAGTGGCCAGTGCCCTTCCCCAGGAACTGTAATGATTTGATAGTTACAGAAAAAACACTTTAAACAGAATGAATGGGCAGACAGAGTTTGTCTCTCAACTTTCCACTCTTAGCTTCTAATACTTAATTGTTGAATGAAACAAAGAATCTTGCTGTGTATAGCCACTGGCTGAGACATCTTCAGTTATAGATCATGGGAGGATAATGGAAAAGCTTCACATAAGCAGAGGTGAGCTTCGTTTTTTATACTTGGCCTCCATGTTACACTGACTCATGAATATACTATTTGGGTCAATCTAGAATTACAGGCTTAAGTAGGCAAAATAGTCTAATTTTTTATTAGCTAGATTTTATTAATCACCTATATAACTAGCATGTGCTAAGCACTTTTACATAGCTTCTCATTTAAATCTAAAAACATCCCTATGAAGTTGTTGCTAGATGCTGTCGAGTTGGTTCCAACCATAGCAACTCCATGCACAACAGAACGAAACACAGCCCAGTTCTGTGCCATCCCCACAACTGTTGCTATGTTTGAACCCATTGTTGCAGCCACTGTGTCAATCCATCTCATTGAGGGTTTCCTCTTCTTCACTGACCCTCTACTTTGCCAAGCACGATGTCCTTCTCCAGGGACTGGTCCCTCCTGATAATATGTCCAAAGTATGTGAGACTGAGTCTCACCATCCTTGCTTCCAAGGAGCATTCTGACTGTATTTCCTTCCAGACAGACTTGTTTGTCCAACTGGCAGTTCATGGTATATTCAGTATTCTTTGCCAACATCATAATTCAAAGGCATCAATTCTTCTTTGGTCTTCCTTATTCATTGTCCAGCCTTCACGTGCATATGAAAATACCATGGCTTGGGTCAGGCTCACTTTGTCCTCAAAGTGACATCTTTGCTTTTCAACACTTCAAAGAGGTCTTTTGCAGCAGATTTGCCCAATGCAATACATCGTTTGACTTTTTGACTGCTGTTTCCATGGGCGTTGATTGTGGATCCAAGTAAAATGAAATCCCTGACAACTTCAATCTTTTTTCCGTTTATCATGATGTTACTTACTAGTCTAGTTGTGAGAATTTTTGTTTTATGTTGGTCCAGTAGTGAGGATTTTTGTTTTCTTTACGTTGAGGTGTAATCCATACTTGGATCTTCATCATTAAGTGCTTCAAGTCACCTTCACTTTCAGCAAGCAAGGCTGTGTCATCTGCATATCTCCAGTTGTTAATAACTCTTCCTCCAATCCTGATGGAGAAGCTCCCTATGAAGTAGTGACTACTATCCTGACCTTACCAATAAGCAAATTAAGGTTTAGAGAATTTAAATAATTTGACCAAAGAAAAACCGCAAATGACAGAGTAGGGTTTTCAGTCTAGAGCGTGTGAGTCTGGAACCAGTGTTCTTAGCCATTTGTCATCCCGCTTCCTGACGATACAGGACCAACAACAAATTTTGAGTGGGGTACACAGAAATATATGTAGGATTTCTATGCTGTATTCTGAGGAAAGAGAAACTAGGTGGTCTTTAAAGCAGTTCACCCAGTGTTCCCAAGACTGAGTGAAATCACTAAAAGAAGGGCCTTGCAAGAAGTATTCTCAGATGGCTGGGGAAATATGCACGCACCCAAACATCAAATGAAATGATAGAAACCATCCATCCCAAGAGGAAAGTAACTGAAGGGATATTTCAAATGTACTACCTACTTGTTGGGCGATTTTGGAAATCCTGGTGGTGTAGTCATTAAGAGCTGCGGCTGCTAACCAAAAGGTCAGCAGTTTGAATTTGCCAGGTACTCCTTGGAAACCCTGTGGGGCAGTTCTACTCTGTCCTATAGGGTCGCTATGATTTGGAATCGACTTGAGGGCAATGGCTTTTTTTGTTGTTGTTGGTTATGTGATTTTTGACAAATATTTAATCTCATTTTAATTATACCAACTGCCTTGCATGGAAGGAATTTTTGTCTTATTTTACAAACAAGAAAAATACTTATATTATGAATACAACCTTTCAGCATACATACTACATTCACTAAAGAGTACTTTCTAAAGGATAAAGCTTCCTTGCTGACTAGAATGTCTTGGTAGTTTATCATGAAGAGGGAGTTAGACATACTGAACAATCATAGAAATGTACTGGATAGTTTATAAGGTAGCCCCAAAGTTTTACTTCTAGTTATTTAATCTACTAATTAAACCTAGATCATAGGAATTCCAGGCTGAAATGATCAGAAGGTAGAGATCATAAGTATCTCCAGATAGAGTTTATCTCCTATAGAAAGTGATGTCATCCTCTAAAAACCTTATTTTCCTGACTCCATTAATCCATTTCTTCAACCAGAAGGATGCTTCATTTATGTTTGTCTAGGCATTGTTTTGAGAATACACAATGTGACATGTTTGGCCTCAAGAAGTTTGTTTCATTCAACAATTATTAAGTATTAGGAGCTGAGAATATAAAGATGAAAGACAAACTCTCTTCTCTGACTGTCCATTCATTCTGTGATAACTGTTTAAAATAATGAATACAAACGTCTTCTTCTATGGACTTGAACAACACAACTATGGATCAAGAGACACACACGAGTGCACACAATAAACTCACAGGCAGAGTGGGGGAGAGGTGGCACTTATCATACTGTATTGGAATTGAGAATTTACGTCCCTCAGAGCTCAGCATAGGAGGTGCGGTAGAAGCTTAGATGACTAGTACCTCACTTAGCCTGGGGATGGGATGGGGGATAAGATAGAGCAGAGGTTTCCCATGAGGTGATCCTTGAAAGGTTAATAGAAATTTGTAAGGCAAAGATGGAGGAAGATGAAAGATGGAGCGGAGTAACTTTGTCAGATATCAGTTTTCTGATCCCATGGTCCACTTAGCTGAGACTATTACTGGACTCTCTCAATACCATAGCTAAGAACAAGTCTTACTGGATTGCATTCTTTCTTTTTTTTAACATCACTTTATGCATTAATAGGTTACCAGTGTCATCTATGATGCTGGGGCTACACTACAACCACACAACAGAACCCCCTGCCAGCTTCTTCCTTGTGGGTATTCCAGGGTTGCAGTCCTCACATCTTTGGCTGGCTATCTCACTGAGTGCCATGTACAGCACGGCCCTGTTGGGAAACATCCTCATCATGACTGTAATCTGGGTGGATTCCACTCTACAAGAGCCTATGTACTGGTTCCTGTATGTTCTGGCTGCTGTGGACATTGTTATGGCCTCCTCTGTAGTACCCAAGATGGTGAGCATCTTCTGCTCAGGAAATAGCTCCATCAGCTTTAATGCTTGTTTCACTCAGATGTATTTTGCTCACATGGCCACAGCTGTGGAGACAGGGCTGCTGCTGGCCATGGCTTTTGACCGCTATATAGCTATCTGCAAGCCCCTACATTACAAGAGAATTCTCACACCTCCAGTGATGCTGGGAATAAGCATGGTCATCATTATCAGAGCCATCATATTCATGACTCCACTGAGTTGGATGGTGAGTCATGGACCTTTCTGTGGCTCCCATGTGATCCTCCATTCCTACTGTGAGCACATAGCTGTGGCCAAGTTAGCATGTGCTGACCCCATGCCCAGCAGTCTCTATAGTCTGATTGGTTCTTCCATTATTGTGGGCTCTGATGCAGCCTTCATTGCTGCCTCCTATAACCTGATTCTCCGGGCTGTATTTAGTCTCTCCTCGAAGAATGCTCAGTTGAAAGCATTAAGCACATGTGGTTCCCACATGGGGGTTATGGCTCTGTACTACCTACCTGGGATGGCATCCATCTATGTGGCCTGGCTAGGGAAAGACAGAGTGCCCCTGCACACTCAAGTGCTGCTAGCTGACCTGTACCTGGTCATCCCACCCACCTTAAACCCCATCATCTATGGCTTGAGGACTAAACAAATGAGGGAGCGAATATGGGGTTTGCTGATGCACTGCCTTTTAGACCATTCCAACCTGGGCTGATGAATCCAAAATCTGTTCAGACTTTGAGCATTCCAGTCAGCTTTAAAGATGCCTTAGGGGTCTGTGGAACTGTTTGGTTCACTTAAGACATATAGGAATTCTAAGAGGAATCTCTTAAGGGTAATCTTGTATAACTTTTCAGTTTCTAGCAAGAGTGTGAATGAAATGATTCTGAATTTTTAACATCATTTTTTAATGGTTTTAACCAACTAGTGTCTGAATAAGAGAAAGGTCTGAGCAAAGAATGCAGATTTGGGGTTTTTCTTTCCTTAGCTTCTGACCCATATTTCCAACCTAATATTCTATCAGTCCCTCTGCAGAAGGAAACAATTGTTTGGTTGCCCCACATCTGGCTGCTTTCCTCAGAACTGCCCTTTTCTTCATGGAATTACAGAGAAGCTGTTACTATAGGACCCTGCTCACTGGCCCACTGCATCCACTCAGTTTGGGTCCTTCATGGACTTCAGTTTATCTGAGATATAAACTTGGGATCACTGATGATGGCCACTTTACAGTACGGGGACTTCGAAAAAGAAACCTGGTCCACAGCAAGAGAAGCTGATTAGCAAGATGGATGAAGGGATTTTGAGTTCTGCCTTGGATTCCAATTCATTCTGAACAGCCAGGTATATCCTGTCATTAAGTTTTGTACGATACCCCTATATTCTTTTAACTCACCCCAGTATCGCCAGGCTACTAGGAGTTAGTTTATTAGTCGTCAGCCTTTTGATTTTAAGCAACAGAAGCTAAATCAATACGAGTTTAGTTTTGGATCTTTCTCTTTGTTTCCTATTCCTGCTCTGTGTAACTCAACCTTAAAACAGAAAAGAGAGGAAACGAGTATCACACAGGTCTTTCTTCTTGTGGACACATCTAAGATGGAGTTGCCTGGGATGAAAAGGTAAATAGGAAACAATGTAAATGATGAAGGTGAAATGGTATTACTCTTCTTTTAGTCACCAGATATTTGTTTTCTGTTTTCATTTCCCCCTTTCAGAAAGTCTTAAATTGAATGGCAGGTATACGTTAAAAGAAAAAAATCACCTATGTGAGAGATAAATATATTCAACACTGGTACATTCTAAAATTTTAATAAAAAATAATTTTTTAAGAATGTTAAAATTCAAAGTGCAAGGAAAAACTGCATTGATTTGAGGATTAATATTTCCTTTCTACTGATGAGGGAAACAAGGTTAATTCACAGAAGGTATTGAAAATTAAATGAAATAATGGATGGAAAGCACTTGATGTGATATCTGACATATTGTATGCATTAAAAAAAATCCAACTAGTGATAAATTTCTAATTTCATAATTTTAAAGGGTTGCTTCCAGATACTAGTAAAACTGCAGTCTTGTGCAGATCGGTAGTCATGTGATAATATTTCCAAATAAATGTTTACTGTGACCCTCGAAAGTGGCCCAGAAAACAGACATTTCTTTCCAGCATTTCCAGCAGGGGGCCTGCTCTGCTGCCTTGGTTTCACTCACACTGGTACTCCCTGCATCTAGCTGGTGCCCACTGTTGGTACTCAAATATTTACTGAACTACATGCTTCCCAAAGTGTCCTGGTTTCCTGCAATGGCTACCCCAAAGAAAAAATCCTGTGCTTCAAATGAGGCCCTGGTCCGATCACACAAAGCAGTGTGTGCTTACTTAACAAATATCTGGTGGCCACAGTAGACTCTCAATATTTGGATTTTTAAGAGATTATAACCAATCCTGCCTGAAAAAAAATGGTGGCTTGATTTCCTGTGGAGATTTGTTGGCCCTAGAATTTGCCTGTTTCCTTCTCTTGCGGAACTCATGCATTTTACTTTTTGGTATCTTCTCCCCTACAAGGCTCAGGCATTGTACTTTTTGGTTTCTCTGCTATTAAAAAAAGGATGGGAGAAAGATGTGGCAGTCTGCTTCTGTAAAGATTACAGCCTTAGAAACCCTATGGGGCAGTTCTATTCTGTCCTATATGGTCGCTATGAGCTGGAACCAACTCGATGCCACACAACAACAACAACAACAACAAAACAAGGATGGGCAAAGCCTGTCCCTGCCTTGCAGTGAATGATCACCCTCATCAAGTCAGAGGTGTCATCTTAGACATGACAGGAGCAGAGCAGATGTTCTACCCTTGACACGGCTGCCTCTTCCCTTTCTGGGCCACTTTCGAGGGTCACAGTAAAATAAATTATCCATTGAATACGTTTTTGAATAGGATTATAATTAGTTACCTCCTGTTTTTCATGCCCCTATGAGGCAAGAAAAAATTATTTTTGTTTTGATTCTAGGCATATGAACGCAAGTTCTCCCATTTAACCAATATTTAGCAACAACATATATATACTTCAGCAAGTATATATATACATATATACCGTGTTAAACTGGGGCTATAATGGTGAATCAGACAAACAAGGTCCTTGTCTTCATGGGGTTCTTAGAAGAAAACTGTGAGCAACACCCTACAGCAAAACGTTTTCATACTCTTAAGAACTTTAATCTTGCCTACAGGTCTTAAAAAATTACCGTGAAATAAACGTGGCTTTGTTTAAACTCGTAATACTTCTAGCAAGTAATCCTACAGCAACTGAATGAGATTATGTCAACAAACAAACCAAAAAACAACCAACCAACCAACCAAACAACAACAAAAAAATAGTACATTACAAATGAGGCCATTCCACTCTTTAATTATTCCAGGTTTGAATGCATTTATCACCAAATAACCCTTTTTCTGTTAACCATCCAAGATTTGTTTTAATTAAACCATAGTAAAGAAAGATTGATTTAGCCCCTAGACTCTTTTACTATTTGTCCATAGTCATAACCAGAACTGCTTCCTAAGGATCTATTTCTCAGTTCTATAAAGAATCCTCCAGAGAACACACACACACAAAGACATATATAGTCCCTCTAATGTAGCTCAGGAAACCCTGGTGGCATAGTGGTTAAGTGCTACGGCTGCTAATCAAAGGGTCCACAGTTCGAATTCGCCAGGCGCTCCTTGGAAACTCTGTGGGGCAGCTCTACTCTGTCCTGTAGGGTCGTTATGAGTCGGAATCGACTCAACGGCACTGGGTTTGGTTTTTGGTAATGTAGCTCACCGCTTTCCAAGATTAAGTCCGTGAGACTTACCAGCTCATTTCCCTCCAAGCAGCTGACAGAAACTTCTCCCTTTTACTGGCAATGCTGGAAGAGCAACTTGGAAGCATGTGTCTAGGTAGAATGAGTTTATTGGCTCCTTTTTGGTTTATTTTACCTCCTTCATATGTGCACAGCCAAACAACTAAAGGTGAAAACCATTTCTGCTATCCCTTATTACAGATAATTTAAAGCTATTTTACTTTTGTGCATGCCTAACCTAGTATCTTGGAGCCCTGGTGGCACAATGGTTAAGTGCTCAGCTGCTAACCAAAAGGTTGGCAGTTTGACTCCACCAGCTGCTCCTTGGAAACCCTATGGGGCAGTTCTACTCTGTCCTATAGGGTTGCTATGAGTCGGAATCAATTTGAGGGTACCAGGTTTTTGGGTTTAACCTAGAATCTACTTTGCTATCCAATCCTAACCCACCAACCACTATCTTCAAGCTTAAACTACATGAGAGGTTGTATTATACAGTATCATGGTGACAGTATGTAATGTTCACACACTGAACCCTCACACAATAAGCAAAGCCAAAAATTATTGAGCACTTGCCTCGAAGTTTGTTTCTAGCCATGGTCATTCCCACATCACACTCTTAAGATCTGAGTGAACTGTTTTTGTACAACCTTCCCTACCACACACAGCAATCATCCTGTGGTCAACATCACAGATATGTAGTCTTAATCCCCTTTCATTATAATATATGGCTCCAAAAACTGATTTTTTACACCTAGTCCTGGTCTTTCTCCTGACACTTCCCTCCTCCTGTCAGAGATTTGGAGAAGAGAAAGGCAGAGAAAATACTATGTAGTTGCCAGAACCATGGAGATTCCCTTGCTGAACTCAAAAGATCCAAGCCTTTGCCAAATTGGCCTGAGCTTGAGTCTTCCTTCCTATTCATTTGTTTTCTTCTTCCCATTTTACTATTTTTGTTCTCCACCCTGAGGTTACATTCTAATCCAAAGACAAACACATATAATCAGATGCACAATATACTACTGTAGCCCAGGGTTTGCCACTGGTATGGGTACCTTTTTGTCTAAAGGGCTCTGGACTGTCAGGAGAGGCCCTAGGGAACAAAGGCACTGCTGTGAAGATGCTGACTCTACAATGGGGAGATGGGAAGGTTACCACATTCAAAATCCATGGTTTGCCTTCCTCTATCCCTGAGAAAGGAACAGAAGTATAGGATGAATCTGTGATCCTCACAACAACCCTGTGAGGTAGGGGAGTATGCAGTTATTATATTCATTTTTCCAATGAGGAAACCTAATAGCTTTCAAACAGGAAATGCTTGAGACCCAAAAGTGATGAATGATATTCAGATATGTGACCTAAGAAGAGAATCTGCCAATCTTATTTCATCTGAATGTGGAGAATGCTTTAAAATCATCTTCTTGAACAGCTTTGTGAAAAATAACTTGCTGCATTAAGGCCATTTCAGTTTCCTCATCCATGAAGAAAAAATAAAAACTAAGGCTCACAGGTTTTCTAATCCGGCCACTCACAGAAAGAGACGGGAATAGGAAACAGGTTTCCTTAGAGCCTGACATAAAATGATTTGTCCAGCTGGTGCTCAGAGAGTGGCCTGGAGAAGTCCTGGATTCTTTGCTGCATTGCGTTTCTGTAGTCAGGAAGTCAGAGAGCGAGGGTCAGGTATGGTTTGGTCAGGAGCAGCAAAACCCAGGTGAAGCAGCATCCTCTGGTATCAGCACAGCAGCCAGCTCTGAATATAAGCAATATTCCTTTAGCTTGTTGGTAAAAAAAAATCCGATCTCAAGGGTTTCCTGGAGATTGTATCCACTTCATCATCCTCACTGACTAATTATGGCACTGGATAGGGACCAGGCGAGAGGGGCATGAACTACAGAACGGACAAATCCCTGATCCTTACACCAACAAGTTATCTTAGAACTGCCCTGATCCACATCATCAGCCACAATCTGTTTACACTAGTAGTTTAGTGACAGACTTTGTCCTAAAAGCAAGAGACTGCTGGGTTACGCAGAGGAATCCCTGGATTCCAGGCTCAGCTCAGTTCGAGGGGACACTTATCAGTGGCAGGGTTCTCCAAGACCCTGCAGGCCAGGCAACGTGGCAAGGTCTCTGGCTAGGATGGTCAATGTCTTAATCCTCTCCGTCCAGGTTGCAGATGGCCAGAGGAGCGGTGTTGTTGGCTCCAATACTGTAGCAAGGACTAAAGTAGGGCAGGAGGCGCCCAGGGAACGGGTAGTGGGGGAAAGTGAAAATGTGGGAGCCATTGTCAGTTACATTGTAGAAGGAGATATCATGGGCCTCATAATCCAGGAAGACCCCCACCCGGCGTGGAGGTATGGACAGGGACAGGAGGGGGTATTCATCGGTGCCTGCCCGGTACTCATTTCCCTTCCTCAGCCTTATCACCCAGAATCCATAGTGGGGGGATAAATAGACCACTTCCTTGCGGTCTACGTTTTCCTTACACACTCCTAGGCCCCATTCCGACCGGTTTCCCACCTCCACCTCCCAGTAGTGCTGGCCTGAGGAGATGCACTGGCTGCCCAGGACGATATTGTAGCGGTAAAATCTCTCAGGATTGTCAGGCAGTTTCTGCTTGGTGTCTCCATAACGCACGCTTTTTCTGTCCTCGGACACAATGAGGCGGGAGTAAGCAGTGTCTGGATCCAGGCATACATCAGCTAGGGAAAAAGATCCTGGTTGGTAAGACTGATAAAGAGCTAGAGGGCATGGGCTAGATCTCTCAGATAAATACAGCCACCGATTTCTCAATGATGGGTAGGGTGTGGCCACATGGGGCATCCTGTGGACACCAAACCATTTTATCCAGGAGGGGCCCCTTCCATTGCCCATCACCATCTCTCCCAGCATCCATTACCTGCATACGTCTTTAGGATCTCTCTTAGTCCCAGTACACGGCACTCCGTCTTCAGCTCCAGGGAGACTGGTTCTGGCCGCTGCAGGCTCCAGGACTTGCACCTGGTAGAGGAAGGGTAGGGCTTGAGGCCTGAGGTCCTGGCTCTGCCACTTGGGCCTTCCTTTAGTATAGGGAAGAGGGGCTTGGCCAGCGACATGATCAGGGAGGTACTCCTCCCCAGCAATACAAGGCAAAACGGTCTGAGCCTCAGACCATTTGTAGCACAGATGTGAGGACATGTGCATGCACGCGACACAGGAAGGGTTAGAGGTGCATTTGGCATTGGGAGGAGGCGTGACACAAAGGACAAAGGCTGAGACCCAAAACTTAGAGCACAAATGGAGACATCTGCCATCCTTTTCTCCCCTTAGACGATATAATTGAAACTACATATTTTATAACTTTACCTGTAATTCTTACTGGTAATATCTGAAATGAATTTGGTCAAATATAAAGAAGAAAAAGGAAAGATGAACAAAGTTTCTTTACCTCCCACTATATCAGAGAGGGTCGCTATGAGTCAGGGTTGATTTGATGGCAACAGGTTTCTTTCTTTTTCTTTTTTAATGTAAGAGAACGAAGATTGTGGAACTGTGCCTGCTTTTCTATAGAAAGACTGGGTCTATATTCCCTCCCTATTCCTGGTCCTAGCCACGCACCACTATACCTTATAGGGCTGCCTAGAGGCTCCAATGATGGGAACATACCTGTTTAAGATTTCCTGAATACCCTAGAAGGAGAAAAAAATGCATCGCATGAGTATGTGCTGTTCCTCAGAGGGACCAGACACTGAGCTCTGGGAGGGGCTTACTTTAAGTGAGAAAGAAGCAGACATCAACGTTAGAGAAAAGGTGTGCAGAGGAGAACCCTGAGGGAGGGCAGCTGAGCAGGCTATTTTGCTGGACTGGAAGCTTTTAGCTTCCATTTCAAGACTCTCAGGCCAGAGGGGAGAGACTGGTATGATAGAAGAGCTGCCTGAGTACTGCACCACTTACTAGGATAGAATGGGCCAGATCATCCACCCAAATAGACATAGGGGAGCAGCAGGTATTAGCTGGGGATCTATGGGACCCACATCTCATGGAGCACAGCACTGAAAGGTCCTACTGAAAACTAGCTAATCCTCTCTCCTGAAATCCAAAGCCATTTTCAGCTCTCAGTCAGGGCTCCCAGGAAAACCTGCTACTCACCTGAAGCATCCACCGGACAGGTCTCTGAGACCTCTCTTCTAGCTCTGCAATCATCCTCCATAGCACCCGGCTCTGCTGGACTAGCTTATCATGATTCAGCTCTAGTTTCTGCATCGTTTCTCGCTCCTCCTGCTCAAGGCTGGCCAGAGCTGCAGCTGCCTCCACCTCTAGCCGTTGACTTGGCATCTGTTTTTGCTTCAGTAATCGCTGGTATTTCTCAAACTCCCAAATGATACTCTGTTTTCGTGTTTCCACTTGTATCTGCAGAGCCAACATCAGGAAATCAACACTGATATTGCTAGTGTCAGAGTCACGTGCATACACACATACTCTGGAATGTTTTGGTACCAACAATGCACCAGGCACTGTAGAGGCAAACATAAAGGACACTGCTTTCCTAGCCTTCTGTTCCCACAGCAACAATGCAAGCTTCTGGGTCCCCATTATTACTTTTTTTGATTTCTGTAGGATCCAGCCAGGATATTACTTTGGTACTGTATGCTGTAGACTATTTTCCATTTTCAGAATAATCACCAGACATGTCACATTTAATCCTCTAAGGCAGTTGTAGCTTTATACCATTAGGTGGTTTTGCTTCTTGATGGTATTATATCAATTCGATGTGCTGTTTTAGATCAGTTCAATGTTACTTCCTACTAAGAAAAAGTTCTGATGGTTTTGTAGTTATGGGCCTCAAATTTATTTCAGAGGTGATTTTCCAATGCTGTTTTAATAACTGAACTCTTACCAAATATGGACTAGTTTGGAAAAGTGGAACAGGAACTATGCTTTACTAAGCATTACACAAGACACACTATCAGCTAACATATGTGGGGCATGTATTTTTCCTTCCTCACATACGAGGACATAAAACCAGAGGCTATTCCTAAACCATCACCAAGAAACTGTAACTTAGAGGTTATGTGGTCTAAAGCCACACACCTGGAAAAGGTGGTATTCGAACCCTGGGTTCTCTAATTCCAAACCACATATTCTGTCTCACAGAGATGAGGGAGCCACCATGAGTTAGCGCTGCTACAACACAAGGATGACATAAACTCCTTTCCCCAGAGAGCAACCTGCCTTCCAGTTGGCAGTTCGTTTCCTCTCGCCAACTTCCAGCTTCCATGCGTCTTCTTGCTCTTTCCTCAGATGTTCCAGGGACTCATGGAGTTTCCACTGCAAGAGAGAAAAACCTCATGAGGCCACCTTCTGAGCATTGGTGGGTAAGATGAAAACCAGTGTCTCTCAGGCAATGTGGCAGAAGGAAAGCTGGGAGAAAAGAAGTACCACAGAGGGAGGATCCCTACTCAGATGACATGCAGGGGAGCTCTCGGAGTTAAGAACAACTTCTCAAAGTCTCTAAGTTTCTGAAAAGTAGAAGGGCCATTTCCAACCTTGCCAGAAAAGTACTTTGGACTTTTCTATCCATGCTTTTTAAAATCCTTATCTGCCTCATTATCCCAATGTATCCTAAAACCTTGTTATTCAACATGTGGTCCAAGCGTGTTAGGCAGCATCAACATCTCCTGGGAGCTTATTAGAACTGAAGAATCTCGGTCCTCACCCCAGACCACTGAATCAGAATCTGAATTCTAGCAATATCCCAAGGGGTTCATATATAAATTAACGGCCAAGAAGCATTTTCCCAGAATACTAACGCAAGAGATTACTATCGGAAAGCATTAAGGACTCTGATAGTATTACCCATTTTATTACTTACCAAGTACCAGGCATGGAAACCCTGGTGGCATAGTGGTTAAGTGCTATGGCTGCTAACCAAGAGGTCAGCAGTTCGAATCCACCAGGCACTCTTCGGAAACTCTATGGTGCAGTTCTACTCTGTCCTATAGGGTCGCTATGAGTCGGAATCGATTCAATGGCAGTGGGTACCAGGCATAGTTTTTAGCACTTAGCAAGCATTTAACACTCAGAATCCTGCGATACTGATATCACCCTCATTTTACAGATAAGAAAACTGAGGTTTAGAGAATGACCTACCCAAAGTCATTCAACTAGTAAATGGTTGGGCTGGGATTTGAACCTAGTTCTTAAGCATTATGCTACAGTGAAAACTGTGAGAGCTGGAACTCCACAGGACCTTGTTTTTTGGGTCTTGCAAGTCCCGCGTTTGACAGGGAGCAGTCTTACCACTTTTCTATCACTCTCTATTAGTGGAAAATATTTTAGTTTTCCTTCTTTGACAAGTTTCTCCCTTATGCAGACTCCGGCTTTCAAAGGTTTTACTGTAGATCTCCTTATCTCAATACTCTCAAAATAAGTAAATACTTCTTTATTAGTGGATTTTATTTTGTAGGGCATTTTTAGGTTTGCAGAGAAACTGCACAGAAACTACGGAGTTACCTATACCCCTTCCCCTGCCCCAGTTTCCTCTTTATTAACATTTTGCATTAGTGTGGTAATTTGTTACAATTGATGGCCAATATTGATACATTATTATTAATTAATGTCCACAGTTTACATTAAGCTTCACTTTCTGTGTTGCACTGTTCTATAGGTTTTTTTTTTAATAATTTTTATTGAGCTTTAAGTGAACGTTTACAAATCAAGTCAGTCTGTCACATATAAGCTTATATACACCTTACTCCATACTCCCACTTACTCTCCCTCTAATGAGTCAGCCCACTCCCTCCTTCCAGTCTCCTTTCGTGACCATTTTGCCAGTTTCTAACCCTCTGTACCCTCCTATCTCCCCTCCAGACAGGAGATGCCAACATAGGCTCAAGTGTCCACCTGATACAAGTAGCTCACTCTTCGTCAGCATCTCTCTCCAACCCATTGTCCAGTCCCTTCCATGTCTGATGAGTTGTCTTCGGGAATGGTTCCTGTCCTGGGTCAACAGAAGGTTTGGGGACCATGACCACCGGGATTCCTCTAGTCTCAGTCAGACCATTAAGTCTGGTCTTTTTATGAGAATTTGGGGTCTGCATCCCACTGATCTTCTGCTCCCTCAGGGGTTCTCTGTTGTGCTCCCTGTCAGGGCAGTCATCGGTTGTGGCCGGGCACCATCTAGTTCTTCTGGTCTCAGGATGATGTAAGTCTCTGGTTCATGTGGCCCCTTCTGTCTCTTGGGCTCATAGTTAGCAAGTGACCTTGGTGTTCTTCATTCTCCTTTGATCCAGGTGGGTTGAGACCAATTGATGCATCTTAGATGGCCACTTGTTAGCATTTAAGACCCCAGACGCCACATTTCAAAGTGGGATGCAGAATGTTTTCATACTAGAATTATTTTGTCAATTGACTTAGAAGTCCCCTTGAGCCATAGTCCCCAAACCCCCGCCGTTGCTCCGCTGACCTCTGAAGCATTCAGCTTATCCTGGAAACTTCTTTGCTTTTGGTCCAGTCCAGTTGAGCTGACCTTCCTTGTATTGAGTATTGTCCTTCCCTTCACCTAAAGTAGTTCTTATCTACTAACTAATCAGTAAATAACCCTCTCCCACCCTCCCTCCCTCCCCCCCCACAACCACAAAAGTATGTGTTCTTCTCAGATTATACTATTTCTCAAGATCTTATAATAGAGGTCTTATACAATATTTGTCCTTTTGCATCTGACTAATTTCACTCAGCATAATGCCTTCCAGGTTCCTCCATGTTATGAAATGTTTCACAGATTCGTCACTGTTCTTTATCGATGCGTAGTATTCCATTGTGTGAATATACCATAATTTATTTAACCACTCATCTGTTGATGGACACCTTGGTTGCTTCCAGCTTTTTGCTATTGTAAACAGAGCTGCAATAAACATGGGTGTGCAAATATCTGTTCGTGTAAAGGCTCTTATTTCTCTAGGGTATATCCCGAGGAGTGGGATTTCTGGGTTTTATGGTAGTTCTATTTCTAACTTTTTAAGAAAATGCCAGATAGATTTCCAAAGTGGTTGTACCATTTTACATTCCCACCAGCAGTGCATAAGAGTTTCAATCTCTCTGCAGCCTCTCTAACATTTATTGTGTTTTTTGGATTAATGCCAGCCTTGTTGGAGTGAGATGGAATCTCATCGTAGTTTTAATTTGCATTTCTCTAATGGCTAATGATCGAGAACATTTTCTCATGTATCTGTTAGCTGCCTGAATATCTTCTTTAGTGAAGGGCGTGTTCATATCCTTTGCCCACTTTTTGATTGGGTCGTCTTTTTGTGCTTGAGTTTTAACAGAATCATAGATTTTAGAGATCGGCGCTGGTTGGAGATGTCATAGCTGAAAATTCTTTCCCAATCTGTAGGTGGTCTTTTTACTCTTTTGGTGAGGTCTTTAGATGAGCATAGGTGTTTGATTTTTAGGAGCTCCCAGTTATCCAGTTTCTCTTTGTCATTTTTGGTAATGTTTTGTATTCTGTTTATGCCTTGTATTAGGGCTGCTAAGGTTGTCCCTATTTTTTCTTCCATGATCTTTATCGTTTTAGTCTTTATGTTTAGGTGTTTGATCCACTTGGAGTTAGTTTTTGTGCATGGTGTGAGGTATGGGTCCTGTTTCATTTTTTTGCAAATGGATATCCAGGTATGCCAGCACCATTTGTTAAAAAGACTATCTTTTCCCCAATTAACTGACACTGGGCCTTTGTCAAATATCAGCTGCTCATATATGGATGCATTTATATCTGGGTTCTCAATTCTGTTTCATTGGTCTATGTGCCTGTTGTTGTACCAGTACCAGGCTGTTTTGACTACTGTGGCTGTATAATATGTTCTAAAATCAGGTAGAGTGAGGCCTCCCACTTCCTTCTTTTTCAGTAATGCTTCACTTATCCAGGGCTTCTTTCCCTTCCATATGAAGTTGGTGATTTTTTCTCCAACACAATAAAAAATGTCAGTGGAATTTGGATCGGAAGTGCATTGTATGTATAAAAGGCTTTTGGTAGAATAGACATTTTTACTATGTTAAGTCTTCCTATCCATGAGCAAGGTATGTTTTTCCACTTAACTATGTCCTATTTAATTTCTTGTAGTAGAGCTTTGTAGTTTTCTTTGTATAGGTCTTTTACATCCTTGGTAAGATTTATTCCTAAGTATTTTATCTTCTTGGGTGCTACCGTGAATGGTATTGATTTGGTTATTTCCTCTTCGATGTTCTTTTTGTTGATGTAGAGGAATCCAAGTGATTTTCGTATGTTTATCTTATAACCTGAGACTCTGCCGAACTCTTCTATTAGTTTCAGTAGTTTTCTGCAGGATTCCTTAGCAGTGATAAAGGGCATCCTTGTCTGGTTCCCATTCTCAAGAGAAATGCTTTCAAGCTCTCTCCATTTAGAGTGATGTTGGCTGTTGGCTTTGTATAGATTGCCCTTTATTATGTTGAGGAATTTTCCTTCAATTCCTATTTTGGTGAGAGTTTTTATCATAAATGGCTGTTGGACTTTGTCAAATGCCTTTTCTGCATCAATTGATAAGACCGTGTGGCTTTTGTGTTTTGTTTTATTTATATGGTGGATTACATTAATGGTTTTTCTAATATTAAACCAGCCTTGCATACCTGGTATAAATCCCACTTGGTCGTGGTGGATTATTTTTTTGATATGTTGTTAAATTCTATTTGCCAGAATTTGGTTGAGAATTTTTGCATCTATGTTCATGAGGGATATAGGTCTGTAATTTTCTTTTTTTGTGATGTCTTTACCTGGTTTTGGTATCAGGGAAATGGTGGCTTCATAGAATGAGTTAGGTAGTATTCCGTCATTTTCTATGCTTTGAAATACCTTTAGTAGTAGTGGTGTTAACTCTTCTCTGAATGTTTGGTAGAACTGTGCAGTATAGCCGTCTGGGCCACGGCTTTTTTTTGTTGGGAGTTTTTTGATTACCATTTCAATCTCTTTTTTTGTTATGAGTCTATTTAGTTGTTCTACTTCTGATTGTGTTAGTTTAGGTAGGTAGTATTTTTTTAGAATTCATCCATTTCTTCTAGGTTTGCAAATTTGTTAGAGTACAATTTTTCATAATAATCTCATATGATTCTTTTAATCTCAGTTGGGTCTGTTGTGATGTGGCCCATCTCGTTTCTTACTCGGGCTATTTGTTTCCTTTCCTGTATTTCTTTAGTCAGTCTGGCCAATGGTTTATCAATTTTGTTAATTTTTCCAAAGAACCAGCTTTTGGCTTTGTTAATTCTTTCAATCGTTTTTCTGTTCTCTAATTCATTTAGTTCAGCTCTAATTTTTATGATTTGTTTTCTTCTGGTGCCTGATGGATTCTTTTGCTGCTCACGTCCTATTTGTTCAAGGTGTAGGGACAGTTCTCTGATTTTGGCTCTTTCTTCTTTTTGTATGTGTGCATTTATCGATATAAATTGACCTCTGAGCACTGCTTTTGCTGTGTCCCAGAGGTTTTGACAGGAAGGGCTTTCATTCTCATTGCATTCTATGAATTTCTTTATTCCCTCCTTAATGTCTTCTATAACCCAGTCTTTTTTCAGAAGGGTATTGTTCAGTTTCCAAGTATTTGATTTCTTTTCCCTAATTTTTCTGTTATTGATTTCCACTTTTATGGCCTTGTGGTCTGAGAAGATGCTTTGTAATATTTCGGTGTTTTGGATTCTGCAAAGGTTTGTTTTATGACCTAATATGTGGTCTATTCTAGAGAATGTTCCATGTGCACTAGAAAAAAAAGCATACTTTGCAGCAGTTGGGTGGAGAGTTCTGTATAAGTCAATGAGGTCAAGTTGGTTGACTGTTGTAATTAGGTCTTCCGTGTCTCTATTGAGCTTCTTACTGGATGTCCTGTTCTTCTCCGAAAGTGGTGTGTTGAAGTCTCCATAATTGTGGAGATGTCTATCTCACTTTTCAGTTCTGTTAAAATTTGATTTATGTATCTTGCAGCCCTGTCATTGGGTCCATAAATATTTAATATGGTTATGTCTTCCTGATCAATTGTCCCTTTTATCATTATGTAGTGTCCTTCTTTATCCTTTGTGGTGGATTTAAGTCTAAAGTCTATTTTGTCAGAAATTAATATTGCTACTCCTCTTCTTTTTTGCTTATTGTTTGCTCGATATATTTTTTTCCATCCTTTGAGTTTTAGTTTGTTTGTGTCTGTAAGTCTAAGGTGTGTCTCTTGTAGGCAGCATATAGACGGATCGTGTTTCTTTATCCAGTCTGAGACTCTCTGTCTCTTTATTGGTGCATTTAGTCCATTTACATTCAGTGTAATTATAGATAAGTATGTGTTTAGTGTTGTCATTTTGATGCCTTTTTATGCGTGTTGTTGACAATTTCATTTTTCCACTTACTTTTTTGTGCTGAGACGTTTTTCTTTGTGAATTGTGTGTTCCTCATTTTCATAGTATTTGACTTTATGTTTGCTGAGTCGTTACGTTTTTCTTGGGTTTTATTTTGAGTTATGGAGTTGTTATACGTCTTTGTGGTTACATTAATATTTACCCCTATTTTTCTAAGTAAAAACCTAACTTGTATTGTCCTATATCGCCTTGTATCCCCCTCCATATGGCAGTTCTATGTCACCTTTATTTAATCCCTCTTTTTGATTATTGTGATCTTTTACATATTGACTTCAATGATTCCGTGTTTTGAGCGTTTTTTTTTTTTTTAATTAATCTTAATTTGTTTTTGTGATTTCCCTATTTGAGTTGATATCAGGATATTCTGTTCTGTGACCTTATGTTGTGCTGGTATCTGATATTATTGGTTTTCTGACCAATTTCCTTTAGTATTTCTTGTAGCTTTGGTTTGGTTTTTGCAAATTCTCTAAGGTTGTGTTTATCTGTAAATGTTTTAACTTTGCCTTCATATTTGAGAGAGAGTTTTGCTGGATATATGATCCTTGCCTGGCAGTTTTTCTCCTTCAGTGCTCTGTATATGTCATCCCATTGCCTTCTTGACTGCATGGTTTCTGCTGAGTAGTCTGAACTTATTCTTATTGATTCTCCTTTGTAGGAGACCTTTCTTTTATCCCTGGCTGCTTTTAAAATTTTCTCTTTATCTTTGGTTTTGGCAAGTTTGATGATAATATGTCTTGGTGATTTTCTTTTTGGATCTTATATGGGTTTCAGTGAGCATCTTGGATAGATATCCTTTCGTCTTTCATGATGTCAGGGAAGTTTTCTGCCAACAGATCTTCAACTATTCTCTCTGTATTTTCTGTTATCCCTCCCTGTTCTGGGACTCCAATCACACGCAAGTTATTCTTCTTGATAGAGTCCCACATGATTCTTAGGGTTTCTTCATTTTTTTTAATTCTTTCATCTGATTTTTTTTAGCTATATTGGTGTCAATTCCCTTGTCCTCCAGATCCTCCACTCTGCATTCCAATTGCTCGAGTCTGCTCCTCTGACTTCCTATTGCGTTGTCTAATTCTGTAATTTTATTGTTAATCTTTTGGATTTCTAAATGCTGTTTCTCTACGGATTCTTGCAGCTTATTAATTTTTCCACTATGTTCTTGAATAATCTTTTTGAGTTCTTCAACTGCTTTATCAGTGTGTTCCTTGGCTTTTTCTGTAGATTGCCTTATTTCATTTCTGAGGTCATCCCTGATGTCTTGAAGCATTCTGTAAATTAGTTTTTTATATTCTGCATCTGGCAATTCCAGGATTGTATCTTCATTTGGGAAAGATTTTGATTCTTTAGTTTGGGGAGTTGTAGAAGCAGTCATGGTCTGCTTCTTTATGTGGTTTGATATCGACTGCTGTCTCCGAGCCATCTATAAGATATTGTAGTGATTTATTGTATATTTGCTCACTGAGTCTTACCTTGTTTTGTGTTCTTGCAGTATACATAGATGGGCTACTAGATTGTGCTGTCTTGATTGCTGTAGCCCTTGAATCACTTATGTCCTCTTACGAGCTGGTTTGGGCTGTTACCAGATATATAAGCCTAAGAGTCCATTCACTATTCTTGAGTAGAATCTGATTTTGGGTCATCAAGTGTGTGGTGCAGACTGTCACCTATCCACCTAGAGAAGTAGTGGTGATAGTTGTGTGCACCAGATTCTAGTAGCAGCAGGATTTCACACTCCGAGGGGGCAGGATGCTGACAGGCTTCCCCCAAGTGTCAGTGAGGTAGGTGTGTCTCTATTCCTAAAGCACTTTGGTGGGTGGGCTCTGCAGCTGTACCTTAGGCCCCCAATGCAAGTACCTCTACAGATTGGTAGGTGTCAGCCTCCTTAGACCCCTAAGTCAGGAGGCTAGGTGGTCTGGGGGGAGTCTCAGCCCTCAGTTCTCTGTTGTGGGTCAGTGAGGGCTCTGTTGAATACACAGAGATATCAGACCTGGGAAACTTGTCCTTCCAGTAATCTGCTAAAACAATTACAGTCAGATCCCTATCAGAAATGCCTTTGTATTATAACAGCCACCTTGTTCCCTGTAAGGATGAAAGCCCAAGACTGTGGATCACATATGTTTGGCTGGAGCTGGTTCTGTGTTTTTAGTCCAATTAGGGAAGGATTTTTGGTCCCTGGGTTTTTTGTAGTTGCTTCTCTCAGGCCAGGAGAATGGGCTAGGAAAGGAACAAAAAAACAAAAAAAAAAAGAAAGAAAGAAAGAAAAACCACAGCGCACTTCACTCTCTGGCTCAGGGAATTCCAATGTTAATGAAGCCACCTGGGAAGGGGAGGGGAGGGGTCAGATAAATAGGAGAGAGTAGCACCCCGGAATATAGACAAAGTTACTTATCTTGCTTGGGATGACTGTTTTATCTGAGACTCCCGAGGGGCGTGTTGACTGTGTGCCCTGGCTGGGTAGAGATTGCCCCCGAGGGTCAGGCCCGTGTCCTATGCTTGTGCTGTCTCAGAAGCCGTGGTCAGTTCCTCCGCTCCCAGTCTAAGGCCCAGCGCCAAGATTTCCCGGCTGGGACGCCGCACTCCAGGCTCCAAAACCAGTTGCTGCCTCCTGGTGACTTCTCCTCCTGTCAGCTGCGTTGCTGTGCTGCCTGCGTGCACTGGCTGGGCTTTCCCCGCGGTCACTTCTGGGGGCTAGGGCTGCATCCCGTGTTTGCGCCGTCTCAGGATGCTGTGCTCAGTTCCCCTGCGCCCAGTCCAAAGCCCGGCGCCAAGGTTTCCTGACTGGGACGCTGGCTCCGGGCTCTGAAAACAGTTGCTGCTTCCCCGTGGTTGTTCATTCTCAGTCTCTGTCACTCAGGTCAACTCTTTAGATCTGTGTTTGATGGTCAGGGTTCGTAGATTGTCATGTATGTGATTGATTCACTTGTTTTTCCGAGTCTTTGTTGCAAGAGGGATCCAAGGCAGCTTCTACCTAGTCAGCCATCTTGGCCCTGCGTCCCGTTCTATAGGTTTTGACATATGCATGTCATGTAACCACCATTACAGTATATCATAGTTTCACCACCTAAAAATGTCCTGTGCTCCACCTTTTCATCCTTCCACCCCCTTCACCTGGCAACCACTGATCTCTTTATTGTGTCTCTAGTTTTGTCTTTTCCAGAATGCCAGAAACAGTGAAACCCATGAAAGCCAAAATCTGTGTAACGCGGAAACCTGTCAGACAAGGAAAACTCAAATATTTTCCACTAATAGTGAGCAATACAAGAGTAGCAAGACTGGACACTGTCAAAGGTGGAAAACTTGCAAGACCCAGAAAAAACAAGGTAGTCTCTCACAGGTTTCATTATAATTGGAATCATACAGTATGTCTAGCCTCTTCAGACTGGCTTCTTCACTTAGAATATGCGTTAAAGTTTTCTCCATGTCTTTTCATGGCTTGATAGCTCATTTCTTTTTACTGCTAAGTGAGAGTCCCTTATATGGTTAAGAGCTCAGCTGCTGACCAAAAGGTTGGCAGTTTGAATCCATCAGCCGCTCCCTGGCAACCCTACAGAGTAGTTCTACTCTGTCCTATAGGGTTGCTTTGAGTTGGAATCAATCTGACAGCAATGAATTTGTTTTTTTGGTTTATTCCCTTATATGGATGTACCAGAGTTTATATGGATGTACCACAGTTTATCCATTTACCTATTGAAGGACATCTTTGTTACTCTCAATTTTTGGCAATTATGAATAAAGCTGCTATAAACATTCATTTGCAGGTTTCTGTGTGGACATAAGTTTTCAACTTGGGTAAAAACCTAGGAGTACAATTGCTGGATCTTATGGTAAGGGTACACTTAACTTTGTAAGAAACTGCCAAATGCCTTACAAAGCCTTACAAAGTACACGTATTGTTTTGATTTCCCATGAGCTCCCGTTGCTCCAGGATTTAACTGTCAGTGTTTTGGATTTTAGCCATTCTAATAGGTGTGTGGTGATATCTCATTGCTGTTTTAATCTTCATTTCCATAAATACATAAGATGTTGAGCATCTTTTTATTTACTACCTGTATGTCTTCTTTGGAAACCCTGGTGGCATAGTGGTTAAGTGCTACGGCTGCTAACCAATGGGTTGGCAGTTCGAATCCGCCAGGTGCTCCTTGGAAACTCTATGGGGCAGTTCTACTCTGGCCTATAGGGTTGCTGAGTCAGAATCGACTCGATTCTACTATCTAGAATGTGATTCCCCCTCTCCTCTGCCTTATCCCTGGTAACCCCACCCCTAGTAACAACCACCTATTCTTGTCTTTTTTAAAAAAGTAATATCATACAAAATTTGTCCTTTTGTGATTGACTTATTTCACTCAACATGTCTTCCAGATTCATCCTTGCTGTTTTGAGGACTCATCATTATTCTTTATGGCTGCGTAGTATTCAACTGTATGTATGTACCACATTTCATTTATCCATTCATCCCTTGATGGGCACTTATGGTACTTCCATTTTTTGCTCCTGTGAATAGTGCTGCCATGAACATAAGTGTGCATATGCATGCTCGTGTTTCTTCTATTAGATCTCTAGGGTATATACCTAGGAGCGGGACTGCTAGATCACAAGGTAGTTCTATTTCTAGTTTTTTGAAGAAGTGCCATACTGTTTTCCATAACCTGCTGCCGTTGAGATGATTTAGACTCATAGTGACCTGACAGGACAGAGTAGAACTGTCCCATAGGGTTTCCAAGGCTGTCATCTCTACGGAAGCAGACTGCCACATGTTTCTCCTGCAGAGTGGCTGGTGGTTCAAACCGCCAACCTTTACGTTAGCAGCCAAGTGCTTAACCACCGTGCCACCAGGGCTTTTCCTATTTTCCATAGGGGTTGTGTAATTTTATAATCCCACCAGCAGTGGACAAGAGTTCCAATATCCCCACATCCTTGCCAGTATTTGTTTTCTGTTTTTAAATCAGTGTGCCATTTTAGCCGGCATAAGATGATATCTCATTTTAGTTTTGATTTGCAGGTTTTTTTTTTTAATGGCTAATGGGAAACCCTGGTGGCATAGTGGTTAAGTGCTACGGCTGCTAACCAAGAGGTTGCAGTTTGAATCTGCCACGCGCTCCTTGAAACTCTATGGGGCAGTTCTACTCTAACCTATAGGGTTGCTATGAGTTGGAATCAACTCGACAGCAGTGGGTTTGGTTTTTTTGGTTAATGGCTAATGGGAAACCCTGGCAGTGTAGTGGTTAAGTGTTACAGCTACTAATCAAAAGGTCAGCAGTTCAAATCCACCATGCCCTCCTTGGCAGCTCTATGGGGCAGTTCTACTCTGACCTACAGGGTCGCTAAGAGTCAGAATCAACTCAATGGCAGCGGGTTTGGTTTCCGTTAATGGCTAATAATTTTGAACATCTTTTCATGTGTTTGTTGCCACTTGAATGTCCTTTTCGGTGAAGTGTCTGTTCATGTCCTTTGCTTACTTTTTAGTTTGGTTGTTTTTTTTGTTGTTGAGTTGTTAAAGTTGTCTACATATTTTAGAGATTAACCCTTACTGGACATGTCATTCCTGAAGATTTTTTCCCAGTGTGTAGTTTGTCTTTTTACTTTTTTGATAGTTTATTGATAAGCATAAGTATTTAATAGTCTTTAATTTTAATGAAGTTCAATTTATCAATTTTTTTTTTTTTTTAATGGATCTTGCATTTGGTATTGTATTTAAAAAGTTATCACCAAACTCAAGGTCACCTAGATTTTCTTCTATGTTCTTATAGGAGTTTCATAGTTTTGTGTTTTATTTTTAGATCCATGGTCCATTTTGAGGTAATTTTTATAAAAGGTTCATATTTTTGTATGTGGATGTCTACTTGCTCAGCACCATTTGTTGAAAAGACTTCACTTTTTCTATTGAATTGCCTTTGACTCTTTGTCAAAGCTGACTATATTTGTGTGGGCCTATTTCTGAGCTCTCTATGCTGTTTCATTGATCTATTTTGCCTATTCCTTCACCAATACCATACTGTCTTGGTCACTGCAGCTTATAATAAGTCTTGAAGTCAGGTTGTAATAGTGCCCTAACTTTGTTCTTCTTCAGTATTATGTTGGCTATTCTAGGTCTTTTGTTTTTCCACATAAACACCAGAATCAGCTTGTCAAAATCCACAAAATAACCTGCTGAGATTTTGATTGGGATTGCATTGAATCTATAGATCAAGTCAGGGAGAACTGACATTTTAACAATATCGAGTCTTTCTATCCATGAACATGGAAAAACTATTCATTTATTTATATCTTCTTTGATTTCTTTCAACATTTTTGTTTTCCTTATATAGATCTTGTACATATTTTGTCAGTTTTGTTTTTTTAATGCTAATGTAAATGTTGTGATGTTTTTAATTTCAAAGTCCAATTGCTCATTACTGGCATATAGGAAACACTTTTGTATTCAATATACAAAATGATTTTTGTCTATTAACCTTGTATCCTGCAATCTTATTAGTTCCAGGAGGGTTTTTCCCCCCTGTTGTTGATTCTTTGGGATTTTCTACATGGACAATCATACATCTGCAAAGAGTTTTATTTCTTCCTTCCCAATCTGAATACCTTTTATATCCTATTCTTGTCCTATTGCATTAGCTAGGACTTCCAGTATGATGTTGAATTGGAGTGGTCAAAG
The DNA here is from genome assembly GCF_024166365.1 of Elephas maximus indicus. NCBI lineage: Eukaryota > Metazoa > Chordata > Mammalia > Proboscidea > Elephantidae > Elephas > Elephas maximus. The sequence continues at coordinate 54,942,882 of NC_064825.1, forward strand.
AGGACATCCTTGTCTTGTTCCTGATCTTAGGGAGAAAACATCTAGTTTTCTCCCCATTAAATATAATGTTTGCCATAGGTTTTTTGTAGATGTTCTTTATCAAGCTGAGGGAGTTCCCTTTTATTTTATTCCTAGTATTGAGAGTTTTGTTTGTTTTTATCATGAGTGGGTGTTTAAAACCAAAACCAAACCCATTGCTGTTGATTTTGACTCATAACGACCCTATAGGACAGAGCAGAATTGCCCCACAGGATTCCCAAGGTTGTAATCTTTATGGAAGCAGGCTGCTACATCTTTCTCCTACAGAGCAGTTGTTGGGTTTGAACCAATGACTTTTCAATTGGCAGCCGAGAGCCTAACCACTGTGCCACCAGGGCTTGAATGGCTATTTGATTTGTCAAATGCTTTTTCTGTATCTATTGATATGATCAAATGATTTTTCTTCTTTAGTCTGCTGTTGTGATGGATTACATTAAATTGATTTGCAAATGTTCAGCTATACTTGTATTCCTGAAAAAAATCTCACTTTGTCGTGGTATGTAATTCTTTTTACACATTGTTGGGGTTGATTTGCTAATAGTTTGTTGAGGATTCTTGCATGCATGTTCATGGGAGATATTAGCCTGAAATCTTCCTTTCTTTTAATGTCTTTGTCTGGTTTTGGTATTAAGGTAATGCTGATATCATAGCATGCTTCTATTTTTTGGAAGACATTATAGAGAACTTATATCATTTTTTTCCTTAAATGTTTGGTAGAATTCACAGTGAAATCATCAACAGGAGTCTGGTGCTTCCCGTTTTGAAAGGTTATTAATTGTTGATTCAATTTCTCAAATATATATATGTCTATTCAATTTATCTATTTCTCATTATTTAAGGTTTGATATATTGTGTCTTTCAAGGTATTGGTCCATCTCACCCAAGTTATCAAATTGTGGGCATACAGTTCTTTTATTATCTTTTTAATGTCCTTGGGATCAGTTGTGATGGCTTCTCTTTCATTACTGGTATTAGTCATTTGTGTCTTCTCTATTTTTTTTCTCCCCTTGGTTATTCTGGCTAAAGGTTTATCAATTTTATTGATCTTTCCAAGGAACCAGCTTTTGATTTTATTGGTATTCTCTATTAATTTCCTGTTTCTGATCTCACAGACTTCTACTATAATTTTCATTGTTTTCTTCCATCTGCTTCCTTCAGCTTCAGTTTGCTTTTTTTTCTAGTTTCTCAAAATTGAATGTTATATTACTGATTTTAGATATTTCTTTTTTTCTATGTATTCAGTACTATAAATTTCCCTCTAAGCACTGCTTCTGCTGCATCCCACAGCTTTTGTTGTGTTTCCTTTTCTTTAGTTCAAAATATTTTTAAATTTCTCTTGAGATTTCTTTGATCCATGTATTGAGAAGTGTGTTAAGTAAGCACTTTTAATTTCTTAGAAATTCTCTTATAGGAAATAATAATTCAGGTGATTTGTCTTATACTCCCGTCTTCTAATGTCAACTCCAAAAAAGGACTAATATTACCACTAGATTACTGGATCACAGAATCACTTGGGTAATGGTTCTGATAAAGGCATGCCACTGTAGACATGTGAAGAAAGAGCAAGAAGAGATCTGGAAGATGATGAGGGTAGCTATAAAAATGGCCTTGGTATCTCAGGGAAAGATGTTCATTAGGTGATTCATGACTTGTAAGGAGCAGAAGGTGCTTAGAAGTGGACAAATCACTTGTCAAAAAAAAGGGGGCGCTTGAGAGAGATGACGGAATGCTAGCTGAAGAGTGAGATGACTAGCCTTTGATCTTCTTCTAACCAAAAATCAAACACTCAAACCTACTGCTGTAGCGACCCTACGGGACAGATTAGAACCACACCATAGGGTTTACAAGGCTATAATCTTTATGGAAGCAGACTGCCATATCTTTTTCCCACGGAGTAGCTGGTAGGTTTCAAGCTGCTAACCTTTCAGATAGCAGGTGAGCAGCTTAACCACGGCACCACCAGGGCTCCTTTCTTCTAGCCAACTTACCCTAATGTCAAGAGGAACCTTAGAACATTAAACTCACTCAATCCTAAATGACTCACCTAAAGACCTTTCTAGCTGTAAAATAAGTTATTATGATTTCAAGTTTCTGAGCCTCAGTTTTGTTTATAAAATGTGTATTAAAGTGACTTACCCAATGTCAAATGACTACTTTGTAGCACTGCTAGGAAGAGTTTGTAGGTTCCAATACATGCAGCTTTGGCAACCTACAAAACAGCCTCATAGTCAAACTCATCCAAGGTACCAGAAACCCAGATGAAACCAAACTGGTCTCTTTTAAATTCCCAGTACTGAAATCATCTTTGGCTAGGCAGTGACCACAATGGATCCAGGGATGGAGTGTAGAAGAGGGAGTCAAAGGAGGTCACGGATACAAGGAAAAACATAGCTCAGTATGTCAGATCTCTGGGATATACGGGTATGAGAAGTCAAAAGATTTTAGTCTCTGTGATCCCTGGTCAAATCTTTGATCTAGAGACAACCAAGTGAGGGGCAGGGGAGAGGCTGGGGCATCCAGCCAAGCCTCCATCTCTCACCTTATACTCCCAGGCGACATCCTCCATGGGCACAACGCTGTGGGTCTTATGCTCTGGGGACTGGCTGCAGGCCTCACACATCATCAGGCCATCCTCTTTGCAGAACAACTTAAGCCATTCCCTGTGGAGCTCACACACATCACCTTTCAGTCCCATTCCTGGGTGAAGCCCTAGCAGACGGACTTTTTCCACAACATTGGCCAGCTGCCAATTAGGCCGCAGGTTCCCAGGCTGGACAGGAGCCCGGCAGAGTGGACAGGTGTAACCCCAGTTCTGGGATTCTCCTGGGACCTCCCAGAGTCCAGAGAGACAGCTGTGGCAGAAACTGTGACCACAGTCGATGTTCACAGGCTCCTTCAGGAACGTCATGCAGATGGGACAAGCCACTTCTTCCACAATGGCTTCCACCAAAGCTGCAGGATCCATGGTTCCTTCTCACAACCTCCTCAATAAAAGTAAAACCAGGGAGAGGTAGTGAAGGCTTGAGAAGAGGAAAAGAAAAACAAATAAGAGAAAAGGTAACAGAAGAACAGAAAGACCAGTAAAAAGAATAATGACTAAATAAACAACTTCCTTTGGGTCCTGTATTAATCTTATTTAATAAGCACTGGCCTTCTCAACTGAAGTTCTGACTGGGCCACGTGACTCATACCACAGAAGGAACATCTGGGGATATCTAAGTGAGTGGAAGTCAGGTGCTTTCAGTTTTCATTCATTTAGTCATCTCTGACCCTCCTCAGGGTTTGCTCTACCAGTTCATTCCACTCCACCTCAACTATGCTCTCCAAATGAGAACTGTCCCTCTTAAACTTGGATAGGGTCACATAAAATGTGGTGTTTCAGTGTCCTAAATAAGGTCTGAAATGCCTTCAGTCCCGCTTTATGGTATGTTAGTATGTCCATTTATATAATTCAAGGTGCAGAAAATATACAAAAAGCCTTATATATACAACTATAAGCACAATTTGTTTTCTTGTGTTACACACTGAAGTGTAAAATATAAGGTAAACAGTACTTTCCACATACTCTTCAAACTCCTGCCCACTTATCCAGCACTAATACACAGTTGTTATTTACATTATTCATCAAGATACCATGATACTCTCCCCAGCTTTCAGTGCTTGTTAGAGGCAGAGATGAAACACCACCCCTTACAAGAAAACAAAAACAAAACAAAGCACATCTGATGATAATCAAACCCATATTGATGAAGTCACTACTCTAGCAAGAAACCTGAGATTTCTGCCAAAGCCACATATAGGTATGGGTCTTGAATGGTCAATGGAAGGCTCTTGGCTCACCTATCAATATTTATTTATTCACTTTATAAGTCTGTCTTACCAGCTAGAGTCTGAATGGGTGATGCCATGTTGGCTTAAGCACTGCTATATCCTTAGCACCTAGAACATTGCCTGAGGTGTAGTTAGTGCTGAATAAGTATTTGTTGACTGAATAAACCAGCTAGACATATGAAATAGGTCCTAAACCACAACATGCTTTTATAATTTCTGTTAGGTAATTGCGAGCAGTATTATATACTAATATCAATAGCTATCATTCCTTGATGAACACATGTTTTGAGCACTTTATGTGGATTAACTTATTTCACAACCCCAGGTAGAAACCACTATTCTTATTTTACAGATGCTTGGTCCTGGGCTCTACCATTTTATCTTCGGAAAATTACTTAACATCTCTAAGCTTCAAGGTATAATAAAAATTCATGAGGCGAGAGAAATCACTGTGGTTTAGGATAGTCCAGCAAGGTCTTTTGAAGGAGATGAGGCAGTAATTAGATCTTACAGAACTCTGTTGCAGGCCATCTGCAGGTCATACCTTCCCAACTGGTTTCTCTGTCCCTTGCTTTTCTTCTTCCTATTATCACTACCACATTGTGGGATCCAGTACCCTAGTTTTGCTAAATCACTACCTACTCAAGAGCCTACCCTGGCTCCCCAGTGCCCAACCCAAACTCCTCACAGTCTGTACCACAGGGGTCTTAAAAAAATCACTCTCCTTTCACACCCAAAATGGCACCTATACTCAGCCAAGCAAAGAGAGAAGATTCCACACTTTCTTGTATACTCCATGTTCATTCGTCCTCCCCTACTTGAGTTCTTGCTGTTCTCCCAGCTGGAAATGATCTCCTCTGCTGTCTGTCTTATCCCAGGTACACTGTTTTTGGTTTTATTTCCCAAGTCAAAATCTGCCTGCCTTGAGTGGGGCTCCTGCCTGTCCTGAAGCTAGAAGACTTTCCTTCTCTGGTCTTCTGCATCCTGCCCCAGGGTTGTTTTACAGTCCCCGACACAGAGACTGTGATTGCAGATGCCATGTTGGGTCCTCTACAAAGAGCTTTCAGTTCATTAAATCCAGAGAGCCCTGGATTTAAGAGATGGAGGCTGAGTACCTTTTCTGGGTGTCTGTTGCCTCTTCTCTAAAGCAAAGATGACAGATTAAGCACAAGTGAGTTCCCCTCCTGTGGCAGGGAGAATAATGCTTGCCACCCACCTTTCCCAAACGTTCATATTCTAATTCCTGGAGCCTGAGAATGTATTATGTTACAGGGGAAAAGAGAACTAAGGTTGCACATTGAAGTCAGGTTGCTAATCAGCTGATCTTAAGATAGAGAGGCTACCCTAGATCAGCCAGGTGAGCTGATGCAATCACACGGGTCTTTAAAAGGAGGAGGTGGAGGAGGCAGAAGAATTCAGTCAGAGAAGGGCGTGATGGAAGAAGCAGGGTCAGAGTAATGTGATGTAAGAAGCACTTGATTTGCCACCACTGGCTTTGAAGATGGAGAAAGGGGCCACAGCCAAGGAATGCATGTGGCCCCTGGAAGCAGGAAAAGGCATAAAAACAGATTCTTCCTTGAAGCCTCCATAAGGAATGCAGCTCTGGATTTTGGTCCAGTGAAATCCGTGGTGAACTTCTAACACAGAGAACTGTAAGGTAATAAATTTGTGTTGTTGTAAAGCACCAAATCTGTGGCAATTTGTTATAGCAACAATAGGAAATACACCTCCCTTCTGAGACCCTCAATAAAATAATAGTAAAAGAACAGTAAAGCGAGTAGGAGGGATATCATCAGTGGATACATGATTTATCAACTTTCTGTTGAGAAATAAACTTGAGCAACAAAAGAATAGTCTGGAAATGCAGAAAAGGACTATAGCAGAGGACATAGTGGATTTGCTGCTATAATCTGAGCGGCTCCATGCTCAGTAGCATAGAACAGTAGAAGAAAACTTCCAAGACCTGAAGACAGAGATGCAAGTCTGTGACAGGGAGTTCTGCACAAAGAAAAGACTCACACTTATACACACCACCACGTCAAAATAATGACAGAAGTTCCTAAACACCTCCAGAGAAAAACACAAGGGGAGAGTGGAACACACACACGTGCATGCACAAATCAGTCATCTAAAAAAGAATAGTCAGACTAGCATCTTCCTTTTATCAGCAATACCAAGTACTAGAAATAGAAAGCCAATGTAATAACCCCTTTAAAGTTGTGACTGAAAGTGACTTTCAACCCAGTATTATTTATCCAACCAAACTAACAATACCAAGCCAAAAACCTAACCCGTTGCTGTTGAGTTGACTCAGATTCATACTGACCTTACAGGAGAGAACAGAACTGGCCTATAAGGTTTCCAAGGGGTGGCTGGTGGATTCAAACTGCTAACCTTTTGGTTAGCAGCCATACCTCTTAACCATTGTGATACCAGGGCTAACAATAAAAAGGTCAAAATGAAGACATTTTCACTGCACGTACTTAAAAGTCCACCTTCAACATACTCCTTCAAAGGAAGTTACTTGAAGATGTACCTACTCCAGCAAAAGAAGGATGAAAACCAAGAAAGAAAAAGGCATGACAAACATAGCAAAACAAAACCCAGGAGGACAGTGCATAAGAAACCCCAGGGTGAAAATAAGAGGACAGACTTAAAACAAATGCTTCAAACTGGAACAAGAAGTCAATGGATTCTCAGGATGTCTTCAAGAAAAGATTGGATTGGATTTCAAGTAAAAGAGAAATGGTAAAGAAGCTGGAAGGCATTAGTGACAAAGTGAAGAAAGCATGTTCCCAATCTCAATAAGACAAAAAAAAAAAAAAAGGAATGACAATTAGAAAAGCATGGGGAAAAACAAATAAAATCAAGGTTCCACTGTAAACCAAACTAAAGCATGAAATGCAACAAGGGTTACAAGAAGGAAATAAAATTCCAGCAAATTAATTTGCTCTGCAGTGAACAATGTTTTTATGGTCCTAAAGTAACCGCTAAGGAGCCCTGGTGGCACAGTGGCTAAGGGCTCAGCTGCTAACTGAAACTGCTGCCAGTTCGAACCCACCAGCTGCTCCTTGGGAGAAAGATATGGTAGTCTGTTTCCATAAAGATTACAGCCTTGGGAACCCTACAGGGCAGTTCTACTCTGTCCTATAAGGTCGCTATGAGTTGGAATTGACTTGACAGCAATGAGTTTGGTTTTTTAGTAAGGTACTCACTGCTTACTGGTTTTAGAATCAATCTATGGTCAAAAAAAGAGAAGAGTTTGCTTTTACATTGTCAGGGCTGATAAATGTTCCAGAACTTCCCCCCTCCCACTCTTCTAGACAACTATTTTGCCATTCTTCTCTATTCTCCAACCAATACCCTTCCCTCTATCAGCAGGGTCAGGTGATGATGACCTTGCTACCTATTTCACAGAAACAATCAGAAGAGAATGGCCACTCTGCCTTCCCTTCAGATAGCATGGATGAACTTTATGTCAACTTTTTTTTAGACCAACTCCTCCACTTGTTCACTAAATCCTTTACTCTCTCACCTATTCAAAAACAGTTGTGTCCTATCCTTCCTGCATTTCAAGTCTCCCCGCCACTAGATAATTTCCATCAGATTTAAAAAATGCTGAAATAGTTCCCAACTTAAATAAAATTCTCTCTTGACTGCACAATCCTCTTCAGCTAGGATCTATTTCTCTGCTTCCCTTTACGACAAAGCTTTTGAAAGAACTATCTTCACTTTTTCTCCTTTCATCCTCTCTCAAATTCGTTTCAAGACTTTGCCCCATCATTACTCCATCACAGTCTTGTCAAGTTCACCAGTGAATACTGCTAAATCCAATGGTCAATTCTCAGCCCTTACCTTACTTGCCCTGTCAGCATCATCTGATGCATCATTCTTGGCTTCTGAGAAGCTTGTCTATTGGTTCTCCTACTACTCCCTGGCTGCTCCTTCTCAATTTCTTTGGCTGGTTCCATCCTCTCCCTTTGGACCTTTTCTCTATCTATCCTCCTTCTATGGATGATCCCATCCAGTCTCACAGCTTTAAATATCATCTACATGTTGATGACTTCCATATTTATGTCTCTAGCCTGGACCTCTCCTTTGAACTCCAGACTCATATATCCCCATACATACTTGACATCTTCACTTGTAGGTCTAATTGATATCACAAACCTAACATGTCCAAAGCAACTTCTGAGTTCCCTCCTTCTTCCTCCCCTCAGTCTTCCTACAACCTGACCTTCCTATAAAGATAACCTCACCATGACCCTGCTCTGTTCTTCTTCATAGCACTTAATATCATTTGCCATGTATTTGTTTATTGTCTTACTTCCCATATTAGAAGTTTCATGAGGATAGGGACATTGTCCATTTTGTTCACTACTTTATCTCCAATGCCTAGAACAATGCTTCAAATATTTGCTGAATACCTGAGAATTGAACTTCAGTGCTGAGGCCCAGCTGGCAGTAGGTTGGAAGTGGAAGAAGTGTCAACATCCTCATCTAATAGTGGAGGCACCAAGAGCTACTGCCTAAAGTTGACAAGACAAGAAATGGAGGTTGGTATTTATTATTTATAGCTAGAAAAGGAAATCAACAGAACTAGAATAGCAAGCAAATATTGATGGTGGCAGTAGGAAAGTGAGGTAAAGAAATACTAAAACGATAAATCAAGAGATGCAGTGGAAGCATATTATTTAGATTTGTTGTTGTTGTTAGCTACTCTGGAGTTGGCTGGACTCATGGGGACCCATGTGTTACAGAGCAGAACTGCTCCATAGGGTTTTCTTTGTGACAATCTTTATTGAAACAGTTTGCCAGGCCTTTCTTCCTCGGAGCTGCTGGATAGGTTCAAATTGTCAACTTCTGGGTTAGCAGCAGATGGCAGACTGTTTGCACCACCCACTCTCCTTTATTTAGATTTAGGGTCATTAAAAAAAAGATGTAAATATGTGTAAATTAAAATGATGGTTTCTGCAAGAGGGATTTGGGGACAAGTGGCTATTGCTTTTCAATATAAGCCCTTTTTTATGCATAAATTACTTTAACCAAATTTAGAGAAATAAACGTTTAAGTGCCTCAGATAAATTACAGAATGCCGGAACGGAGTCTTCCACTGTGCCTTTCTTTGGCAGGGTGGGGAGCCGGTCCAGGAAAGACGCGAGAGTGGTGGGGCGGGGCAAAGGCTCCAGAAGGACCAGGGACCAGAGTGTGCATGAGTGTGCGTGTGTGTCTGTGTACGAGGGAAGGTTTGAAGGGGTAACCTTCAAGTTTCAGGAGCTGAGGAGGGTGGTAACCTCCCGCCACAGGCCGCAGGGCAGGGCCATTGGGCAGCTGGCGGGTCGGGGATGAGAAGGTGAACTTGCCGGGCCTCTGACTTACGCAGTACGGCTGTCTACCCACCTCCCTCCTCAGCCTGGACTAGCGATTCGCGGCGGAAACCGAAGGTGGAGACACCTGGTTCCCACGGCCGAATTCTGCAGGGTCGGGAGAGACAGGGCCCGTAAACGCAACACTTACCGGCCGGGCTCCGAAAGCCCAGCCACCAAGGCCGGGTCGCTTGCAGGCTCCTCGGCCCCTTTCGCAGAGCCCCGAGGCCCCGGAAACAATGAGCGGCGGGCAGAGCCCAGGCGGCGTATGTACCCGGTGGCTGCGTCTTTGTGGGAGCAGCCAATCAGAGATAGCGATCAGACCAACCCTAGCCAATCAGACGTGAGGACACGGGCTTGAAGTGGCAGTGTGTTTTCTCTGCTTCCTTAGTTTTTCCAACGTCTTTTCCCCACCCCGAGCCTCTTAACTGTAAAGTGGCCGAGGAGTTAAGAGTTGGGTGGTCGAAGGGTTGAGATTTCCGAATGAGGGCGTCCGGACCCTGCATTAGGAGGCACAAGCAGGCGCTCTAGCCGACGAACCGTTTGCTTCTCATGCTTGCTCTTTGGCTGACAAGTGTCTCCTTAGAAGCTAATCTTGTTCCTTCCAGGCAATAGCAGACCTAATGCTGTTCATTTGCCCGTTTTCCATGTGAAAGTCAGCAGTCTATGAGGTCAGCCAGGTCTGGTTCTGTGTGACCCAACTTTCTCTTTAGTCTTTCTAGAAGACAAGGCTGAACCCCCCCGCCCCCCGCCAGGGTTCAAAGTATGGGAAGTTAATGCCTCTTTTCCCCCAGATAAAAGTAATCTCACTTCAGAGCAGCAAAGCTGCAGGTATTTGTTATCACTTACCCTAGGCAGAGGAAGGGAGTTAGGGGTGGAAGGGGAGGTGAGTCCATAAGCTCAGACCTACAGTTCTGTCCAGAGGGGGTGGAGTACCTTTCTGCATGTGCCCCTGTGTTCCTCTGTGGTCAGAAAGTAGGGGTTCACCGCAAGTGTGTATTAGGGTTTAAGTGTTTGGAAAGACTGAGAGGCAGGGAGCAGAGAAGAGGGAGCAACTCCAGAAGCAGAGAAAAGGAGCAGTAGCAACAAGACCCTCAAGAATGTGGTAGGACAGCTTCTATGTGAGAGGCCATGAATTGGAATATATGCGACTGCTAAGCCAAAAGGTCGGAAGTTCAAATCCACCAGGTGCTCCTTGGAAACTCCATGGGACATTTCTACTCTGTCCTATAGGGTCGCTATGAGTTGGAATGGACTCGTGGCATCCAGTTTTTTTTTTTTTTTTTTTGATTTTATGTAGCTGCAACTGTTTTTGAATTATTTTCAGCAAAATTTTACTTGCCTGTGATAATTATGATACAGTCCGATAATTTCTGAATTCTGTTGGATCACCTTTCTCTGGAATGGTCACAAATATGGATCTCTTCCAGTCAGTAGGTCAGGTAGCTGTCTTCCACATTTCTTGGCATACCAAGTGCTTCCAGTGTTGAATCCATTTTTTGAAACATCTGAATTGGTATCCCATCAATTCCTGTAGCTTTGTTTTTCACCAGTGCCTTCAGTGCAGCTTGGAGTTCTTTCAGTACCATCAGTTCTTGATCATACACTACCCCCTGAAATGGTTGAACGTCGACCAACTCTTCTTGGTACAGTGACTGTGTATTCCTTTCATCTTCTTTTGTTGCTTCATGCATCATTCAATATTTTACCATATATATGTATATGGAATTGACTCAACGGCATTGGGTTTATATATATGGAAACTCTGATGGTGTAGTGGTTAAGAGTTTGACTGCTAACCAAAAGGTTGGCAGTTCGAATCCACCAGGCACTCCTTGGAAGCTCTATGGTGCAGTTCTATTCTATCCTATAGGGTCACTATGAGTTGGGATTGACTCAACTGCAACAAGTTTGGTTTGTTTTATATATATATATATACATATATATATATTTGTTGTTGTATGCCTTTGAGTCTCTTTTGACTCATAAGTGACCTTACAGGACAGAGTAGAACTGCCCATAGGTTTTCCTAGGCTGTAATCTTTACTGGAGCAGATTGCCAGGTCTTTTCTACCTCAGAGCCACTGGTGGCTTTAAACTGCCAACCTTTTGTTCAGCAGCCAAGCGCTTAACCATTATGCCACAAGGGCTCCTTATATACATATAAGCTTTTATATGTATTTCTCACATGTTGTTGTTAGGTGATGTTTAGTCGATTTTGACTCATAGTGACCCCATGTGACAGAGTAGAACTGCCCACAGGGTTTTCTAGGCTATAATCTTTAGGGGAGCAGATAGGCAGGTCTTATCTCCCATGGAACTGCCAACCTTTTGGTTAGCAATCGAATGCTTAGCCACTGAGATACCAAGGCTCCATTTATCTCAACTACATACATATATACCTCAGCAAGAAGAGGTCTTTGGGCTAAGGCAGGATTCAGGCATTACAGGGCTCTTGACTTGAAAACATCTTAAACCCTTAAAGTAAAACCTCAGATCTTGGTCTTTCCCTTAGAGGCTAACACTGGCTAGTCATTTTCCCATCTTAAATTATGCTTAGCTACTTTGTACAAACCATAGAGAAAGGTCTAATGAGATTAGCACCAGATAATAATAATAATAGCATGGTCCAAATTAATACATGTTAGCAATTAAAAATTTCTGAAAATTAAACAAGATGAACTTTCTCCTATTACTAATTATCTTCAAAGATACTGAAGTGCCCAGGTAAATTTACTTAACCTTGTTTCCACAGAGAAACTAAAATATCTCTTGTTTCCCATTTCTTTTTGTTTTGCTCAGTTGTAGCCAGAAAGGTCTTGCTTGGTTCAGAATTGAACTTGAGTTTCTCTTTTAATTCTATCATCTTGCAACTGAATAGGTGTCAGTTTTTTTTTTTCCCAACAAGTCCAGTGATGGATTAAGACCCAATGTTTCTTATTGGTCCACTTTGAAAAGTCTCAGAAAGTCCTTAAGGCAAGCTAGAACATTGAAAGCAAATACTGATTAATAACATAAATTGAAAACACCACACCTCTAGAAAAGCAAAACCAGTAAAGTGTATGAATATATGTAGAGAGATCTATATTAAGGAAGTGGCTCACGTGGTTTTAGAGGCTGGATTCTCTGGAGTCCATGGGTAAGGCTCGAGGTTTCTCCTAATTCACGCAGCTGCAGCAAAACCTATGGGTCATTTCTACTCTGTCCTGTAGGGTCTCTTATGAGTCAGAATAAACTCAATGGCACACAACAACAATGATATGGCAAAACATTGAATGGTGCAGGAAGCATCAAAAGAAGATGAAAGGAATACACAGTCACTGTACCAAAAAGAATTGGTCAACATTCAACCATTTCAGGAGGTGGTATATGATCAGGAACTGATGGTGCTGAAAGAAGTCCAAGTTGCACTGAAGGCACTGTTGAAGAACAAAGCTACAGGAACTTATGGAATATCAATTCAGATGTTTCAGAAAATGGATGCAATGCTGGAAGCACGTACTATGCCAAGAAATGTGGAAGACAGCTACCTGACCCACTGACTGGAAGAGATCCATGTTTGTGCCCATTCCAGAGAAAGGTGATCCAACAGAATTCACAAATTATTGAAGAAATTAGCAGGTCAGACAGCAGAGCTCTTGCTCACAGGCTGGAAAGTCCAACGAATTCCAAGATCAGTGGGCAAGACAGCAGGTAAGCTGCTAGCTCAAGTCCCAAGAACCGAAGGTCAGATGAACAGGAGGCAGCTGCAGGATCCAGAGTGAGCAAAAGCCCATGAGCCATGCCAGAAAGTCCACCTATACTGGATGCAGGCCACACCCCCAAGGAAACTCCCTTTCAACGATTGGCTACTCACAGCAGATCCCATCATGGAGGTGATCATATTACATCAAATCTCATGGAAGTGATCATATTATCATACCACTACCAAAATACGTCATAACTGCCAAACCACTGAGAATAATGGCCAGACAGGTTGACACACAACCTTAATGATCATGCATCATAAGCTTATTTTAAGCAGAAAAAAGACTTATTAAAGGATATTAGGTAGTTCGTTGATGGTGAAGGTTGGAACATAATCAATTTATCCTGTAGGTCCAGTCCAGTGGAGATACCACTGAGCACAGTAAAAGGTCATACACCTACGGACACTAGAAGCCACCACTAGAATCTCTGCCATTGGAGTCTCCGGAAGATGAATTTTTCTATCACCACTCCTCACCAGAACAATACAGTGTGGTATCTACTGTTTTATGGTCAAAGCTTCTGGATCAGCTTCCTGCAGATATATTTGATTGGCAAAACATAAGGCAAATACCTTCACCTGTGGTAGATTGTATTGTTGTATCCATCTATTTCATCTCTTCTTGTAAGAGGAATATACTTCCTAATTCATTGCCTTTTGATTTACAGTGTCTTCCTAAAAGTGGAATACTTCCTCGGTCCATCATCAGTTTTGGGAATGTGACCATCCTGGGTTATTGGGATGGGATTGGAGGTGAAGTGTTTCAGTTCCAAACAGAAACTTTATGAGACGTTGCATGCTTCACTACCTCTTGCTTTTTATTTTTTTTCCCCCTCTATGCCACAATAAAGATACGTCCCAAAGAGGGGCTCCTCCTTTGGCTTGGTCTCTGGATAAGAAGACACAGAGCAGAGTCCCAGCAATCTGCCTGCAATGAAGGACATGATGTGTGAGTGAGAAATGCTTATTGTAAGTCCCTGAAATTTTGTAGTTTTTTTTTTTGTTGTTGTTATGATGGCAAAGTTGATTAATTAGCCATGAAGAAGAGTTTCTAAACATAGGAAGATTATCAAAGTGCTAGGTGGCCGCAGTGAATGACAAATACCCACCACAAGCATCAACTCTACATTCACAAAACTTAGAAAACATAAATAAGTCCTCAAAACAAAATGTGACCTCCACACAGTTCAATAATATTTCCTCGGCAGAAGAAAGGCTCAAAATGTGAACCTCCACATTTTCATGTTACCACCACCGGCCTATAGAGGCCTTCAAGAGAAATAAAGTGCTATCTGGGGACTGGGGCAGAAATGAAAAAACAAAGGGAAAAAAGGAACAGTTGATGGTTTCAAGTTTTCAGAACTTCTCCTCTTTGTCAATCTGTCCCCGCTGTTTGTTTTCCAGAGTTTAGGGATAAAAACATGGGAGAATTGCTAATAAGAAGTTAGGAGTAACAATATGATTCCCACACAATGTGAGAAAAATATTCACCTATATAAATAGTCTCCTTTTGGTGGAAATGGCATATGAAATACTTCTGTTTTCTTGGGCAATTTAAAAATTTGCTGTCTGGTACAACTAGCTATTTCCTGAGGCATCGTTCTTCCCCTAAATGTTATTACATGCATATTATAAAGCCTCTGCATTTTCCTTTCCATCTCTTCTGTGTTTTCCCCTGTTTCATGCACCTCAGTGCATAACTGAGAGTATGCTTAGTTTAGGGAAACAGCATCTACACTGTTTTGAGCAGGATATGTTATATTCAACATAAACAAATGCAAAGCAAAGTTTAGGGCCCAGTATTTTCAACAGTCCTTATTTCCTGCTCTTCTCTTTGTTATTCTCTGCATCTTCAGCAGGATTCAATAGACTCCTTTGCTTTTTTTTTTTTTTTTTGCCAAAGTGGCTGCCACAGCTAACTTCTGTGCAAGAATTCCTGAGGTTTAGGAATCTGGCCTTCCAAGACAGGTTTCCTATTACTCTCAGCATTCACACAAGGTGGAAAATCGTAGTCAACAAACCCAAGCTGCTTCAAGAGTCTAAACCTTATGGGTTCAGAGAGGCCTATCATTGGCTATCTGTCTTCTCAGATTCTTGCTTTTCTTCACTTAACTTTTACATTTTCTGGGACTTGTATAAATATTTTAACTCTTTTCTTGAATGATAAAACATGACTCTAACTTCCTTTAGTATTCTTTAATCTCACAAACAATGTTGAATTCTATGGAACAAAGGGGAAGAGAGTTAGGTGGTCCTACTTAGGTTAGGAGTCAGGAAAGGTCTTTCTAAGAAAAGATATTTAAGCGGAGACCTGAAGTTAAGAACTGGATGGACAGGGAATAGAGTAGGTATTCTTACCATGGAGAAAAACAAAAGACAGCAGAAGGGCGAGAGAGAGAGCATGGCACATTGAAGTAATGGGTTAATTTCAGTGTGTTGGGCACTAAGAGTGCAGAAAGGGAGGTAGAATGTTGGAAATGGTGATGGAGAGGTAAGCAGGGACACTCATGAAGGACCTTATGATAGCTGGAGTAAAGACAGAGGAGATGGAGAAAAATTGACTAATTCACAAGAGATCTAGGAAGTAAAATAAAGAGGACTTGGTGACTGACTGGGTGTGGTGTGGGAAGGAGGTGAGAGAGAGAAAAATCAGGGATGATAACTTCCTGATTTCTGGCTTAGGTAACAGAATGATTTTCTGTGACAGAACAAGCAAAAAAACAGGGAACAGGGAATAGATTAGGGACCAGAGATCATGAACATAGTTGGTGGTGTTGATTTTGAGGTGCCTGAGGGACAGCTGGAGCCCTGGTGGTGCAGTGGTTAAGAGTTCAGGCTGCTAACCAAAGGTCACTGTTCAAATCCACCAGGTGCTCCTTGGAAACCCTATGGGGAAGCTCTGTTCTGTCCTACAGTATTGCTGTGAGTCGAAATTGATGGCTATGTTTGTTTGTTTGTTTTTGGTTGAGGACACGTAAGTGGTGATATTCAATAGACATTAAGCATGTCTGGAGCTCAGGAGGTTGGTCTGGCCTGATTTGCTTGTTTGGCGCCACAGGCGTAGGTAAAATTACTCATGGGTACTGTATAGACGGGGAGGGACAGGATCTAGCCCTGAAGAACCCCACCAGTAACGTGAGAAGTAAAAGACACAGAGTACCTGTACGAACTTCATACTGCCAGCATTAATTGTGTTCAAACTCTTCTAGTTTCGAAATAGAAATTTTAAAAACTTTCCTGGGAGCTTCAAGCAATGCCCATTTCTCTTCTCTGCACATACAAACTTCTTGAAAGAATTGTCTATGTTCATTTACCCCATTTCTTCCCAACCCACTCACTCCTCACTCAGCTACGTTTGGTGTGGCTCACCAATTCACCCCAATAGTTCTTCTCAAGGAAACCAGCCATTTTTTATTTCTAGTCCTTATAGTGCTTGACCTCTAAGGAGCTTTCTGCACTGTTGTCCATTCTTTCTTCCCAGCATGTTTTCTTCCTTTGTCTTGTAGCTGTCTCAGCTGGATTTCCTCCTACTTCATTGGCTCTTCCAGTTATTTTGACTAGTAATAATAAACACAAAAAAAAATCACTGGAAAATGGCTAGTATCTCATTTTATTTTTCACATTAAACTGATGCTTAGGGTGGTTTTACTTTTAGTAAGTGGTTGGGCTGGGAGTTGGACTCAAGTGTTTCCTGGCTGAGCCCTACATTTAAGCTAGTATATTAAACTGTTATTTCTGGAGATAGAGGAGAGTTATGATTAGCGGCCCAAGGAAGAAAGGGTTGGCTTAAGAGGGAGCGAGGAAGAGCTAAGGGGCAGCATGATGCAGTAGGAGGAACTCAGATTCAGAAATGAGATTCTTGGCCCTTGAGGCATCATCATCCTCAAAGCCGTTGCTCCGGGTCAAATACGAGGCCTGCAACTTCTCACGTGACCACAAGGAGGCAGCATCAATTAGCGGGAGGCAGTCCCCGGAAACAAGTTTGGGTCCCGTTGAGCGGTGTATTTTGAGCTGGCGCCACAGTTTCTGGGAAACCCTGGTGGCGTAGTGGTTATGGGCTACGGTTGTTAACCATAAAGGTTGGCAGTTCAAATCCACTATACGCTCCTTGGAAGCCGTGTGGGGCAGTTCTACTCCGTCCTATAGGGTGGCTATGAGTCGACATCCACGCGACAGCAACGGACTTGGTTTTTTTTTTTTTAACGAGTATTCGGGTCTGTAGCTCTTTTTACGCGCCCAAGTCTCCATTTCGGTAGCTCCTCTTTTCCAGCCCTGGTCATTCCTCTTAGCCTCTTCACCCCATGGCACTTGCCCTCTCCCTAGTCTTCTGAGCTGGCCTCAGAATAGTAACAGAACTCAGCTCCTTTGGGTAGGCAGCAGGGCTCAGCTTTCTGTAGGCGCCTGGGTTCCCAGGGAGCCCCGAGTTGCTCAGTCTTCATCGCTCCTCACGTTCCCTGGGGCCCCCAGACAGGCTATATATGTGAGGCGGCTTGAAGCTGGGGCACTGGTAGTGAGTGCTGCAGATTCAGCCTAGAGAACAAAGGCGAGGGGGAGGCTTGGTCCAGCGTTGGGGAAGTCTGTGGAGGCCGAGAAGGAAGGGCATGTTAAGTAAGGAAGGCGGTCTTCACTCAGACAGCCTGGCTGCCTGGAGAGGTAGAGTCTCCCAGCGAGCACCCTTCCCACCTTCTCAGATTAGAGTGGCCAGGGCCCAAAATTTGCTCAGCAATCTACTCAAGGAGGAATTTCTTCAAAACCTTGTGAGGTGCATTTCAAGCTTTGCCTATCCTCCTCCCAGGACAGCAGTCCCTGGTTCAAGCCTCCTACCCTTCAATGAAGGAACAAGGCAAGGGAAATGAATGTACCTAGAGAAGAATGTATGTGTGTGTGTGTGTGTGTGTGTGTGTGTTGTTGGTGGTGGGAATTGGTAATGAAAGAAACTGGAAAGCTAGAAAGTTAAATTGGGGGTCCAGTGAAGGGCCTTGACTTCTAGGCTACAGAATTCCGACTTAATCCTGAAGGCTATGGTAGCCACCTGTAACTTTCTAAACAGGAGCCTGACATGTCAGAAGGCTGACATGTCCAGTTTTACCGTGTAAATGGCAGCAGTGTGGAAGGTGGATTGAAATAGACTGGGTTTGGTGGCAGCGAGGCCAGTTCGGGGAATGATATAATAAGGCTGGGAGCAAGGCAGGCGGTGTCAAATGAGAGGAAAGTCTATAATAAATTAGTTAGAAAAGCAAATTCACATGTGGGGGTGAAAGAGCAGAGAAATCAGGATAGAATTAGATGCCCTGACTTAGATGACTTGGGTGACTGGGTGGTACAGATTCACTGAGATCAAGAAGGGGCAGAGACCCAGGTTTGGAAAGGGTCCCATTTGTGGCAAGATGAGTGTGGGGCCTATAGCCTATCAAGGTACAAATACCAAGCAGGCAGTAGGTTATATCAGGAAAGAGGCTAAAAACAGAGTGGTCTATGTAGAGAAAGGTAGTGAGCCTGGGTGTTGGGTGATCACTAGGGAGAGAAGGTGGAGGACAGGATGTGTGTCTCTGGATGCCCAGTATTGTGGAGTGGCATGGAATGATTTTGTTTCATGTCTCAGCTGCATCTGGTTTCTGTGTCACACCCAGCCATAACCTGGGTTTGACTGTTATGCGGGCCTTGAGACACCCCAAGGGCAGATCCTGTCCTATTCTTTGTTGGGGACTGAAGATTGTAGGCTCTCCCCTCACCCCCCAGAATACCAGAACCGCTCTTCTCAAATTTCTGTGATAAAAAAACAAAACAAAACAAAAAAACACCTTGGGACAAGGGACATAACTGTTTATTACATAGATTTCCAGGCTCCCTCCCTTGGGAATTCTGATTTTTGGGGCCCAGACTAGGATCAAGGGGATGAAGTTTTCAACAACTGCCCCAGATGGTCCTTATCAAGAAAATTTGAGAAATGCTGCTAATGTCTAAACAAAAACCTGCCTCTTGAAATCCAGTCCCAGGCGGAGCCCCTACTTTAACTTTGTGCTAAATCAGATTACAGTGAGTCTTAAAGGCAGCCACGGACTGAGCCCCTATCTCTGGACCCAGACTAACCCTAACTCCAATATGTACCAGGAATGCTGAGTAAATGTGGAAGGTTCTGTGCCAGCCTAGCTACTCTGTTGCAGAAATGGCTGAGAGCAGTGCCCTGACCAGCAACATTAGCTCCGAAAACGAAGGACTGTTGTACAAGTTCTCCTTGTGCGTCCTTGCACACTGAGATTGATGGGGCAATTATAAAATCTGCTGAAGCAGTGCTGGACACTTGGAGGGTAGAGGCAAATGCAGGGTGTACAGGCAGGTGTGTCCAAGGAGATTCAGAGCAGAGAGAGGCTAGGGTTCAGAATTATTAGAAGTACTCTATCCTTCTGTTTTGTATCATCACTTCTCCAGTGCCCTTACCTTATAGGTCCTCTCCCCTCTGAATCATGACTGAATGATATTCCTCCTTCTCTCTTTCATAGACACTGGATTCAGGATGCAGAAGCCCCAGCTCTTGTTCCCTGTCATGGCCACCCCAAATGGAACTCTAGTCCACCCAGAGTACTTTCTGCTGGTGGGCATCCCTGGCCTGGGGCCTAATGTACACTTTTGGCTGGCTTTCCCTCTGTGTTTGATGTATGCTTTGGCCAGCCTGGGAAACCTGGCCATCATCCTCATCATCCGTGTAGAAAGGTGCCTGCATGAGCCTATGTACCTCTTCCTGGCCATGCTTTCCACCATTGACCTAGTCCTTTCCTCCAGCACCATGCCCAAGATGGCTAGCCTTTTCCTAATGGGCATCCAGGAGATCGAGTTCAACGTTTGCCTGGCCCAGATGTTCCTTATCCATGCTTTGTCAGCCATGGAGTCAGCTGTCTTGTTGGCCATGGCTTTTGATCGCTTTGTGGCCATCTGCCATCCTCTGCACCATGCTTCTGTGCTCACAGGGCCCACTGTGGCCAAAATTGGGCTAGCTGCCCTAACCAGGGGATTTGTATTTTTCTTCCCACTGCCCTTTATCCTGAAGCGGTTGTCATACTGCCGAACACATACTGTCACACACTCCTTCTGTCTTCATCAAGATATTATGAAGCTGTCCTGTACTGACACCACAGTCAATGTAGTTCATGGACTCTTCATTATCCTCTTGATCATGGGCGTGGACTCCCTCTTCATTGGTTTTTCCTACATCCTCATCCTGCGGACTGTGTTGGCTCTGTCCTCTTGGGGAGCAGCACTCAAGGCTTTCAACACCTGCATCTCTCATCTCTGTGCTGTCCTGGTCTTTTATGTACCCCTCATTGGGCTCTCTGTGGTGCACAGACTGGGTGGTCCCACCTCCCTGCTCCATGTGGTTTTGGCTAATGTCTATCTATTGCTACCACTCGTGGTCAACCCCATTGTCTATGGAGCCAAGACCAAGGAGATCCATTCACGGGTCTTCCATATGTTCTTGCAAGATGGCAGGTGAGCAGGATAACCTCCTCAGTGTCCTTAATTCCTACCAAAGATGGGAGGATTGGGATCCTGTGTAATGTCTTAGTGATTGGGGCATCTAACTGACTGGACTGTGTGCACCCAGTTATCTAAATAGATCTTGAGTTCCTGTCTCCAACCTGTGTCAATATAGAACAGTTTGGACATGCCATCCTGGAGAAAGATCTATGTATGGTGTCTGCATGTATCTCGACTTTCTGCTATGCTGGCCTCATTTTCTTCCTCTCCTTCAATGAGAAAATACACATAGCCATCTTTTTGTGTATAGAAGAGAAGGCTGTAAATGCCACAACTCATGATTTGTTCCAGCATGGATGTATGATTTTAATTATTCTTGCATTTATGTATCCATGACAGTGGATCTATCTTGGATGAAAGAGGTCAGCTATATGAAGCTTCTTGTTTAAATCTCAAAGTGGCTAAGCAGTCATAATTGGGAGCTAATAAAGGTATTTGAGTAATCATAATTGGAGGGAGGAAAGGAAGAGGTGACCAGAGAGAAAGAGAAAGTTTACATGAAGTGTTTAAAATTCTGTATTTGCGTCTATGTATATTTATATGGAACCCGCCAATGTATGTGAGTGTGCATCTATGTGGCTGTACTAGCAACTGTTTACCCATGAGGGTGCTGAATCTTCTAGGCATGGTTACGAATGTGTAGGTTTATATTTTTGTGAGTATATATAATTTTTAGTGTGCATGTATGCGTGGGGTAAGTGCCAGCTGTGTTTTGGCGAGCGTGTGGTAGCTGTATCCTGGCATGCACATGTTTAATGAGTAATGTCTCTGGTTGTGTATTTATTGTATTTATGTGGCATCTGTTAGCTGGTATGTGATGTGCATCTATCTGAGTATGCTGATATCCTCATCTATACGGTGGATAATATCGTAACTTCCAGCTCTTGGAATCTGATAGGTCAAAAAAGGTTGCATAAAAGAATTATAGGTAAAAAACAATTGAGATTCATTTGAGGCAGAGGAAAGACTGCTAAAATAAGACTTATAAGGTTCAGATCCTGGAAATATCATAAAGCAGCATTACCTTATAATCTTTCTAGACCTCGTTTCCTTTCTGTAAAATGAGAAACTACAATACCAGTAATTTTGTAAACTTAAGTGTTGTGAATGTCCTTTGTAAACAGAAAAATGTTGTAAACAGGCAAGAAATTATCATTCCCAGTTGCCTCATTGCACAACTTTAAGAAACTCCATTCATATCATGGTCTATGTGTGTGGTGCTCCCCAGAACTGTGCAGCCCATCACCACTGTGGCCACCTGTAGCTGCCCTGATTTATTATTACTAGTGGATTAAAGCACCTCTTTATCTCATAATAAATTGTTTTCACAAAGCTTCAGTAAGGTTAATATGTATCACCCTCTGCTGGGATCTGATTTTAGAAATGAAATTCAAGCAAAACCCAGCATTACCAATATGTTCTTTTAGGTATGGTCAATATCTACATGAGGAAAAAGACATCATGGGGTTGAAATGAGATGGGATCTAGGTTTGGATCACTAGCATTGATTTTTGGGCCAGTTACTTAACCTACTATGCCTCAGTAATTTTGGAAACTATAAACACTGTTTACAGAATGCTAAAACAGAAATATAATCAACACCCTGTTGGATGATTTTGGGGATTAAATCAAATAACTGTTGTGAAACTACATGAGAAATGGAAAATGATCAATAAAAGTTGGTGACAATCATTGTAAATAATAAAACTAACAAAATGAGATATGATTATTGCAATCTAGGGGATAGTATTCAAAATATAGAAGTCTTCTACCTTTTGTACCCCCCTTTGCCAAGGCTAGAAGCTATTTCCTTGTCTATATTGAAATGTCACTGGTTTTAAGCCTACTTGTGGTCTTCTTTCTCAGGAGATCCTGAAATATCTCTGAGTCTTCCAGAATATCTTTATTTTGATAGCTGCTGGTGACTATAGTAATTGTCGCCTCTCTGGAAAACGTGGATAACTGCCAAACTAGATCAAGAGCTTCCCCTAGGCTCCCAGAGTCTCTAAAACAAAACAAAACACAAAATAAAAACCAAAACCTGTTGCTGTCAATTCGATTCCTACTCACAGTGATCCTATAGGACAGAGTAGAACTGACCCATAAGGTTTCCAAGGTTATAATCTTTATGGAAACAGGTTGCCACATCTTTCTCCTGTGGAGCAGCTGGTGGCTTCAAACTGCAGGCCTTTCACTTAGCAATCAAGTGCTTGACCACCGCACCACCATGCTTCTTTCTCCACAGTCTCTAGGCTTCCCTTTATCATGGATTTTACTGTGTTATTCCTTTATCATGGATTTTAATATATTTCAATTGTATATCTATCCCTCTGTCATAGAGCTTAAACAGTTATAAGATAACTGTCTGTTTATCCCTCTGTCATAGAATTAAGTAGCTGTATAGTAGTTGTCTATCTCCCTTGAGGAGAGGGACCAAATATTATTCATCTCTATGTTCTCAGGACTTGACACTGAATGTCTGTTTGTCTGGGGCCACTCAGAGAGAGGAAGAAGATGAGTATTTTCTGGTTCACTTGAGATAAACAAATTCACTTTTATTCATCCCAACCACCCTCATTTCTTGTTCCTTTCTCTAAAAGGTACAGTCCTAAATTTGGCCTGTGTTGTTTTATGAAGTCTGCAAAGTGATTTTCGCAGGTATTAAGGATCCATTATCCCCCATGCTATGAGTTGGAATCAACTCAACGGCACTGGGGTTATCCCCCATGCACCTGTCAGTTTGTCATATTGTGGTGGCTTGTGTGTTGCTGTGATGCTGGAAGCTATGCCACTGGCATTTCAGATTATCAGCAGGGTCATCCAAGGTGGACAGGTTTCAGTGGAGCTTCCAGACTAAGACAGACGAGGAAGAAGAACCTGGCGGTCTACTTCTGAAAAAATTGGCCAGTGAAAGACTTATGAATAGCAGGGGAATGTTGTCTGATATAGTGCAGGAAGATGAGCCCCTCAGGTTGGAAGGCACTGAAAATACTGCTGGAGAAGAATAACCTCCTCAAAGGAGAGTTGATCTTAATGACATGGATGGAGTAAAGCTTTTGGGACCTTCATTTGCTGAGGTGGCATGACTCAAAATGAGAAGAAACAGTTGCAAATATCCACTAATAATCAGAACATAGAATGTATGAATCAAGGAGAATTGGAAGTTGTTAAAAATGAAATGGAACACATAAAGATTGATATCCTAGGCATTCGTGAGCTGAGGTGGACTGGTATTGGCCATTTTGAATCAGACGATCATATGTTCTGCTATGCTGGAAATGACAAATTGAAGAGGAATGGTGTCACATTCATCATTGTCAAAAACAGTATTTCAAGATCTATCCTGAAGCACAATGTTTTCAGTGATAGGAAGGCCAGTTAATACAACTATTATTCAAATTTACACACCAACCACTAAAGCCAAAGATGAGGAAATTGAAGATTTTTACCAACTTCTGCAGTCTGAAATTGATCAAATGTACAATTAAGTTGTATTGATAATTACTGGTGATTGAAATTTGAAAGTTGGAAAAAAAAAAAGGATCAGTAGTTGAAATATATGGCCTTGGTGATAGAAACTACGCCAGAGATCGCATGATAGAATTTTGCAAGATGAATGACTTCTTCATTGCAAATACCTTTTTCCAACAACATAAATGGTGACTATATACATGGACCTTGCTGGATGGAAAACACAGGTATCAAATTGACTACATCTGTGGAAAGAGATGATGGAGAAGCTCAATATCATCAGTCAGAACAAGACCAGGGTGAACTATGGAACAGACCGTAAATTGCTCATATGCAAGTTCAAGTTGAAGCTGAAGAAAATTAGAACAAGTCCACAAGAACCAAAATATGACCTTGGGTATATACCACCCAATTTTGGAGACTCTCTGAAGAATAGATTTGATACATTGAACACTAATGACTAAAGACCAGATGATTTGTGGAATGAAGTCAAAGACATCAAAACATGAAGAAAACAAAAGGTCATTTAAAAGGCAGGAAATAAAGAAAAGACCAAAATGGATGTTAGGGGAGACTCTGAAACTTTCTTTTGAACGTAGAGGTGCTCAAGTGAATGGAAGAAATGATGAAGTAAAAAAGCTGAACAGAAGATTTCAAAGGGTGGTTCAAGAAGACAAAGTAAATTATTATAATGAAATGTGCAAAGACCTGGAGTTAGAAAACCAAAAGGGAAGAACATACTCAGCATTCCTCAAGCTGAAAGAACTGAAGAAAAATTCAAGCTTTGAGTTGCAATATTGAAGGATTGATTCTATGGGGAAAATATTGAATGACACAGAAAGCATCAAGAGTAGATGGAAGGAATGCACAGAGTTACTGTACCAAAGAGAATTAATTGTTTGATGTTCAGTCCTTTCAGGAGGTAGCATATGATTAAGAACTGATGGTACTAAAGGAAGAAGTCCAAGCTGCACTGAAGGGAATGGTGAAAAACAAGGCTCCAGGAATTGATGGAATACCAAGTGAGATGTTTCAACTAACAGATGCAGTGGTGGAGGTGCTCACTCGTCTATGCCATGAAATTTGGAAGACAGCTAGCTGGCCAACTGACTGGAAGATCTCCATATTTGTGCCCATTCCAAAGAAAGGTGAGTCAATAGAATGCAGAAATTATTGAACAATATCATTAATTTCACACACAAGTAAAATTTTTCTGAAGATAATTCAAACGTGGATACAGCAGTATATTGACAGGAAACTACCAGAAATTCCAGCTGGGTTCAGAAAAGGACGTGGATCAAGATGTTGACCTGTGTTTTATTGACTAGGCAAAGAAATTCAGCTCTGGCATCCTAACAAATTATGGATAACATTGTGAAGAAGGGGAATTCCAGAACACTTAATCGTGCTCATGCAGAACATGTGCATAGACCAAGAGAACAGAACAAGGGGATACTGTGTGGTTTAAAGCCAGGAAAGGTGTGTATCAGGGTTGTATCCTTTCACCATACTTATTCCATATGGATAGTGAGCAAATAGTATAAAAAGCTGGACTATATGAAGAAGAATGTGGCATCAAGATTGGTTGAAGACTCATTAATAACCTGCTTTATGCAGATGTCACAACTTTGCTTGTTGTAAGTGAAGAGGACTTGAAGCACTGATGAAGATCAAAGACCACAGCCTTCAGTATGGATTACACCTCAACATAAAGAAAACAAAAATCCTCACAACTGGACCAATGAGCAACATCATGATAAACAGAGAAAAGATTGAAGTTGTCAAGCATTTCTTTTTACTTGAATCCACAATCAATGCCGATGGTTTTAATAGTTAAGAAATCAAACAACATATTGCATTGGGCAAGTTTGCTGCAAAAGACTTCCTTAAAGTATTGAAAAGCAAAAATGTCCATTTGACTAACGTGCACCTGACTCAAGCCATGATATTTTCAATTGCCTCATATACCTGTAAAAGCTGGACAGTGAATAAGGAAGACCAAAGAAAAAGTAATGCATTTGAATTATGGTGTTGGCGAAGAATACTGAGTATATCATGGCCTGCCAGAAGAATGAACAAATCTGTCTTAGAAGAAGTACAGCCAGAATGCTCCTTAGAAACAAGGATGGGGAGACTTCCTCTCACAAACTTTGGACATGTTATTAGGAGGGACCAGCCCCAGGAGAAGGACATCATGCTTGATAAAGTAAAGGGTCAGCAAAAGAGAGGAAGACCTTCAACAAGATGGATTGACACAGTGGCTACAACGATGGGCTCAAGCATAGCAATGATTGTGAGATTGGGCGCACGACCTGGCAGTATTTCCTTCTGTTGTACATGGGGTCACTATGAGTTGGAACCAACTAGACGGCACCTAACAACAACAATAATGATCCATTATGATCTAAAAAATCCATTTTACTGTAGACAATATTTCTATTCCTATTTTACAGATGAAGAAACCAAGGCTCTGAGAAGTTAAGGACTAGCCTAAGATCATATGACTGAAAATAGGATAGTGACTCAATTCTAGAGCTCTCTTCCCCATACTACAACTCCTGAGTGTCAGAGATTTGAAATCTCTGATTTCTTATAGAGTTGTCAATTTGCGAGAAATATACAGAAATCAGTACTCAGCTGAATTCTTGAACTCTACAGATCTCTGGAGTTCTCTCTCTGTGTAGATCTCTCTTCTCTGATATTCTGCCTTCAAATTCTACCTGGCTTGGTCTTCCTGAACTCTCAGCTCTATCTCTTTCAATTAGGGTGTCCTGTGGACTCTGCCTGATCACCCTTCCCCGTGCAGCAACTTGGAAACTCAAATCAATAAGCTGAGGGAATTCTAGGGTTTGCCTCATTTATTTCCCTTTTCTCGAGGATCACTGGACTTCATTGCCTGATGTCCAGTGTCTTTCAAATCATTGTTTTTTATATATTGTTCGTATTTTGGCTTCTACAGGTGGATATTACTCCTTGTTACTCCATCTTGGCTGGAGGTAGAAGTCCCTGGGGTATATATATTTTAAAAAAGACTTCACATTGTTTAAGGCAAGGGGAGATTGAGGGAAGCACCAGAGATGGCTCAAGGGGGATGATAGCGAGTATCAATCTGCAGGCTCTGCAGGCACCAGGGCCTGTTGTAGTCAGTAGTTTTGATGAGAACTGAGTTACAAAGGCCTGATTTGACATTGTCTATTTTTCCATAGCTTGAGTTAGCATGCCCTGTGTTGTGAATTTACAACTTACATTGATCAGTCAAAAATAAGGAGAAACCACCTAAAAACTACTTGGCTTAATTTATAGCCATGGTTTTTACTTATTTGAAAATGTAACACATTTAGTTTCATTTTCAAGTTGTTCTAAACATTTCTCTTACTATTTTTGCCCTTAAGAGAGAAACCAAATGGCATTGGTCTTATATGGCTGGTGTTGGAGTTGGGGAGGGTTAAGGAAACCACATCCTCCTTCCTCAGCCAGAAGTTCGGTAATCCAAGGTCAGGGAATGGAAGGCAGAGGCTTTGTCCCTGGGGACCCTGTTATGATTTAGCCAGACACAGGACCCAGAGCCTGAGAGACAAAGAAGATGTAGCTGTAGGATTTTGGGAAGTAAGGATGGGCCCACTGGGTTCCAGGCTTGGAAAGAACCTGAGTAGGAGCCACAAAGGGAAAGAAGGAAGAGGGGAGAGAAAGCTGCAAGAGGGAGATGAGCTGGCACTTAACCATGGGTTCTTGCAAGCTTAGTCTGCTTTTCCTGCAGCTGAGTTTGATAAGCCTGGGGAGGAACTTTGAGAAAGGCACCTCACAAAGGCAGTGGCCACACAATGAGTTTCCTTTAGCATTTCCTCACTCATTCCCCATGTCACATAGGGAGCTAGCAAAGTATCCCAGCAGACACCAGTGCCCATTTCGGGAGGACTCTGGAGACCCCCTGTACCAATTCCCCTTCTTTCCCTATGCCCCCAGACACACCCTCCCAGGACAC
Source organism: Elephas maximus indicus (assembly GCF_024166365.1). NCBI lineage: Eukaryota > Metazoa > Chordata > Mammalia > Proboscidea > Elephantidae > Elephas > Elephas maximus. Next base: position 54,970,852 of record NC_064825.1, read on the forward strand.
AGAAGCAAGAAGGAAACCAGAACCACAGTTGGCTAGTGACGGGTACCTGTTAATGGACCCTCTGGGCAGCACTTTGCCCCCAGCAGGGTGAAACAGAAGGAGGGAGGAAGTAAGACAGAACATAAATAACCCTGCATTGGGAAGGCCCAACGAAGGAGGCGGAGACTATACTTCAGTGCAGCCTGCCAGACTTCTTCATGAAGAGTAGTGGAAAAAGGGGCACACGTTCCTTCGGTGCAGTTGAGGTGAGTGCAGGAGAATGGGGGAGTATGTTCAGGTTTGTGGAGTCTTGTAGCTAGAGTTTCCCTATTATTCCCGGTGAGTGAATAAAAATCAGACTGTGATGAACTAGAAGCACAGGGGTGGGGGGGGGGAGATATGAAAGAGGCCCCTGGCTCAAAGGATAGACAGTTTTAGCAATTTCTATGTTTGTGTGGTGATGGGAAGCATTGGGGTGTTAGATGCTGGCTAAGGTTAGTTTTCAAGCAATTTTCTAGTTGACAGGTTTACTGGGATACCTGATAGGAATTGGCAAGAATCAATGTGAATGAGGGTAGAGAACAGACTAGTATGGGACTGGGTTGGGATTGGATTGTGGTTTGGTGTGTGAAGAGGGCCACTACCCAGGTTGATGATGTGATTAAAGCTCAGTCTGTGATTGGGGTTGGCCTGGGTGCTCTGACCAGGGTCGGAACTTATTCTGTACCCTGCATCAGAAGTCAGGTTGTGGCTGAAATGGGGACTTAGCAATCTTTCTGGGCTTAGTTCCAGGGTTTAGCCTTCCCTTCAGCCCAGGTATAAAGGGGGTTAGTATTCACACTGTGACTTTTCCTACCTTGTCCCTCTACCTCAGTCACACTGAACCATTTGCAGCTTTCCAAACAAGGTGTGCTCTCATTCTCTCTGGGTTTTTGCCTTTGCCAGAATGCATTTTAAAATACAAGTTAGATCAGATCTGTTGCTTAAATTCCTCCAAGTCACTCAGAATTAAATCAAAGCTCCTTGCCATCTCTTGCAAGCCACTGCCTGGACTGGCCCCTGCCTGCCTCTCTGACACCATCTTCTAAAGCTCCCCTGTTCTCTTTATGCTCCAGACACATTAACCCTCTTTCTGATCTGTGAACCCCAAACTCATTTATCAAGACCTTTTCTCTTGTGTTCTCTGCCTGGAATGCTCTTTCCCTAGGTCTTAGTATGCTGTTGTTGTGTGCCGTTGAGTTGATTCCAACTCATAGTGACCTCAAAGTACAGAGTAAAACTGCCCCATGGGATTTCCTAGGGTGAAATCTTTATGGGAGCAGATTGCCAGATCTTTTCTTCTGTGGAAAGGCTGGTGGGTTTGAACCATTGACCTTTCAGTTAGCTGCTGAGTGAGCATTTAACTGTTGTGCCGCTAGGGCTCCTTAGATCTTAGCATGGCTGGTGTTTTCTCATTACATAGCTCTCGGCTCGTATCTCACCTCCTCAGAGAGGCTTTCAGTGACTCCCTACCTCAAATATGGATGACCCTCACCTGTGATTCCCTATCTTGTTGTTTTCAGTGTACTTACCTTTATCGGAATTTTCCTTCCTTATTTATTTATTTTTGATGTCCTCTTTCTAGTGAGTGAGCTCCATGAGAACAGTGACCTTGTCTATTCTAGTCACTGCTTTATTTCCAGCTTTAGGCACATAGTAGGCACTCAATGCATTTTTGTTGTCTAACTGAATGCTGCTGTCCTCATGCTCCCCAAATTTGCCTGGTTAACTCCAACTGGTCCTTCAAGTCTTCGCTCAGACCTCCTCAGGGTAGCCTTTGAGCCTGCCACCTTGGTGAGCTATGGTGCTTCTTTCATACTCTACTTACAGTTTCTCCCCAACCCTTGAGGGCTAGAACTGTGTCTTATTTGCTCTCTATCTCAGTATCTCCAATGAATAGCACAATGTGTGGCACACAGTGGTCATTCAATCAATAGTTGTTGGAAAAATGAGTGTGTCAATCAAAAATTTATTCTGTGCCCTGGGTCAGGCTCTTCCTTTGTACCCTATTTTCCTGCATGCAGACATCAGCCAGAGTGGCTTTGGAGAGCACTGATAATTAGGTCCAGCTCTGCGGGTCTGTGGGACAGTTATTGGCTCTGGTCCCACTCAGAAGTGGTGGAGCAGGGATTTGACCCCCAGAAGTTCTACCTGGGAGGGATTTTGGGGGCTGGGCTGACTGGAGTGATTAGGTGGGGCCTGACTCTGCTTTTTGGGAGTGAGAAAATGCATTCTCTTATCTTCCTTCCTCTCTTTTCCAAAACCAGTGACTAAGACACTGAAAACATTTATCTACTTTATTAAATCCAAGGTATGGGGAGCAGGGGGTGCAGTAATTTGGAGTAGATGTGATTCTAAGACTACCACCCTTACTGGAGTATTAGTGAAAGAATTCTTCTCTATGAGTCAGGGTGATGAACTTCTACAGTCCCTGCTGGCCAGATCCATTTTCCTTGAGGTCTGTCTTCCCTCTCTGGGCCTAGAATGGGAAGCCAGAGGCTCCCAGGTATGTCTGGGCTTCCCTCCAAGGACATTCTCTTCTAGATGTTCCCACAGAGGCTATAAGTGGGGTCAGATCCCACTGTCACTGCTGCAGGTGTGGAACATTCTGTGCATTTAGTCCAGCTTATTGTATGGCCATGACCACAAATCCCCTCCATCATGTCCCTCCCTGTTCACTTACCCACAGAACCTAAATTGGGAGAGCTGGTCAGGTGCCATAAGCCTGAAAATGCCCTCTGGATTCATGGTCCTCGAAGTTTGTAGTCCTCAGAGATTAACATTAAAATAATTCTTACAAAGCACCAGTCTATTCTTAGGGAGACTTGGACAGGGTCAGTCAGTAGCCGGGCATATTGGAAATCATTTGGACCTTGGTATTGAGAGCTCTAACTAATGCTCAGTTTCCTGATCCATCAAATAAATAAATAATTCCTGCTTGACAGGTTGATAGGAGGCACTAATCCTATAAGAAGGAAGAACTTGATGGAAGATAAAGCTTTTAAATCTCCATTCAGGGGTCTATTCAAGTCACAGTCTGGGGAGTTGGGCTGAGGGTGGCGAGAGTGTCCCAAATCCTAGGCCAGGAGGGTCTTCTTTACTGCCCTTTTAGTTTCCCTTCCAGGGTATGCTTGGGCCAGGTATCCTACTTATGAAGCCCTTTTTCTGTCCTACTTCTTGGACAGATTTTTCTACCTTTCAGAAAGTGTGGCTCAATAAAAGGCAGCCTAGAATAAAGAGAAACATGTACAGTCCTTGGAATAAGAGCATCTATGTTAAGTGTCAGTTTTACCACACAGCTGATAAATCCTGGGAAATTTGCTTAACCACTCAGGGCCTTGGTTTTATCACCTATAATATAGAAGATAGATAGCAAATCCTATTATGCAGTTGTTCTTGGGTTTAGATTTAAATTTTGTACAGTGGTATATTGTAGGTACTCGCTAATCTCTTATTTTCATGAAATGACAAAATCAGTGTCGAGAGTGACCTCATTGTTTTCTTGGGTTGGAAGAGGTCGCCCTTGGCTCACATCCCTGGCTGCATTTTCCTGGTGCCTGGGTCTCTAAGAAGGAAAGAGCTCAGGGAGGTCTGGAGAAGAAGGTAAGGATGGCTGAGCTGACACTGAGGGACTTAGTCCTGGAAACCAAAGGGGTAGGACGAAGGAGACTTAAGGAACTCAAAGTGGATTTCTACTCTGTATAGCTTGGGGCTCCTGCCCCCCCTCCCCCTGCCCCATCCCAGAAAAGGGCTAAAAAACAGCCCTTCCTAATTCTCCAAGAAATATCCCTGGGACTTGCTAAGATAGCGTGACTTTTTCAGAGAACATCTCAAACACAGGGCTACTCCCTGTGGGGTCAGGGCAGTGGTTGTGGGCTTTCTATAATAAAAAAAAATAAAAAAAAAAAAAAAGAGGGAAAAGAAAATAAATTTCTTAGTTTATTTTACTTGATTGTGTTTTATTTTCAAAACAGAGTGATTTCATTCAACTTCCTTCAGTGCTCAAAGCCGTCTCTCTTGGAGTGCACACAAATGGTTCTAATTATGGCAGCCGCTTTGGCTGGCAAGACCACCAGGAAGTCATCTGGCCCCTCTGCCTGTCTCCTGGTGGGACTCTGGGGGACTGCTATGCTTCAGGGGTAGGAGGGCTGAAGGGAAATACTTGGGATCTCTGGCTAGGAAAGAAACTGACCATTCTCTGTTTGGGCTTCCTCCCCTTCATTTCTCTCCTGGCACAGTCTTCTGAGATCCACTCTGATATTTTACCCTCATCAATAGCTGCTGACATTATGCTGCCTGCGCACCTCGCCTCCAGGCTAACTGGGTCTTTCTTGTTTTGGTTTCTGGTAGCCCCATATCAGTACCCAGTCTTTGCCGTTGTGAGAAATGGACTGCTAGATAGTGTGTGCACTGAGGTGGAGTGATAATTAAGATGACAAATAGTGGGAAATGAAAAGTTTTTGGACTCCATAAATTTTGTTCCCTACTTTTATGAAAACATGAAAAAAAAAAAAAACAACAGAAAAACAACATAATTTTTGTACTGTGAAGCCTTTTTGACACCTTTTGACATGCTTTACCTCACACAATTCTCACTGCAGCACTGGTGAGTTTACTATTATCCTCTGCATTTATTGAGAGCCAAGATTTGCATTCCTAGTCCCAAGGATTTGCTCACCACATCACTATCCTCAGTGGCAATAAGTACGCATGTGCCAACCCACGACTCTTTCCCAATATGTTTACTAAGGCAGCCCATTCTTATCCTTGGAATTGCCCTGCTCTGTCTTATCTACTCATGTAGTATTTCAGGCTGGCATGGATACCTGGCCCTGCAGAGTGCCAGAGCCTACTGGTTCATCTCCCCAGGTGAGGGATGCTAGATCGCCACATCTCAGACACAAACTGTGCTGCATGTCCACTTTGCCTTTACTTAGATCCAGAATTTTGCAGCAACCCTGTTCTCCATGTATCCTCTCATGCCCTCTGACTCCTTAGATAAGGAAGAACTTTTCTGTCTGGCCCTAAAGATTCTTGTCCTGAGCTTAAGACCACCCCGCACTGACTTTATAAGCACTCTTTCACCCTTTTCAAAAGTCCCTTTCTACCCACTTGGTTATGTTATCTGCATTAGATGCTTGTTAAAGGATTCTTCCTTTTGATAAAACTCATTTTCATTTTCAACAAATCTTATTTGGACACTAATTAATAAATATGATAGAGTCCCTGCTATTAAGAAGTTCATAATTTGGGGGAAGACAAATAGGACAATAATTATAGTTCAGGATGCTAAATACATAAAAACATAAACAAAAGTCCTTGGGAGCACGGAACAGGAAACATTTAAATATACCCAGGAGAAAGGGGTTTAGGAAAAGTATCAGAGGAGAGAGACACTAAGCCAGGCTGTGAAAGATGGGTAAGATTTCTCCCAGTGGGAAGTCAAGGAGGGAGACCTGGGAGGAACAGTTTTTCCTGACAAATGAATGAGATGTAAAAAAGACACACAGGCATGGAAATCAATGCTCCATTCATGAAACAGCATATATTCCAATATGGATGGAGAATAGGGGTCATGATAAGTGGTGAGAAAGAAACCTAGGATCAGATGCTGAAAGAAGGACCTTTCACCACATCCTAAGAAGTTTAGTCTTTTTACTAGATTCGATTTGATCAGTTTGGAGCTTTATTTTCTAAAGATTTTATTATCATTATTTTAATAAGAGGTAGTGAGTAGACATCATCTGGTTAGAAGATTACTCAGACTGTCCAGATGAGGAAGGTTTACACTACAGGCATGACAGTCAGAATCAGAGTACCTAGCTTGTGTTATTGTTTAAATATCAAAACAAGAAAAGGTAAAACTGGAGAAAAATAGTTAACAGCAACAGATATAAGTTTTTGTATACTTACTATGTGCCAGGAATTGTGTTACATGTTTTACATTCATGTTCTCATTTATTCCTCATAGCGATCATTTTAGGTGAAGAAACTGAGGCTTAGAACTAGGTTAAATGACTTTCCCTAGACCACACAGTTAAGGAAATTGTACACTGGGATTTGAATCCATGGCTGGTTTAAAAGCTCAGGCTCTTAACAGCTATACAATATTGTCTCTGGAAGAGGACTTCATTTTTTAAATGCGGAGAGTTTCATGTGCTTGAGAGACAGCTGGCTGGACTCTTTAGTAAGTCTTTAGAGTCATGAAGCTAGATCACAAAAGAGATTTCAGGGCTTGCTAAGTAGATTTAGGAACCAATAACAAATTAATTTACTGGAGAGTGTGAGATGGCTGAAGAGAGGATATAGAACAAGAAAAGCACTGAGCATAAAATTCTAGACAGCATTATTATTTAAAGGCCAAGTGGAGGCTGGTGAAGATCCAGAAAAGAAACTAGTGATTAGAGAGTGATGAGGAGCAGCAGAAGGGGAAGAGAAAAGGATTAAGAAAAAGGGAACTGCTCACAGTGTCACATGCTACAGAGCGGTCAATAAGGGTGATTGAAGGGACATTGGTGGCATTAGCCTCTTTGCCTGAAGTTCTTGGTTAAATCTGACTTCTCTGCCTTATACATTCTCCCTACGGCTGTTTGAATTAAAATGTTCTCATTCTCGGTTCTAAAACTTATGCTCTCCATGTCTTCCCACTGAGCTCTGGGTCTGGTCTGAGGGAACCTCTGGGTAATTGCTCAGTGATGGAACAAAGATGATAAACTTAACCTGAGCCCAGTGCCACACAATCAACTGCTCTGTGGTAATATGTGCAGGAAGCCTCTACCCCAGCTGTTAAGAATCTAACCGTTCTTTTTTCTTTCCAAGATAAAATTATCTTAAATATAAGCAATAAGTGGCACAATGCCCACAACGGAAAGAGGAGATAGTTCTCCAATTATAGCTAAACATTTTTTTTAATATATGATGTATATTTAAACCTATTAAAAACTACAATTAGCATGATGCAATAAATTCAGCCCTGGAGGAGCAGTGGTTAAGAGCTCGGCCGCTAACCAAAAAGTTGGCAGTTCAAATTCACCAGCTGCTTCTTGGAAAACTATGGGGCAGTTCTACTCTGTCCTATAGGGTCACTGTGAGTTGGAATTGACTCAGTGGCGATGGGTAACAGGTAATAAATAGTAGAAACACATGGATATTTGAGGATCAAAGATACGAAGGGAGGGAGGAAGGAAGTTAGTAGCTCTATAATTGTTTCAACAGAGAGGTACCTTCTGAGATAACCCAAGCCTGACATATCCTTCCACAGCAATCTCTATTTAACATTTATTGATTTTGTAGCCAGATTCAGAGATATCTGAACCAATGTCTAGGATTGATTATTCCTTCAGTGTTTCCAGTGCCATTATCTCTTCGGGTTAGTCTGCCAATACCACTCTGCTAGGCTGGGTCCCTTAGAAGCAGATCCTGAGATGATGATTCTTGCTCAAATGGTATATTGAGGGAATTTTGTCATAAGAGGAGGAAAAAGCAGAATAGGGCAGGGAAGGAAAGCTAAGCGAGGTTGTGATCTCAGCTGAAAACCAGACTCAGCCTGGTGCCTGGTGAAGCTCTGAAGCGCTAATTGCATCACGGAGTTGATCGCACCTGGAGGGAGGTGGAATGACCCATGTCAGGCAGTCACTGGCCTCCAGATGCCCCTTAGGATGGGGGATAGCATAACCTCCTGGGTGGAGTGTCTCCTGTTTGACTGAGGACAATTCTCTGGAGAAAGGGAAACTGTGATCTCTTAGCAACCAACACCACAGATGGGAGATAGGTGCACTGGCTTGGAGAAGGGACACCAACATCCACTATTCCTATTGTTCCTCTTCTGGTATAAACTGGATAGTCTGGACAAGTGTAAGACTTTGGATGGACATTTGGACATGAGTGAAATATAGAGCTAGTGTTTCAGATAAATTTCGTGTCATGTTTTTACTGAATTAGGGTTCATTGTAATAAAGTATGTGTTGTTATTAGGTTTCACGTCAAAATTGAAGTGGTTATTAGGGTTAAGTTTTAGGTTAATGTTAGGGTTAAGGCCAGAGTTGATGAGACCAATCAGATTATTGATGAGGTTAGGTTTCAATTTTATTCTGAAGATTACTATAATTCTTCAAATTTGTACTGGAGTTAGTCTTAAAGATAGTCTAATATAATGCTAATAATAAAATTACAGTTAGTATTAAGTACAGGGGGATATAAGGGTAGAATCAAATAGAGGAAGTGATGAGACTTTTTCTTTTATAATCTAAGATTGATGTTATTGAGTATATAGCCTTTCTTTGGTGAACTAAATGATTTAAAATATTCTTAGAATTTTTGCCTTAGTATTTTACTTATTACCAGGATTGACTTTAGAGGCAGGGTTAGTAAGTAGGACTGGGTGAATTTACTTCTAGTCCTTGAGTGTTGAAGGGCAGTTACGTTGAGTTCAACATAGGATCAGGTAAGGAAGTTAAAATTTGGGTCAGGGAATGAGACATCAGGATGGAGGGAAAGAGGTATGGTTTTGGGATTCTGGAAGATCTGACAGTGGTTTTTCCTTTGCATTCCAGCTTCTACCTACCTGGCATTGGTCACAGTTCACCTTCTTCACTATGGTAGACCACAATGGCAATGAATCCAGTGCTACATATTTCATCCTAATAGGCCTCCCAGGTTTGGAGAGGGCACAGTTCTGGCTGGCCTTCCCATTGTGTTCCCTGTACCTTATTGCTGTGCTAGGTAACTTGACCATCATTTACATTGTGCGGACTGAGCACAGCCTACATGAGCCCATGTATATTTTCCTTTGCATGCTTTCTGGCCTTGACGTCCTCATCTCCACCTCATCCATGCCCAAAATGATGGCCATCTTCTGGTTCAATTCCACTACTATCCAGTTTGATGCTTGTCTGCTCCAGATGTTTGCCATCCATTCCCTATCTGGCATGGAGTCCACAGTGCTGCTGGCCATGGCCTTTGACCGCTATGTGGCCATCTGCCATCCACTACGCCATGCCACTGTGCTCACATTGCCTCGTGTTGCCAAGATTGGCATGGCTGCTGTGGTACGAGGTGCTGCACTCATGGCACCCCTGCCTGTCTTCATCAAGCGGCTGCCTTTCTGTGGCTCAAATATCCTCTCCCATTCATACTGCCTGCACCAAGATGTCATGAAGCTTGCCTGTGCTGACATCCATGTCAATATCATATATGGCCTTATTGTCATCGTCTCTGCCATTGGCCTAGACTCACTTCTTATCTCCTTATCATATCTGCTTATCCTCAAGACAGTGTTGGGCTTGACACGTGAAGCCCAGACAAAGGCATTTGGCACTTGTGTCTCTCATGTGTGTGCAGTTTTCATATTTTATGTACCTTTCATTGGATTGTCTATGGTGCACCGCTTTGGCAAGCAGCATGACTCACTCCTACCTGTCATCATGGCCAACATCTACCTGCTTGTTCCTCCAGTGCTCAATCCTATCGTCTATGGAGTGAAGACAAAGGAGATCCGGCAACGCATCCTTCGTCTTTTCCATGTGACCACCCAGACTTCAGACCCCTAGATGTCAGTGCTCCAACTTCTTTCCTATAAAAGTCCTTTGATTCAGATTTTAACATCAGCATTGTGGAAGACAGTATTAACAAAAACAAAGAAACAAAGAAAAAACTTCCTTAACAAAATACAACTCTAATTTTCATAGGTGAAACTGGATGCAGAATCTCCTGTGGAAAGAGGCAGCAGAACCACGTACTCTTAATTTCCATTTTTCAAGATTATTTTCCTTTTGGTTCTTCTTAATATATAATTACTAAAACCCTGAACTGGTTGTGGTTGGAGGGTTATTATTTCCCATTTAACCATCCAACTCAGCTATGTGAACTTTTTTTCACTGATAATGCACAGCACAAGATAGTGCACGGAAGATGAGTGATACATTTAAAGAACATTTATCAAAGTCTTACACATGACAAATGGGAAATAAACACAAGTCAAATAAAGCCAGATAATCTGGCTTAAAAATCATGACTTCCTCTTCAGAGCTCTCAACCATATTGGATCTCAGGGAAGGGGATGTACCTGGATTTCCTTCCTCAAAATGACCTCTACAAAGAATAAGTCTACAAAGAATAAGTAGATGATTGGAAATAAAGCCTTGAAGAGACTACATTTGCCTACATTAATAAAAGATAACGTTCTGTTATGAAAGTTTTCACAGCCCATGGACACTTTTTCTTTATTTAATTCTCTTATCAACCTTCTAATTTGGGCAGGAGTATGATTAGTACCCTCATTGAACCAATAAGGAAATTGATGTTCAGTGTGCATCAGTAAGTTGTATGAGGTCACATAAGCTCAAAAATAAAAATCGAGCCTTTTGATGCTCAATTTCATATTGTGAGAAAGAACTGTGAGGGAGACCTGTAGGGTAGTAGGTCAGGCGTTTCCAATTTTTCTTTCATTTTCCAGGGAAAATATTTAATTCCCTTTACAGCTCACCTAGTGGTGCATTTAGGAGCTTCTTGTCAATGCATCTCACAGCTTAATCCCATTAGCATCTGCTCTTTGTCCACCTGCCACTGTGCTTGTGTAGTGGGGAATGTGCTTGGAGTTCCAGAGAAGTGACTCATTTGGAAAATAGTGTGATTAGCAGTGGAAGTTCTTAGCATTAGTTCTTAGCACAAATTCTCATAGAGTATAACAATGGACAAATGTATGCAGAATGAATAATCAAGTGAAATGACAGAAATATGACTCCTCCATCAATGTGAAGGCCTTCCTTCTTTCCAACACTTTTATTTAGATACCCAGAGAATGGTTTTTCTCTCAAATTCTCATTTCTCCAACCTTGTAAAGGAGGGGAGACACAGACTCAATTATTCAGCCACAAGTTGCTTCACTGACCCACATCTTTTCTAGCCAAGGACTCCTCTGTTTCTAAGTGATAATCTTTTATTCCAAGGGTTGCAAACTAGGGCTGTTGGCCAAATATAGCCTGCCACCTGGTAGCATGCCCATAAGCTAAGAATAGCTTTTACATTTTAAATGGTCGAAAAGAAAAAGAATGATATTTTGTGACATATAAAAATTATAGGAAATTCAAATTTTAGTGTCCATAAATAAAATTCTGTTGGAACACAATCATGCTTGTTGTCTGTAGCTGCTTTCATGCTACAGTGGCAGAGTAGAGTGGTTATGACAGAGACCATATGACATGCAAAGCCTAAAATATTTATCTCGCCCTTTACAGAAAAAGTTTGCCAACTGCCTTTGTAACCTGCTGCAGTGTTGTGCCTCAGTAGAGAAGACTGATCTCAAGGAAGCGAGGCTCTTCTTCAAAGAGGAAATATCTTCTTAACCTTTATTGTCTGGGGTCTGGGGAAACTAAGAGTAGCTTATCCCACCCAACATCTTAAAAAATGTCCTCCCCAAGTTATTTTAGATGGTTCTAAGAAGGAGTTCAGTATCAGATACAGCAGCCTGTGCCTGACATGTGGTAAACACTCAATAAAAGAGAGTTTTTGTGGTCGTTGTTATTGTTATCATTGCTATTACTACCTGCCCCTTTCCTCCTACCCTGTCACAGTCATATGTTCCTAAGAAAGATTTCCACACAGCACCAAAACAAAACCCTTCTCTTTGGGGCTTTCTTATTATTTACAAGTGGGCTCCAGAAAGAAGCCTCTTCCTCTAACATCCAATCTAAGGGTGCCTCTAAGTTGTGCGTGACTCCACTGATTATCAGACTGGACAGTAGTTCTAATTCACCCACTGACTCTGCAGGACAAAAGACCTGACAATCTGCCACCAGAAAGATCACAGCTTAGGAAACCCTCTGGGGCAGTTCTAATCTGTAATATAAGTTTCTTATGAGTCAGAATCAGCTTGACAGCACATGATGACAATATCACACTGGAAAGTGTAACATAAAATTTACTAAAGTCTAGCGGATATCAAGGGGGAGGTAATGACAGGAAACGTGCAAGTAGATCATCTGATTTATAAGCTGCTATTGTTTAACACAAACAGCCCTGGTGGCACAGTGGTTAAGCTCTCGGCTGCTAATCGAATGGTTGGCACTTTGAACCCATCAGCTGCTCAGCAGGAGAAAGAGGTAACAGTCTTCTTCCATAAAGGTTATAAAAAAAAACAAACTTGTTACTGTTAATTCTGACTCATAACGACCCTAAAAGACAGAGTAGAACTGTCCCTTATGGATTTGAACTACCGACCTTTTAATTAGCAGCTGAGTTCTTATAACCACTGTACCAACAGGGCCCCCATAAAGATTACAGCCGTGGAAATTCTATGGGGTAGTTCTACTTTGTCCTATAGTGTCACATTTGACTCGATGGCAATGGGCTTGGTTTGTTTTTTTATTATTTAACAGGACTCATGGGATCTAGTCCAATTTCAGTGATCCTTATGAAACGGGGTGTTCGTGTAGAGTTTCCGCCTATTAACCCACTAAGTTGCTCTTCATGTGTACCTCAACACACACACACACACACACACCCTGTATAAGATACTAACCAAATTACCAGAGGGTCATTTCTTACGCAGTGGGAATTCACTGTTAGCTCTGCTGGGCATGTAAACTTCAGATTGTACTGCCAACACCACAGCCTTTGGGCACCAATGATACTGCTTAGTCTTCTGTTTCTGCTGCCTCAGGAAACTGAACGAAGCCTCTGGCACGCATCCTCATCACAATAATGCCATGCAATTAATTCTAGATTCTCTGGTACTGGGTGACTGACATTTTCATAGCCTATGCCATATTAATACCTGAGCCTGTTTCTAAGAAAACTTTAAAAATAAAAAAACTAATATTTAGCTTCTATAAAAGGTGGCTAGCTTTCTTAAAGTGTGGAAGAGATTGTTTCAAGGATTACAGGTGACATTTCTTTTTCCTTCACACACATGACCACTAATTTCATAGCTTCTTTTATAATTAATGTGGGGCAATGTATTTGTATTTTTGCCAATGGAATATGGGCAGAAATGATGCATATTACTTTCAGATCTTATCCCTGAAATGCTTTATGTGGTCTTTCATGCTCTCCTTAATAAGAGGCTGGCTGGAAGAAAATTACTCCAGAATGGTGGATCCACATGACAGCAAGGGCTGAGAGTCTATGCTTGGAGGAGAGCTGATCAGGAGGGCTATCTCAGCTCTGCACAAGTGAGAAACGTTTATGGAGTTAAGATATTGAGATTTGGAGCATTTATTCACTACTCTAGCTTAGTTTTATCCTCTTCTCACTTATAAAGTTAGGAATTCCCTAAACATTTGAAGGATGTTCAAAGCCACTCAGAAGCTGTCTTAGTTACCCAGTGCTGCTATAACACAAATACTACAAATGAGTGGTTTTAAAGAGCAGAAATCTATTTTCTCACAGTTCTGGAGACTGAGTCCAAATCAGCGTCACAGCTGTGTTGATTCCTTCCTTTTGGTTCCTTCACTTGTAGACAATTCTCACTTGGCATCTATCTTCCCTCATATGTGTCTCTGTGTCCATTCTAATCTTTTTATAATTCAGAATTGATTAGATTTAGAACCCACTCTACTTGGTAGGAAACCCTGGTGGTGTAGTGATTAAGGGCTACAGCTGCTAACCAAAAGGTCCACAGTTTGAATCCACCAGATGCTCCTTGAAACTCTATGGGGTAGTTCTACTCTGTCCTATAGCGTCGCTGTGAGTCGAGGTCGACTCAACGGCAACAGGTTTTGTTTTTTTTTTTTTGGTTTTCTGCTTGGGCATGACCTAATAAATAACATAACAAAGAAAATCCTATTTCTAAACAGGATTATATTTACAGGTATAGTGGTCAGGATTTCAATATATATTTTTGGGAGACAAAATTCAATCCATAACAGAAATCAAAAAGTATGGCAAATATTCATTACATTTAACATAGTTCGAATCATAATTTTCAAGCTGGGAAAAATGCTACAACCTCCTAAGAGAATTCTTGCTTCCACTCTTCCAGTCCATTCTTAATAGTGCCATTGGAGAAATATTAAACAAAGCAAAACGCTCTTGTTATATCCCTTCCGTTTCCTTCTCATTGCTCTTAGAGAAAGGTCCAAAGTATTTAATAGGTCCAACATAGCTTTTCACCATTTTGCCCTTGCCTATCTCAATGATCTCATCATGCTTCTCCTCTACCTTGGTTTCTATGATTTACTTCTGTTGGACCTCCTCGTTGTTGTTTTTGTTGCCAGGATCCGTCGAGTTGGTTTTGACTCATAGCGACCCTATCTATGCACAACAGAACAAAACATTGCCTAGTCCTGTGCCATCCTCACAATCACTGTTATGTTTGAGCCCATTGTTGCAGCCACTGTGTCAGTCCACCTTGTTGAGGGTTTTCTCTTTTTTGCTGACCCTGTACTTTACCAAGCATGATGTCCTTCTCCAGAGACTAGTCCCTCCTGATAACATATCCAAAATACGTGAGACAAAGTCTTGCCACCCTCGCTTCCAAGGAGCACTCTGGCTGTATTTCTTCAAAGACAAACTTGTTCATTCTTCTGGCAGCCCACGGTAAATTCAACATTCTTCACCAACACCATAATTCAAAGGCATTAAATCTTCTTTGGTCTTCCTTATTCATTGTCCAGCTTTCACATGCATATGAGGCGATTGAAAATATCATGGCTTGGATCAGGTGCACCTTATTCTTCACTTTTTAGAGCTCCTTAAACTTGCTATGTTTCTCTGATGAGTGCACGTTAACTCATGCTCCTCGTTTTTGCCTCGAATAGTTTTAATCTGATTCATTCCTCATTAATCCACTCTTCCTTCAGGCCTCAACTTGTTTTTCTCAGGAGCAGCTTCTTGGACTCCTTGAACAGGATCAGGTTCTCTGATAGGTACTCTCACAGAACATTTTCTTATCCTTTTGTAATTCACATCATTCTTGGAAATTCTTATTTAATATCTGTATTTGCTTCTGGATTGTAAAAGGATAAGGGCACAGACTGCATCTATCTCTGTTTGTCACTAAATTCCTACCGCTTAGCAAAGTGTTTGCAACATGGTAGATGCTTATGACAGAAACTTGCTACTATTCATCAAACATGATTCCTCTCAAGTATGGACACACAACTAGACTCCCCCGCTTCTTTTTGTGTTTGAAACTAGCCATTACTTTCAATGTGATAGGAAGTGATACGTGTCACTTCTGTGCCTGTCTCATAATACCCTCCAATGTGCAATCTTCTGTTATTTTCCAATCTTCTGGCTAGATGTTGACATTCAATGGACTTGGGAAGCCATATGTTGCATATGGAAAACCACTAGACCTCTGGCTTCCTGAAAACTTATGCAGAGCCAAATCTCTTCAACCTCCCACCAACCTGAATTTACACCAGGCTCTTAAATAAGTGAAAAATAAATTACTAATGTGTCAAACATCTGAAAACAGTTTTGTTGTTCTTAAAGGAGTATAGCTTAATAAATGACACATTAAATAATTATTTGTTGAAAAAATATATTAAAAACTAAAAGAAATAAAACCTGGGAAGTGAGGGGCTCAGAGAAGATGGCTTTTTATCCTTCCAGAATAGACATTGGAAGTATAAATATATCAAAGGAGGAGCTATTTTCTTATATTGGCCTTGTTGTTACAAAGTGTTTATTAATCATGGTGATGTTAGACTGGGTCTCTTTTGTAGAACAATTTTTTCTTTGGATCATATCCCCCACTTTCCAGGAAAGTTATAATATTGTCCCTTCTGCCTCTTGTTTATTCAATCTCGCCTTCTCAAACCAATCATCCTAGAACTTGCCGTGTTCAAGTCTCTCTCATACTGACACCAATGACAACGAGAAAAATAAGCCTTCCTAGACTCCATATTCCTCTTTTATTTATTCTCTTTCATTGTCAAGTTTCTTAGTAAAGTTATCTATAACTTATTATCCCCATTTCTGCATCTCTCAAATAACTCTTCCACCAGTCTAATATAGTTTTGGTAAAACTGCTAAAACAGCTTTTGCTATTATCACCAACACTTCTGCCTGCCTGAGGTTACAGTCCTTATCTTAGCTGATCTCTCAACAACATTCAACGCAGTTGATCATTCTTGCTTTGTTGACGTACTCTTTTCCTTTGGCCTCTATTGTGTCACACTCCAGATTTTTTTCTTATCTCTCTGGATACCTCATTTCAGTTTCCTGTGAACACTCATTCTACTCAGATGAGAAAACATGGTGGAAAAAGAAAAAAGGGTCTAGCATCTGGGCTTGAGAAATAGCAATTTTGAAATACTACTCAATTACACTTGGGCCAATGGCTTCTATTGCCATCTGCATGTAAATGACTTTTAGATTTTTTTTCTCTAGACTAGACCATTCTTATGAGCTCCAGACTTGTAGGTCTAACTGCCTGCGTAACAAACAGTCTTTGGATGATGCTTTCAAAGAAGTTAAGCTCAAAGTGTCCAAAGCCAAATTCGTGATATTCTCAACCTAAATATGTTCCTTTATTACATTTTGTATTTCAGTTAATAGCACTACCATCTATCCTGATGTGAAAGCCCTGCATCTACAAGTTATCCTTGACACTTCCCTCTTCGCTTAGCCTTCATGAAACATTTAGGAAACTTTGGAACCTATACATTTCCCTCTGCCTTTATCACCACTCCCCTATTTGTTTCCATGCATTCTAGTTTTAATTCGATTGGTTTTCTACAATGCCATATAAAATTATCTTTCCGAAAGTAAATGTGATCATTTCAGAACCACTCCACCTCAATCCCATACCCCACCATAATCCCTGCTTAAAAAGCTGTTTCTCATCGTTCTAGTTGGTCTCTATATTTTCAGCCTTATCTTGCACCATAGACTCTTTGCTCTTTGGCTTCCAGTCTCACTGCCTTTCATTCCATTTCTTTACCTCACTGAGTTCCCTTCTACAACAAGCTCTTTGGTGACATGACACTCTCTGCCCGAGATACCTTCCCTTATGCACTACTTCGTTTTTCTCTTTTAATTTCTTTTTAACATTCAGACCTCAGCTTACCCATCAATTCCTGAAAAAAGCTATTTCTGAGCTTCCAGAGCAGGTCAGATCTCCTTATTGTACAGTCATAGAACTTTCCATTCACTAATCAATTTTCACAAAAACATTTACTTCTTCAAAACTTGGGACTTATTTTTCGTTAGATATTTCTCTTTCTTGCCCAACTTCTACTCTGCCTAGAAAAATTCTACAAGGTAAAATAAAAGGTATTTTCTACTTTATGGAGGTTTGCCCAATCTTCCCAGGCAAGTTCTGCCAACTACAGATTTGCAGTCCCTAGAAATTTCTTGCACATAATCTATTATGATACTTATTAGTTAATTTCTGATTGTTTACGTGCCTTCTTCCTGACACTAATTTGTGAACTTCTGGAGAGAAAAGACTGTGTTTAAACATTTCTCTGTCTTTAATCCAGAATATTGCTTCCAGCACAAAGTAAATGTTGAATATAAGTTTGTAACATGAATAAGCCTGATGATATTCCAAATGCCTCAGCATAAACCAGGGATTTTCAGGGTTTGTTGAATCTAGCAGGTTTCTGCAACACTATTTTTTTTTTATAGCAGTCACTTTTATGGTACACAGACTTTGCCTTTATTTCATGGTTTCATCAGCCTTAGCCTTTCTGCCTTAGCATCCTGAGCATGGCTTCTCTGATGGGCTTGGAT
Source organism: Elephas maximus indicus (assembly GCF_024166365.1). Taxonomy (NCBI): domain Eukaryota; kingdom Metazoa; phylum Chordata; class Mammalia; order Proboscidea; family Elephantidae; genus Elephas; species Elephas maximus. Next base: position 54,988,552 of record NC_064825.1, read on the forward strand.
TTAATACTATAGATGATGGGGTTGAACACAGGGGGCACAACCAAGTATACATAGGCAACAAGAGCACGTACTGTGTGAGGCAAATGCTTCCCAAAGCGGTGAATCATGGACGTGGTGATACCTGGAATAAAGAAGACAAACACAGCCCGGATGTGGGAGACACAGGTATTGAGAGCCCGCAGTTGCTCCTGGGGAGATGCCAGCCCCAGGGCTGTGCACAGGATGAGGGTATAGGACAGGAAAATGAATAGGGAGTCTATGCCCCCAGTGGACACAACCACATAGAGCCCATAGTGTATATTGATGGTGATATCTTCACAAGCTCTTCTCATAACATCAGGGTGGAAACAGAAGGAGTGGGATAAGAGGATCTTGCGAGGGCAGAAGTTAAGACGTTTAATCAAAAATGGCACAGGGAAGAGACACAAGGTGGCACGGGCCACAATAGCCAGCCCAATCCTGATGATGACATTATTTGTGAGGACAGCTACATAACGCAAGGGGTTGGAGATAGCCACAAAGCAATCAAAAGACATGGCCAGGAGCACTGAGGACTCCACCACAGAGAAGGAGTGGAGGAAGAACATTTGGACCAGGCAGGCACTGAAGCCAATAAGACGTTGGTCAAACCAGAGCACAGCCAGGGTGGTGGGCAGTGTGGATAAGGCGAGGCCCACATCAGTGAGGGCCAGCATGGACAGGAAGTAGTACATAGGCTGGTGCAGGCTGGGTGTCCTCCTCACGGCCAGGAGGATCAGGCAGTTTCCAGTGAGGACCACTGCATACATGGAGGAGAAGGGGATGGAGATCCAGCCATGAATGGTCTCCATTCCTGGGATGCCAATCATCAGGAAAGCAGGTGGCTGGAAGAAGGAGATGTTTTCATAGGACTGTGAGGGGTGCATGCTTGGAAGGCAGGTGAGATCTCCAAAAGGATGTGATTTCTTCAATATGTGCAGACAGTTAGTGGAGCCAGGATGATAGGAAAGAGCATCTAGTATTGAATCAAAAGTCTAAAAATCAAGTTCCATGACTGGTTCTATAATTTACTGATATGTATAAAAATAATAATGAGAACAATTAAATTATTAATGCACTATCTATTACAGATTTCAGGTACTTTGCTAATTTTTTGCCCAGATTTCTCATTTCATTGTAAAAATCATACTTTATTTCCTAAAACCTGCTCCTATTAATCACAGGATTGGGCCCTGAGAGTTCTGTCAATACTACATAATCTTACCCATCCTGCAAAAGCTCATTATCCCAAAGGTTGAAACCTGCTCTGAGATGATAGCATGAGATTCTATCTGCCAGGAAATAGTAACCAGGAATTAGAACATCTAGTCAGTGTCTACTTGTTGCCCAAATTGAGGATGCATTATTTCCTCGAGCATAGGGAGAAATGGAGAACGTCTGTTTGGAAAGAGACAGAGAGAATTGAATCAGATATCATATAGAGAAAGCCAAGGGTGTGAGTTTATGCAGCCCCATAAAGAGAGAGAGGTCGAGAGACTGAGAGCTGTTGTATTTTCGCAACAGAGATGGCTTTGCACTTACTTAAGTCAGTTCTTTCTGAGGTCACCTGTTTTTCTTCTCTTGACTTTTGTGTGATATATTTAAAAAAATTTTTTTTTTTCTTTTTTTTATTGCACTTTAGATGAAGGTTTACAGAACAAACTAGTTTCTCATCAAATAGTAAACACATTGTTCTATGGCATTGGTTAACAACCCCATGACATGTCAACACCCTCGCTTCTCAACCCTGGGTTCCCTATTACCAGGTTTCCTGTTCCCTCCTGGCTTCCAGTTCCTTTACTGGTACGCCCCTTTACTCTTGTTTTGTTCCATGGGCCTATCCAATCTTTGGCTGAAGGGTGAACCTCAGGAGTGACCTCTACTGAGCTGAAAGGGTGTCCAGGGGCCATACTCGCAGGGTATCTCCAGTCTCCGACAGGCCAGCAAGTCTGGTCTTTCTTTTTGAGTTAGAATTCTGTTCTACATTTTTCTCCAACTCTGTCTGGGACCCTCTATCATGATCCTTGTCAGAGCAGTTAGTGGTGGTAGCCGGGCACCATCTAGTTGTACTGGACTCAGTCTGGTGGAGTCTGTGGTAGATGTGGTTTATTAGTCCTTCAGACTGATCTTTCCCTTGTATCTTTAGTTTTCTTCATTCTTCTTTGCTCCTGAAGGGGTGAGACCAGTGGAGTATCCTAGATGGCCACTCACAGGCTTTTAAGACCCCAGATGCTACTCACTGAAGTAGAATGTAGAACATATTCTTTATAAACTATGTTATGCCAATTGAGCTAGATATTCCCGGAGACCTTGGTCCCCACAGCCCTCAGCTCAGCAGTTCAGTCCCTGAGGAAGTTTGGATGTATCTATGGAGCTACCATGACCTTGCCTTGTACTGGTTGTGCTGGCTTCCCCAGTATTGTGTACTGTCTTACCCTCCACCAAAGTTTTCACTTATCTATTATCCTATTGTTTTTTCCCAACACCAACCCTCCCCTCCCTTGTAACCATCAAAGATTGTTTCTTTTTTGTATGTAAACGTTTTCATGACTTTTTACAGTAGTGGTCTCATACAATATTTGTCTTTTCTGATTGACTTATTTCACTCAGCATAATGCCTTCCAGATTCATCCATGTTATGAGATGCTTCAGAGATTCATCATTCTTCTTTATTGTTATGTAATACTCCATTCTGTGTATGTACCACAGTTTGTTTATCCATTCATCTGTTAATGGGCATCTACGTTGTTTCCATCTTTTTGCTATTGAGAGCAATGCTGCAGTGAACATGGGTGTACATATGTCTATTCTTGTGACAACTCATTTGTCTAAGGTAAATTCCTAGGAGTGGCATTGCTAGATCATAATGGTACTTCTATGTCTAGCTTTCTAAGGAAGCACCATAACATTTTCCAAAGAGGTTGTATCATTTTGCATTCCCACCAGCAGTGCATAAGAGTTCCGATCTCCCTGCAGCCTCTCCAACATTTGTTATTTCCTGTTTTATTGATTCCTGCCAGTAATGCTGGGGTGAGATGGTATCTCATTGTGGTTTTGACTTGCATTTCTCTAATGGCTAGAAATCATGAACATTTCCTCATGTGTCTGTTGGCTGCTTGAATGTCTTCTTTGGTGAAGTGTCCGTTCATTTCCTTTGCCCATTTTTTTATTATTTTTATCGTGCTTTAAGTGAAAGTTTATAAACCAAGTCAGTCTGTCACACAGAAACTTATATACACCTTGCTATATACTACTAGATGCTCTCCCTCTGATGAAACAGCACACTTCTTTCCTCCACTCTCTATTTTCATGTCCATTCGGCCAGCTTCTGTCCCCCTCTGCCCTCTCATTTTTTTTCCAGTCAGGCTGCTAACATAGTCTCATGTGTCTCCTTGATCCAAGAAGCTCACTCTTCACCAGTATCATTTTCTATCCCATAGTCCAGCCCAGTCTCTGTCTGAAGAGTTGGCTTTTGAAATGGTTTTTGTCCTGGGCTAATCAAACATCTGGGGAACATGATCTCTGGGGTCCGTCTAGTCTCAGTCAGACCATTAAGTCTGGTTTTTTAGACGAGAATTTGAGGTCGGCATCCCACCGCTCTCCTGCTTCATCAGGGGTTCTCTGTTGTGTTCCCTCCTTTGCCCGTTTTTTAATTGGATTATTTGTCTTTTTGTTGTAGAGATGTTGGATTTTCTTGTAGATTTTAGAGATTAGACCTTCATCTGATTTGTAATAGCCAAATATTTTTTCCTTGTCTGTAGGTTCTCTTTTTAGTCTTTTGGTGAAGTCTTTTGACGAGCATAAGTGTTTAATTTTTAGAAGATCCCGGTTATCTAGCTTATCCCCTGAAGCTTCTATGTTGTTGGTTGTGGTTTGTATCCTGTTAATGCCGTGTATCAGGGCTTCTAGCGTTGATCCTATTTTTTATTCTATGAACTTCATGGTTTTTGGCTCTATATTTAGGTCTTTGATCCATTTTGAGTTAGTTTTTATTTATGGTGTGAGGTATGGATCCTTTTTCATTTTTTTGCAGATGGACATCCAGTTTTGCCAGCCGCATTTGTTAAAAAAGACTGTCTTTTCCCCATTCGATGGACTTTGGGCCCTTGTCTAAGATCAGGTGACCGTAGGTGTATGGATTTACATCTGGGTTTTCAATTCTGTTCCATTGTTTGAAGTATCTATCATTGTACCAGTACCAGGCTGTTTTGACAACCATAGCTGTATAGTAGTTCCTGAGGTCAGGTAATATGAGTCCTCCTACTTTATTCTTCTTCTTCAATAGTGCTTTACTTATCTGGGGCTTCTTCCCTTTCCATATAAAGTTAATAATGAGTTTTTCCATCTCCTTAAAGAATGTTGTTGGTATATGGATCGGTATTGCATTGTATTTGTAAATTGCTTTGGGTAGAATTATCATTTTCACTATGTTGAATCTACATGGTATTTTTTTTCCATTTATGTAGATCTCTTTTGGTTTCTGTGTAATTCATTTTTGATGTTACAATAAATTACATGAATTGTGCTGAAGCGTTTTTTGACTGAAATTTTCCTTCAGAGTCAACAAAGACTTGGGACAAGACCATATTTTCTCTCCCATTATACAGGTGAGGAAACAAGTTCAAGCTGTAGTGGCTGGCCTTTTGAGTAAATGGTTCATATATTGTAGTACAGGAATTTGAATCCAGATCTGTCTGGCTCCAAGTTCAACACTCTTTCCTTTGGTATTTTCTTTAGATTAGGCAATATATGTGAAAAAATATCTGAAGTGCAAATCATCACAAGCATGGTTCTTGTTATTGTCTCATCTAACACTTTGTGTTTCTCAAAATCTTACACTATGTTATTCATTTAATCCTCACAGTTATTCAGTGATATGGACTTTGATCCATTTTGAGTTAGTTTTTATTTATGGTGTGAGGTATGGATCCTGTTTCTAATACTAATCCTGAAGAGATTAGTATTCCTACTTTAGAAATGAAGAAACGGAGGTTCAGGGCAGTGGTTTTTTACGTTACTCTTCTTATTAAAACCCTTTAATAGTTCCTTAATACACTGTAATAAAATGCTTGTGATATGGTCTACAGAACTCTGTATGATCTAGCACCTGCCTAACTCTTCACCCTTACTGTATGGTAGCTACCACTTTCTCAGTGTCTTTAGCCACTCCAACCTTATTTCTCTTTCTTAAATAGGCCAAGTTACTTCCTCATTTTGGGGCTTTTATGTTCAACCTGGCTCTCCTTTGCTTTTCGCATGGCTAAATCCTCCTTCTTTAGGTCTTAGATATCACCAAATCAGAAAGCCGTTTAAGATGACCCTAACTTAGTAGGTGTCCTGAGCCACATTCCCTTCATTATTGTTACTCTTCAAGTTATATTTTATTTTACGCTTCTACACAATCTTTTAAGTTTTAGGATTGTTTATTTTATTTATGGTTTTCTGTCTCTTTCACTAAACTGTAAGAGCTAAGAATTCAGTAGTCGTATGTTTCATTCACTAATACGTATTTCTTACCATAGTACAGTTTTTGGAATACAGTAGATTCTTAGCCAACATTTGTTGTTTGAATGAATAAATGACAGAGTGAATAATCAAATCTATAAACTCATGAAGGAAAAGAAAGCAAAAGTTTAGCTTTGTTCCTCTAGTCTCCAGATACTAGGATCAATGACTTGTTTGGAAGAGAAAGGGGTTTGAAGCACTGCTATAAGCAATCATGCATTTTACACTTGGGGTGAATTAGAAACATGTTTGAATTAGGGGTGACTGGTGGCGCAGTGGTTAAGAGCTACTGCTGCCAACCATAAAGGTTGGCAGTTCAAATTCACCAGCTGCTTCTTGAAAACCCTATGGGGCGGTTCTACGTTGTCCTATAGGGTCGCTATGAGTCAGAATCAACTCCACAGCAACAGTTCTTTTTTGGGTGAGGGGAAGCATAGAAGAAATTTCCAATGAAGAGCTTAGTTAAATTTCTGAACAATGGATTCCTAAAATGTCAACAACAGATATTAAGTATTTGAGTCTATCGATACCTTACTTGGTCTCCAAGTCTGGTAGGGACTCCTGTAGACAAGCATGTATTTGCAGCCTTGCCATAGGCTTATCTTCATACGTCTAAAGTTGGTAGATGTCTTTCCTTCAATTCCTTCTTTCTGCCCAATATACCTTACATCTATGTTCTTCTTCCTGTTGTTCAATTCCTAAGTTAATTGCTCAAAATCTCATCATTTCTCTCATTGTTTCTTAGGGAAGCAGCTTGGCTGGTATCTTTGCCCTCAGTTTACACTATAACCACTCCCTCCTTTACAGATGGCTCACACTGTCTCAACCAGCTCTATTTTTCTAAGGCACCACCATGAAACTTCACAGTCCTGCTCCACTGAATTTCACCATTATTTTTCTAGACTAGTCCATTTGTGCATTCAGCTAGAGTTTTGTACTTGCAGTTGGGTATACCTCCATGCAAGGCCATAGGACCAGAATCTCTGGGGCAACCACAGGTGGAGAAACCCTTGGGTTCTTTCCCCATGTCTAGAAATTGCTAGAGCAACACTAACACACAGTATGAAGCAACTGCAATGCATGTCTGCTTCTTTTAATATACACAGTTAGTGAAGAAGTTTCTGACTACAGCTATTCCACTATATCACTGTATGGTGCCAGGTAACTTTACTCATTTATTGATTTAAACAATGAATTCAACAATTACAACTGGTATTACTTTTTAGTGACTACCATGCTGTGAACTACACCCATAACTTAAATATACTTACTATCTCTCGGGTCTGAAACTATAGTGTGAAGCAGATTTAATGTTCCCCATTTTTGCAGATGAAGACATTGAGGCTTAGATAAGTCAAGTATCTAGCCAGGAGACAAGGCGAAGTTATTTAATCTTGGTTCTTTTTGGCACCAGATACCTTGTTCTTCCAAATAAACAGAACAGTTTGTCACAGATGTTAGTCGGTTCCAGGCTTACTAAAAATATATCACTGTATTTTTATGGTTCTCAGTTTCCTTATCTGTCAAATCAAGAAACTGGACTAGATGCCCTATCTTTCTAACTCTGGCATTTTATGATTGTAAGATCCAGTGTTCTTGAAATAACATTCTCTTTTACTTTTCTACCTCTTTACTCTCAGTTTCTATCCTTCTGAGAATCTCCTTTCCCTAAGGTTTTCTCGTCTCCAACTTTTTGTTTATGCTACACCATCCTCTCAGCAAGCTTTTTTTCTTCCTTTCTATTAATTCATGTCTCTTAAAAACCCCATTCAGTCATTTTAAATGAGGATTTCTGATTTCTCTCCCTTCTCAATTAGTTTGAGCTTCCCAAGGATAGTTACTCTGATTCACATTGATAAGGCTTTGCTCAGCCCAATCATTGGGTTTGTTAGGAATTCAGTCATTTTGATGCATGAGTAAATGAAAGATTCATTCGCTAAATCTGTGGTTTATGCTTGAGTGTTGCCAAGCACGAACATTCATAGTTTCCTACATGCCAGTCCAGAGTTTTTGTGCCTCTCTTACCCATCACCACCTGAGACTTTGTTTTTAGAAACAGTCTGGAATTCTGAGCTGTTTTCCATCCATGGGCTATAAGCAGGTATCCTCTTTGATCTCTTCTCCCTTATTAAGGATATGAGACTGCCAGCTGGGGGTAGCCAATGCTCAAGTCTCCTTATTTCTTTGCTATCTCTGTCTTCTGTCATATCTTTTCCTTTGACTCATCTTTTAGAGGAGCGGAGAAGGGCCGACAAAGGAGCCCTCCAGTACTCTAGACAGAGAATGATTTGAGTTTGGGCTGTGGTTACTCACCCTGACTGCTGACCCAGGCTGTTCTGTTATATCACATCCTCTATGAGCCCAGGAAGCCCCTGCAGCTAGATACGCCTTATTTATGCTGATGCAGGGAAATTCAGCCCATCTTCAGGGACACCGAACCTTGATTCATGGAAGAATTGTTTTCTGATGAGCTTCACCCTTGGGATGGGAATGTTTGGTGAGAGAGTGAGAAGGATAGAGAATGCTGGAGGGAACAGTGGGGCAGACAGAAAAGCCCAGAATGATTAGAGAATGAGCAATCAGAATGCTTTGGAGTATAGAGACTCTGATTATCCAACTCATGTTGAACTTATCTAGTATACACTTTTAACAGATGTTTATGTTACAATGGCCCATGTATACTTATTTAGCTTATTTTTAGAAAGAGTGTCTTTCTATTTACTGGGAGGTGGCAGAGTTAGCCAACCCCAGAGCCAGACTGGTTGGGAACAGTAACTAGGTTGGAGACTTGGTAGGTTGTAAGCAAAGAAGCAATGCCTCTGTCATAGAAGGAAAGAGATTTTTCACCAAAAGAGCTTCAAGAACTAAAAGAATATAATGTCTAAACATGAATCTTGAGATTGCTGACCAAAGGACTGGAGATCAGGAAGTGGCATGTACGTCCTGGTTCACAGAGTGGTGATTTGCTGCTATGGGGTCTTGCATATTATTGGCTTAGACCATTGGAATTAAAAGCTATTTTATGACGATGCGTCCTTGATAGTTAGAAAACATGCACCCAAAAACCAAGGTGTGGAAGTGAAGGGGTCCTGCTAACTATCACTCTCAGTAACCGTTATCTCTTTCTGTGTAACAACCCACGCCAAAACTTATTGGCTTACATAGCAACAATATTTGATCTCTCACAGATCTGGGCATTGACTAGCTCAGCTAAGCAGTTCTCTCCCACACAGTTGCAGAGAATGGCTGGGGCTGGAACCATCTAAAGACTCATTCACACATCTGTTGCTTGGGTGCTGAGAACATTCAAATAGCTGTGGGCTGGAAAGGCTAGGACTCCTTGGCCATGTCAAGAATCTTATATACTTCTTTTCCTCATTTCATTCTCTTATAACTCTTGTTCCAGGATGAAGAAATTATCACTACACCTATTTTTCAGATGCAGAAATTAATACTCAGATCTGAGGCTCTGAGAGAGTGTTTTGCAGAAGAACACAGACAGGAATAATATCAAAGTCAGTACTAGAACCTAAGTCTTTTGATGTCCAGTCCAACATTCTTTCTACCTGTTCACAGACTGTTTCAACTTAATAAGAAGTGCTGCAACAGAGCCCATCTAATTAAAGCGTTAGCTAGACCCAAATCTTAAGTTCTATTCTGGGTGTGGTTCTGCCAATTTTAGTCTTTAGAGAATTCACTTTGACAAATCTTCACCAAAACACAAACTCTCTACTAGGCCATGTCTTGCTGGAGGTATGGAAGCAAATAAGAAAAAAAGTCCCTGATATGGGAGTGATTGTAAATTCATCATCACTGGACCATAAAACAGAAGATATTAAGTGCTATATAAAGCTATAAAGATTCCTTTAGGATCCTCCTTTAGTATCCCACTTGACCTTCAGATTGGAGCATGGTCCATCAGAGTAGCACTGTAGCACTGTAGTACGTGTAGGAAGCTCATGTCCCAAATCAAATTCGTCTCCATTAACACGGATTAAAAAGAGCTGTTATTGCATAAATCCTGCCTTTCACTCTAGCCTCTATTCTCTTCTCTATTCAAATGTAACCACTTGTTCTTCCATGAAAGGACACTTGCTGATTTTTCAGTTTGCCATATTCCTTCTGCTACTATTCGTCAACTTTTTGCACACTTCTCCATATTTTCTCATCTGCATAATATGCCTCTCTTTTTTAAAGGAGCCAGCCCAGATAGAAAATCCCTGAGCCTCATGCTTCTCCTATTTTTTGTTGTTGTTTACTCATCCCCCTGTTCTTACCCTATATCCGTAACTTAACACTTATTGTAATGGCCTACTTGTTTTTTCTATGTACTCCAATAGACTATGACATTTTCAAAGACAAAACATTGGATCTTACTCATTTCTGAGGCTTCAGAACCTTGAACAGGAGTAGAAGAAGCACTGATCAAATATTTGTTCTGATGGATGAATGATTGATACAGTAATAAGAATAATCTTTATTGGTATTTAATACATAATGGATATCACTTTACACATACGAATCCTCACAACACTGTAAACTAGGTACTATAATTATTCTCATTTAATTGAAGAACAAACCAAAGCACAGAGAGGTAAATAACTTGTCTCTCTGCTTACCCAGCCTTCTGGGTGATCTTTTGTAATGCACTTACTACACTGTATTAAACATTTACTTGTTTATGTATTTTACGTATATACTCAAAAGTAAGCTTTAAAGGGCAAGGGACATACGTAAATCATTTATGTGTTTCTATACCTAGCACAGGGCCTGAAAAAGAAGGCATTGAGAAAAGACATGTAAACTAAATGAAAGAATAAATAAGTGAAAACAGTTTCTCACCATTAACCAATACCTCTCTTGCCTTTTTTTTTTTTTTTCTCTCTTGCCAGATGCCCAGAATAAAGCTCTGTGTAGGACTTGATATATCCAGCAATTGTTTTCTTGGCTTACCAACCTCTTTTCAGGGCTCCAAACCCTGAAAGCATCTTACATCATCAGCTCCAGCTTTTCCCCCTCAGCACCCTGAGCATGGCCTCCCTGATGGGCTTGGATTTGACACTGTAGATGATGGGGTTGAGCACAGGAGGCACCACCAGGTACACATAGGCAACCAGGGCATGTACAATGGGGGAGAGGTGCCTCCCAAAGTGATGAATCATGGACACAGTAATGACTGGGATGAAGAAGACGAACACAGCCAGAATGTGAGAAACACAGGTATTGAGGGCTCGCAGTCGCTCCCGGGGAGATGCCAGCCCCAGGACTGTGTGCAGGATGAGGGAATAGGACAGAATGATGAGCAGGGAGTCTATGCCCCCAGTGGAAAGGATCACATAGAGCCCATAAAGAATGTTTATGGTGATGTCAGCACAGGCCTGCCTCATCACATCAGGGTGGAAACAGAAGGAATGGGATAGGAGGACTTTGCTGGGGCAGAAGTTCAGATGTTTAAGCAGGAATGGCACTGGGAAGAGAGACAGAGTAGCACGGGCCACAATGGCCAGCCCAATCCTGATGATGACATTATTTGTGAGGATAACTGCATAGCGCAAAGGGTTGGAGATGGCCACAAAGCAGTCAAACGACATGGCCAGGAGCACTGAGGACTCCACCACAGAGAAGGAGTGGAGGAAGGACATTTGGACCAGGCAGGCATTGAAGCCAATAAGACGATGGTCAAACCAGAGCACAGCCAGGGTGGTGGGCAGTGTGGATAAGGCGAGGCCCACATCAGTGAGGGCCAGCATGGACAGGAAGTAGTACATAGGCTGGTGCAGGCTGGGTGTCCTCCTCACGGCCAGGAGGATCAGGCAGTTTCCAGTGAGGGCCACTGTGTACATGGAGGAGAAGGGGATGGAGATCCAGCCATGAATGGTCTCCATTCCTGGGATGCCAATCATCAGGAAAGCAGGTGGCTGGAAGAAGGAGAGGTTGACATAGGTTTGGGAAGGGTGCATCCTTGGAAGGCAGAGAAGGTGTCCAGAAGGATATGATCTGTTCAATCTGTGCAGACAGAAGGATACTGACAGGACATCTGTCATCAGAGAGACATTTATTTTTGCTATGTAGGCTTTTGCATTACATGTAATTATTTCTCATTTTCTTAGCCCATAACTCTGTATTATTAGCTTTTGCAGGAATTTGCACGCATTAACTTGTATGTCCTAAAAAATGCAGTCTGTGGGGAATAGTTTAGCTTCTCCAAGATTATCAGAAATTAAATAACGGAAATGAATTTAGGATTTTATTTTTTTCTAACTGTAAATTCTATACTGTTTCCACCCTATCATGTAACATCTTCATTAAATGAAGCAGTGACTGTTATTACTTTTCTAAAATGTAAACCCTGGATAAATGCCCATTACCATCGCCATTGTTCTCCTGACTGTTACTGTTATTTCACTGATACTGCATTTTGCAGTATTCTAAGTGTTTTCGTATTAGTTATCTCACTGGATTCTCACAATTGCCTTATATTTTGGACAGGGAAATGAGCCCTGGTGGTGCAGGGGTTAAGCTCTCAACTACTAACTGAAAGGTCAGCGGTTTGAATCCACCAGCCGCTCTGGCGATCTGCTGTCGTAAAGCGCAGAGCCGAGGAAACCTTATGTGGCAGTTCTACTCTGTCATGTAGGGTTGTTATGAGTTGGAATTGACTCAACAGCACACAATAACAACAACAACATAGGCAAGGAAGGGAAGTAGCTAAAGTAAAAGGAAGAGATTCTTGAATCCATCCAGAGAGGAGAAGATAGTGACTTTCCCCATGAACCAGCTATTAAAACTCAAGATCTTTCACGATTTGAGAGGTTTAAGTACAAATTATAGGGCATTCTCTGTTAATCAAGTTCCAGGAATGATAAAGCACCAGGCTGAAAATAAAAATAATAGGTACTAGGAGAGTTGGTAAATGAAGCAACAATTGGTTCTCGCCAGGTCACTAAGAATGCATAAATGTTTGGGATCCATAAACCCTTTGCCCCCAGAGGATATCAGCTTGGGTCACCAGATGCCTTTGCAGTCCAGACTGCAAATTCCCTTTCAGGAATCATCCCCTCACTCCAGTCATGCAGCATCCCCCGCGACTTTCAGAAGCCAGCCAAACATCTTGTTCAGCCCCTTAGTGCACCCATCTAGAGGTCTTGATTTGCCTTAGAATGTGCCTTCTTGTAAAATGCTCAAATCTAGCATCTTCTGCCCAGGCTGAGAGAACCATAGCTGCAGTGCCAAGGACTCTGAGGTTCTCTCCGCAAAGGTGGAATTTCCACAGACACCAACAGAAAGAATGAAGTAAAGATATAAATTTAAGCTCACTTACCACACCCACTGCCATCGAATCGATAATGACTCATAGCGTCCTATCATAGCATCTCTATAGGACAGAGTAGAACTGCCCCACAGAGTTTCCAAGGAGTGCCTGGTGGATTTGAACTGCCAACCCTTTGGTTAGCAGCTGTAGCACTTAACCAGTACGCCACCAGGGTTTCCTAAGCTCACTTAGGCTCTTTTAATGTTCAGGGGAGGGCAGTGGTGGTTCAGTGGTAGAATTTTCACCTTCCATATGAGAGACCCAGGGTTGATTCCCAGCCAACGTACCACACGTGCAGCCACCACTTGTCTATCGTGAAGGCTTATATGTTCCTATGATACTGAACAGGTTTCAGCCAAGCTTCCAGACTAAGATGAACTGGGAAGAACGGCCTGTCAATCTACTTCAGAAAACCAGCCAGTGAAAACCCTATGGATCACAGCAGTCCAATCCACAACCCACCATGGGGATGGAACAGGCCTGGGCAGCATTTTGTTCCGTTGTGTGTGGGGTTGCCGTGAATTGGGAATTGACTCGACAGCAGCTAACAACAACGTCCAGGGAGCTCTGTCATAGCAATGCCACTAATTTCAGTGTTTGATGCTGGGCAACTTAGCTTGCTCATTTATCAACTAAAGGATATTTCTTATGTTCCAGACATCAGGCTCCTCATCTGTCCACTTGTGGGTAATATTGCTCAGCTTTGAAATCGATCATGTGAGAATGGTATTATTATCTCTTTCTTTAATAAATAATAATAATGATAACACTAAAAAACAAAACGAAATAGGAGGGCAGAGATTTAGTGAGTTCCTCTAGGGCTATGCTTGAAGTGACGTAGTCCAAATTCAAATTCAGGTCTGTTTGGCTTAGGCACAGTCTCAGACTGCTTGTACAGGCCATACAGATACTGGAGAACTGAAAAGTGTGGGGTTAGTTGGATCACAGCATCTGGAAGAGCTTGTTCACTTCCGATATCCCAAGATAACATGATTTGAGGCTCTGCAGATGAAGTTCCTTCTTATTTTTCCAAAAATATTTTTATTCCTAATTGTGACCCTATGGGTCCTCTTACAAAGCCAATTGATTTTTATTTCGTTAATTACCCATATCTACTTTTCTTTCTACTGATTCGAGTCACATTTCTTCAGAAACCTCATTCAATCTCATTGTTCTGATTTTAATGATTTCAAAATGCCTGTCTTATCTATAAGGCTATAATGTAAACACCTTTTTGGGGGGGGGCAGGGAGAATCAATGACTGAATAAGTAAATGAATAATTGAGTGACTTTATTTTAATAATCCAGCTCTATAAACAGCATTTGCTTTCACCCCAACTCCAAACATATTATCCCCTGGGTGCATATGCGTAACTCATACTATGTAGTTTTTATATACTAAAGACCAGTGGCGCATCCAAATTAATAAAGTTAATACTTATTTTTATCCAGTCTTATTTGGGTTTACTTAGGGTCAAAGAAGTATTCTCTTATTTTTCCTATTCTTTTATTTTTTTGTTAAATATTCTCTTTTATTTTCGTTTCTTTGTTTTGTTCTTTTGCTAAAATTCCCATTTTAGTAGCCAGGTTTGATCGATATGTTTCCTGGTTCCCATGAAGTCAGAAAGCATTATATTAAATTCCTGAAGCCTGGAAATGAGACCAAGTTTGGTCTTCTGTTATTTTCTCCAGGACATGAAAGGGTCATAGCTATTTAAAAATTATAATTCTCCCCTGGGAAGTAGGGAAAATGTGCCTGGTCTTTAAATCATTTCCATTTTAGCACTCCAGGATTCTGTGAATCTGTGATTGTGTCTGTCGAGGGAAAGTTGAATTGCCGGGAAACAGAAGAATGAATCCATCATGTTTCTCTCTTTCCCCCCCAAAGCCAAGTGCTTACTTTAAAGGCTCTTTCTCCTCAGAAACTGTGAAGGACAATCTCATAGTGAGAATTGAGACACCACGTGAATGAATGTTCATGTCACCCCCAGAATGCTAGCGGGAGTGGGATCTTAACACACCTTTATATTGTTGCCCTATTTAGAGGAGTCCCCAGGTGGTGCAAAGGGTTAACGCACTTGGCTGATACCCATAAGCTTGGAGGTTCCAGTCCACCCAGAGGCACCTCGAAAGAAAGGTCTGGTGGTCTACTTCTGAGACAATTAGCCATTGAAAACACTATGAAGCACAATTGTACTCTGACATGCATGAGATCACCAAGAGTCGGAATCGGCTTGATGGCAATTGGTTTTAACTTAGAGAAACCAAAGGATACTAATCTGATTGGACACAGTCTGGGGAATCTGTGCCTCAGGAAATTAGCCTCCTCCACTCCCTTTCCATTATCTAGGGGCACAGACTTGCCATCTATGGAAGGCCAGGCTTCCTTACTTCTCTTCTTGCTCCTGAAATCAGCCCACCTCCCATCCCATTGTCTCCTCCTCCTGATAGCACCTAACAAAGTAGAGATCTCAGACCCAGGAACCGTGTCCCCACCCTTCTAAACAGTGAAGACAGGTATGTGTCTGGGCTCCAAATTACTTACCCTGCTTGTTGTCCCAGGCTGCTTCAGAGCTCCACATCCTGCAGGAGCCCAGGAAGACTCTGCTGCTGAGAAGTCATCTTTATACCACTGGCTGAATGCCTCTCCCCAGGGATGCCCAGAGTATATGCCACAGCAGTGATTGTCTGCTTAGTTTTTCCTATGCAATGGGAAAGGTGTGTGTGTGGCGGGGGGCTTGTTGGTTAGGATGGAGATATAGAAGACAGGTGGGGTATTTAAGAAACTGCACTGTGAAGGAAGGGCAGGGGACAGCTAGAATCATCTCTGGGTTCAAGTGGTAGCCCATTCCATTGTCCCACATATGCATGACATTTTACTGAACATTTTCATCGTTTCCCTTTACTGTGATCCTCAGTGATATCAGCTCTGTCCCTTGGAGTCACACAGAACAGTTTCTGGTCCCTTCAAATGACAACTTCTCAGGGATTCAGGTTCAGCTGTGTCTACTTTCCTCCACCCCCTTCTTGGTTTCCAGGGTTGTTCAACCTAGTTAAGCAGCTCTCGTTCCTTGTCTGTTCTCGGTATGAAATTGTGAAACCTCTGTTTGTTCAACAGCAAACGTGTATCAAGGAACCTGTGGAAATAGAGGGGGAACTAAAGGATTCTAAGAGATAGAGAGAGAGATGAATGATGGCAGGCATGTTCACTAGAAGCTCTTCTATCTCTCTGATTTTCCATCCTTAGAGATGCAGTGTCTTCCGACCTAAGGAATGCTCCTCATTACTTCGTTCCATTTCCAGGGACCTTCTTTCATACTGATAGAATGAACTAAATCAAAAACACAAAAAGACCCCAGGGTGGGACTATAGAAGCACCTTAAGTGATTGGCCTCCAAATCCTGTTTCAACCATCCCATTGCCCCATTTTCTGCCAGTGTGCCCCACCAGCAAGGAAAGTGCCTGCCTGTCTTGCCTCTTTGGGATGATTGTGGAATGAAGGTGTCCCTATTCCAGGGACACAAAATTTTGCAAGGTGAGGCAGAACAGCATGATATGTAATCAAATGTTTGAGTCCCTAATGGTAAAATCCATCTCAGATAATAGTGACTAGCCAGAGCGAGGCCATTCTTGAACAAGGAGATGCCTTTTTGGAACACGGGAGGCCCATTTGCTCCACAGCTGTGAAAGGTAGTATCTACTGATTTCATTGTCTGGGATATGGTGTGCACTTTGTAATTAGTTATGGGATAAATAAATGAATGAACTTCAGGATATTTAATCAGGAATTGATTCGTGAGTAGGTTTATTCAAGTAACTTTCCTGAAGCCACTTCTGTCCGATTCCTTTGCCAGATGATTGAAGAATTCAGTGTGAATCAGAACTGAGTTCTACCCTTGAGGAGCCAGGCTAGGAGATAGATACAAAGGATAATTTCAATAGCAGGTGATAGGTGCTACATGGGAGGAGTATACAAGCTGTAAAGGGAGCAAGAAGAGCAGATCCAGGCAGAAGTCACAGAGGACAGGACCTTTGATCTCATCCAGAAGGAACAAGGGTCTTCCAGTTAGGATGAATGCGGGGGGGGGGGAGGCAAATTTGCAGTGAAGAAAGCTGGAAGGCCCATTCCCAAGGGCTGTGCTGTTAAGGGTCCATCCCTCGGTTGCCTACATTTGAAAGTAATCTTGGGGAGGAGGGCAAGGCCCTGCTCCCAGGAAATTCATTTCTGATCAGGTCCATAGGCTCTGTGCTACATGCTTTCACACTCTTTCATTCATTCATCAATTAAAAAAAAAAAATTTGTTGAGCAGATAGCTTTTAGGTACCCAGCCTGAGACAAAAGGTAACTAAAACATAGTCTCTGATTTTGGCCTCAAGGATTTCACAGTCTCACTTGCAAAGATTTGTAATTACAACAGAGTGTATTAAGTATAATTGAGGGAAGCACAGCATGGTCAGGGATCACATTAAAAACCCCAGTCTTGGCTTGGGGTGCATGGGCAAAGTCCCAGTTCCAGTTTTAATGAAAATTACATCTGGTCATGAATAAATATCATTATTTTGCTTCCTTTGCCTTCTAACTCTGCATTCCTGACGTCTATGGATCAGGTTATCCAAGGCCAGTCGTAGGTCTTCTCCCAGCGTTCAGTAATTGTCTGAGAGACTGTTCTGTCTCTCTTGAACTATATAAGGAATTTGGGCACGAGGATGCCAATATATGTATATATTTCTACACATATATATTTTTCCACTCATGCTTTTTATTTTTGTAAAATTTGAATCTATAAAAAACCTTGAAAGAACATTCCAAACACTTGTATTCCATCACCTAGATTGATAATATTTTTTCCACATTGTTTTTCTCTCTATCTCATTTTTGCTACACATATACACATACACTTTTTTGGCTGACTCATTTGAAAGTAAATTGTAGACATTACAACACTTCTCAACTAAATGTTAAGCACGCAACTTCTAAAAATAGTCTCTTACATAACCACAATACCATTTTCAAATCTAAGCAAATTACACTAACCTAGTAATAATAGTCACTGGGTGGTGCCAACAGTTAACAAGCTTAACTCAAAGTGAAAGGTTGGTGGTTTGAGTCCACCTAGAGGTGCCTAGGAAGAAAGGCCTGGTGATCTACTGTTGAAAAAATCAGCTGTTGAAAACCCTGTGGGTTATAGTTCTACTCTGACACACATGGGGTTGCCATGAGTTGGAATTGACGAGGCAGCAACTTGTAATAATATTGTCTATATACACTGCATATTCAAATTTCTACAATTGTCCTAAAAATGACCGGTTCGCGCTAGTATGGATTTTAAAAAGAATGCAGATAAGTTGTGTGTGTGTGTATTGCTTCCCATATTCTGCTTTTTTCTCAGTAATTCCTCACAGTTAGATTTGGGTTAAATCTTTTTGTTAGGAAATCTACATATGTAATGTTGTGCCTTTATTACTCATATTGGGAGGCACGTAAGTCCGATTATACCGTCATTGGTTAAGCTAAGTTTGATCACTTACTCAAGGAAACGACTGCTAATATTTTTATTCCGAAGGTACGTTCCTCCATTTGTAGTTAATAGATAATCTATGTAGTGGTACTTGGAGACTGTGTGACTATTCTTTTCCCCAACATCTTTTAATTCTTTGTTGATTGTTGTTGAATTACATTAAACACTGCAAAAAGGTGATTTTCTAAATTGACCAATCCTTTTGCATTTACTAGATGGCATTTGTTTGTAAAGAAGAGCTTTTTATTTAATTTTTTTCTTTTCCTTTCTCCATCTGTGTTTTGAATATCACTATGGGCTCATAATTTTTTTTTAAAAGAAATCAACTTGCTGCAATCCCTTGATGTCAAAATTATTTTTAATTTTCCAGTCGTGCCACTTTGGCCATTGCTATCCCCTTCAAATCATCTTCTGTGGAAATTTTTTTTTGTTTGTTTTAATTAACATGACACTATTGTCTATGTTTTCTTTATTGCTGTGAGGCACAAGATGTTCTAGTATCCCTTGAGGCTTTCCCTGGTTCATACCTGGAATCAACCATTTCTCCAAGGATCCCAGGTTCTTTGTAGTCAGGAATGGTATTTAGAAACTGATAGGTGGTTTCTAGGTCTACTCACTAATACTAGGTCCCATTGGTTCTGGGCACTCTCAATGAACAGAGCTAAGAAACTGTAGAGATAACAAATAAAAAAAATGTGTATATGTATGTCTGTCTATTCTTCTCCATCCTAATGACAGCAACTTAATTTTAGCCTTTGTTCTCTTTTTCCTAGACTATTACAACAAGATCCTAACTGGTTTCTTTGTCTTCTTTTTCTTCTTCATTTTCACCTTTCTAATTGCTAATACACAGTTAAGCCTGTGCAACCTTCAATAATGCAATAGCCATCCATGGCTGACCCTTAAACGTAGAATGAAGGCCAACTATTTCAATAATATCTGAAAGGCTCTGCAGAGCCTTACCATAACTTTCAATTTGACCTCATATCCCTCCAGTACGCAACTGCAGACTACTCTGAGCCACACCTGACTGCTCACCTTCCTACAAGCACACCGTGATTTTTCCTTTGTCTATTAGGCTATCCCCTTGTCCTACCTTTTCTCTGCCTGACAAATCCCTCCTCACCTTTTAGCCTACTGATCTGACTCCTTTCTCATTTCTGCTTGTCAGGATTGGTAAACCCTCTCCTGGGTTGCTACAGCACTTTGTGTGTACCTATCTCGTTATACTTTACTATAATTGTGTATTACAAGCCTTTGTTCTCCAGTGGAGGAAAGAGACTCTGTCTGGTTCATTTTAGTGTCTCCAGTGCTGAGCACAAATCCTTGCACAAGAAAATACTGGACAAAATGCTTAAAAGTTGATGAGCACATGAGGTCTGAGGGTATCGATTTGCTTGTCATACTTTTGGCAATGTGTCTAGGTCTGGGTTCTAGATAAGGGCTTGCTAGATATATTTGACTATGTGGTGACATTTACCACCAGATTCTATGGTTTTTTTCTTGGGTAATCAGGGGTCAGGCTTGCCCCTTCGCCCTCAGCACCTTGAGCATGGCCTTCTTGATGGGCTTAGATTTGACACTATAGATGATGGGATTGAGCACAGGAGGTATGACCAGGTACACATAGGCAACAAGAGCATGTACTATGTGGGGCAGTTGCCTCCCAAAACGGTGGATCATGGACACGCCTATCACTGGAATGTAGAAAACCAGAACAGCTAATATATGAGAAACACAGGTGTTGAGGGTCCGGAGACGCTCTCTAGGAGAGGCTAGCCCCATCACTGTATGAAGAATAAGTGTGTAGGACATGATAATAAGCAAAGAGTCTACACCTACTGTGGACAGAACTACATAAAGGCCATAAAAGATATTGACAGTAATGTCAGCACAGGCTTGTTTCATGACATCTGCATGGAAACAGAAGGAGTGGGACAGGAGGATCTTGCCAGGGCAGAAGTTCAGCCGCTTAAGCAAGAATGGCACTGGGAAGAGGGAAAGAGTGGCTCGAGCCACAATGGCCATTCCAATTCTGATGATGACATTATTTGTGAGGACAGCTGCATAGTGCAAGGGGTTGGAAATGGCTACAAAGCGGTCAAAGGACATGGCCAGGAGCACTGAGGACTCCATCACAGAGAAGGAGTGGAGGAAGAACATTTGGACCAGGCAGAAATTGAAGCCTATAAGGCGACGGTCAAACCAGAGCACAGCCAGGGTTGTGGGCAGTGTGGACAAGGTGAGACCCACATCGGTGAGGGCCAGCATGGACAGGAAGTAGTACATAGGCTGGTGCAGGCTAGGGGTTCTTCTCACAGCAAGCAGGATCAGGCAGTTTCCAGTGAGGGCCACTGTGTACATGGAGAAGAAGGGGATGGAGATCCAGCCATTGAAGGCCTCCATTCCTGGGATGCCAATCATCAGGAAAGCAGGTGGCTGGAAGGAGAAGTTGACATAGGACTGGAATGGGAGCATCTCTGGGAGGCAGATGAAGTCTCCAGAATGATGTGACCCACTTCAATCTGGACAGAAAAATAAAGAGGAAAGATAAAGTATTTGAAAAGATCCCAACCACATACCACCTCTGATATCAGGTGATGTGGTTTCAAGTCCAATAGTTAGTATGAAGGATGAAGAGGGTTAAAAAGCACTCCATTTAAAAACACACTTGGAGCCTAACAGAAGATCGGCGTGATGGCTGAACAACATGATGAACATAATGTCATTGAATTATATATGCAAAAAATGTTGAAATGGAAATGTTTTGTTACACATATATTTACCACAATAGAACTCCAGAAATGAAACACACACATACGCAGAGAAACAACAACAACAAAATTCAAACCAAAACAAACAACAAAACTCAGAGAAATAGCTGTAGCCTAAAGCTGCGGACAACAAAGGTATTATCTGAGAGTGTGAAACACTGATCTTATCACATTTGAACAAAGCAGTGCTTTTCATTTAAAATACGTGAGATGATCTTAAAGTCGTTGTTAGGTGCCTTTGATTAAGTTCTGACTCATAGTGACCTTATGTATAACTGAATGAAACTCTGCCCGGTCCTGTGCCATCTTCACAATCATTGTTTGCTTGAGCCCATTGTTTCAGCCACTGAGTCGGTCCATCTCATTGACGGTCTTCCTCTTTTTCATTGAACTTCTGCTTTACCAAGCATGATGTCCTTCTTCAGAGACTAGTCTGTCCTGATAAAACTTCCAAAGTACCTGAGACAAAGTCTAGCCATCCTTGCTTCTAATGAACATCCTGGCTGTACATCTTCCAAGAGAGATTTGTTCATTCTTCAACCAGTCCATGATATGTATAATATTTTTTGCCAATACCACAACTCAAAGGCATCAATTCTTCAGTCTTCCTTATTCATTGTTCAGTTCTCACTTGCATAAGAGGCAAGTGAAAACACCATGGCTTGGGTCAGCTGCACCTTAGTTCTCAAAGTGACATCTTTGCTTTTGAACACTGTAAAGAGGTCTTTTGTAGCAGATTTGCCCAATGCAATAATTTCTTTGATTTCTTGACTGCTGTTTCAATGGGTGTTGATTGTGGATCAAAGTAAAATGAAATCCTTGACAACTTCAGTCTTTTCTCCATTTATTATGATGTTGCTTATTGGTCCAGTTGTGAGGATTTTTGTTTTCTTTATGTTGAAGTGTAATTCATACTGAAGGCTGTAGTCTTTGATCATCATCAGTAGAAAGTCCTTCAAGTCCTCTTCACTTTCAGCAAGCAAGGCTGTGTCATCTGCATATCGCAGGCTGTTGATTCTTCCTCCAATCCTAATGCTGAGTTCTTCTTCATATAGTCCAGCTTCTTGGATTATTTGCTCCACATAAAGATTGAATAAGTATTGTGAAATGATACAATCCCGACACACCTTTTCTGACTTTAAATCATGAAGTATCCCCTTGTTCTCTTCAAACATTGCCTCTTCGTCTACATTCAGGTTCTGCATGGGCACATGTAAGTGTTCTGAAATCACATTTTTTGCAGTGTTATCCATAGTTTGTTATGATCCACTCAGCTGAATGCCCTTGCATAGTCAATAAAACACAGGTAAACATCCTTCTGGTATTCTATGCTTGAGCCAAGAATCTAACATCAATAATGATATCCCTCATTCCACATTCTCTTCTGAATCTCACTTGAACTTCTGGCAGTTTCCAGTTGATGTACTGGTGCACCTGCTTTTGAATGATCTTCAGCAAAATTTTACTTGTGTGTGATATTAACGACATTTTTCAATAATTTCTGCCTTCTGTTGGATCACCTTTATTTGGAATGGGCACAAATATGGATCTCCTCCAGTCAGTTGGCCAGGAAGCTGTCTTCCAAATTTCTTGACATGGAAGAGTGAGCACCTCAAGCACCGCATGCATTTGTTGTGACATCTCAATTGGTATTCCATCAATTCCTGAAGCCTTTTTCTTCACCAACGCTTCCAGTGCAGCTTGGACTCCTTCCTTCAGTACCACCAGTTCTTGATCATATGCTATCTCCCGAAATGATTGTTAAACATCGACCAACATCTGTCAGCTGGTTGTACTGTGGTGGCTTTCATGTTGCCGTGATGCTAGAAGCTATGTCATCAGTATTTCAAATTCTGGTAGGGACATCCATGGTGAGACATGTTTCAGGGAAGCTTACAGACAAAGAGACAAGTGAGCAGAGAGGCAGGGGACCTCATACCACCAAAAAAGTGGTGACAAAGGAGTCCTTTGAGCCCTGGGTCCCTGCACTGAGATGTTCCTAGACCAGGGGAAGATTAATGACAAGGAACTTCCTCCTGAGCCAACACAGACAGAAAGACTTCCCATGGACCTGGCTTCCTAAATTTAGACTTCTAGCCTCCGAAACTGTGAGAGAATAAACATGTTTGTTAAAGTCATCCACTTGTGGTATTTCTGTAATAACAGCACTACATAACTAAGACACACGTGGACCTCCCCAGATGGAATACACAGGAATCAAATTGACTACATCTGTGGAAAGAGACAATGGAGAAACTTAATATCATAAGTCAGAACAAGCCAGGTGCTGACTGTGGAACAGACCACCAATTCCTCATATGTAAGTTCAAGTTGAAGCTGAAGAAAATGAGAGCAAGTCCGTGAGAGCCAAAATATAACCTTGAGCATATTCCACCTGAATTGAGAGACAATCTCAAGAATATATTTGATGCATTGAACACGAATGACCAAAGACCAGCTGAGTTGTGGAATGGCATCAAAAAGGACATTACACACACAAAAAGCAAAGTCATTAAAAAGACAGGAAAAAAAGAAAAGACCAAAATGTATGTCAGAAGAGACTCTGAAATTTGCTCTTGAATGTCAAGTAGCTAAAGCAAATGGAAGAAATGATGAAGTAAAAGAGCTGAACAGAAGATTTCAAAGGGTGGCTCGAGAAGACAAAGTAACGTATCATAATGGCATGTGCAAAGACCTGGAGTTAGAACCAAAAGGGAAGAACATGCTTGGCATTTCTCAAACAGAAAGAACTGAAGAAAAAATTCAAACCTGAAGTTGCAGTATTGAAGGATTCTACTGGGAAAATATTCAATGATGCAGGAAGCATCAAAAGAAGATAGAAGGAATAAACAGAGTCACTGTACCAAAAAGAACCCAGAAGAATTGTTCTTAAACAGCCTAAATAAAAACGCTCTATTTTGATCGATAAGGAACAGTGGTCTTAGTAGAATTAGTGACAAACAAGCTGCAAAAACCTGAAAGCTTTATCCCATGGGCTTGCTGTCCTCCCTTCTCGGACTCATCTTCCGAATACCAAAACAAACAAATAAATTAACAAACAAGTAAACAAAAAACAGCCTAAATATAGGTCAGCAAAGAATATAAGGGAAATGCCTACCCAAAAATCAGCTTATCAGAGATTTAAAATCCCATATTTAGCCAATGTAATCAACTCTGAAGGTATGAATAGGCAATTTTTTTGGGGGGGGAGGGTGCACTGTGCCTATAGGCGCAGATTATTGTGCATATTTTGCTAGAAAGCTTTTGAAGAAAGCAGAGTGAATTTAAGCTGTTTGCTGTCAGTTGAGTCATTCTCCATTTCTTTTTTCTCATACACAGTTTTTGAGCAAACATCAAGGCCTGAGAACATCCCTCATTCAAAGATGAGTAACAAGCAAGTAAGTCCCAGTGTAGAATTTGTGCATACATATTTTGTAAAATTAAAAGGGATATAATAAGCTAAAGACATGTAAAAATACTCTTTGGGAAAAGAATTATTATAGAAAACAGAAGAAAATTGCACATAAAACATTTTGTAAATAACTGAAGAAATTAAAAAATTAAAACAAAATTTGTGATATTAGAGTGTGAAAATAGATTGATAATAAAGAAAATAAAAAACACAATGGTAGAGCAAAGAAAATGACACGAGGAAAATAATAAAAGCCATTATAAAATTGAAAGTAATCTTATTATAAAAAGTGTGAGCCTGCTTAAAACATGCAGCGATATGGAAAATAGGGTTGAAAATAACCAAACAAAATCAAATAGAAACATTTTAAAAGCAATTAGAAAGACTGTCATAAATAAGCTGAATGAACAATGGAATTCTAAACACAATAACTATTCCTGAAGAAGAGTTAAAAAATAAACAAAACAGAAAAATATTAAAATATGAATTTTTTTCAGAAAAACAAAACAATCCTGAATCTTTCTGTCAAAGCACTTATGTACCAGGAAATAAATACTAATGAATAAACAAATCTAAATATATTCAGGGACAGTTATTGTATTGTAAGGATAAACAAAGATCTTAGAAGCACCCTGGGAGAACCAAAAGATCTCTAATAAAAAAGAAAATAATAAGACTCATCCCAGAAATCTCTTATGACTACTAGACTGCAAAAGAAGGGAGTGATGTGTACAGTGAATCGTGGGAAAATTCATGCAATCTAAGCATTCTCAGATGTTCAGATGGAAAGGGAAAAAACAAAACAAAAACAACCAAACATCAAGATCAGTATTTTTATTATTATTTGTAGTATGTACTATATTGTAGGATAAATCATTTGAGTGGTTCTGCTAATGCCTTTGGTAAACTAGATTTTTAGTGTAAGGAAAAATAATCTAAAATCAAAGATGTTAATTTAAACATTGTGATCATAAAGATGAATTGGAAATATCAGAATAAACTCAAGAAATATTTTTCTTCTAAATATATATTTCCCAGCTTTCAGTTGGAATTGGCTCAAAGACTTTTTTAATTCATAGAAAATACTTAGACACACAAAGAACTCAAGAGCAAGGAGTATCCCTACTGCTTAGATGTGTTCTTTAAATACCTCTTTATCCTAAAAGGGAACCCTGGTGGCATAGTGGTTAAGAGCTACAGCTGCTAACCAAAAGGTTGACAGTTCAAATGCACCAGGTGCTCCTTGGAAGCCCTATAGGGCAGTTCTACTCTGTCCTATGGGGTCGCTATGAGTTGAAATTTACTCAATGGCAACAGGTTTCGTTTCAGGGCTTGGTTTTACCCTAAAAGGAGTCGGATGTCCTTAAATAAATGACTGATTTCAAGTTTTGGGCTGGAAATATGCCAAATGAGCTCGGACATCTTTTAATAATAGAAAACAAGAAACCAGTAAAAGAGAACTAGGATCATTAAAAAATAAATAAACAAAGAATCCAGCTTAAAGAGGCTCCCACTTGCTAAAGATGGCTAATTGAGAATAATAACAGCAATGAATTGATAGACATTAAATGTGCTAAGAAGTATGAATTCATAACTATACACCCACCACACACATACTTGTTAATCACTTCTCAAGAATGCTAGGGACTGATTCTACTACGAAAACTGGCAAACAACTGATTTTCTTCCACAAATTACTTCTGTGTTATGTCCAGCCCCTGCCCATAGATATGTCCATCAGAGACTGAGATGCTGGCAGAAGATGGATCCTTGAGCACAGTTGTTCAAGTCTGTACCTCTCTAGGAATTGGGGGAGGAGATGCTTTGGAGCCCCAGGTTACTCACCCTGGCTGCTTTCCCAGGCTTCCCTGTCATTCCACATCCTGTGTGAGCCCAGGATAACTTTGTGGTAGACGGATTGAGCTTTATTCCACAGCAGGGAATATGTATTAGTATGAGTGCCTACCTCCAGGGAAGCTTGGGCTTGGGCCACAAAGGAGCCACTCCGCTCAGGTCCTTGAGGAATGGGAAAGTTGAAGTTGGTTTGTGGATTAGGGGCAGACAAGGGTTAGAGTAACTAAGCAATAAGACAGAAAAGGAGACCAGAATTATAGATTCTACAATATTCTCACGAAGTTTAAGTGGTTATCTTCAGAGACTATCAGCTTCAACAGCCCCATCTGAGTTTGAATTTCTCCGGGTTAATGTTCTAAAGTCTCCCCTGGGTCAGACCTCAGGCAGTCTTGGCAGGAGGGGGTGATATGGAGTAATGTGGATGGGAGCTCATACCTGGTGTCCTAACCCAGATAGGGGGAGTCAGGGAAGGCTTCCTAGAAGAGGTAGAGAGGGAGCAGACTTCTAAAAGGCCCATAGAGCCTGTTTTCAACTCTCATTCTGGGACAAATACCAGGACTCGGATTGAAGCTGCCGATTGAGGCCAGTACATATTCTACCCACACTCTTAGCCTAGGTCTGACCTGCTGAATCAAAAGGTTCAAAGGAGAGAGCATGGGTGGCAGAAACAACATGGGCTACAGAGCCAGTCACGCCTGGGTTTGAATTCTCGTTCTTCTCACCACATAAAAGCTCTCCCTCTTTTCTCACTTCCTAAAGAGTTCCACTCCATAGGTGCTCTGGACACAACTTCTTTCTAAATTAGCTTAGACTTTGATCATTCTCCTGAAATTACGTTCTATGGACACATTTGGTTCTTTCTCTCCTTTTACTTCAGCTTCACTCCCCCAGCCTGAATTGAAACCAGCCTGTATGGCTACTTCCTCCTCCAGATGTAATAAGTAAACTTAGAGAAAAATCACACAACCCTGAAAATTTCTGCCAAAACAAATTCATGGTCTTTTAACCTGAGATGAGTCTTTAGCACCACTTCACATTTTTTTCCTCTCAGTTTTTAAATCCTCATCATTCTTCTCAAGTTCTTCACTCAACCTGCTGCCTCTTACCTCAGTGGCTAATTTGATCTTGCTCCTAATTTAAAACAGAAAATGGAGGCCATAAACTTCCTGTTCAACCCATCTGCTGTCTTGCCCACTTTCATTCCCACATACATGCCCTGTCATTAGAAAGCCCAAGTTGCTTCATGTCAACCTTTTCACCAACATTTTAAACATCTATTTGTTGGATGACCACCACTTACGGCAACAAAATTCTGGACTCCATAGCTTGGCACGTAAGACCCTTTACGATGTTTTTAATTTTTTTTTTTTTTGATAGTTATACGTTTACATGCAGTTGTAAAAGATAATATGAAGGGATCATATGTACTTTTTACCTAGTTTCCTCCAGGGGTAACATCTTTTAAAACTATAGTGCAATATAACAACCAAGATATTGATATTGACAGTCAAAACACAGAACATTTCCCTCACCACAAGGATCCCTTATGGTGCCCTTTTATAGCCATACCACTTTCTTCCCATCTCCACCTACTTTTAAATCTCTAGTAACCATTAATATTTTCTACATCTCTATGATCTTGTCATTTCAAGACTGTTTTATAAATGGAATCATATAGTGCTTCAGTATTGACATTTTTCACTCAGCATAATTCTCTTGAGATTCTTCCAAGTTGTGTGGAAAGTTTCTTTTCATTGCTGAGTAGTAGTATACAGCATGGATGTACTACAGTTTGTTTAACCATTCACTTGTTGAAGGACATCTGGGTTGTTCCCAGTTTTTGACTATAATAAGTAAACCTGCTACTATTAAAAGTAAACATTTATGGACTTCTTTTGAACATAACTCTTTGTTTCTCAAGGAAGGAGCTGAAACCAGAATAACTATGGAATGGAACTCTCTAGGAAGTGAGAAGCGCCCAGGAGAGCAAACACTCAGCCATATGTTAGTTGCATGTTTTTTAATTTTTGTTTGTTTTTTTTTTTTTAAAGACCTTCAAAATGTTTTAGAGTGGCTGTACCATTTTACATTTACTCATTACACATCTTATTAGCAATGTATGCACAATACAGTTTCTCCACACCTTCACCAGCGTTTGATGTTGACACCATTTTTTACTTTTGGTATTCTGATAGTTATGTAGTAATACCTCATTGTGGTTTTAATTTACAATTCCTAATAAATAATAATGTTGAATTTTTTCATGTGCTTATTTGCCATCTGTATATCATTTTCAGTAAAACGTGTCTTCATGTCTTTTGCCCATTTTTTCATTGGATTGTTTGGATTTTTTCCAGTTGAGTTTTGAGAGTTCTTGATGTATTCTAGATACTAGTCCTTTGTTGGATATATAGTGTGGAAAGATTTTCTCCCACTCTGTAGATTGTCTTTTAATCCTCTTAACAGGTCCAATTGCTCTAGCACCATTGAAATGGGGATGGTCTCCCCCCCTTTATTATTTGTTTTCAAAATTATTTTAGGTATTCAGATCCTTTTCCCTTTCAGATAAATTTTAGTGTATTTTTATCTACATCTACAAAATCTTTTGCTGGGATTTCAACAGGAATTTTGTTAAATCTGTACATCATTTTGGGAAAAGCTGGTATCTTTACTATGTTGAATCTTCTAATCCATGAATATGGTGTATCTCATTATTTACCTCTTCTTTGAGTTCTTTCATCAAAACTTTGAATTTTTCAGCTTGAAAGTTGTGTTCATGTTTTGTTAGATTTGCACTTAAGACTTTCTTTTTTGGTAGATTCCTTGATTATTTCTGTGTGCGTAATCATGCCATCTGCTAAAAGAGATGTTTTCATTTTCAATCTGTATGCCTTTTATGTATATTTCTTGCCTTATTGAATTGGCTATGGATTATGGTTAATAAGAGTGGTAAGAGTAGACATCCTTTACTTGTTCCTGAATTTAAGGGAAAAACATTCAATCATTCACTATCAAGTAAAACATTAGCTAGAGAATTTTGCTTATGCTGTTTACAAGTTTAGGAAGTTTCCCTATATTTCTGTTTTTCTGAGAGCTTTTTTAATATCATGAATGGGTGTTGAATTTTGTCAAGTACTTTTTCTGCATTGATCATTGTGATCACGTGTTTTCCTTTTTTCAGTCTGTTAATATAGTTAATTACATTGATTAATTTTTGAATATTGAACCAGTCTTGCTTCTCTGAGATATACTCCATTTGATCATGATTTATAATTCTTTTTACATATTGCTGAATTTTATTTGCTAATATTTTGTTAAGGACTTTTTTGTCTATATTCATGAGGAATATTGGTCCGTAGTTTTTGTTTGTTTTTGGTACTGTCTTTGCCTGGTTTTGGTGTCAGGATAATGTTGGCTTTGTAAAATAAATTGGGAAATATTTTCATCTCTTGCTGTTTCCTGGAAGAGATGGAATGGAATTCTTCTTTAAATGTTTCATAAAATCCTCCAGTGAAAACTACTGGGTTGGAGATTTATTTTGGGGGGATTTTGTAAATTATGAATTCAATTTCCTTAAAAATTATCTAAGTTCCTAAAAATGTTCTATCAAATTTATCTATCTCATATTGGGTGAATTGTGATAATTTGTGTTTTCCTGGGAGGTAGTTCATTTTGTCTAAGTTTTTTAATTTACGTGTGCGTAGTCGTTTGTAGCATTCCCTTTTTATTCTTTTAATGCCTCTGGGGTTTGTAGTGATATCCCATTTCATTCCTGATATTGGTAACTTGAGTCTTCTTTCTTTTTCAGTTTTTCTATGCAGTTGTTAAATTTATCAGTTTTTTTCAAAGAACCATGTTATGCATTGGATTGTGTCCCACCAAAAGATACGCTGAAGTCCTAAACCTTGTAACTGAATGTGACCTGTTGGAGTTAGGATTTTCCTTTTTTTATGTTAATGAGGTTCATACCAGAGTAGGTACAGCCTAAACCTAATCTCTCCTGAGTGGAGTCTTAAAAAAAGGGAAGATAGATGCCGTGTGACCACAGAGGCAGATGCATGTAAAAGCCCGGGAAGGCCAAGGATTGATGGAGGCTACTAAGGTGAGAGAGGAGAAGGAGGGTCTTCTCCTAGAGCTGATGTGGTGTGGTCAACAGGAGGAATAACTACTTCCCTTTTCATCTTTGTTTTTCTCTCCCTTTTCCCTATTTCACTGTCTGTCATTATTGTTCACTGGATCATGTTCCTCAATAAAGTAGCTACCTACGCTTAGGTCTTTGTCTTAAGAGATCTCAGGTGAAGACACAGCCTTCTTGCAGTGTTAGAAATCCGCTCACTCTTTCTTGTCTCTGTATCTTTGCACACAATATCCTCCCTCTGCGTTTCCCATTTATTCCCCCTCCCCTACCTCAATTTACATATCACCAATTATTGAAGCTTTCCTGCATCTCCACTGCAAAGTTGCTTTCTCCTTCCTCTTTGTGGCCACTCTGCCTTGTAAATCCCCATAAGGGGCAGTTAGGGCCTTATATTTAAAAATTTTGTTTTATAATTGATACCCACTATAAAGTGCACTAATGTTTATTTTTGTATTCCTTACACCTTATAAAGGGCTTAAACATTGTAAATACTTCTTGAATATGTAACATTGAATCATATTAAAGAAGTAGACACTGGGCAAGCACTTTGGCACCAGCTGGGAGAATTAGTGGTGATCATTGCAGGAAAGAATCCCAAATATGTGATGCCGGTAATCTCTGGCCATAAATATGCATTAACTATAAATCTTTTTTTCCAGTAATAATAAAAAAGCCTGGGGAACTATCCTAAGAAACAAACAAAATTATGGTCTGCCCTTCTTTCTTATCAATCCAACCTGGGATAAATCATATACTACTCAGAGATGGGGGCTAGATGAAATTACTGGGGGCAAGGGGACTGTTTTACCCATCGAGAGCATCAGATTCTCATCTCTCAAGAGGAATTTGCTACCTAAACTGGTGCCCTCCACTGACTAGGCCAATATAAACATGGCTGGGAACAGGGCAGTGTTTTTATGGTCCTCATTCCCTGGAGACTGTTTCACTGGGAAAGATTCTTTCACTACAGTGAGCACTTGCCTAGGTCTCCTAGTTCTAGAAGCCTCTCACAGCAGGGTCTGCCTGAGACCACCCACTCCGAGCTCACTCAGCTCCCTAAGCACCCAAAGGGCTTCTTTCAGTAAACTCTTCCAGATCAATGGGAATAGGTAGACAAACATTCTCCCAAGCCCTGGCTCATGTGAATGAGAAATAAGCAGCGGCCATAAACCTCTTTTAGTGTTCTCCTTCTAGAATGCAATTGCATTTTTCTGAGACAGCTTTGTAAACTGCGGCCTTTCTGTTGGCTTTCTTTGTTCAGTGCAGAAAAGCCAGTCATGATTTTTGATCTTATCTCCTTTGTTCATCATTCTCCCTTCCTTTTTCCCATCTCTGAACATTAGTCCTGGACTGGGGTGAGGGAAAGGAAGAAAAAGTCCCGTTCTTAAACTCTAAGCTCCCAGGCTGTCTCTTTAAGAGCAGCTCACATTACCCCACAGGGTAGGGACAGATTGGCTTAACTTTTGGATATTCCTCTTCCTTCTAAAAGATACATGGAAGCTTGTAAGGTAAATGGTCCTGTGCCTATGACTGAACTTTCCTTCCAACTCTGAAGGGCAGGTATTGCCCTGGCTTGCATGTTCCAGATGAATTAGCAGATGTACAAGAGGAAAAGTGAATTGTCTAAACTCACTTCCATAGAAGAAGTCATTCTCTGGGATCCTTCATAACTAACTTTGGCCACTCTGTGCTTGCTTGGTCAGGCTACAATTCTCATTCAGTCTGATAGAGTGAGTATTAAACAGCAGGCTCAGAAGTCAGAGAGACCTGGGTTCAACTTTGAACTCTGCTATTTTTTTTTTTTATTTACTATTACTTGACTTTGGGAAAATTATGTAATCCTTTCGTGCCTCGGTTTTCTTATCTGTAAAGCAGGCATTATCTCAAATGTTTGTTTTGAGGATTATGTAAGCAACATACAAACGGTTAAGTGCTTGGGTGCTAACTGAAAGGTTGGTGGTTAGAATCCACCCAGAAGTGTCATGGAAGAAAGACCTGGCAATGTAGTCCCAAAAGGTCACTGCCATTGAAAACCAAATGCACATTCCTACTCTGCAACATATGGGGCCCCCATGAGTCAGAATCGACTTGAGGGCAACTGCCTTGGTTTTTTGGTTTGGTACTTATTACCAAACCAAGATCAAACCCATTGCTGTTGAGCTAAATTCCAATTCATGGCAACCCTATAGAACAGAGTAGAACTGCCCGATGGGGTTTCCTAGGCTGTAATCTTTAGGGAAGCAGACTGCCACAACGTTCTTCTGAAGACTGGCTGGTGGGTTCAAACTGCAACATTTCAGTTAGTACCACCAGGGATCCTTGTATTTATTACCCATTGCTGTCGAGTTGATTCTGACTCATAGCTACCCTACAAGCCCCAAAGGGTTTCCAAGAAGCGGCTGGTGGATTCGAACTACTGACCATCTGGTTGGCAGCTGAGCTCTTAACCACTGCGCCACCAAGATAAATAAGAAGCCTTCAATAAATTGTAGTGTTAAATATAATAGAGATGTATCAAATCCTAGCTTTCTCAAACCTTATCCCACTTCCCTAACCTAAATGGAGTAGTTGCTTTAAGTGTTCCGTGTCACACTTCTTTGGCCTACCTTTTATTCACCCACAGCTGTGACAGACGCTTTTGTTCATTCTGACTATTCCACATCAAATGTGTGCCCCTCCTCTCTCTTTTTCTGCCTAACCACTTTCTCTAAAGCCATAGGAACAGACACACTTTGAAAGTGCAGATGAGTTAGAGCCCCAGGGGCAAGCTCCAATCAAAGAGTTAATGGATAAATGCCCTAGCCTACCATTTGAATAGAAATTCCCCAGGGCATTCTGTACTGAAGTCCTGGCAGAGTCAAGAGTCCATTGTCTACAGCAGTAACCTTTCCAAATTTGAGGTTATAGGATTTTATAAACATAAATTAGCATAACAGCACAATTTAATAAATGTAAATTAGCGTAACAGCACAATTTAAAATAAAACTTTATTGGATCTTATACCTAAGTTAAAAAAAAACCAGACAGTGTCAAGTGATGTACATTAAAAATGTTGAACAAGTACAGAATACACTAAGAAAATACGATTAAGGAGATGTGAGAGTGTAAGAGATAAACAAAAATCATTCTCCCTTAATTTGAAAAGAAAAAATTTTTTTTTTTTTTTTATGGAGAGTATTCTGGATTTATTGCTTATGAAAGGGGCAGGGTTATCTTTCAGCACAAATACAAGCACATACATCTTACTACACAGCAGGGAGAAAACAGGTTGAGGAAATATGTATTTGGTTACCAAATTTAATTTTAAATCTTGGCACAGCACCTACAAGCTGTGTGACTTAGTTAAGCCACATTGCCCATGTAAGCCTCATTTCTCTTCCTAGTAATGAGGGACAAAAATGGTACCTACCCCATAAAGCTGTTGTAAAGATTAGGTAAAACCTTCAAAGAACTTCTCATAGTGCTTGGAACACTGTAAGCACTCAAGAGATGTTAATTAGCGAGATTATCAAAGGTTTAAATAAATGTCCATGTAATGCGTAATATACCAACTGTGAGGACCGTGGCAAACACTGGCTTCTATAAATTACCATTTCCACTTTCCTCACTTTAAAAGCTGCACATGTCAACTAAACAAGGCCTTCATAATAAAGACATTTAGAAAGTAGGGGCAAATCTATATCATTAGTAATTTGAGCACATTTCCTTCAAGGTATAGGTTGCATAAACATGTTTCTTTTCTTTTTTTTTTTTTTTGCAGTAAAGCATGTAAACAAATCATTTGTCATTTCAACATTCTTCATGTGTACAATTCAGTGACATTAGTTATGTTTATCATGTCGTTTAACCATTACCATTATCTGTTATCAAGTAGCATGTTTCATCGTATAACAGGGTCTTTAAAGGTCACATAATATTTCATGAAGTGGTTGGGATATGCTGTACTTTACTACTCTTTTATATACTATACTCCAGGATTTCTAATTTATGATTTCTCCAAATAATGGTGTAGTCACTAAATTTTTATGAAAAATTTGGTTTGTGCACTTAAGGATATTTTTTATTTAGGATAAAATGTTTAGGATACTGATTTAGGATAAATTTTCAAAAGTGAAATTATAGCATTAGAGAATATAACCTTTTTGGAAGTTCTTGCTTCATATTGCCAAATTACTTTTTGAAGTTTTTGTGCCAATTTGGACCATCCTCTGCAATTTCCAAAAATATGTGTTTCAACACAATCTCACTTTTATTGCAAATTTTCATAAATAAAAACTGCTGAATTGATAGGCAAAGGATGCTGTCTAATTACTGTTTTAATGTTTCTTGGATTACTAGTCAGATTGAATAATTTTTTCTCTGTTTTAAAGTCAATCGTATTTTGTGTCAGTCTTCCTTATGTTCTTTTTACTATTTATTGGTGAATTTTCTAATTTAAACTTTCTACAAACCCTGGTGGCGTAGTGGTTAAGTGCTATGGCTGCTAACCAAAAGGTCGGCAGTTTGAATCCGCCAGGCGCTCCTTGGAAACTCTATGGGGCAGTTCTACTCTGTCCTATAGGGTCGCTATGAATCGGAATCGTCTCGACGGCACTGGGTTTGGTTTTTGGTTTTTATATCATTGGGATATCTATAACTTTTTGACCTATGGAAGGGAACCATGTTAGCCTCCAAAACACACTTGGGTTCCCCAAAAGCAGGCAGAATTTGGAGACCAAACCAGAGAAAAGCACTTATGTGCTTATGGGCAACTGGAATTAAGTTACTGTTTTTATTGTTGTCGTTAGGCGCCATTGAGTGGGTTTCAACTCATAGCAACCCTATAGGACAGTGTAGAACTGTTCTATTGGTTTCCAAGGAGTGGCTGGTAGATTTGAACAGCTGACCTTTTGGTTAACAGTGGAGGTCTTAGCCACTATGCCACAGGGCTCCAAGTTAGTGTTAGGAAATAATAATACCAATTCATTAAAAATAAGGGAAGTAAAGTGGAAAGGGTCACCTGCCTCCCACAGGCCGAAGATTCTTGTCATAGCTGATCTTGAACATGGCAAGCACCCGTGTTCTGATCTCTTTGGTCTTGGCACCATAGATGATAGGATTGATCACAGGAGGCAGCAGCAAGTAGACATCACCCATGAGAACACGCACAATGGGATCCAGGCTGTTTCCAGAGCGGTGCACAACAGAGAGGCCAATGAGTGGCACATAGAAGGCCAGTACCACACTGATGTGAGACACACAAGTCCCAAAGGCCTTGGCCCGCTCTGACTTGGAAGGCAGCTGTAGAACTGTTCGTATAATCAGAAAATAGGACAAGGAGATGAACGTGACATCCACGCCCATGACCAGAAGGATGGCAGTGAGACCATAGACCACATTGGGCAAAGGGTCTGCAT